>NC_143397.1:18072238-18729488 GCF_052110815.1 Crocodylus siamensis | reverse complement strand
AACCTCTGTGTAGATAAGCCAATATCAGATTCAGCTACTACTGCGCTTCACAGAGTCTAGTGGAAAGGCTGGGAAGAGATAAGACCTCCCCTTTTTATCCAGCGTTCTCAGTTTACTGCATGGAAATCAGTTTAGAGTGCTACATCTATCAAGCCCAAATTGTTCAGCAACTTCCATGACAGCATGAACTTCAAGTAGCATCTGTTCTCTGCTGTCAGAAAGCTGTGATGATGAACTATCAAGGACAGAGCCTTCTTTTACTAACTTTTTAGTTATCTGGAAGTGAAGGTGAGATTTGATCAATTTAAAACAGCCACACAGCCTTCTGGGATGCTCTAATTACTGCTTCCTTGTAGAAAGACGACTCATGTGAATAATGCACTGATACCATCCTCAACCATGCACACAGACTTGAGTGTAAGCAATAAAAAAGAGATCTTCACAGCTACCCGGTGGATCTCGATGTCCAGTTCACATTAAAATCTGTCCCTTACGTGGCTTTGAAAAACTCACCCCCGGTGGCCAACTCAATCCTTTCCTGTATGGTAACTCAGAAACAAACTTTCTCCTCAGACTTGTCTTTCCCTCCCCCCCCCGGGTTTCATAGTTTCTAGTTCTACTATTCCTGAGTAGATCATCTAGTCCGACCCCCTGCCATGGCAGGAAAGAGTACTGGGGTCAAACAACCCCAGCAAGGTGTTCATCTAACCTCCTCTTAAAGACCCCCAGGGTAGGAGCCAGCACCACTTCTCTTGGAAGTTGGTTTGCAGGACCTCTTGTATTTTGTTTCCTTAATTTCTTCTTATTCTCATTCATGTTTCTCTTCATCCAGGTTGGATCTAAAAAGTGGCTCCAGCCATAATGAACTGGCAAAAACTTAATAGACTAATGCTGTGTAATAAAGCTCTGCCCCTCCACCCCCATCACACTTGACTGATTTTTTCTGGTTCCATGGCTCATGAAAACCACTCAACAAATGTTTGCATCCTTTTTTCATCCTAACGCTAGAAAAGCCCCTCTTACAGTAATGCTGCTTTTAGCTGCAGCCTAATCTTGGATATGAAATATTTTAAAAATATTTGTCTTAACTGCTTTTAAAAATATGTTGCTGAATTTTAACTTTAGGATACTCTCTACAATGCTGGCATCACCTTACAGATGGCTATTACAACATTTCCCTCCTAAAATAATGTGTCAAACCACCGTTTATCCACCTTCAAATTCCACATGTCATCAGATCACTGTCCATTGATAATAACTTGACCAGTGACAAGCTAACTGCATGTGGCTGGTCTCATAAAAAAATATGTTTGTATTATCTTATCTTCCATTCTTCCACCTCTCCCAGGCAAGGGCAGCCACTTTGGGGCTAGAACAGAACAGCTCTTTGATACTGCAGTGCAAGTTTATACCATAATTTAGGACTGGAGTGAAGAAGAATACCATATTCATCTGAAGCTCTCTAGAGACTAGAATGTATATTTCCATCCAAAATAGTGTAGGAAAAGAGACTTCTCTCTCTTCCAGTCTCTCATTCCAGCTCAGGAAAAGTTGTTTGCATAGCTGAGTAGCATTTTTACCGCTTTTTCTGTCTCTCCTTTATAGATAAAACAGGACAGTTGCTAGGAGAGAGAGAGTTTGGTGCAATTCATAAGTATCCAATTCATTAAAAATTCTGTAACATGACCTCATGCTCTGCTTCTTGGTGGGTTAGCAGAGCCAAGCTGAGTGCCTGGAATAATGACACAGGTACAAACTCAGTAAGGAACAGAACCATGGCCATTTATTATTGGCAGATCAAATACAGGTCTCTTCCTACCGCTGGTGTTGCTATGCAAATCATTTTTGCTTTCTTCCCAGGAAGGAAGACCAACACTCTCATTCTGAATGAGAATGAGTCCTTCCCATCATCTGGGGAGATTCATTCTCCAGGAACTAACAAGAGATGTGCTAATAAATACTCAATCATCCAGCCAGCACTGTAACTTAACTACAGACCATACAGAAATAGCTCTAAAGTGGATGAGGGTGTCCCATCCTATCCCACTGTCCCAGTACAGCTACTGGTTTTATTATCTGTGTAGCCAGTCCCTCTGGCTTTCTTCATTTGCTTCCAAGTGGGTGTGTCTACACATGCATTAATGCACCTTTCCTAATGTGCATTAAATTTAGTACCTCTGGGCACTTTTACATATGCTCCAGGGGTGGGGGGTGCTTTAATTAGAGCAGCTCTGAGAGCTACTCTAAATAAGTGTATCAGTGTCTCTGCACTTCAAAATGGCAGGAGGGATGCTTGAACTAAAGCTTGTTCAACCGCCATTTTGAAGCATGGAGACACTGATACATGAAGAACAGGAGGCTGCAGGAGTTTAGTACCGGAAGTGCACATTTTTAGAGTGATGCTTAATGTGAAGTAGTTTATTTTACTGCTCATTAGTGTAATTGCACAGTTTTTTACGTGATGCTTTAATGTGCAGTAAAATAGGCTACTGCGCATTAAAGTGCACATGCAGATGCACCCAGTGGATGCCACACCACCTTCTAAAATCAGAAGACTTGCATCTTGTTGCAGTCCATTAATTATGCCAACCCACTGACCTTGTTATAAGAACCAGGCTCCTTGATGTCCTACAGACATGCTGCACCAGGGGTTAAAAAGAAAATCATGTGAAATATGTTGTGTCTCCTTTTCCATACATTTCTGCTCAACAGTGTTGCATGTGGCATGCAAAATTAATCAGGAGAGTTAGAAATTTTTAATTTGTTTTCATAGTCAGTTTCAGAATAAATGCAAGGCAGGAAAAGAATAAGCACTTTTAAGGCACATGGGAAGCATGAACCTCCTAGTACCTTCAAGCACTACAACTTCAAAAGCTACAGCTTTTAAAATATAGACTAAAGTTGGTCATGCAAAGGAGAAAATCTATTAGAAAGAGAGAAAAAATGCAGATTAGACAACCAAGGATATTCTTTGCTTAGTGGAAGTTAAAATATCATATGTGCCAGGACATGTAGGGTTTTCTTTAACATCTACACTTTTGTATGAACTGTAACAAAATGCATTTTCTAACAGCAATAGAAGTACCAGCTTAGGGATTTTATGAATGGTGGCTGTATTAAGGGTGATTCAGTAAAAATATGTATGCCATACCATTAATTCAGTGGGGAATTTTATTAGAAATGTGCAAAGTCCTCCAGGGTGGAGTTACAGTCCTTAGCATTTGTTCCTGCCCAGTTTCTGTTGCATGGCTTTTATAGAAAAATAGGGGTGGAAGGAAACCTCAAGAGGTCATCGAGACCAACCATCTGCTTAAGGCAAGTCCATCTCCCATCTAAACCTTCTCATCCAAGCATTTATCTAACCCACTCTTAAAAACGTGTAATGATAGAAACTCCGCAACCCCTCTAGGTGTTTTTTTTTCTAGAGCCTTACATAAGGCTGGTCATAAGGTCATTTTAGGCTGGACAGAAGGAAAAACTTCTTTACTGTCTGAGCCCCAAGGTCTAGCACGAATTCCCCCTGGAGGTGGTGCAAGCATCTACTCTGGACTCTTTCAAGAAACTTTTGGACGTTTATCTTGCTGGTATCCTTTGACCCTAGCTGACTTCCTGCCCCTTGGGCGAGGGCCTGGGCCCAATGATCTTATGAGGTCCCTTCCAGCCCTAATATCTATAAAATCTCTGAACTCTTAGAGTTAGAAAGTTCTTCCACAGGTGAGAATTTCACCAGCCTTTTTTCCTTCCAAAATTTTAACATAGTGGAAGTCACTTCCCTTCTTGAGAGTGTATGGCTTAGTTGTTCTTTTTAAGCAAATTAGTGAAAGTAGTGCTCATTCCATCACCTTGATTTTTAACAATCAAAGTGGCAATTATAGAGCCTGGGACCTTTTATTATGACTACTACTGCTAGTAACCAGGTAACTGATTTATACATATGCCACCTGAGCAAGGTGGTATTAAATCTGTCAAAAGAGAAGTCACAGCAATCAACAGGGGGAGGGGAGTTTCTGTTAATGTAGTTTTTAATGGCCTTACCAATATTCTATATAAGTAACTCTCAGTCTTTCATATAGTTATCCTTACAACACCTCTCTGAAGTAGGAATGCTTATCATGATGATCTCTATTTTGGGGACAAGACCCCTAAGCCCTGCTAGATGTCTCCTACTCTGCCTACTATATGTCCAGTGACTTAGCCTCCACTCGTAGTCATAGTGTGCATCAACCTCAGGAGAGGGTTCTCATTCCAACCTGGGAAGCACACAGCTCTCCCGTTCTTGTCGAGGACAGCCTAGAGTGACTCCAGGGGTATGTCTCATTATGCCCCACAGAACTCACCTATTCTGGCAATGGAAAGCCTTATGCAAATCCAGAGATGGATCCTTTTCTGCCCATAGCTCTTCATTCTCTGACTGGCAACCTAAAGTCAACTCTACCAAATATGGGTCCAGCTCAGTCCTCACAATTTAAGAGGGCAGACATCTTATTGGGATTCAGTTCAGAAGGAAGATAACCACCTAAGCCGGTGCATTTAACTACCAGACAGCAGCACTGATTTCAGTGTAAAATAAAGATGGAGGAGGAATCCCTCACCACTTTCATGTGATCATTGGGATAGTGGCAGTATCCATGTCATTGAGTCATAGGACCAGTTCCTCTTAATTTCTCTGCTTCTGGTGCTATTCACTTTTTACCTGTGGATACCCAGTGCTCCAGTTTCAATAGACCTAGCTAGCCTATGTCATTGCGATTAGGATGCCCTCCTGGGAAGTGGGAGATGTATTTGCCATTCTTCGTAGTGTGAAGGGGAGGAGGCTTAGAAGCTATTGGCTGGGCAACTGCCTTAATCCCTAGTCTATTGGACAAAAATGCTGCTACTGCATCAGACATTTGCTAGTTGTGATTTTTCTTTAAGGATGTATGATTTATGCATTTTCCTCCTAGAATTAGGTCCCAACAAAATGTAAGTAGAGTTAGAAGCCTAGGTGGCCATGCTGGTTTGCTTCTGAGTATGTAGTGTAGGCCAAGTCTAGATACCCCAGGACCTTTTCAAGCTATAATGGAGATACATGAGGTACCTAGATACTGAAGCAGATTTTTGCCTTCTGCACAGGGTGGAACAGGATCCGCTTTACTGTCTTAGAGGCCTAACAGTAGCATAAGTGTCACTTAGGCTTCACTGAGGTTGGGTAGTGACTTGTCCAAGATCAGACAGGAAGTCTATCAGAACTGGGAATTAGCACAGGCCTCTAATCACAAGGCCATTGTTCCTTTCTCCTCTCTTTACCCTTTATTCCTCTTATGGTTTCTAATGGCAAAAAGCATTAGCCACAACAGCACAAGGGTCCTTGTTTGGTAAGGGAAATGAAAGAACTCATAGGCATAATGGTATTTTTTGTTTATACCTCTGTTGCAATATATTCCACTTCTATGCTATATCAACAGAAGGCTAGATAGTCTTAAAGGAAAATACCTGGGTATTCAGAAAGATGAATACATTTCTGTCTATATGATGGATAAATGAAGGCATGGAAGTGTAGAAAAGTTTGAATGAAAAAAGACTATCCTCTCTTTGCCCCTTTATTAATGGTGAACCCACAAACAATAGTAATTGTATATATGAAGACACACAAAGCTATGTGACTAGAAGTAGGGCTGGGACTGGAAAGACATTTGGGAATTGCTGTGCTATGGTATTGTCTGAACTTGGGAGTAGCACCAACTTCAACCTAAATCCAGGGAATATGTTTCACGTGGTTGTAAGCTTCACCAGTGTAAATTGTGGCATTTCCTGCTTTTAAGTCTGGAGTTCACACTGGGACTAATGCCTGAAACCTTTTCTCTCCTGGACTAGCATTTACTTATACCAAAGATAGCAGTAAATTGCTACTGAAAAGGCAGGAAAATTGACTTTGCTAGGAATACAGGGTACAATGAGTGGACCCATAATTACATGTATTGTAATCATTAGCTGCCATTGGGTCACCTGTAGCAGTAGAAACAATATTTAACAACAGCATGTGTCATACTAGCTCTATGTGGCTCTTAAATCATACAAGCATATTTCAGAGATGTTGGAGTGGCTGACCAGATTCTTCCTCTTCCCTGATTTTGTGGTGTGGTAACAGCTGAAATGTATTAAAGATAGCAGTAAGTGTCTTCAGTGTACACCCTAATATCTATACCGCCTTAGAGAGGTAAACGTCCATATGAAAAGGGTGTTTGCTACAACTCTGAAATCAACACCCTCTTTGGATAGCTGTACTTGGCATGGCAGTTGTTTGGAGGTAGCCACGGCAAACGGTCTTTTGTATTAGTTATGCAGTTCTGCTAAACTGTCTCAGCTCTTTCCCCAGTGACTGTTCCATTGATTAAGTAGTGACCAAAGAGACCTAGATCAGGCTCCTTCAGTACTATGCAGCTGACAGAGCTGTAATAGATATGGTATTATTTTGTCTATCAAAATTCGTGTACTTGCTAGCGAGAATGTGGAATGGATCATGTCCCCTGTCTGGAAAATGTCAGCATTCCTGTGTTACCTATTGCTAAGCAACACTTAGTGAAATATATTCCATTTTCTTCTGTTCCCATTTGGCACCTCCCACCATGTTCTTTCATGTTCAGTTCCACAGTGTAACAAATAAAAAAGACTGTTTTCTATCTTTGGGTGCCAGTGCAAATTGTAGCCATCGTTGGAAGGACAGGCAAAGAAACTGGCAAAGAGGAAATGACTGACACTGAGACCCTTTGTGACTGCATGTACTGAAATGCTGCTATTCATTTCAGGCCCATGTGTTGCCAAGTGAAGTCCAAAAAGTTATTTTTTTCACATTAGAACTTCAAGCTGATCAAAGAAACAAACACTTTTAATGAAACATATGCAGGATACTTAGAAGGAGAAGATTCACAATGCATCTGCTGTGGGACCAGAAGGCTTATCAAAAGTGTGAAGTAGGAGGAGAAAAATTACTAGTGTATGATGCCAGAGGAAATTATAGAAATATTAAGCAGAAGGAATGTAAACACATCTAACTAGCGATAATTGTTGTGTTCCTCTCAATACACAAAGAGCAACCATACATTTTCAGTCTGAATGAGCTTAACTTTAGCTTAAGTGAATTGACTAGATAAGAGACAGCAAAAAGTAGTCTCTAAATTGCACAAACAATACTTGTGCCTTTTCTGTCACAGTCTGCATTGAAATGATCACAGAGATCATGCTAGATAGTGATGTTACTCTCATCCCTCTAGTTGTTTTTTTTTACCATTAATAGTTAAAAGACCATTAAGACCAAACTCCAGTAAGGTACAGAATAACAAACAAACAAATAAATCTCATCTGATGTTTGCTGCTTGGAAACTGAGGCACTTACCCAGCACCATATAGAAGTCTAAGGCTGAGCCAGGAGCTGAACTCATGTTTCCTGAGTCTCAGTTTAACACAGGATATCTGATGTGACTGCCTCATTTAAAAGGTCAATAATGCATAGACAACAGCAACGTAACTGTTACATCAGTAAATATTCCCCAGTAATAATGTTCTGTTTCATATATAAGCCAACAAGTCTATTATATTTTCATTCAGCCACTAATGTCTATCACAACATTACAGCGTAGCATAGGTTTTGGACCTGAAACCTTTTCCAACTCTGTGGTTTATTTACTAAAAAGTAACACCCAAAAAATTCTTGCCTTGTACTTCTTGGACTGACATGGCTACAACATCACTCCAACATTTACTTTTTAATAAACACAATTACTTTGTTAGTTTATTAGTTTCTTTCCTTCCCATTGATCTGTTATGGAGCATATGGTCGTATCCAGACACTCAGGCACATGCAGTTTGTGGCACTGTGAACCTTTTTGTGCCACCATAAACTGCATACCTGGAATGTTAAATCATGTGCTGTGCTACTAATTTGTAATGTGGCATCTAAATTTGGTATGGGGATTCCCTGGCAGGGAAAAAAAAAGTGCAAAAAAAGTGATGCAGCTTTTAAAGCACGCTCTAAGCCGAATGGAGGCCTGGCCCTCCATCGGGATGTTCTGGCTGTTGGCCAGTAGGGCTGTGCGAAGTTTCAGTTGCTGATTTGATTCAGAGGCAATTCAGCCCGATTTGGTGGCCAAATCTCTGAATCTGAATCAAACTGGGAGACCGATAAAAAGGTCTGAATCGATCTGAAACTTCTGAATCGATTTGGAAAAGATTCAGAGGAGTTTCAGGAAGTCCCCGTTCACTGCCGCAGGGAGCTAGACCCAGACCCTGTGCTGGTAAGTAGGGGGTGGGGAGGGAGGGGGGCTGAAGGAGTGGGGATGGGACCATGGAGGGACCCCTGCCAGGCCCCATCCCCTCCCAGGTCCCCAAGTCCCCCTGAGCACCCCCCAGACCCTGTCCACTCTCCCAACCCCATCAATGGCTGCCCTGCCCGGCCCCAGCATCCCGGCACTTTAAAAAAAAAAAGCCCCACACCCAGTGGCTGCTGCAGCAGCCATTGGAGCCTATGGGGACTCATAGCACCTCCAATGCAGCATGGGGCAGTGGGGGGCAGCAGGGATTGCCCCTCCACCTGGCAGGAGCCGATGAGTGCAGGGCTTTTTTTTTTTAAAGTGCTGGGATGCTGGCGCCAGACGGGGCAGCCATTGATGGGGCCAGGAGAGCAGGTGGGGGATGGGGCCTGTTTGATTCAGAGATTCAGTGATTTGGTGGTGGCTGAATCTCTGAATCAGATTCAGCCAAATTGGGGCAGTGATTCGAATCACCAAATCAAATCACTGTCCCCTGAATCAGCCAAATCCAAATCTGAAGTGAATACTTGCCACTTTGCACAGGCTTACTGGTGTCTCTAGTGCTCTGTTTGAGCCCCTACTACTCTATCACACTGCATGGTGTGTTGCAGCAATGTAAAGAGCAGCAGCTTGCAGCAACCTGTTGAGCTTGCATCACACCCTGGACCTGTCTTGGTCCCACAGAGGCCCCCAGGGCCGCCTTAGAGCCGGGCATGTGGAACAGCCCTGCCACTGCTGCAGAGGTCTGGCCACTGAGTCCTGAGCCAAGGAGACCCAGGACCTGAGGGCCACCCAAGCAGAGCCCTGGCAAGCAGACCCTGGCAAGCCACAGCTGCATGCATTGGTGAGCAGTAGGAGGCATCAGAGTCCACTGTGGGTAGCATGAATAGCTGTGGTGAGGAGGTGGGGGAACCAGCCATAGAAGTCTGCCAAGGCCAGGCACCTGGGATCCAGCTGATGGCCTGAGAAGGTGTCTGACCTGCTGGCCATTTGGGGAAGCAGTTCATCCAGGGACACTGAAATAAACACATTTAGTGGACAATTGCTGCACAGATGGCTCAGTGGGGGCATGCCAAGGCATTGAACCAGCAATTTCATGCAGTGCATGAAACCAGTCTGTACTAGGGATGGGGTGATCCACCATGGCCCGCTATAAGGAGCTTGCCTGAATCATTGGCCCCACAGCCATGGCCCCTCCCTGCTACTCCTTTTCTACTAGGAGAGGAATGGAGCCTACAGTGACCAGACCTCTGATATGACTGGAGTCCCCAGTGGTAGGGCCCTCCTCCAGGCCTACAACTTGCTGCCAAGCCATGCTGGGAGTGATGATGTGGGGGGATACATTCCCGAGGCAGACCCACTGCCACAGCCAGGCCCGAGGTGACACTGGAGTGTCAGGTCCCCCAGCTCCAGTGTGACAGCAGCAGGAGTGAGGAGGAGGCTGAGGAGTGGGCCAAGGTGTCATGCATATTGGTGGAGGCCATACTCTGGTGGCCTTGCCACCAGGCCTCACCACCATCTGAGGCCAGGTCTGGTTCTGGCTACCCGCCTAGTCCAGGGCGCAGGAAACACAGTCTTCTGGCCAAGGTTGCCACCTGTCCCTGCAGCCTGGCAAGTCTTGCAAAGGATTTGGTGAACTGGAAGCCACCCCCCTTCCCCGCCCTACTCCCTTGGGCTGCTCTTCCTCGTGCCCTGCATGCACCCCAAGCCCATCTCCACCACCTTCCCCTGACCCCCACTCCTCTACTGTGCAGGGGACCATTTCCCAGCAGGAGTAGGACAGCCTGCCCCCTTGCCAGCACTCCCATCTGGATGGAGTTGCTCCCAGCTATGAGCAAGGGAGGCGGTAGTGGCATTGCCAGGCCATGTGCCTGAAGGGCCACAGCTCCATACCTGCTGAAGCTGGTGGCTGAGATCCTGGGGTTGTGAAACACTGGATGCCACCGGGTGGGTCAGCTGTGATGCCTGTTCCTGGGAGGATCCCTCCAGAAAGGGCTCTGTGGAGGCCATGGTTCATGGTGCTGGGGGGTGCCCTTTGGACAGCAGGCTGCCTGGATACATAGTGGGAGAAGACAGGTAGACCCCAGGATGGCTGAAGTTCTTGCCAGGGTGCCGGTCCCATATAGCTCTGGCTTGGGGTCAGTCTGCCTGGCCCTGCACCTGAGAGTGAGCATAGTCCCTGGGGACCCTCACCCCATGCTGAGTTGCAGTAGCTGAAATGGCATTCTGCTTGCTCTCCATACAGACATCCCATCTGCCAGGGGAGAGGCCACCATCCAGCACCTGGGAGGTGCCTGCTTACTCTCAGGCACTCCAAAGATGCTCTGCACTATGCTGGACATACTGGGACAGTGTCCAGGAGGAGCTGCTTCAGACAGAGTGGGCATGCCTCCAGGAGGCCCAGGAGTACTGCCAACAGGTCCTGGCTGAGTTCTGCTTCACCCGCTATGACCAGGCTCTTGTCTTGGGGGAGGTGTGGGCTGGGAGGTTAGCCCTGCAGCAGCTGGTGGCAGAGATAAAGAAGGAGCAGCAGTTGGCCTGGGACAGCTATGAGGAGCTGAGGCAACTGTGGGCCTCCATTGAGACAGCCATGCAGGATGAGCGCAGGGTGTTGCAGCAGCTCCTGGTTACTATCCCCATCCTAGCCACTCCTGCCACTGCACCCCAGCCTACACCAGCCCCAGCATAGGCACTTGGCCTCCCTGATTAGCCTACACCCCCACCACCAGGGGCAGTGCCTGGTAAGAAACATTTTACCTGGCTGGTGGCTCAGCTGGTACCCCAGCAGACCCCATGGGCCCACCATGGCTGTCAAAGGGCATCACTCCTGCTTCCCCCCTTCCCAGTCCCAGCTCTAGCCCTGGAAGATCTGGCCCTGACTAGGAGTGCCCACCATCCTACCCTGAGCAGCTGGGGCCCTGGCCACATCAGTGTGCCCCATACACAGGGTGGTGGCATACAGGACTGAGGCTAGGCTCGGGAGCAAGGGGCCACCAACTCCTGATTCTCTCCTCCCTGTGCTTCCTCCTCTGGTATTGAACCTGTCCCTAAGGATCTTCTCTCTTCCTCCTGTTGCTTGTGTAAATAATTACCATTTATTTCTGGTTTTGAATGGGTTTGTGCATGGGAGGAGAGAGGGGAAGGGGAATGGTGGTGGGGTTGTGGAAGGTCTTGTGTGGGGTACTGTTGGAACGTTGCACTGTTGGTGTTGGGGAATTTTGGGGGAGAGAAAGGGGGAATAAAGTTGTTTTTATTTTCACAATAGCCACACTGCCTATATTGTTGCACTCCTCACAGGGGGTGGGGATGGATGCCCTTGGGTAGGTAACCTGGTGCAGGTGGTGAGAAGTTTGGTACCCTACTCAGGGGGTGGGTCTGCAGATGGGTGGTGATGGCTTCACACACTCTGGCTCCTGTATGCCACTGTTGGAGTAGGTGGTCCTCACCAGTGACAATGTTCCTTGATGGCTGGCCCTGTTGCCATTGTGATTGGCTGTACCATGATACATACATGGCTGGGTTTAGCCATGGGGCTGCAGGACCAAGAGGGTGAAGGCTGTAGCAGGTGAAAGCAGGTCTTAGGAAGGTGGCAGTCCTTGCTGCCAAACTTCTGGAGTGGGTACTGAGTGTAGGGGCAACTCTAGGTCAGAGCTGCTGCAGCAGCAGTCCAGCTTGCACAAGGGGCTAGTGTCCCCAGACACCAACTGGCCAGACCTGGGAAGCTCCTGAGGACAAGTGTCTTGGAGGGGCGTGGGCAGTGGGTTCCGCAGGGCTCAGTCCTCGGGCCCGCGCTGTTCAACATCTTCATCAGTGACTTGGACGAGGGGGTTAAAAAGCACCCCGTTCAAATTTGCTGATGACACTAAGATGTGGGGGGATATGAGCATGCTAGAAGGGAGGAATAGGCTGCAATCAGACCTAGACAGGTTACAGGGGTGGGCAGATGAGAATAGGATGGGATTCAACACCGACAAGTGCAAAGTGATGCACCTGGGGAGGAACAAACGGCACCATACCTACAGGCTGGGGAACTCCCTTCTTGCCAGTACAGAGGCAGAAAAGGACCTTGGAGTCATCATTGATGTCAAGATGAACATGGGCTGGCAGTGTGGGGGTGCAGTCAGGAAGGCCAACCGCACCTTGTCATGCATCCATAGATGCATCTCACGCGGGTCCAGCCTGGGGGGACTTCTGGGGATGCTCCTGCTCCCAGGAATCACATGGGGGTGTGTGATGAGCTTCCGGGATGGGTGGACATGGCAGCAGCGGTGGGTGATAGGTGGGGGGGGGGGACTGAGGTGGCAGCATGGTCTATGGGTGTATGTGATTGGCCAGGGGTGTGCATGAGAAAGAGAGAGAGAGATGGGGTGGGGGATGGGTGAGTGGCCACCAGAGCTGGACTTGTAGCCTCCCTGTCACCCTAGAGCAGCCTGTGCAAAGGGAGGTTGGCCTGAAAGGGAAGGGGTTTTCCTAGCTGAGACCCTGAGTGCTAGTCAAGGAGATGGCTGGGGCTGGGCACAGGCACAGGGAGCAAAACAGGAAGTGCTGGCATTGCACAAAGCCACAAAGCAGCAGGTGAAAAAGTCCTGGTGCAGGGACAGAGCTGATGCCAGGAGGGAGAGTACAGGGCAGGTCAGGGGTGAGGGGCACTGGTGGGGCTGTGGGTTGGGAGTGAGGAGCAAGGGAATAGGCAGGGCACTGGCATATCAGTGCTGCTCAGTGCCACAAAGCAGCTACCAGTCCAGCCGCAGCTGTCCCCCCATCCTGGTGAGTGAAGAGGGCAGGGGCAGTTCTGTTTTTTCTACAATAAGAAAAAAATAAAAGCAATGCCAAAGTGCACAGACATTTAGAATTTATTTTATTATGATGACAGAGGCACTGGTAGGCTTCCAAATTGCTTTAAAATTGTAAATATATCAATAAAATTTTGTCTAATTGATATTTCTCTCTCTCTCTCTCTCTCTCTCTATATATATATATATATAATATGGTGGTGTTTCATTTTAACCATGGAAGAATGTAGATTTTAGGTATTTTAATGAGGGAATTTGGGGGGGGTTATTAGAAAAATTGCCAGTTTTAAACAGGGAACACTAGGATCCTTGCTGGTGAGGCAAGTGGTGGGACCCAGGCAGAGGAACCTACCCAGGTCCAGCACTAACTCATTTGGAGGGCAAATGAGGTGCTGGACCTCCTGGCCATTTAAAGCCAGGAGGATATAGTTTGACAGTTCAAGGTGGGCCACCACAATGAGCACATCTTCCAAGTGATAGCTGCCCAGATGACAGAGTGGAAGCACCAGAAGACAGGACAGTAGTGCTGCCCAAAGGCCAGTTGTATAGCCATGGCCCATTGGTAGCTGGCCAGAGGTGCAGGAGGCTCTGCTACAGTGCCTGTACCACAGCCCAGGTGGCCGTGCAGTCCCCGTCTAGGTCTGGCAGGTGTACAGCCATGGGGCTGCAGATCCAAGGGTGCAGAAGCTGCTGCAGGTGGCAGCAGGTCACAGCCAGGCAGCGGCCCCCATTGGCAGACTGCTGCAGTGGGTAGAGGGTGCAGGGGACACTCTAGGTTAGGCCTGCTTCAGCAGTCCAGCTGGCACAAGGGGCTAGTGCCCCCAGATACCAACTGGCCAGGCATCAGAAGCTCCTGAGGGCAAGTAACCCTGAGCTGCTTGCCAGGGTAGCTTTTTATACTCTAGCTTTCCCTGGTTGAAGATCCAGGAGGAGCTGCACAGGGTCAGTTTACCCCAAGTGGCACAATTTGCCCAACACCAAAACATGGGCAATGCATAGGGGGTGTACACAAGTGCACGTGCACCCCCTGATATTTGCCACGCACCCCCTGGAAGCGCCAGCTAGGAAACTGGAAGTACCGGCGGAAGTGCACTTCCTTTGTCATTGCTGGTGGTTCTGTGCTTGGCTGCTAGAGGACCCCGTCTCCCCCTGGTCTGTGACAGGCTATAGGGGGACTTCCCCCAGCCTGTGATTGGCCATGGGGGAGCCCGCCGTTGGTGATCTGGTGCCCCCCAGACTCGGGAGGCACCAGTTGCCTATGAACCAAAGTGTATGTTCAGGCATGTGTGCTGTGGCACAAATCTCTGGCAAAACATTGTGTTACTGCTACTTGAGCTGCTGCAAGTACACATGCCCGCATGTGTGGATGTGCCCTACGAGCACACGCCCCTGCATGCATGGACGCAGCTAGTGAGGGCAACTGTATCTTTAAGGGTTAACATTATGTCCTAAAGACCTATTCATGCCGTCCTCACTATTGACACCTTCTGAATATTCAAACCTTCATTTGGGCTTTGTCTCAGTAAAACTAGGATCAGGTCATATAACTAGTTTTTCGTTCTTAGGTATTTTCCTCAGGCAGATTATAGGTTTATCAAAAATCCTTACTAAAATTATAGTGCAGATTATAAATTTCTACTGGAAAAAGCATACAAAAATAATGCTATAAAAATCTACTACAAAGAAATTATTATGCCAGCTATTTAACAGTCATGAATATTGACCCATATTGTGGTGATCATTCAATCATATTTTACATATGCAAGAAATTGTTAAAGGCAATATTAGATGTTATCAGATACGTACATGTTGGAGAAACGGTAATTTTTGTGACGTTGTGTTATATTTATAATTATCACAAACATTGTGCAATTACTTCACTCTTGTAAGGTACAGTAGAGGTACATGACTTAGCTCCTTAAGTCACTAGCCACATTCTACTTTTCTTTAACCCCTGCAACCTTAGCAAATTTCATGGCAGTGACACAATTTTAGATAGCAGGAGAATCTCGACCTCTAATTTATTACAAGATGAAAAAAATCTGAATTCAGAAGCTATCACTGTAACGAATACCACATTCTCTTTTTATGCCCTGGTTGTTTGTGGTCAGTCAAGTGCAGCTACATAAAAGCTTACAGGGCATCTGCTTTCTCTTTTCTCCTAGGTGGTGACAGTGGTAGCTAGAAGAGATATGATCAGTCTAAAGTCTGTACTCCTGATTCTGATCTCACTTCATCTGATATAAAGGTACAGACTCTTTTCTGAAGTCATTGGAGTGGCATCAGTGTTAACGTCGTGAGGCTGAGATCAGAATCAGGGTATTTTCTCAGTTCCTCTTAGCGCAGCTCTTTTACTTTATGTGTAGCAATTAAATATTCTTTGGGCCAAAGACTGGTGAGAGAAAGACTCTATAGTCCAGAGACTAACCAAGCTTGGGTGGGGAAATCTGGGTCCCTGTCCCTGTACTAATACATATTCAAACATCATGTTCACCAATGAAAACTTGTAAATGTGAACCCCAAGGCTCCAACAGTAAAAATTAACACACCTAAAAATAGATTTAAAATATTACGTTTTTTAAATGTATGAGTTTGGGGGCCTCATGTATAAAGGGGTTTTTTATAATGCAGTATAGAATCATAGAAAATTGAGGTCATCTAATACAACCCCCATCATGATATCATGAGTTGTGATCATGACAAGATATGGTTCTCATGCTCTTACATGAAATACTACTTTATTCTCTGAATAACCTGTTGTTTAGTAATCACCAATAGCCAGGGAGTCTGAGTTCTGCTTTACTTAGTGTCTGAACTACAGTGAATCAACACGGTATACCATGAGTCTCTGAACAAGACAACCACCGTCAGCACCAACCAGCTCTTCGTATGTGTGTAAATTGAGTCAAAATTGAGTCATCAATATTCCAAAGCAAACTCAATGTACTCCTTTCCTTTACATCTCAGAAATAATCATGCCCTGCCTTTGTATACTGATCATTCTTATAAGTCTTATCTTGATCATATTGCATAATTACTAGATTTAAATATTCAGTAGTTACTCTAGTTGAGCTGACATAATTGTTTTGTTTTCATTGTTGTTTCTTCCACTTCCATAGCGGAAGATCTTACATACAGGCCAAATATTGAGCATGCATTTTTTTCTGACAGAGAAACCAGGCATTCACATTTCCCGTGGTGTTGCTGCTGTAGACCAATGGAAGATGAGTCGGGGGGAACACTCTGGGTCTCTGTTGCCAAGGTCAGTTTTGCCTTAGGTTACTAACTGCAGAAGACCCACTGACATATGCTAAAGCTTCCAAGAGGCAGGTTTAATGTATGCTCCTGACCTTTTAGATAATTCTTCTAAGTTTTGCATTTACAACTAGGCCTGACTTGCCTATGAGGGGACTGCTCCCCTCTTGTTTACTTGTTCCGGAGGTCTGGACCTCAGTTATTACTTCACGGCTAATTAGCCTGAAATGCGGAGATCAAAAAGAGATCTTCTAAAGTAGACGTTCCATCAACTGTCTTTTTCAACACAAACTTTTTTTTTTACTTGATTTCCAAAACTGGCATGTATATTACAGTTGGCATGACACGTCAGCTTTGTCCTCTGAGAGAAAAGTTACCAAGCCATTGTCCACAGACCATAGATGGCAGATGCTTCAGCCCTCCATGGAGAGCTGCCTGATCAAGTGGTGCTGGGCTTTCCTTGTTTCCAGCTGCTAAATGTCACTAAAAAGCAACTAAGATACTTTGCCAGTATTACTTGCTTACTGAAGTTATGCTGTAGCACAGGAGTATAAAACTCATTTGGCAGATCAGGCCCATGGATTCCCGCCCCCTGCCCCAAAATGCTAGATGCAGCACCTGCATGTGGTACCTGCCAGAGCCAATTTAGGATCTGCTCCTCATGTGGGTCCTGCTTGAATCCCTGAAAGCATACAAAAGGTGAGTAGGTCCTTCTCTTCATTGCTTTTTGTGACTCAGTCTTAAGGATCAGATGATGGGTGTAATATGGATTTTCACAGACTTGGACATGGTGGAATAGAATCACACGTAACCGTTTAAGATGGAAGAGAACCTGGCCCTACATATATAAGCAGAACGTAGAAAATTAGCAAGATTAAGGACTAAGTCGACACATCAACATGATGAAAACCTGTGCTGCTATCCTCCTTCCTAGGCCAAACCCAACCCTGCAATTCAAAGGAATGAAACTGCTTTTTTTTGAAGAGTTAAACATGACAGTCTTTTCAGCTTAATCTATTTCTTCATAAAAAGACCTACAGAGATTTAGTCAATAAGAGATGATGAACCACCTTTTGTATTAGCAGTTTTTCAGGGACCTGAGAAGGATGGAGTGGCACCACGCTTAAGTGCCTAAATCCATTTCTGTGACTAGTAGATGGAATATAATAATCTGGATGATAATGGATACTGATGTTCCAAATTCTGGGAAAGAAGCTGAATCCTTTATATGAAGGACTCTTTAACAACACTGGTACATTTAGCCATTACGTCCACTTTTGTTTATCTTAACTTTGCTGCAACAGAACCATTAAATATGTGTTTCATTTCTACTCCAGCTCATGGAATAAGCTGATGCTTAACTGCTCCTTTGCTTGATGGCTAGAATGAGCATTTCCCTCAACCAGTGCTAGGCTCCCTCCATCAGAGTAGTATGAGTCTAGCATGAACAAGTAGTTACAGGTCTTGTTACCATCACATGACCAGATTTTGGTATCATAAATTCCATTAATTAGAACTCCAACACAAACTTCTGCTCATTTTGTAGCCTTATGTAACAAGTCTGAGCCCTGGGGCAGCCGTGGCTATAACTCCTGTCTCTGCTTGGGCTCCTTAAGTACCCCCCCTCTTCTCCTGCCTGCCACACCTTGAGGTACTCATTGTTTTTTTGAAAAGGGAGCCTGCTCAAGAGCCCTAGAGTGAACCCAAGTCCTTCTTTCCATGAGTGGAAGGATCCTGGATCCTGCCAGTCCCACTCCTCTTCTTATGCCATGTGGCTCCCCCTGGCCTCTCTGTGATCCCAGGGCACCTGTTACCTTATGGGCTATTTGTGGTCTTCAGTCTCCCCTGCAGCCATGCCCATGCCTCACAGAGGTTATCAGTTGTCTGTCAGATGGGGTATTTTGCCCACTATCCAGTATCAGCTCAGTTCAGGCCTTCATGCCCGTGTTGGGGACTCAGCTTTCTTGGCTTCTGCTCATTTCCTCTCACTGGTCCCTTAGCCTAGGGCTCACTGTGCTGGACTTCTTGGCTCCAGGTCCAGGCTTGCCCTTTTGGCCCTGGTTTCATGCTCTCAGGCTTTGCTCCTCTTGGGCTTCAGGCCTCTGGCCCTGGTCTCATCCCTCTTGGGCTCTGGCCTCAGCCTTCCTGGCTGTAGCCTTCTCTAGCTTGCCCTCTCAGGCTGTGGGCCCCTGGCCCCGGTTCTGCCCTCTTGGGCTGTGGGCCTCTGGCTGTAACTCTGCCCTGCTCGGCTCCTGGGCTCCCTGGTCCTGTTTCTGCCTTGTTTGGACAATGAGATGCTTGGCCCTGTCTCCACCCTGTTTGGGCACTGGGCCACCCCTATCCACCTCTGATAGTCCCAACCCAAACTGCCGGTGAATGAAACAAACAAAAAAAAGTGCTCTGGCTAAAACTAAAACTCTTAGCTCACTGGGTGCATACCCATCCTGGGTCCTAGTCCCCTACCAGCCCTCAGCTCCTTACTTGCTGCTTGTAGGCATAGCAGGAACACAGCCAGGCACCCAACAAGAGCCTTCTTGCTGCAGACCTCTTCCTTCTGAAGTCTGCAGGGTCAGACTGGCTGCCCTGGCTCAGACCCTGGGCTTATATGGCTCCCAAGCCCTGCCCCTTCCAGCTGGGTGTTTCCTTGTGTGGCTGCAGCGTCCCTTCACCTTTATGGGAAGCTTATTGCCTAGGCAGTCATTGTTCAGCTTCCCGGGGCTCTTTTTGCTTCAGTTTCTCCCCTTATTAGCAGGAACAGGAACCTCTGGCTCCCTCTTGCAGCTCAGAACAAATTTAATTAGTTTAAATTATGCCTGGCAATAGTACTTGTACTTATGTAGCACCTTTCAGTTGATGACCTTAAAATTATTCTAATTCCATTAACTGTTTACTAACTACCTGAGGCTTAAGATCTCTGTGAAGTAGCAAAATATTTTTTCCATTTTACGTATGGGCAAGTTGATGATCAAAGAAGTCAAGTGACTGGTTCTCATTTCCGCTTCAGCAGAAATGGAGGGTATTTCTTTTTACTTCAGGCAGGGGTGGACAGTGGAACATAGTCTATTGAATATGCCAGAAACTCACTACCGATGTCCCTCAGGGGTATTGCTTAATATTCAACAAATATGCATTTAAATGGCGCACAAAAATGTGTAAATTTCCTTGTCTTTTACCAATGTTTTTACTACACAAGGGATGTCTAAATTAAAGCTGGATTCTTTGTGCTTATATCCTCATTTTTAAATTATTTCATTTGCATGCAAAGGGTGAGCAAATATTGCTGTTGGAAAATTTAGCCTTTGGAAATGAAATTCAAAAATTCACCAACTTGAAAAGAGCTGCCGGGCATAGAAATCATTTGATCAGTTCTCAGCAGGGTCTCTGGCACTGACTATCAAAACTACTACAATGGCCTGGCAGCCCCACAAAAAAACACAACAGATAGGGGAAAAAAAAACCCCTTCCTAAGGTTACTCAAAAATGGCATGATATTATCTATTAGACAAAACAAATTCCAATGCAACATACAGTAAAACAAATAAAAATGTATGTTCTGGCTTGTGAACGGAACAGATGAGAAATGCTACAAATTTCGGTCAATACTTAGATACCATCACCTCTGCACAAAATACCGTGCCTCATAACAGAATACAGCTGTAAAGATATAATTTATTGGATATTACAGTTATGCTTTTCAAAGGTCACCAGAGAGCTGTGTAAATTGGCTTCATGGGGTTTTCTTTCATGAGAGATAAGAACAAATAACCTGTAGGCATGATTCCTAATACAGTCTACTTCAACGTGCTACATTTATATTCCATGCTTTTTTCCCCTGTATAAACTGGATTAAAAATCAGGTCTCTTTAAAATACAAACCAAAACTTTGGGCCGGTTTCCCGGCAAGCATGTGACACCGCTGAGATGAAGAGGTGGAAAGGAGCCTTTTGGGCTCTTTCCCTGGGCTTGACTCTGCAGTAGTCCAATCCCCAATTTAGTTCAAAGCAGTTTCTGGAGTGAGCGGGTCATTCCTGACATCCAGCTTATAGCTCAAGGTTGTGTAGGTGTCAGCTAGGGGCAGCTTTTGGCCCAAGTCTGATACAAGGCTCAAACTCACATCCCTGGCTGAGATAACTTGGCTGAGGAGTATCTGGGTATAATTTAGAACTGCCTTCCTCTGGCTGGACACCTGCAAGGATGTGTTAGTGCATTGAAGTGCCGTGTCAATGCAAAGCATCATATAAATACTAAGGCTCAGAGTCTCTTCTGCTCCCAACAAAAACTGGGCTTGGTAGAGGAGGAATCTCGAGGCCTGAGTTACGGCCTTGGTGGAATTTGGAGGAGCTTGGGGGTGCCTCTATACCTGCCTGCCGGTAAAAGTAAACACCTTGGCTAGATCCTCATTAGGTATAAATAGGAATAGCCAGAGATGGCATTCAACTCACAGGCTGTGTCCACATGTGGTGTGGAAGTTTGGCTGTCTGGGGACAACTAGTGGCGGTATACCTAGTTGTCCCCAAGGATTGCCCATGCCATGTGTGCTCTGGCATGCGGCAAGTTACCCTGGGGCAGTAGGATGAGCCTTACCTGGGGTGCTGGGGGCCTCCCGGGGCTGGAGCAGCAGCAGTGGAGTGTGGCTCTGGCCAGCCCAGCTCCAGTTTGAGCAGCACACGCTGTCCTGCATGTCTTTTCTCTGTGGACTTTTTTGACCCCTGGATATCCAGGGGTCAAAAACCCCCTCCACACTGCTCGACTGCAGTGTGGAGAACAACTGAATGTGTGGTATGTGGTGCCACAGACATGTCTGTGGCATGATGTACCACACAGCCGCACTCATCTGAACATGGCCATAGAGGCCTGGGCAGAAGCTAAGCTGTGGGGTCCAGCCTCCTCTCACGGGTATAGACGATGACTTGTGCTAACTTATTTTAACGGGACCCCAAAGGTCTTGGCTCCAAGGCATCTTCCTAGTTGCTTGCCCCTAGCACCAGCTCTGGTATAGCTGCATTGAAGTCAATGGGGCTGGACTAATGTGTGGCAGAGGAGAATCTGGCCCTCTGTGTTTATTAAATGCCAGGGCTCTTTGTGCTGCTGTGAAATCATGCTGTTATTATCCCACCTGGATAAAGGTAGTTCCAGCAGTACTACCCACTGATCCACAACTGTATAGCCCATCAAACTCACTGCACCTCCTGGTTATTTCCTCCTTAACAGTAGGATCCTCCGCTTTATCATATCCTGATTCTTTCTCCCACAAAAGAGTGTTTTCTTTCCTTTCCCTGTACATTCCCTGTTCTAAGAGGATGTATCCAGACATGTATGATGAGCAGGACATGCAGGAAGATATAAAGTCTGGAAACAGGCCATATGCTGGGTGCGGGGCCAGAAGAATAGGTAAACTGTCTGGAGAAGCCATATCTTTGAGTTATTTCCTCCCTTCGTTCCTGAGGTCTGAGCTTCTGTCTCCCATATGAGAGGCTAAATTCTGTGTCACGGCCAATAACTATGAACTGAAGTCAATATGGAGTTTGTTTCCAATTTCAATTCCATATGCACCAGAGCCCGGTAGGTAGAGACAAGGTCTGCTAACACCAGATGTTGGGGGTCTGGGCTTGGTCCTCAGGATCCTTTCCAAATCCTAAATATGTTACAAACCTTGAATAAAGAGTCTTTGACTCCACTGAAGTCAATGACATCTTCCAGATTTAAAGAGGAATAATGAGAGAAGTATGTTTGCAGCAATGGAAATGAGGCTTAAATGAAACTGAATGGCAAAAAAAGAGCTGCTCTGAGGCATCAGAACCAGGAGTTTCCCAGATTTGTTTAATATTCATTGTGCGCGTTGTCTAAAAAGTCATTGCACGTTTGTAAAATTTTGCTGCACACCTGCACATCACACAATGCTTGTTTCAGGCCTCGATCACATGATACCTCTCCCTAAACCATTGATAATCATGTCAGGTTACTCAGGAGAAGCCAACAGTTTTGTGCAAGGCTAAGATAGTAGCAAGTAATGAGTATTCCCATTTCAGCACATCTCTAATGCAAACTCATACAAGAGAAATATTACACATTAGCCTCCTTTAGAGGAAGCTCATTAAAATAGGAGTGTTTGCACTCCCACTGCTGTATGAAGCTGTTGCATTTTTTTTTATTTGATTCCTAAACCAATTAGTTTTCCATACTATAAATGCCTTTTATATACACTCCCCCTTCTAAGGGAGGGCTGTCATTTTTAATGGGAATCATTATTTGAGCTGAAATGTTTGGTCTGGCAAGTCAAGTTTGTTTCTATTGTGTAGCATAAAAATGTAGCTGTCATTTGCCTGCTACCTCTTGCAGCTGCAGAGTTTCTAGATGCCTCAGCTACTCTGGGCTCACAATTCAGCTCTACATGAGCAAAAATAAAAGGATCTCACTGGATATGCAACAAATACTCCTTCTTCAGCATTTCTCATGCAGGAATCTAGATAGTACTTTTGCAGTGCTAAGAAAATACTTACTGGTTACATCTATACGTGCAGTTAATGTGACACAAACTCTGGCTCTTATCGTGCTAGAGTTTATTGTTCCTGGGCACCATGTTTACATGTGTGCCCAGGACTGCAGCCCACTAAGCTGGGTTGGAGCAGCCCTGGCTGGCGGGGGCCAGGGAGGCAGCCTGCTAGGCCAGGGCTGATCCAGCCTGGCACAGTGTGCTGCAGAGGGGATGGCCAGGGCTAGCAGGAGGCCTCCACACTGAAGCACCCTTGTGCCCCAGCCAGCCCCATCAACGTCGACATTTGCATTGCAATGGAATAAATAACTCTGACACAGTACAAACCTGTGGCGGCGTTAGTTTACTCTGTCCCTGCATGTGTAGATGCTGAGACTTTACTGGGGAGCTAATTAGTCTTGTGTAAATGTGCCCATTGTGTCTAATGTTCACCTTGGAGATTGTGGGGGGAGCTTCATTCCTCTAGGAACTGCTCACAGTGAGCCACAGTCTCTCCTGTTCTAATAGACAAAGCAGGGGGAAAAAGGATTACTACACTGCATTACAAATAGGCAGTGGAGGCCCAGGGTAGTTAAGTGATCTGCCCAAAGATCCGAAGGAAGTCTGTGGCAGAGCTGGCAGCTGAAAGCAGAATTCCTGAATTCCACTCCCGTTCCTTAGCCGCACTTCTGCTCAGTGCTGGGAAGCCTCCTTTCCTCAGCTGTGCATTGCAACTAAAACTGATACGTTAAAAATGATTTATGCCTTTTTGGGATGACATATTTGCTCAAGGCCTTTTGCTAACCCACGTGGGTTTTGCTTTGTGTTTGACAGGAACACACAGTCAAGTGGAATAAACTACTCTGTGTGAAGAACAATTGGAGTAAAGGTTAAAGGTGAATCAGAGTCAACACTATCAAAGCTGCTCTTTTGTTTAAAGGGGAAATGAATTTTTACTACTTCAGTTTACTCAGGATAAACTCAGCACTAATATTAATGGGAAAAAATCCTCTCTTTGAGGAGCACTGGTGTGTCATGATTGGGTCAGAAGCTAGCAATACCAATTGCAGTACATGTTAATGAAAAATGTACTGTTCAGTAACTTAAAAAAATGTCATCCCACAGGTGGGCCGCTTTTAATTTTGGAAATATGAAGATAATAAAGGAGAAGAGATATTGATTTTGCTGTTTGAGCTAAACTTTGATATTATCACTCACTCCATTATCTGTGAAGGAGATCAGCACCAGAGAGCACATGAATGCAGGGGTCTCGTTTCCCTTGTCCACAGAATGGGAGTACATTTTCTTTCCTACATCCATGTGGTTGTTCACAGGGTAAATGAGAAGAGCTCTATCTGCATCAATTTACACCAGCTGAGGCTTTTGACCTTTACACTTTAGTGACAGAAAAGGAATAGCAGTGAGCCAAATGGTGGCAAGAATTGGTCTTTGGAAAGTATAAAAGTATGGGTAACTGATGTGGTTTTGTTGCAGATTTCAACCCTGAGTCTCTAAAGTGTCAGCTCAGCACAAAATTGCTTTCTTTCTTCAGATGTATGCGTTGCTGCTCATAAAAATAATATACATAAGGAAGTTGTTAAATAACATTTGTATCAAATTAACTTGGGTGGTCTAAGCGTTATCAAATAGCTAAAGGATTGGAGAAAATGTGTATCTTAAAAAAAATCTACCAGAGTGTCTACTATAGCTGCAACCTGTTTAGTTTTTGTCAATATGTTTTCTTTTAGGAAGACTCTTTTTTTGCTCCTGAAAACATCCAAATTCCTCTGAAAACAAAGGATTAACATCTCAATGGGTGGTACCAAGTATTTCATAATATGTGTGGGTGATGCTGCTCCTGGTGATCTGTTAAAAAGGGTCATGATTAGGTACTGTCAGATATGCATAATATGGGTTCATTAGATGAGAAAAGACAGTGGAAAATTCTCTTCATTTCTTCAGCAAAATAGTGGTATTGCCGCATAACTATTCAGTAGTAAGTAAAAATGTCCGTTATATTTGTCCATCATATAGTGTAGCATTATCAAGTCAGTTCTAAATCACTGAAATGAAGTTAACGAGTCAAATTTGGCTTCAATTTACTGTTCCAAGAAGAGCTGACTGGAATTCTGTTTATAAGGTAAAACAGCAGTAGATGGTTTATAGGGAAAAGGCATGCATTTCTCCTGTGGGAAAATGAACGTGGTAGCGGGAAAGCAGAACCAATGGCAGAAATCATTCATATTCACAGAATAATTCCATAGATATTATAAAAATATAGAAAAATCTCCCTAGTTTGGGTCAACCTTTAAGGGATTAGTGGCCCAATACAGCTGAGATAACAGCCAAACTTTTGGTTGCTTTTAATTAATTCTCATCCATACTTTTAGGGGCAGATGCCCAGCTGTTTTCAGTGGATAAACTGGATAGATCAGGTCTGCTAACTTACAGGGAATTTCAAGCCCCTCAAATCTGTAAAGAATCAATTGCTTTAACATATGGATCCCAGTTCTGGAGCCCTTGCAAAATCCATAGTACTGAGTCTCCCTTTCTGATGCTAGCCTGGATCAGGAAGTGTAAATGTGTTGAAAAACGAAAAAAGTATTGTTAATTTTTTAATTTGATGTTTATGTTCTCAATGTAAATATGTTTCAGTTTGAGTGGGTGCATCTACACGTGTGCCCCACTGTCCAGCTGACACTGCATGACTGAACAGCACCAGCTGGTAGTGCGCTGTTCCAGCCGTGCACGGGTCGTTTCCAACCCTACTGCACAGTAGCAGTGAGCCTGGATTGTGGAGCGGGGGCTGGGAACAGGTTGGGGACAAGCTCCTCAGCCCGCACTGCACGGGAACAACTCCCTGCTCAGCCTGGAGCTGCCTAGGACCTGCCCCTGACAGGGACGGTTCCCAGCCAGCCCTAGGCTGCACAGGGCTGCACATACAGCCTGGAGGTGGCAGGGGACCGTTTCATTGCGGGCAGTCCCCAGCCAGCTCCAGGCTGCACATGGAGGCTTCCCGGTACAGCCCGGGGCTACTGGGAACTGCCCCAGTTAGAGGCAGGTCCCAGCCCTGTGCCCGGATCAAGTGGTTGAGGCATGGGGATTGAGCTGCAGGGGTGGGGTAGGTCCCAGCCCAGGCAGCCAACAGTGAGCTAGCTTCCCTACTGGTGGATCGGGGCAGTGGGCTGGGATCTGCCCCTCCCCTGCAGCTCTTTCCAAGCCCTGTGCCCCTGGTCAGGGAGCCAGGGCCAGGAGCTCCCTGCTGCTGAGGGGACATTGTCCCTGCCTTAGCAGTAGGCAGTCCCCCAGGGCCAGGAGACAGCTATCTCCTGGCCCAGTGCTCCCTGCCAGCCCCTGGGCTAGCACCCAAGGGGAGTCTGAATCTCTCTTCAGTTGTGTCAGGGGTGCATTGCAGGGCTGCAGGAACCTGGGAGAAAACATACTCCCTAATCCATGCATGTGTAGAGACCTAGCCAAAAACTCTTACTGGGCATGAGTACACATGGGCATTTAATGTGCTAATGCATCTACATGTGTATGCCCTTACTGTGTCTTACAAATGGCAATTTTAGGCTAATCATGCCTACATTTGATACCTCCATAAAGAAGGCATTTAGGCATGAATAGTTAAAGAGCATTAGCAAATGTGTAGATACATTAATGTGCATCAGTGCAGGGATTTCAGTGCTGGATCTGCCCAGCAACTAGGGGCTGGCCAGAGCCGAGCCCCAGGGTTCTTGGCTGGCTGCCTCTCCTCTTCCAGGGCTGGGCTGCTCTCTGGCAGCCCCTAGCTGCAGGATATAAAAGATGCCAGCTATTTTGTGCCTTGGGGCACACAGCAAAGGGAACCTGGAGAAGCTAGTACTCTCTGCAGGAGCCCACCAGGCCCCATGTGCCTTGCTGGACAGGACCCAGGAAGCCTCTGTCTATCTTATTCCCTAGCTGGAGCTGCTTCTTGGCCACAGGTGAGTGTTGCAAAGGACTGCAGGCTGCTGCATCCCTTGCTCAGCCCTGAGATTCCCCCCAGGGCTGCTGAGCCTGCTCTCTATGAAAGCAAGGCCAGCACCTTCACCCTGCAAGCCTCAACCCTGAGCTCTGTCTCTTTGCAGGCACTGTGGTGAAGTGCCTCTGCCATGCAGGTCCCCATTCCTGGCTGTGCCCCTGTCCTGGGTACTGCTGGCAGCCCTCCAGGGCTGGCACTGCAGGGACAGCTACATAGGGGGCTAGAGAGCCAGGGTGGGGACAATTTCCAGCACATCATCCCCTCTGAGTCCCGGACCCACATGCCACGCACCCATCCTGAGCACCCCGGGTTCCAACTAGACCCAGGAGGAGGTAGGTGACTTTATGGGGCTCTGGGCTGGGGCTGACATCCAGTGATAGTTCACATGGGGCAGGTGCTCAAATGCTCACATTTATGAGGACATGTCAGCCAGGATTCAGGCATGGGGCCACTCCTAGATGGTGTGGCAGTGCCACATGAAGGCCAAGATCTTGCAGGCGCAGGGGGTGGCCATGACTGTCTTCAGTCATTGGTCCAGTCATGCCCAGAAGACCTTCACATGGGAGCTGACCTGCATTTTGGTGCCCCAGGAGCCAGGCTGTATCCCTGCAAGTGCCACCAGCAACGGTGGCCTGCCTTGCCCAGTCCCTGCCCTGATGCCTCCGGTGGTATGTCACTGGAGAATGGGACTTCAGGCCTTCAGCCCCCTGCCTCACCCACCTCCTTGGCTTCTGCATCCACTGGCATCTTGGGGAGCCTTGCCCAGTGGCTGCCTCACTCTTGGCCCAGCCCCACACCCTACCACGAGGAGTGGCCAGCTACACCACCACCGGCCATCAGCAGCGACAGATCCTCCTGGGGTGGGGCCCTGCCAGGGTGCTGGCCTGGCACTCACTGAAGGCCATGGACACTGGGCACAGCCAGATGCTGTCACTGATGGGGGGGCCCCACACTGAGCCGCCAGCCTCACCAACCCTGGACACATGGTAAATCCTGCATTGGGGGAGGCCTTCCCAGTCCCTGGCCTTACCCCTGGTCCCTGCTCAGCTCACCTTCACTCCCCTGCCCTCAAGTCCCACCTCCCACCAGCATGAAGAGAGGCAGGACAAAGTTCAAGACTTTAATGAGCAGCCCCTGTCCCCACAGCTTGGTGGGCACAGGCTTTTCACACTCTGAGGAAGGTGTTGATGCTGGTGGCAATGTCCTCCTTGCCAGTGAGGGGCAGGGATGTGTAGTGCTGTGAGAGGTAGCCCTCCAGTCAGTGGTGGAGGGTACAGGGAAGTCCAGGCTTGCCCCAATGCTCTCATAGTTCAGGGTCCTGAACCAGGAGTGCAGGTGCACCCAGGGCACCAGCAGGATCATCATCAGGGCATAATGCAGGGATGGCAAAAATTGTGGATCCAGCCAGCAGCCAGACTCCATTTCCCATCTGCATGGCTGGGGCTAGTTTTCATGGAGACCCCAGCAGCAGCAGTGCAGTGCTGGGGCTTCCATGGAGACTGGCCCCAGCAATGCTGGCAGGGCATGTGGCAGAGTGTGGAGCTGCTTCAGGCTGAGGTGGAATCTTGCAGTGGTGACAGCATGGTTTGGAGCCAGAGCAGAGCTGTGATCTGCAGCCTGCATGCTCTGGGAAGGGGAGTGCAGGCAGCGGATCATGTCTTGGCCCCAGCTCCTTGCGGTGGTGACAGCATGGTCCCGAGCTGAGGCAGAGCTACAATCTGCATCCTGCATGACCCTGCCTGCATGCAGGCTGCAGATTGTGGTTCTGCCCTGACTCTGGACCAGGCCAGCCCCATACCCAGTTGTCCAGGAGCCCCATGTGCCCAAGCCTAGGTGCTGTGGGCTGGGCAGCAGCACAGAAGAGTGTTTGGCCTGCAGGGTAGGTGGGGATAGGCCCTGGAGCTGCGGCAGGAGGTGCTGCTAGCAATCTTCCCTGGCCTGTCCTAGGAAGGGGCTGGTGGGGGTGGGGGGCAGGCAGCTTGTGGGCTGCTAGCCTCAGGGGAGCAAGTGGGGTGAGGGGCCTCAGCCAGTGGCCACCTGGGCACAGCCCTGCCCGGACACTTGCCATGGTCTCTGAGCACCCATACATGGCAACTGCTGAAGTGAGACTGGGCAGTGCAGGGCCCTTGCTGCAGAGCATCTTATCACACAAAAGGCTTCTGTCTCTTGCCTCTGCAGGGCCAACATCTGGATGTGGGGGAGAAGCTGCAGAGCCCTGTGGGAGTGCCACAGCAGGGTTGCTGCCACATGCCGCCATGTGTCTGGAGGCTGGAGCTCTCCCCATTGGCCACAGGGGCATGTGGCAGGGTGGGACTGACCTGAGACTAAAGTTAGTTCCACATCCCACCATGTATAGACACCTGCCAAAATACACATGGTTCACATTACTTTAAATTTAAGCCCACTAAAATTCACATGTAGACACTCACTGTGCAGTAGGTTACTGCACAGTAAATCTAGGCTGGAATAGATGCATGTGTAGACACACCCTACTAACTCATTTGCACCATAGAAAGAAAGCTCCAGATACATGAGCAAAATCCTTGGTCACTGAAGCAAGAACAATATTTGTATATATTATAACATTATAGCTACAGAGTCCAGCATGACTAAAAAGTTTAGCTAAGTGAATTTTAAAATCAACAGGAAAACATTTTTGAATATGACATCAGTTTGGAACTCTGACTGGAACTTTTGCAAAATATGTAAATGCACTCACATTTTCAATTAATGTTAATAGTCAATTTGTCATAAATGAACAGACTGTGGGTGCATCTACACATGTGCTTTACTGAGGAGTAATCCAGCCCACTGATTACTACCCCATGATCCTAATCCATGTGGGTACTAATGATGCGGCCAGGAGAAGCCCTGATCACCTGATGGTGGACTACCACGCTCTAGGGGGCATGCTGAAGGAGATAGGTCCACACGTGGTATTCTCTTCTGTCCTACCAGTGAGCGGATGTGGAAGATGGCATGAGACGTGCATCACAGAGACCAACTGGTGGCTTCTGGAATGGTGTCTTGAGGTGGGCTTTGGCTTCCTTGACAACGACCTGCACATCACGACAAGAGACATGCTTAGATGGGATGGGGTCCACCTTTCCCCTAAAGGTAAGAGTGTATTCTCTTCTATGTTGGCAGATCTCCTCCGGCGGGCTTTAAACTAGGCTTGTTGGGGGAAGGGGAAGATGAGGGTGGAGGAAGCCTTGGACCGCTAAACCAAGCAACACCCACAAGTACAGCTCAGCCTAGACCAACGAGCGGAACATATACACAGGTAAGCAACAGGGGCCAGGGCAATGCTGAGAATAGGGGGCCAGTGCACACATCCCCAGGAGGCCTCAAATGCCTCTACACAAACGCTCATAGTATGGGTAACAAGCAGGAGGAACTTACCCTCCTGCTAGCCGACACCAACCCAGACATAGTGGGGCTCATTGAAATGTGGTGGGACCCAACGCACAACTGGGCGGTGAATATCAAGGGCTATAGGCTGTACAGGAGGGACAGGACAGGGAGGAAAGGTGGGGGTGTGGTGCTCTACATTAAGGAGGAATACACATCCTCATCAAGTAGCACAGTCAGAGGAGGGGCACACTGAAGTGCTCTGGGTTAGAATAGAAGGAAGTTGAGGTGAAAGAGACTTAACGGTGGGAGTCTACTACAGACCACCCAACGAAGGGGAAGAGCTAGACAAGGAATTCTTAAGTCAGCTCATGGAGGCAGTTAGGTCAAAGTACGTGGTCATCATGGATGACCTGAACTTTCCAGACATCTGCTGGGAAGAGCAGTCAGCCAGGTCTGACCGCTCATGTAGGTTCCTAGCCAAAATGCAGGACCTCCACCTAACCCAGGAGGGGCACAGCCCCACCAGGGGAGACGCCTTGTTGGATCTGATGCTGGCCATGGGCGATGACCTGGTGAGGGGGCTGCGGGTGCTTGACCACCTGGGCAACAGCAATGCTGAAATTCACCTGCTGAAATTCACCATCCAGCACAAGGTGGCAAAGGCCTGCAGCAAGGCAGCAGCCCTAGTTTTCAGGAGGTTGGACTTCAATGAGCTAATAAGAACAGTCCAGGAGGCACTGAGGTCCCTGAGGGGAGGGGAGCCAAGTGTCCAAGAAGAGTGGTTGCTCCTTAAGGAGACGATCCTCCAAGCCCAAAGGGAGGTAATCCCAACACGGATCAAAGGGAGCAGGAGAGCGCAAAAGATACAATGGCTCACTAGAAGCATCTGAGAATGTCTCCTAGCTAAAAGGGAGGCATACACCTAATGGAAGGGAGGGGTCATCACCAGGGAGGACTATACTGCGGTTGCTTGGGGCTGCCGGGGGGCAGTCAGGAAGGCCAAGGCAGAGATGGAACTGGGACTAGCTTCCCAGATCAAGGACAACAAGAAGTCCGTTTTTAAATACATAGGGGGCAAAAACAAGGTACCGGGTAACATGGGGCCCCTGCAAGACACGCTAGGAAATTTGGTCGTCACACCAGATGACAAAGCTAACCTATTTAATTACTTCTTTGCCTCCATTTTCCTGATCAGCCCCCCACTGGGCCTCCCTCAGGCCCCAGGGGAGGCACACCTAGGCCAAGGGTCAGTGAGGATCTAGTCAGGGAACTTCTGGAGGGACTGGATGTATTTAAATCAGCGGGTCCGGATGATCTCTACCCCAGAGTGCTGAGGGAATTAGCTGAAGTCATTGCGGGACCCCTGACACAGCTGTACGAGCACTCGTGGTGCTCTGGTGTGGTGCCAGAGGACTGGAAGAGGGCCAACGTTGTTCCCATCTTCAAAAAAGGGAGGAAGGAGGACCTGGGAAACTATAGGCCAGTTAGTCTTATCTTGATCCTGGGTAAACTTTTTGAGAGAATTATTCTGGAACACGTCCATGAGAGGCCAGCAGGGGAGATTATGCTTAGGGGCAACCAACACGAGTTGATTAGATGCAGGTCCTGTCAGACCAACCTGGTGGCCATCTATGACCAGGTGATCAAATCCTTAGATGCAGGGGTAGCAGTGGACATAGTCTTTCTGGACTTTTGGAAGGTCTTTGACACTGTCTCTCACCCCATTCTCATTAAAAAACTGGGGGACTGTGGGGTTGACACCCACACAGTCAAATGGGTCACCAACTGGCTGGAGGGCCGCACCCAGAGAGTGGTGGTGGATGGGTCATTTTTGACCTGGAGGGATGTGTGCAGTGGGGTTCTGCAGGGCTTGGGCTTGCACTGTTCAACATCTTCATCAGTGACTTGGACAAGGGGGTAAAAAGCACTCTATTCACATTTACTGATGACACTAAGATGTGGGGGATGTGGGCACACTAGGAAGGAGGAATAGGCTACAATCAGACCTAGACAGGTTTCAGGGGTGGGTGGACGAGAATAGGATGGGATTCAATACTGACAAGTGCAAAGTGATGCACCTGGGGAGGAGGAACCAGCACCATACCTACAGGCTGGGGAACTCTCTTCTCATCACAGAGGCAGAAACGGATCTTGGAGTCACTATTGATGCCAAGATGAGCATGGGCTGGCAGTGTGGGGATGCAGTCAGGAAGGCCAACCACACCTTGTCATGCCTTGTCACACCTTGGAAATAAGGTACCATATTTGAGTCATGCATAGATGTATTGTTGGATTGTTTTGGTCAAAGTAACTTATGCATGTGTACCCCTTTATGTGCAAGTAATTCTGTTCTAAACATTGGAAAATACATGATAAGAATATTTACTTCAACTATTCTGTCAATCTTTTTGTACCTGTTATCATGCTTAGGAGTTGGCTTTTTGCAATGTGTTTATTGTATTTTGCGCTTTAAAAAAAAATCACAAAAGTAATTCTAATTCTTCAAATTGTTTGTAAGACTTAAAGTTAAGCGTGTGCTCATTAATAAGTGTTATAAACCTGTTATAAACCTAACAAATAGGTATGAATAAAATATAAGTTATTAAAGTAATGTAATAGGATGGTAAAGAGCTTACAGGCTCTTGTAATTAGATGTCCTGTATGTAAACAGTTCCGCTGATAACTTCATCATTTCAACACCTGCAATGTGGGAGATTTCTTGAATATGCCAGAAGGAAAGAGACTGCTTCCATTATTATCTCTCTCATTTATTAACTCCCAAATGCATAATAAATGTATGAAATACATTAGCGTGCAATTGATACTACTGTTGAAACATAAAGGCTTATGCTTTGGAAATAGAAAGCCAAAATGACTATGACAACAAATTCCATATGCTGAGTTAGCAACATCATTATTCGCTTTGGAAGTTCTCTCTCATAATGGAAATATTGAAGGTTATAATAAATGAGTTGACTATGTGATTTATGTGAAAAACTAATGTACTTCCGTATGGAACACTGTCTAGTTCCGTATAAATCCCGCACTTAGTGGACAAAATCTGACTCCCAGAGTCACTCAGTCAAATGCCTGCAGAACTGTGAGTTCATGTGGTTCATTTCTTGTTGTCCAAACAGCTGTTCTTGATAGTCCTCCCTGCAGGTATCTGTTTGGGGATTAGTAATGCTTCACATGGTCGTACATCACAAGAAGTGGATGTGTAATTACATTAAACATGCTTCATCTCCTTAGATTCACTTATCCTGAATCATTGATATTGGCTCAATTCAATGACATTTCTCCATAGACTGTTTTACTTTTTAGCATAACAGATTATTCTGCAAATAAAAGTCCTTGCATACCACAACATGCAAGGTGAGCTTTCATATTCAAAGATGAAAAGAGAGGCAATTTTTGTCATTAGCCTTCTCAATGCTTTCAAAAGCCTGCTTTTCAAAATTGCCCAATAATTTAAGCATTCCAGTTTACATAGGCTCCTGCTAGCTCATCCCATTTTTGAATATAATTTATAATCTTCAGTTTATAGAAGCACAATATGATTTCCTTTGGAGAATACAGTGAGATTCCATGTACAAAGAGGAGAGGTGAAAGGAAAATAAAGGCCTCAATCCAAGTATAGTGCCATTTAATAATTCTGATATGAAAGGTAGAACACTACTTAATAGGCCTGTGAAGTTATGTTCACTGCATGTTCCTAACATTGCTGTTGCTAAGGTTCATATGATTGACAAATGTTATAGTTTAGTGAATTAAACAATGGTATTTGCAGTATTTCACTGATATACCTTAAACCTGAATTTAGCTGATTCTTTTCATTTCCAACTCCCCTCTATTTATTAAATTCAGGTTTAAGGTAGATCTGTTTTATTTTATTATTATTACTAAGAAATGTGTGTTAATTACCAGAAAATGTTCTAAGCACGGGGTTAAGCTGCGGTGTTATCCCACAAGGAAGAAGTCCCTCTACATATCTGTGTCTGTTTTGCAGTATTTCACTGATATTTTTTTCCATATCATAATATCAAAGGTCTCTAAAATGTAGTTTTGCACTGTCTCCCGTCACCCATACTGCTGAGGCATGGCTGAGGCCTGGGTCCCAGGGCACAGGGATGTTCATCAGTTGCCATACAAAGGGCATGGACTTTTGGGCACTCCCCAACTGACAATTATGGTTGGTGATGGCCAACCACTGTGCCCACAAGGCCTTGACCTTTATGCTGTGCTGTCTGGTTGTTTCTGTGCTCCTGCATCCAGCCTGACAGCCCTGCATCCAGCATGATAGACATGGGTATTGGAGCACCCACCCTGCTTAAACTGGCTCTGCATCTCGGCTTCACTACACAGTGCCATGAGTTTCCTCCTGTGACCAGCTGGGGTCCAGGTGGCAGGCATGGATGTGATCATGAGTGCTGGTGAGGAGGATGCCATTGGGGATCCTACACCTTCCCCCACTGGGGAAGCTACCTGCAGCTGGGCCTGGGGGCTGGCAGCTACATGGCTGGGCCTGGGGCCCGGAGCAGGCCTGGCAGCCACACAGTACTGTGGTGCCAGGCAGCAGTGTCAGGGTTCAGGCAAGTTAGTGAGGCTAGTCTGCAGCTTGCTCAGGGGGACACAGTGGGCTGGAGTGGCCTCAGTCACTCTCCTGATGTGTCCTAGGGCTCAAAATGCATACAGGCTTTTAAAGGCCTGAGGCAGAGGCTGCCATAGAGGCAATCCAGGCCTGGGGCAGGAGAGGTTCCCAGCCCAGAGCCCTGGGGCTAGCCTCAGGTCAGCTGCCTAGTGGCAGTGCTGACCCAGGAGCAAATTTGCTCCTACATTATATCTACACATGCATTATTGTGCAGTAACTAATTGTGAGTAACTTTGACATCTGCATTTGCAGGTATCAAAGTTACTTGCAATTAAGGGTTTTTACTGCACAATAAGCGTGCATGCATGTAGACGCACATGCTTACTGCACAGTAAACTATGCTACTGTGAAGTTAAGTGTCTCGTGTAAACACACCCAGAGAGTTGTATACAGTCTCGTGATATTAAGGGACCAGGCTGTGTTGGCTCAGTTCTGAATTAGAGCAGCCCTGGGGTTTCTCTAACTCACAATTGCTGAGGCTCGGTCAAGCATAACGTGGCTCCTTGTCATTCCCTCTCTGCCCGCAGTACATGGCCCACATTGCAATGGTATGGAGGCAGCTGGCACCAAGACTGTCTGTACTGGCTTAACTCCAGTTTACAGTTACCCCAGCTGGAAGTATTCTCAGCTGGCTAATTTACAGCCAAATTCTTTCTTTCTTCTGATCACTGAATGGCTCAACTGATAATCTACCCAAGAAACTACATATATACTGTTCTATATAAAATGTTCTTCCAAAGGAAAATGGTCCCTTTCAAATAAGAATATGTTTGTTAAAAATGTTATAATCCAAATTTTCTGTGTTTTTGTTGACCAGCATGGAATCCAAACATATGGACATTTGGGGGCAGGGGGTTGAAACCAGTTTTTTCCCCAGTTTTTCCATTTAGTTACTTTAGTAGGAAAAGGTGGAAAGATTAAAAAAATGGAAAGCATGGGGAAAAAAAACAAGCCTTGAAAAATGAAGAAAATCCACAGGTGGGTGAAGTCTGACTGCTTGTGGCCTGGCTAAAGTGGGGCAGGAGTGCCGCTTGCCCTGGAACAATGCAGATAGAGGCAGCAGCAGGCTGGGGTTGGGGGACCTGGAAGGAGGGGATGTGCCTCTGAGGATGGAGGGGAAGGAAGGGAGAAATTGTTGTCTTCTTTGGGGACTTAAAAAAGTCCTCAGCTGTTGCTCCTGCTGTGCGGTCAAAAAGTGGGAAGGGGGTATAACTGTACCAGTGGGCACCACTTTTGGATCTGCCCCGAAAGTATCCACCAATTTGGGGTGCTCAGTTGAGACACCAGAGCGCTTGCCATTGTATACAACTATTAGTCCAAAGCTCAGCTCCCTGAGTATCACTTGTGAAGGTTCAGGATTTCTGCAGTTGAAGCTCTGAGGTCAAAATAGCTTTTATAGAGTTCTGGTAATCTAGCTGTGAGTGTGTTCATAAATAGTTAAAAACAGACATGATTTGGCTGGAAGAAGCAGTGCTTCCTATCCTGCACATCACCAAAACCTTTTGCAACCTGAAGAAAAAGAAATAGGCTGGCTAAAGTGGGGCAGGAGCGCCACTAACACTAATAACACTAATAAACAATGTGCTACAGGATCTCTGAAACATTCAGACCTAAAGTACAGCTATGCTGCATTTATTGTTTTCACATAATGGACTGCATATTTTTAATTTAAAGTCAGATGGACAAGCAGGATATCTGAAATCAATAAACCTCTCCAAAATAGGACTGTCCATTATTATGTTTCATAGTTGGAGTAACAGTGGTATAGATAGGTATATACCACCTACACTGCAGTACAGAATAGAAACTTTGATTTCTGTAAGATAGTATTTTCTCTGATCTGCTTTCCATCAGATCTCTCATTAATGTAGTACTACATATCTAGCTGAACCTATATGGAGCACAACCCTCTATTTTTACTACAAGTTTACTACCTGGTACTGTGAATGCAATAATAGAAGGTGCTGACTCTTCCGGTAGTAGTGATACTGCTATGTATAACGCTGAGTCCAGTTTGGGAAATCAGGGATATTTTTGTACACAGGATGAAACAAATGGGTCAGTTTTTGTACACATTTCAATTGCCAGCTATGGCCTTGCAATAAACTTATGAAAAAAAAAATCTCACTGATGTCAACAAATAACTAATATTTGACCATCAGGAAAAAGCATCAGGAACTCAATACAGTGGTTCCCAATCTTTTTTTCCCATGCCCCACTGCTGGGAGTGGAGTGAGGAGGCAGTGGAGGATGAGGGGTGGGGGCGAGGGAGCTTCCGGTACATGGTGCAGCTCATCTTTTCTGTGTGGCGCCGCTGGCATTGCCCCTGCGAGCCAGGGTTGGGAATCACTGCCTTAAAACATCATTACTGTAAAAGAAAAGACAAGAACCTGACATGCTCTCATGACATTTCTTTATAAATAAAGACCACTATGTCTCAAGAGCTTCTAATGTCTTAAAAAGACAATGAAAACTTAAACTAACTGCCCTTCAGCATTCAGGCTCAAATCTTTGTTTCTTGAAAATTGTCACAGCTGCCCTGAATTGTCATGGCTCTGTTAATGGATGACTTCACTGGAGCTGTCCCAAGTTTCAACAGCACTGACCAGCCTCTTAGACTTTTGGCTCTGTGGTTAGGGGCAGAAATTACACATAAATCAGTATAAATGATTGGAAACCAGTTAAAATCTGTAATGCAACTGAAGTTCAGTGCACATAAACAGTTTTCAAAATGGCTAAGACCAGTTTAAGATAAACCTGGATGGATGTAGTATCAGACTTAACTGATTTTAGGTTAAATCAGTTTATTGAACTTCTGTCAACTCCAGATCAACTCAGAGTCCTTCAGCATCCCAGAACGCTTTGCATCTCCCCTGCAACCCCACCCCTTGCATTGTGGGCAGGCTACACTTGGTCCAAGCAGTCTGCTCCAGTCCAGCAGGGAGGAGTGCACTAGCACCCCCCAGCTTCTGGCCTGAGCCACTGCAGGCATGTGATCGTGTTTCTGGATTCACAAGTAAATGTCTGTTCACTTTTTCATTAGTTTAATCTACATAGTCTAACCTGAGAAGATTGAATCAATTCAGCCTCGGGCTTTTTAATTGTCTGTGCTTAGCCTGTAAGATAACCTTTTACTTGCACATTCAGATTTATTATGTTACAGAAAAGTGATATTTTATACTAGTCTTTGCCTATGCTACAAGAGAGTGGAACTAACTATATTTTTTCCAACTTGTGTGCCTGAAGTCAAGCACCTGTACTCATATTTAGGCACCTAAATGAATGATGTGATTTTAAGAAGGGCTAAGTACTTGTGGTTACCACTGAAGCTGATAGAAGGTGTGTGCGCCCCTCATTTCTGAAAAATATTGTTTGTTCCATAGTTTTAGGGTTTGAAGTATAGTCTTAGATGCCTAAATTTAGGCACCCAGGTTTGGGTATTTTGGCCCTGAGAGCACAATTTCAAAAAAGAGCCATCTGCTCAATTGCATATGTAAAATGCACACTCAGCTGCACAATTTGTACATGCAGTAAGTGCAATTGCATATGTAACTGGGTATCTAAATGCAGAAAAAGCAATGCATCTGAAAGCCAGCTTAGCTGGCAAAAGGAGGATTCCCATGGGTAAAAGGATTCTGTAGTGGTGTGGGATTTTAATTTGCATATATAATAATGGAGAAAAATATGGTCCTGCTGAAGTGCGATAGCCAAAAATCAATGAAATGCCAACAGAAGCATGTCTAACAATGATTAGGTATAACAAAATGATGTGATGTCAACTTTGGCCTTGACATCTTGTGAGTCAAGGCCCTAACATGGGTGCCAAACTGGATGCATTCTATGTATAACATGTACCGTACCCCATAAAATGTTACTTTATACTTGAATTTGGAGGGAAGTGTTAGACTATATAAGGAGTACAACCTGGATTGTAAGACCTCTCAGGGAAGAACCCTACTAGCTAAGCAGAAGGAACCTTTCCACTACATCAAATCAGCAATATTTTTTTCCAATACTACCAATGGTTTCTTACACAATTACCTGCTAAACATAGAAACCTTAAATGCCTTGATTAAAGAAGCAATATTCACATACAAGAAACCCTACACATTTTTCATTTTCCTCCAGGGTCTAATCAGATAATCTATATCTGAAGCAGACAAAGATGGTCATTCATGTCTTCATGGAAATAAAAAAAAATGTTAAGATGACAGGCATGAAAACTTTAAATGAGAACCTCATGTCTCTAGAATAATTCCCTTCTCTGCATGCTCTGGTCTCCCTGTAATTCTACAGCCAACTCCATTATGATTTACCGTATTTCAAAATAGGACCCTCCTTATGCTCATTTTTCATGACTAAATCTCCTTGATTAAATTGTGTTTATTTTAGTTTATCTCCACTCTAGGAAACCACGGATTTCACCTACATCAGTCATAACAAAATGGAAAAAGAAACCTTTGAACTAAAAAAGATGCATCAAAACTGTATTAATGTCATCCAAAGAAAGGTGGAGTGGATACTTGTTAGGTGAATGGCTTCACTTACCTAGGGATAATTTAGTACACAGAACACACAACAGGGAGAGGCTATTCTTATTCAGATGCCAAAAGGTGTCTTTTCTCAGTGTAATATTCTGTAACTTTGAAGCTGCAAAAACTTTCTTACATGCTCATGATGAACATTTACATCATCACTTCAGAGTCAAAGTCTGACAAACTTAGTATCCATGTGTATCTTTGTAGTTTATACTGGATTAACATTAGCTTTCTCTTACTTCCGTCCCTCGCTTCTTCAGAGTAAATGTTATCTAAACTGTTTTAACCAGTGACTTAGGCCCCACCTACATGTTACACGTAAGGCATGGTTAACCAGTTAATCCTGCCTTACATAGTAACCCAGCTATTCATTCACTCAATTCATAGCATGATAAAACAAAGTGGCTTGTTCTCATCCTGTCATTAATTGAATGTGTGGCCAGGTTCTCCCCTGTGACTTGGAGACCCATCAGCTGACTGCTTATATTTGTATTAGTTTCCCCATCTTTGGTTTATATTTTATTCTTTAAATGGTAAGTTCTTTGAGGCAGGGACTCTGTATGTGATTTTCAACCCCCAAGGCAGAAGGACTTGGATACCTGGTAGAAAACAGCATTTTTATTAACTTTCATTGGGACCTATATAACAATGGGAACTTGCTGCAGTATCTCTGGATAGAACAACAGAGAAAAAGAGTGAGTATAGATGTCTCTGCAGTATTAGAGCACTTCAGCCTTGTAGTGGATAATTAAGAGAAGGAAATTGATGGAGGATGAAAAAGATTTCAACTCCTTTCGCTTATTTTCCACCATGAGGCATGTTGCAACTGTGAAGGGGCATCTGAATAAGTCATCTTCTACTGCTGAGCCAATTCCATTATCGTTTTGTCTGGCAATCCTTTCTGTTGTTGCCCTGTCCTTTATGGGAAGGAACTATACGGCCGGAGGGAAGTTTAAGAATCAACCCTAGCTAACAAGGCTTAAGAGATTTAAAGACCTTCAATCTTCCCCTTTGGTGGAAGATTAGAATATTTATATCCAGCAAAAATCACATCAGACGAAGGGTACTCCCTTAATCTCATTCAGGGCCTTGTTATCCCCTTTTCCAAGACTCATCATGTTTAAAAGAAAAGATCGCAAATTGTCATAACAAAAGTTTCCAATAAATTCGCGATACAGAAATTCAGCAGACACAGATGCAAAGTACAGACAACCTGCATTTCTTCCTCTTTGCACAGAGGATTCATTTTTCTGCTATTTTCTGGACACAAAGTTCCATTTTAGATATTCTGAGTGTGATTCAACCCAGGGTTGCATCAGCTGCTGCTGGCAGTATATAGTGTGCAGGGATCTGAGAGGATGAAAGTCTGCTAGGAAGTCAAATTCAGTAGAAGAAAATGGCTACAACCTACAAGAAGAAAATGAATGTTCCATAAATTAGGCTCCCTCTGGATTTTTTTATGATTGCTTATGGTCTCATAAATTCACCTATGAATTAGGTGTAGTGTTTCTAATAGTTTCTGACCATCTCTAGTAATTTCTACTAATTTTTGGCCTCTGTGTTCTTTATATTATGAATCCATCAACATCTAATGGACAACTGAGACTTTGAATTCTCATAAGAACTTTAGACCCTAAGAAATTCCATAGTTCAGGGATCAGCAACATATGATCTATGGACTATCCACCCAATGGAGCCACTGGATCCAGTTCATGGAGACAGGGGCCTTTGCTAGCCTTTGGCAGTGGCCGACTTTGCTTGTGCCAAGTCTGGGAGCTCTGCCAGTACTGCTGCCACATCTTCATTGCACCCAGCAATACCACTCAGCCCAATTGCAGATGCAGGTGTGGGCTAAGCTCCCCACCACTGGGATCTTGCCAAATCCCCCCAACTCTTGTTGGACTAGAGCTGACCTGTTTCATCTTGCGGTTCTAAAAGGTTCCTGGCATCTGCCATAATGGGTCAGATCATCTGTCTACCTAGGCACTACATAATCTCTCATGGATCTGTTCTCTGCCCCTTTCTACTTACTGTTTCCAGCATTTAGAGCAGGGGTGTCCAACCTTTTTGAATGTGGGGCCTGATCATGAACTTTTTATCACCCAGTGGGCCGGTGAGCCATATTCAAAGACCTCACAGGAAGTGGTATCACATCACCCCCTCGAAACAAAAAGTACAGTATTTACTTTCGTTTCCCATCGCAGCATCTCGGGTCTCAGAAAACAGCTTGGAGGGCTGCATGGCGGCCTGCGGGCTGTATGTTGGACAAGCCTGATTTAGAGACTTTGACTTTGTAGTTACACACCTAATAGTCACATTTACTACCCACCAATGAACCTCTCCACATGCATTTGTCCAGTCCTTCTTTGAACATAGGTATATTATCAGGCATCAATGAAAGTGTAATACTGGTCGAGGTCAATGACATTACCAGCAATAGAACCTGATTAAGTTATCATGGGGCCAGTGTAGGTGGGTAGGATGAATATTTTTGTTGAAACTCCTTTAGGATTTGTTGTGGTAGACACAAGCAAAACATTTTACGATGTACTACTTGGCTCATCCTTCTAAAATAGATCATTACAATGGTTACATTTCTTCTGCAGTTTGGAACATCTTTAGACACTTATCAGATTTCAAGTTGATTGACTAATCGCTCCAGAGATCCTGAAAAGAAGGAGAATGAATATTGCTCTAGCAGAGTATACTGAAGTTTGCCTAATTGCCTTTGTCACTAAAATCATAAGAACCATTAAGCTTGAAACATTAGATTGCTTAAGGCACTGATCTGAAGCCTTTACTCTTGCTGAACAGAACTAGTACACAAGCAGCCCTATTGAACTTAATGAGAATTCAGACTCATGAGTATGTGTTGGATAATGTAATGGCACCACAGTTGGGCTCTAGAGAAGTGCTGGAGATATCATTCAAATAGCAATCTGAAGAATAGTGGCCATGGGCAATTCAAGAGTTAGTAATTGTAGCTATATGGGTTGAGAGTGAAAGTAACTGGTACATATTTAAGAGTCAGGGTAATCAATAACTGAAACAACAGAACTAAGAAAGGGCTGGATTCTTTTTTCCTTCTAAGAGATGTGCTATTGATCAAACAGAAGTTATGGGTATGATGTTGGAATTACTGAACTTGTTTCTATTGTCCATGTTATACAGGAGGTCCAACTAGCTGACCAGAAAGGTCTTGTCTTAAACAGAGACTTCAAATTCTCATAAAAACTTAAGACCCTAAGAAATGCCATAATACCATAATTCATAGAGGCAGGGGTGTAGGTTGTAGCCATGTTGGTCTAAGGACATAGGGAGACAAGGTTCTTTGGGTAAGTCTGATATCTTTTATTAAACCAACTCAAATAGTTGGAAAAATTCTTCTTAGCAAGCTTTCAGGCTGAGGAAGCAAAGATAATTAATAGATTCATTCTTATGAATCTACTATGGAAGTATTCAATGTGCAGGACTCTTAAGTAACATAATAAGCAATTATTTGATAGATTTTTTGTCCTGAGTAATAATGAATAAAAGGCAAGAACAAGATAGGACTTCGTCTTTCTGGACATAAAGGGCTCAGAATATGCTTCTTCCACCTTCCGTTAAGCCACTGTGTGTTTCACAACCATAAGACTATTCAAGTGGCCAAGGAAATTGTAGTTTGTACCTCCATTCCATTGATATTTAATCTTACCCTATGGAAAATACCAGTAGCAATGAAACAAAGGACGAGATGTGCCACAGACAGTCTTCAAACGGATGGCTTGGCTAGCGAGAGGAGGAAATGAAGCACTTAAACCTCTCATCAGATGTTCTGAAAATTATTTCAGCTGCTAAAAATGCTAAACAAATTTTTATTTCAAAGGATATGTTCCAAAATCTTCCCCTTTGATAATTGCTTTTTTTTAAAACCATCTGTCGTATATTTCATTCCAGTCTCAAAGGGCCAATGTTCCCCTCCATTGGATATGAGTGGAGGGGAGCCGAAATCCTCACATCCCAGTCCAGGTAATGATTTTGGGACATGCTCTTTCCTTTTGCCCCAGTGCTCATTGGTTGAAGTATAGATGTATGGCAGAAGAGATGCTCTAGGCCAGGTGTGGTATGGTAGGGATATTGCTGTTTAGAAACTCCAGCTCTGATTTTCTCAACTTTGTTACTTCCTAAAAGTTTTACTGTGTCTTAACATTTTTCTGGCTCTCCATTGTGTAAGAAGTTTAACAATTCTCTTCGGATGTTCCCATGCCCTTAAACCCTTGATATTAGTTATATCCTCAATTATAACTTTTGTTTTCTTAGAATTTCCTCATTTTTTAACAGACAAGAAGAATGACCCTGAAGTATTTTGATAGGTATGTGATTTATTAAGTAAGAGGTAATTTATTTTCTTTTACATTTTTGTAATGTATCAATATCTATGAACATGGGTCCATGCATTATGCTGACACGTATGAAAAAACTAAACAACTTTGAAAAAAAATCCACCTAGATGATTTAAACCATAGAAGTTTTGTTTTTCCCTTTTCTCCAAAGAACCTGAAATAAAACACAATCAGTCCCTCCCCATTCTGATCCCAGTCAGTCCCCTTCAACCCTCTCCCTCAGGCATATCTGGAGAAAGAACTGTGAACTATGAATACAGTGTAACGTAATGCTCCACAGAAACCCATGCTTACAAGTTCCAAAGGGAGTCATTTATTCAGGAGGTAGCTCTAAGTCCTTTTAAAAACCTGTGAAAGGTTTACATTTTTCCAGTAGGAAACTCTGTTCAGTCTGTGAAACTTGTGGAATCCTTAAAGCCCACAAACAAAAACTAGTTTTAACATCCATGCCCTAATATCAGTCTTGCTAATCAGTTTTGCTAGGCTGAATTTAGATTACAGTTCTGTAGGGAGTTTGCAACAGAGACTGCAAGGAGTGTAAAGTCATTAAAAACACCCTTAGATCATAATAGCAACCATGATGCTGGATTCTGTTGCGTCTTCTTCAAGAATCTTTATACAGAAAGTCTGACATGACCAAGGACTATGCACACGAGTAAGGGTCTGTAGAACTGGGTCACAACCCATGAAGAAAGGGTAGCCACACACTGTATCAAACCTTCAACAGTTAAACTCATTAGGAACCAAGGGATCTCAACTCTTTCTTGGAGCAGCTCAATGCCTTTCAAGATCACATCCATCAGTAGAGAATGTAATAATATTAATAATTCCACCAGTTTTTGACTAGAAATCCTCATTGAAATCAGTGAGGAAATTTGCCCATTAATCAGTAACATGATATAGCCAAGATTGTTAATCGCCCCTCAAATTAAACATTGTATAATTTCACCAGCCTTCTTAAACCCCAGCTCAACAATATATAACCCCCTTTGAAAACAGGATGATTTTGCTCTACTCAGTGCAGGTAAATAGCAAAGAAATTAAAAACTAAAAATGGTAGGACCCGATTCTGAAAAATGTTGCTTTACAGTGTCTCTATGTACTCAGGCCATCCTATTGGCAATAGGGTTTTGGGGCTTGAACTCTTCATCTGGAGCACAGTACAATACAGCAGGGCTGTCCAACTTCTAAGCCCCCGAGGGCTGCACCAGTGGGGGCTGCATCAGGTGATCCATGGACCACTGGGCCATGAAGATGTGCTGTCCGCTGCTCTGTGAGCCTGTATGGGCACCCCCCATTGCTGCTCCAGATGCTTCCCCACTACTGCACTGCATACCCCACCCCACTGCAATGCATGCCCTTGCAGGCCTCCCTCCGCACTGAGTTGGGTGTCCCCTCCAGTGCTGCCCCATGGGCACAAGCTCCCCTTGCCTCCTGTTCTTCATGGCCCCAATTGTCTCTCACAGTGCAGCCTGGACCACTCCCCACCCCCAGCCAGCTCCTTGTACTTCACCCCACTGCCTCACCCTCTGGGTCAGAGGCAGGAAGCAGGAATCAGAAAATGGAGGGGGAGCTTGGGTACTCCAGCTGCTGTTGCAGCCAGAGCAATGGAGGGGGTAGCAGTGAGAGCTGGGGGCCACACATTAACTTAAGGGCTGCCAGTTGGACAGCCCTGTAATACAGCGACAACCAGAGTGAGATGACTTTGATGCAGACTTTACATCTACAGGGCAGCCTGTCTCAACTACAATAGGAAAGATATATCTGACTTGTATAATTCCATATTTAGACACTGTAACTGCTTTGTACCTGGCTTTTATATTTGTATTCTTCATGTCCTATATTAGTTTAATAAACATTCTAATAAAATTTATAAAATGATTACAAACCTAATATAAGCCAATAGTTTAAACTCATTACATTTTTAATGTTAGAAGGCAAATTAAAATATATTTCGGTGTATTTTAATTTAGTTGTAAACTGGGTTTCTGAAAGCTTTTTGCTAGACTGAAAAAATAGAACAGTGCCACCCTGTGGCAAAAGTCTTCTTTCTGGTCTTCACCCCGAAGGAAACGGAGAAAGTGAAGAGCAAAGCAGCATCTCCTGGTCCTCACTAATTGCATATTGCCACAGAAGATTATGGTCGCAGCAAATACGATACAGAGGAGAGTCCATATGAGGGAAATATAGTTCTGAACTGAAAAGGAAAAGACAAATTCAAGTACACTAAGCACTGGGGAACACCCCCCCCCTTCTGATTTCTTACTATTTTAACTAGTTTTACATGGATGGAGCTGCAGTCTCATTAGCAGAATGACACTGGCATGCAGCTTGTGTAGCGGAGTGGAAAATCAAGCTTTCTGTTGTAGGCAAGGATCATTTGACAATGAGTTTTGGTCCAGCTGTAAATCTGGAATAACTCCACTGATTGCAGTGGTGTACTCCTGATGTATGGTGGAATAGCTGCAAGTAGAAGGGATCTCATTCTGTGTTTGTACTGGTTCTGGTAATGCTCTGTAGAAAACAGCCCAGCAATGAAGGACGAGGACTCTGCTTGGTTGACGTCTGCAGGGATATATCATTTCAGAACTGTTTGACAAGCTGGTGAACGCTTGCAAAGTAACTTGTCAGAAATCGCTTCTCTCACTGACAGATCTACTATCATTTGGTCAGGTTCTTCCGAAACAGTGTTACGAGAAGGTTTCAGATTCTCAAATGCTTCGATTTGGTGATGCTGTTGGAAAAATATTTGCTTCCAAATCAGTGTGCAGTTTAAAACAGAAGAGCTTAGTTCTTGGGGCTTTGCATTACACGGTTTGCTAAGGAATGAGGCGTACAATTACAGCAGCAGATTCAAACGGCACTTTCCCACTGCTAGAGAAGCTGAACGCTTTCTGTGGAAAACAGGATGTTATTGCCTGAGTTAATTTTCTTATGGGGTTAGGATTTCAAATATCACTTGAAAATACCATCGCTTGTGCTATTCATTGACAGATTGATAGCCCACACTGTGATTTGTAATACTCTGGTGAACATCTTGAAATACTTATGTCATGACTGAGGTAAGGTTTGAAAAAAACAGTTGGTTATTTTGTTACACTTTTTAAATGTTATGATTTATATTAATATTAGCGTATTGCTAACCCAAACAGTGGAGCACTATGTTGTGCTTTTTCCCCATCACAGTCTTTTAAAACCAGCATCTTTCTCTTAACGTTAAACCTGTAGGCCTTGATTATACAATTTAAAAAATCTGCCATGTGCACTGAAGGTGTGATATAGAGGAGTCTGGTCTTGAGTTCCTGCCTCAGGCACATGACCTGGGGCAAGGTTAGAAAAGGTTAAAACCTCCGTCACGTGGTAGGGGTAGTCTCTACTCACGCTTCTCTCTTGTTTTGTCTCCCTATGCCCTTTTTTCATTCTCTCAAGTGCAAGTAAGAACATAATTCAAACAAAAACAACATCCTGAAAGGGATGTGGCCAATAAATAAAGCACATGATAGAGACATCTAGAAGTGAGGCTGGGATAGGGTAGATCAAAGGATCGTTCTACTTTTGGTTGGCCATCTGTCAATAATCATGGTCTTTAATTCTCAATGATTTTCTCATCACATGGCCGGTTCTCCTTCCCCAAACTGTTCCTTCTGCTGTGGTCTGTTCTGATGATGTGCCACCCACTGTCCCACGCTGCCGTCACTCTGCCTCTGGCTGCGTGCCACCCCCACCCTGCTCCATTTCTGGCCCTGCGCCCCTCCTCTGTCCCGCTCCGTGTCTGGCACCACAACTCCCCCCCCCGCGCCACTGCCACCCACTGCCCCACACCACCACCACTCTGCCTCTGGCTGTGCACCTCCCCTCCCCCCTCCATGTCTGGCCCTCTGCCTTGCTCCGTGTCTGGCACTGCAACTCCCCCACCCCCGCTGCCGCCACCCACTGCCTTGCGCTGCTGCCGCTCTATGTCCGGCTGTGCGCCACCCCCCCCCCCACTCCGTGTCTGGCCCCACATCCCCATCCCCTCTCCCTTTGCCCCTCGTCTTCCTGGCCCACTCTGCCTGGCCCATGCTGCTGAAGCCGCACCACGACCATTATTTTTGATGGGCATTCTTGATGCAGCACTGACTGGAGTCATGCTCTGCCAGAAGCCATGCCTCCCACGAGCGTTATGGACAGACACACAGACACCCAGTCAGACACCCAGACAGACGGACTAAGCCCTTTATGTATAGAGAATTCACATATATTAGATGGGTGCACTAAGATATATGTTTTTCAACTCATGAATGATTGAACTGGTGGCCCTAATAAAACATTGTGTGATGTGCTGGGATGGTGCAACAATACAGATGGTAAGTATGGATCCCTTGGACTTGGAAGAGACTTTTAAAACCAAGCTATTTCCTATTTGACTTTTCTGCTAAGCCATTTGACTGTGAATGCTGCTGTGCTGTGATATAGCAGAAGACTGCCAGAATGAGTCACTTGTGAATGGTGGACTATAATCTGGTACGTGGAATTCAGTGGGAAGCAAGTTGTGATTTATGGGGTGATACTGCATTGCTGCTGTGGGGTGCCCTGGCAGAGGGGTTAAGGTGTCTTGCTACAGATCCTAAAGCCTGAGTTTGAGCTTGTTCTGGATTCAACTCAGCTGTAAACAGCTACCTGCTTATTCAGACCTGGGAGACAAAGGAGACCAAATATGATGTTGACCACATTACTTCCTTGTGTGCTGTTGCCTGTAGAAAGTGGTGCATCTCAACCATAGTAGGCTCATTGTTACCAATAGCTTGTCTATACAGTGTCAGCAGTGTATTTTGGGGAGGATGGGACTGAATATGTGTCTCATCCAAGGCCACTAATATGCTTGAGTGGAGTGTTCTTTCTGCCAACAGACTTGCTCTATCTTTGCCAAGTGGAGAAGGCTTCTGTTGCTACCCGGCAGTTGACAGAAGGTGCATATAGACATTCCTGCACCTTCTGCCAGCTGCTGTGGTTCCTTCAGCAGCTGGTATCTTCCTAGGGTGCATTTTGCACTCTGGTGGCACAGCTGCTGAGTGGAGCTGCCAAAAGTGCTGGGATGTTCCCACCAGAATGTCTGGTGGCAGAACTGGATAACTGAAGAGAAGGGCGGGAGACCCAAGGTTACTCTGTGAACCGTCTTGTCTAGAACCTCTCTCAGGCTCTCATAAATGTTGCTGATTTTGTGTTCCCTATTTGAGCCAGATTTATTTTTTAGAAATACTGTTGGAGTCACATTTACTTCTCTCAAGGTCTTGCTTTCAGGTCCTTACTAAGCCTGGATTTTATTTTCCAGGATGAATTGTGGCTGGATCCTATACAGTGTCATTAGGAATATGTAGGAACTGAAGGGTGCATCTACATGAGACACTTTACTGTGCATTAGGCTAATCTCATGAGCAGTAAAGCACTACCATCTAGATATGCTTGGGATTTATTGGGCATGTCTACGCGTGCCTCTTTTAAGTGGGCTTAGTCTAAAATTGTCATTTTTAAGGCACATTTAGGGACCTGGTCTACATATGCATGTAGTTAATGTGCCTTAAAATGGTGACTTAAGGCTATAGGAACCCAAATTTGCTACCTGCATAAGACGTATGAAATTTAGGCGCGAATAGCTAAGTTGCATTACCACACGTGTAGATATGCTAATAAGCATTAATGCAGTGTGCGTCAATGGATACACACCACATTAATGTGCATTAGCATATCCACACATGCACTAATGTGGCTTAGCTATTCATGCCTAAATTTAATGTGTCTTAATGCGCATTAGCACATCCATGTGTAGATGCACACCTAAATCACCTTAATGCATCTTAAGCAAAGGCACATTAAGTTTAGGTGTGCATAAACACATGTATAGACATGCTCATTGTGCAGTAAATTAGTTTAATGTGTAGTTTGCTAGTACCTATAGAAACAGGTACTAGATTAACTGTGCATTAGCAACTGTAGAGTAGTTCATGTGTAGACACTGACTGGGAGCAAATCTGCTCCTGATTAGTCACACCAGCAGCAGGCCAACCTCCTGCCTGAGGCAGAGCCACATGGCTTGGAGTTCCTCTAGCCACATGACAGGGACACCTCCATAACTGGCCTAGGCTGGCTTCCAGACCCCAGGCCTGACCCCAGGGCCCATGCCTCCAGCTGCCTGGCCCCTGGGCACCATGCCTCACTGCTACAGGCACGTGGTGAGCCCCAGTGGCACCTGGAGCCTGAGCCCATGAGACCCCTAACAACACCTGTGATGGCAGCATCCCCAACACCAGAGACATCAGCTCAGGGCCTCATCTGGACAGGGCAAGAGACTGGTGACTTCATAGTTGTCTGGGGCAAGGCAGATGTGCAGCAGCAGTTTGACTGGGCTACTCAGTCAAATGCCCATATATATGAGGAGGTAGCAGCCCACATATGGGAACGCAGTCTGGGAGGCAGTGCTGTATAAAGATTAAGGCCCTGCAGGCTCAGTGGGTCCAGGTTGCAGCACACAATAACTGGTCCAGGGGTTTCTGAAGGACCATATCCTTCCTGCAGCAGCTGGACTGCATCTGGGCTGTGAGGGACCCTTGTGAAGCCTCCATGTGTACTCAAGCACGGGCGACCTGCCAGAGCCTGCACTGTGGGCCAGTGCTGATGAAGACTGTCTTGGGGGCTCCTCTCAGGGTACCAGTGGCAGGACCCAGTGTGCTCCCACCCTCAGCCTCAGCTGACAGTACGAATAGCCTGGACCAAAGCCTTCCCCCATCAAATGTGGGTACACACCATAAGTGGGGACCCCAGGCCAGGGATGGCTCCAGTGACAAGCAACTCCAGCTCCTCCCCCGAGGAATCCACTGCCTGGGTGGCCAGGCACCATGCCTCCATGCCTCAGGACACTGCAGGCAGCTGGACCTCGCTGTTGGCAGGGACAGAGTCAGACATACGAGCACCAAGCCCCTCAGTCATGTCCAGCACTACCTGCAGTGACCAGAGACCCCTTCCCCTGCTCCTGAGCCAAGTCCCCTGTGGCCAGGCACCTCACCTGAGCTGCTCCCCATCACTCACCCAGGCACCATGCGGCCCCTGAGCAGGAGTTGCTTGCAGCTGGGAAGCTCCACACATGGGCCTTGCTGGCCCTGGCCCCATGGTACAGGAGGGGAAGTAGGCAGAGTAGGCTGGACAGCATCCAAGCTCACCCCCGTGGGAGCCCCAGCCCACCAGCCTCACTGCAGCACCCACACCTATGGGGATACTGCCAGACAGCAGGGTGTTGGATACCTCTCCCCAGGGATACCCATCTATATCATAGGTGCCTCCACCTCACTGTTCCCCCACTTACAGTTCAGAAAGCACATTGTACATAGTTGCATGGGAAGCAGGTCCTATATTGGTGGTGCACATTGGGGTTAGGGGGGCGAGTGTTGCTGGGAATGAGGGAGGAAAGAAGGGAGGAGGAAGAAAGGGAGGGAGTATGCTGTTGAGGAAGGTGGGAAGGAGGGGGTCTGTTGTTGGATATGGATGGGGGTTTGTTATTGTGAGGCAGAAGGAAAAAAAGTTTGGCATTTATTGCAAACTGTCCATAGTGTGAATGATCTTGGGGTTGCCTGGTGGGCCTGGGATCCATGGGCAGCCATCCAGGCACCCTAGTGGTTGGGGCTGGAAGAGGAGATACGGTGCCCTGTCCACTGCTGCTTGGGGGAAGGGCAGGGAGCATCTATGGCGTGCTGGCCAGAGGCTCATGGGACAGCCTGAGACTGCCCCTGGAGCCACCTGCCAGGCTGAGCCTGCCCTCAGAGCCCCTTGGCACCTGGGCAGCTGTGGCCAGAGCCTGCAGCTCCGCTGCTGCAGGGGACCAGAGTAGGGCAGGAGCAGGCCTGGCTAGACCTGCCTACTCATGGTGGGTACAAATCTGCACCTGATGGTGAATGCATGGATGTGTTCCCAGATAAAACATACTGCACCTTATTTTCCTGCACAGTAAGCTTAAGGCACATTAATAGCATGTGTAGACACCCAAACAGATCTTAGTTAGACACAGGGAGAACAGCAGAGGTGGTGAGCACAATATTTCTGGCTTAAGGAAATGTATTCAGAGTGGGACTGGGGCAGGGAAGCCACGGGTCTTTCCCTCATACTGTGGTGAGGAACTGCAGTAGTGAAATATCTCAGTGTAGAAATAAAGGGCCATAGCGGGGTTTTATCTTACAGGTTTGTCTCCAAGACCTAATCTAGTTGCTCATCATACAGTGTAGCCAAATGCTGCCCATGTTTTGCAGTTGTTAGATCCTCTTCTGAAGGCCAGGTCCTGCTCTGCACGGTGCTTTCTGCGATGTGGCTTCGTTCTGTGGCCTGTTTCTACCTCAGCAGATTTCTGCCCATAAACATATTCATGAAGCTGCTTTAAACCAAGACAATTGCCAGAATTCCTTTCTCAATCTGTGCAGAGTTCTGTCATGTTTTAGTCAATGTTTTGTATGCTTTGGAAGCATATGCCTCTCGGATATCATCTTGCAGGAGGGCAGCCCCCAACCCATTTTGAGCTTCCCTCAATGGAAATATTAGATGTTTCGTTAGCCACAAAATAGTATTTGAGGTGCTTCTGTGACAAATTTTTTGCCTTATCCAAAGCTTCCCTCAATTATCTCAGTACCATTCTGAGCTTCTTTAAGCAGCATCCTCAGGGGACGCTTCATTTTCAGCGTTACAGAACCCCAGTCTTTACAGAAACCAGTTTTGGGGGTGAAATACTTGCCTGCAGAGGTTGATTTTGATTCCTAGTGCCACACAGAACAAGTCTCAAGAAAAATAACAACAGACCCACCGAGAACAAAATGGCTGTCTAGTGTCAGAGTCTGGGATGTCTGCAGGCATCGCTGCTCCTCAGAGCAATACCATTTCAATATGGGTCTGCAAGACGTGATGTGTCTTAACTGTAGTCTCCATATGCCCGAGTCTCATCTTCACAGTTCCATGATGAAGATGAGGTCAACCCAGTAACATGACAACAGCAATTTAACATGCTTTGCAGGAGATCGTTTTTGGGGAAGGACTTCAGCATGTTCCTACTGCTGGTGGAACATTCATCGGGGATCCATCAGGTGGAAGCATATGCTCCAGTCTCTTACGTCCCTTCAGGAGCCTGGGAGGCCTAGCACACAAAGACTCAGCTATCGACAAGCCGTGGGGTCTAAGAGTGCATACTAAAAAGTGGGACGAAGATCTTAGAGCAAGTGCAAACTCACTCTGATTCCTTTGCCAATATTCATGTATTTTATTTAGATTGCTGGATATGGCCCCTGGTGCTCATGCTATGCTTTGAGGACCTGTTCCATGAATTGAAATGCAGCTTACAAGTAAGGTGACCAATTTGCAGGGAGCAAAACATGGGAGACAATTCCAACTGCTCCACAGACAGCTATATGCAGCTCTGACATGGTGGCTAATGCAGCAGAGATTTTCATTTCTGTATAATTGCACCATATGGGACAGCTGGCCATGATCAAGATGCGGCTGCCTAGTGCAGACCTAGGATGCAGTCTCAAATTTGGAATAAAAGTCCCATCTCTGTGAGTCCACAGAGACACCAGGACACAGTCCAAAATCTGGGACTCATGGTCACTTTATATGTAAAGCCGCTACTCTGAACTTGAGGTTTGTCTTTATATCCATCTGCAATATGAAGAAAAAACTTGAAAAGCTTCTTTTAGCCCATGTCTAAAGCTCCAAAACCCTGGGTCTAAGGAATGGTGCTTGTATCCTGCCTGGAAGCTTAATTTTGAGCTCTAGCAGATCACAATGGTAAGTAAAGCCCCAAATTGATACTCGCTTACTGAAAATGGCCTGTTGATAGACCAAATATAATCCATAGCTCAGTTGAGATCCAACTGTAGCCCCAGAGGGGAGGGAGAAATAGGGGGTCTATCTTGTACCTGAGACCCAAGCTATCTAAGGCTTAGGTTTCAGTTCCACTCAGAAACTTCCTTCAAACCAGTGCAGATTCCACAGCACAAATGCAATATACTCCAGGTCTGAGATTCAATATAGCAAGTGGCCTCACTGTATGCTAGCACGATCCTCTGAATGTGCCTTGCTAGGTGCGAATGGAAGAAAGTCATGTTTAGCCACACCTACTGTTAAGGCATCCAGAAGCAGCCCACACCTACTGCACCCCCAATTTCTGTCCATTGCCCACCCTTTTAAAAATGGTAGCTGTTCTCCATGAACTCACTTAGTTCTTCCAGTTGCTTCCCTCAACCCATCTTTCAGGTAGCTGTATCCACCCCCCCAAGCTCTGCTAGGCACTTGGGTATTTGTTTTACTGTTGCAGCTTGGTTAGATGTAGATGTGATGGACTCATGAGTGTCCTTAGTACATCAGTCCTTAGTACATCATTGCTACTTTTCCTCACTAGCCCATCTACAGCCTCAGCAGGACTGACGATATTCTCTCCCATGATGCTCCACAGAGGACAGATATCACTACAGAGGAACCCTGCGGTTATCCTTCATCAGGCATGATGGACAAGAACAGACTCTGCTTCTCAGGGTATCTGAGTTCCTAAACAGGCAAGACAAAAACCTAATTTTCAGAAAAAAGGACATAAATCCTCACTTTTAATTTGCCCCCGTTGTTGTTTCAATGTGGAAACAAATGTTCCCTGTGCATGAGGGCATGTTTAGTTTCAGTGTGTAGCAATGTAGCTATTCAGCTACTATCAACAAAGCAAAATCCCCAGGCACTGCCCTGAAATCCTACCCCAATATGTCTGTGCTGAAATATGTGGGTGGGATCTGGCTGAAGATACACAGTGCATGTAAGTGTTTCACTAACTCCTCAGTGCCAGCAATTGCAGCTCTTCTATTGGCAATTGGTGATGTGCTAAGAATTGAATCTTCTGGAGGGGAAAAATGGGCCAGAGGGTAACCAGATGTTCTGGACACCAAACCAAAACATTTTGGGGTGAGGGTAGGGTATTCCTTACAAAATCACATTCAGTTTGAGAATAGTCCTCTCTATATGCAGGCAGCACAGCCCTTCAGGGTACAGCGAGTTGCCTGGAGGCTGCAGAAGGCATCTTGTTCCAAGATGGGATGTTTATGCTTCCCTGTCTCCATTTGACCTGTGGTGATTTACCATACCTACATTAAGTCTGGCTTGCACTGGATATCCTTAGATAGCTGGTCAACCTTTACTAAAGTGACAGGGCCATGGGCAGCAAGGCCTAGAAGCCATGGAGCAATAAAGATACTTGTATCAATGTTGCAATAATATGCACTGAGTTTTTAGGGGTGTACATTAAATGTTTTAAAATGAACTCAAATGCTGATGAAAAGCTCTGGATTCCCAGCTCTGGAGGCTGAGGGATCTATCTACAGAGCAGAGGACACCAGCTGAGACTTCCCCAATAATGACAGAAGTTGTAGTTTAGAAATGATCCCCCATTTGGGAAACAACACAAGTTGGGAGTTGGGAGTTGGTACCTCAGGTCTGTTAGAGAGACCTAGACCAGGTTTGCCTAGAGCTCTACAAATAATCCTTGCTTTTTAGTTCTTCTCATCCGCATATGCCTGCATTAACTGAACCCAGAGATCACTGCATCCCCCATGCCTCTGTCTGATCTGGAAGTACCCTCTAAAATACAGGCACGTAGCAGCATAACAGTTAAGGTAACTTGCTATAATTCAATAAGAATGAATTAATGCCTTGCTTTGGGCTTGGGTTTATGCTAAAAGCTCCCCTTTCCTCAAACTTCCTGCTGTAAATGAAGGCTTAGTTAGGCTGGGAAGCCAAAGGCAGCCAGATGTGATACTAGTGGTATGCCTTGACCATGCTAGCCCAATGGACTTCAAGGCTTGGGTGGATCATTGACCTCTAGGAACACAGGAAACACCCCTAATTAGTTTTTCCTTTGTGCCTGGTTTGTGGCAGGGATTGATAAGAGCCGCTTCCACATAGTGATACCTGGTAACGTCTCTGATGTCCAAGTGCTTCCAAATCAACAAAAATGCCAAAGTGCACAAAGATAAAGATACGGGCACCATTTTTTTTATAAGAAAGAAGAAGTTTGTGGCCTTTCTGCTAAAGCTAATAACTATGCTGGTTGATGTCTCATTGTCTGATCTGAATTCTTAGAATTACTCACTTAGGGTTTTATCTAAGTTGGGCATGATTGTGAGCTCACCTGCACTGCTGTGACAACAGTGATGGGCTGAAAGAAAGTTATGGGCACCACCACCACCTTCTCATTTCAGATTGGCTCTATTTTCAAGGCGAAAAGTGGAACACTGAGTTCAGGGCAGGATGATATGGGAAAAAGGAGTCATTGCAATAGGAGGGAAGGAAGGTTGCTGAAAATATGCAAAGAGAAAGGGTGCATTCTGTCCTATCCCCTCTCCATTCAGGACAAAAACCTGGGAGACTTAACAGCAAAAGGCAGGTGGGTACGTATGCCTCTGTCATTCGTTCACTATTAGTCAGTCCGAGTCCCAAATGTACTCGCCCAGTTTTACTCTTACTCTGTCATCTCTCCTTGATGTCTCCCTGCACTTCACTCCAACTGTATGCAGAACCTGGTTGCTCTGTCTCTTCCATTCACCCGTGCACTCCGCGTTTCCGTTCCAACCACACTGGCTTTCTTTTTCAGGATCAGGGCCTTAAGTGCTAGATGTAACAAGAGTAAGCAAAAAAAGTCCAGAGGGAAATGTGATTTGAAACTTCACATTTTTCCTTTCAAACCCCACTGCAAATTCAAATGGCAAGAGAATAGTGGGAATCAAGTGAAGATGACTCTTAGACACTTAAGGAGAAGGATTTGTTTGGCAATATCTTTTATTGGACCAACTTTATAGTTGGGAGGGATGTCAGATAAGCTTTCTGGCAAAAAATGTCTAGAGCATCATAGCTGAAGCAACACTACAACACTACTGTATCTTGGAAACTCCTAGATCATCTGCTGGCAATTTAGGAAATTATAGCAGCAAAGCTGATACACTTTAAAGTGGTTAAAGATTAAAACATTTTTTTTCCTCATTGAACATAGTTTTATAGGAAAGAGAGGAAAAAAATCAGTTCTTGCTGGATACAAAAAGTCAACTTTCATGTAAGATGTTTGATTTTATCCTCAGAAGATGCTGCATACAGTTGACATTAAACTTCAGCAGTGATAAAATTAAAAGAAAGCAACTCTCTAAATCTTTGTGAATATTAAAGGATCTTAGTATCATGAGTTTATTTATGTTCACATAAGAAATGGAAACAGCTGTTAAATTGGAACGACTCTTAACCACTTTGGGCTGAATTCTGTTTCCCTTTTGCGTGTCTAAATGGCAGTTCTCTAGCCACATAAGTGGTCTTTTATGGCATTTATGTACATGTTGCAATACTATTAGCCCTCCACAGTAGTCCCACAGAATAGGATTAACCAGTGCTCTTTTTAAAGCCGGTCCCCTGGGGAGCAAAAAAGGGAAGATATGTGGGGCAAAGGGAAGAGACCAGGCTAGAGGTTGTGTGGCTCAGAGAGATGGCAGGTGCTGTGAATGGGAAGGCCAGGGGTTTTAGCCTGAACCCTCTTTCCCATTATGGTGCTTTCCCATACACAGTCCTTTACACTGCTTCTCCATTATACTGCTTTCCATCCTGTCTTATCTCATGAATGTTAACTACAAGGGACAGTGGCCTCTAAATGGGCACTGGAGAGGGGGTTGCATATTGTTGAATGGTGGCTAAAGTACTATGCAGGGAAGTCAGAGAGCTACAGGTTCAAACCTTCTCTGAGCGAGGGGGAGCCGAGAACCCAGGTCTCCTTTTCCCTGAGCATGTGTGCTAATCATGCTGCTTTTGGGCCTAAAACCTGGAAGGTCCTTCTCTTTGCTTTTTTCTGGAATTACGCACAGGTGCATCTTCCCCACTTCCCACATAGTGGTGGAGAGGCTGGTGTGTCCCGATGACATCAAAGAACAAGTCTACTCCACCCTTGACCATGTACTGACTAATACCCTCAGGGAGGACAAAATCATTCTTCTTGGTGACTTCAAAGCCTGGAACTCTGGAATAGCACTGTTGGGAAGGAACGAGTTCAGAAAGCCAGCGCCCATGGCATCCTTCTCCTAAGCAAATGTCTGGAGCGCGGTCTTGCCATAATAAACATCATCTTCAGGCAGAGTGACAAATACAAGACCACCTAGAGACACCCTTGCTCTAAGCATTGGCACCTCTTCCTTGACTATGCTATTGTTGGAGCCTGTGATCGAATGGATGTCCATCTCATACAAGCTGTATGAGGAAATAATGATGGCTTGATAGATCACTGCCTTGTCAGATCCGTGCATGCACACATACTTAGCTAGTGTGTAGCTAGCTGTGCGTGCTACATATGAATGCCTACATATCCACAGTGTAGGGTAACTGAATCTCAGCCTGTGCATAAGTGCCAGAAAGGATACTTATGCAGCTAGAAAACTGCCATTTAGTCACATAAAAGGAAATAAAATGCCACCTTTTGTTCTGTTCTGGGTTGACAATAAACCAGTGACGTACAGGTAAAAAAGTTTTGTCTCTCAAACTGTTCAGTTTTTCAACAAATAATGCTTGGCATGCTAAGGAAATCCCTATATATCACCTGGTTGTTAATGGACTTCTTAAACAACAGGTTTGAATAAAATCTTTTGAAAAAAATAAGGTGCTCTTAAAATACCATGGCCAATAAATACATAAATAAAATCCCTTTGCATATGTGGAGACTGAGCATGTTTATTGGGTGTTCTCACTCAAAGGAGTGCTGGGAGAGGTGGTAGGGCACTGACATGCTGCAGAACATGATATTATTGTTATATAAAACAGACACATGATGAGAGGAGGTGGGACAAGAGCCTTCGGTCTGTGCTTTCCAAAGCACAAGTCTGTAACACATGAACAACAGCCGTGCACTTTTGGCTAGCCTATTAGATGCACCCTTTTCTTTCCTATGGGTCAATTTTTGAGACTTGGCAGATGGACACCCACCGACTAAGCCCAAGATACTACAAATTGGGGCTAAAAAGAAAAGTTCATGCTCACTGATTTTGAAGATATTGGCTGACATTTTCAATTCTTGTTAATGAAATTTTGGCATACTGGTGCCCTGGTTTATGCTTGGGGCTCCTAAATATAAATGCTGATGTCGATGGTGATGATGATGATGATACTAGAAAGCCAGTTTCTGTTGCTAATTTAATTACTCTCAGTACAAATAAGCAGTTATTGTCTAAATGTGCCCATTACAAAATATTGTCTACTTATTTTTTAATTAAATTTGATAATAACTCAATTTTTTAAAGTTGAACTTGTCAAGATAACATTTCTGTCCCCTCTTCTTACACTGGTATGAGATGGGGGGGAAAAAGTTTGCTAGCCCTGACGAGCTGCCCCATCAGCTGTACAAAAAGACTACAGAAAAGATTACACACAGCTACAGTGTTCATTACAGGGACATTATCCACAAAGCATGTAATCCTATCCAAACCTTCCGACAACGGTTTCACAGTACGCCAGAATTTTTTTAGGATATTTTCTATTTTCATCCCATGATCCCATGTAATACATAGTCTTGGCATTTCTTATCACTTCCAACCATGCATTTCTCAATTTTTTTATGTTTGTTCCAAATTTCAGTACTGTGCATCCTTTTTTGCCTTAGACCAAAAGCATATCACACATTCTCATCATTTTAATTAAACTAGGGCCAATCCAGGGCAAATGTTTGATTTTGACTCAAAAGGTGCATGCAAATCACAAATTCCATTTGGTTCAAAATGGAAAGGCTCCCTGCTATATCCTTATACTATGTGGAATTAAACTGCCTGCCAAATTCATGACTGCACATAATTAAAAACATGCTTGTGTGTTTTGAAATTAAAAAAAAAAATCAATTGAGACACTAAATGTAAGTTGTGCATTTGCATTGTTTTAAGATCCACAACAAATACTACAGTCTAAAACACTAATCATTTCAGTGAAAACCCACTGAATTTATCAGCTTCTAACAAGCTAAGATTTCTGTGCAGTTACAGACAGAAATTTGCATGAAATATTTGCTGAAACAAAATTCCTTTAAACTTGAGAGATCTTAAAATGATTTGCCATTTCCATGACTTCCAGTACAGACCCTTTGCAATGCAGGTGACCATGTTGCACCCACAAGTTGTAAGCACCCCAACCAATTTGATCTCAGTGTCCACTTACATGTTCTTGATTATCTCACTCTGTGCAGGCGCCTTCAAGACTAAGAGGCTCAGTGAGTCTAACCCCTTTACACGGGCTCACAAAATGACCTGTCCAGTACATGGGACTTGTCTACAATACAACAGCAAGCTGGCAAGTGGACTTGAGAGCCTGTGAATGAAGCACATTGAGAGGGTGATTATTCACTGCTTACAAAGTGGTGTATTGCTGTCCTAAACAGGGACCACTGATTTTTAGAGCTGTTATGTTTGTAGCCTCTGACTACCATATTTCCTTGCATATAGACCTACCCCTTGAACATAACATTTATCCTGTTTTTTCATAGATTTCATAGATTTCATAGACATTAGGGCTGGAAGGGACCTCGGGAGATCATCGAGTCCAGCCCACTGCCCAAAGGGCAGGAAGTCAGCTGGGGTCATAGGATCCCAGCAAGATAAGCATCCAATTTACTCTTGAAGGTGTTCAATGTGGGTGCTTGAACCACCTCCGCTGGCAGACTGTTCCAGACCTTGGGGGCTCGCACAGTAAAGAAATTCTTCCTTATGTCCAGCCTGAAACGGTCTTCAAGGAGTTTGTGACCGTTCGACCTCGTCATCCCTTGGGGCGCTCTGGTGAACAAATGTTCCCCCAGATCCTGGTGCTCACCCTTGATAAACTTATAGGTGGCCATCAGATCACTCCTGAGCCTACGCTTTTCCAGGCTAAAGAGTCCCATGGCTCTCAGCCTGTCATTGTAAGATCTGTTTTCCTGACCTCTGATCATGCACGTGGCTCTCCTCTGGACTCTCTCAAGCTTCTCCACATCCTTTTTGAATTGTGGAGCCCAAAACTGGACGCAGTACTCCAGCTGCGGCCTCACCAAGGCCAAGTACAAAGGGAGAATGACGTCCCGGGATTTGCTCGAGAAGCATCTATGGATGCAAGCCAGCGTTTTGGTCGCTTTACTATCCACAGCATCGCATTGCAAGCTCATGTTCATCTTGTGGTCAATGATGACCCCCAAGTCTCTTTCTTCTGTAGTGCTATCCAACGTAGGGTTCTTCAGGTTTTTCCTCCCGAGGTGGAGAACCTTGCATTTTTTGGTGTTAAACACCATCAGGTTCTCGTCCGCCCATTTGCTGAGCTTGTCCAGGTCAGCTTGGATCACCCGCCTGTCCTCTGGCATGGATGCTTTCCCCAAAGTTTGGTGTCATCAGTGAACTTGGCCAGTCCACTCCTGACTCCAATGTCCACATCGTTAATGAAGATGTTGAACAGGATGGGTCCAAGGACAGAGCCTTGAGGGACCCCACTGGTCACAGGGCACCACAATGAGTGACTGCCATCAATCACAACCCTCTGGGTCCGACCACGGAGCCAATTTCCCAGCCAGTGGATCGTGGTGGAGCCAAGGCCCCAACTGGCCAGTTTGGCCAAGAGGTGATCATGGGATACCAGATCAAAAGCCTTATTGAAGTCAAGATATATGACATCAACCTCTTCTCCCTTGTCCTGGTGATAGGTCACCTGGTCATAGAAGGAAATGAGATTGGTCAAACAAGACCTACCCGCAACAAACCCGTGCTGGCTGTCCCTTACGATGTTAGCCTGGGCCAGTCCCTCAAGGATGGCCTCCTTAATAAACTTTTCTAAGATCTTCCCCAGGATAGAAGTCAGGCTAATGGGCCTGTAGTTAGCCAGATCCACTCTCCTCCCTTTTTTGAAGATCGGCACCACATTGGCCTTCTTCCAGTCTTTGGGCACTACACCAGAGCACCAGGAGTTTTCAAAGATCCGTGCCAGGGGCTGGGCTATGACGCTCGCCAGCTCCTTGAGTACCCTGGGGTGCAGATTGTCAGGGCCAGCTGACTTGAAGGTATCCAGCTTCTCAAGGTGTTCCTTCATGAGGTCAGCATTGATGGAGGGTAGGGGATCCCCCTCACCCAGATTTCCCTGTCCCATGGGCATCCCATGTGACTGATGAAAGACTGACGCAAAGTACTTATTTAATAGGTTGGCTTTTTCCTGGGCGTCAGTTGTCAGTTGCCCCATCTGGTTTAGCAGGGGTCCAACATTGCCCTTGCTTTTCCTCTGGCTCCCCACATATCTGAAAAAGGACTTTTTGTTGTCCTTGATGCCTGAAGCTAGTTGGAGTTCAGTTGCAGCCTTGGCTTTCCTGGTTTGCTCCCTGCAGGACCGGACCAGCGCGGAGTAATCCTCCTTGGAGGTGAATCCCGTCCTCCATCCTTTGTAGGCTTTTCTTTTTAGCCACAGTAGGTCCGCTAGGTCTCTGGAGAGCCAGGGGGGCTGCTGTGCCTTCTTGCTGCCTTTCCTCCGTGTTGGGATAGATTTAGCTTGTGCATTGAGGATCGCTTCCTTGAGAAGCAACCACTGTTCTTGAACTCCCATCTCCCTGGAGTCATGGTCCCTGAGGGCCTGACTGACTAGCCTCTTGAGCTTGTCAAAGTCGGCTTTTCTGAAGTCAAGGACTTCTGTGTTGCTGACTGACTTGCCAGCTTTACGGCGGATGGTGAAGGTGATCAGCTCATGGTCGCTGCCACCCAGCTTCCCATCGATCACTAGGTCGCTGATTAGGTCATCCCCCATAGCCAGTACCAGGTCGAGCAGCGCTTTGCCTCTTGTTGGCCCATAGACTTCTTGAGTCAGGTAGAGGTCATCCACGCATGAGAGAAAGCTTTGCGACCGCTCAGGTTTTGCTGAGTGATCTTCCCAGGAGATGTCCGGGTAATTGAAGTCACCCATGACAACCAAGGTCCTGGAGCAAGCGGCCTCAGTCAGTTCCCGGGCGAACTCCTGGTCAAGCTCAGGATTTTGAGTGGGAGGTCTGTAGTAGACTCCCACCATTGTGTCCCTTGTGCCGTATTCCCCATGAATTTTTACCCAGAGGGTCTCTAGCTGTCCATGCCGGTCGCCAACATCAGCTTGCAGGGACATGTAGCTTTCCTTCACATAGAGAGCTACACCCCCGCCCCTTTTGTCAACATGATCCCTCCTGTACAGGGTATACCTCTCTATACCCGTGGACCAGTCATGGGCGGAGTCCCACCAGGTCTCCGTTATCCCAATGACATCATATTTCTGTGCACTGAGCAGGAGGACGAGCTCATCCTGCTTGTTGCCCAGGCTCCTGGCATTAGTGTACAGGCAGGCAACTGTGCCCTTGGGGGCTCTTGCCTTGCCCACAGATTGTGCCAGGGCTGGGGCAGGGGTGGGCTCCCTTCAGTGCCTTGGTTTGCTGGCTTTGCAAGGGTTGCTCCGCGGGCCAGCAGTGGCAGTAGCCCCCCCATCCCCCAGTGGGCTTAGTTTAAAGCCCGGTGGAGCAGGTCAGCCAGCCTGGCTGAGAAGAGCCTCCTCCCCAGGGGAGAGAGGTGGAGGCCATCTCTTCCCAGCAGCTCGCTGCCTCTCTCGCCAAAGAGCGGGCTGTGGTCATGGAAGCCAAAGCCTTCCCGATGACACCAGCGCCGTAGTCTTTGGTTGACTGCGTGGATCATACTTAAAAAGGTATGATGAAGAAAAAAAGCTCTTACTTTGGATAGGTATCTTCATAGCAGCTGCTGGGGAGCTGAACCTGCTTCTGAGCCTGCTGCCAGCCCCAGATTGGGCCTGTGGACCAATCCAGCACACTGAGTCTAGAACCATGCACCAGGCCTGACCTCGTGTAGCAGAACTTGAGCTGCGTGGTGGGCATGATCTAGCATGGCAGGTCTGACTCCATCCAGCAGGTCTGGGGCTGTGCAGCCTGAGAGCACTCTGGGTCCTGGGCCACTGGCTGCAACCATGTGCTGACTCCTGAGCCATATGCTTGGTCTGACCCAGCATTCACAACCAGATCCAGTGTGTGGTCCCAGACTTAGCATGCCAGGTCCACCCCAGCACACGGCTCCCGAGTTAGTGTGAGAGCTCCATTCTCCACTCCCTCCTCTCCCCTGCCAAATTTGCAGATCTGTGGGGATCACATTTAATGCACACCCAAATTTTCCCCAACTGGTTTTGGGGAAGGTGCGGATAACAGGAGAGAAAATATGGCATGTGCAGAGGTTCATCCTTTATTTTTATCACGATAGGAATCTGACCTCATGGTCTACAATTATCACTTAGTCCAGCGTTACATTTTCAGCCCCCAGGTGATTGTATTCTTATAGTACTTGGCCTTTCATGGAAACGGCCTCCTCCTTAATTGATCTTATTCCCTGGGTGTTTTCCCCACCCCAATCACTCAAACTCCCATAATTACTTTTTCATTTCTTGTTTGTATTTCCTGAGACCCTCTTGATAGGATTTATGGTGTTGCATGCTAAAAGGTGCAAAGCGAGGTCTATATAGTATCTTTGTCAAGGAAAGGAGTAATTTATAAAGACTTTGATATTAATACAAGGAACACAGTCATCTTTATCTAATGCCTATGTTTTGTTTGGGTCTCTGGCAGGCATTACAATTAAGATACAATTAACCTGTTAATTGCACTATGAAGAGTAGCCCTACTGCACATGCAGTGATTAATGGCTTAACAAAATGGGAAACCAGTCACAAAAATATCCCACAAAAGAATTGCAACATTTTTTGTGGCTGGTTTCCATAGTGCCTTAAACTGAATATGTGCTAGCATGGCCCTGGCATGCAGCATGATGCTAGCTGCATGGTTGACAGCTCCCCCATTTGGTTGACAACTCCCCCATGTTGGAAGGCTGACAGCTCTGTGGTATAACCCTTCATGGGGCTGTATATTGCTATTTTCAGGTGCTGAGTTGAGTGGTGCTCATCAAGTGGACTGTCGTGCCAGGTCCCTATGACTCGGCGTGGTGCTTGCCTTGTCCTGCAGGTCTGGCAGGGGCTGAGGAGCAAGACACTTTCTGGTACTGGGTCGTTATGAACCCCATGGTCCCAGTTCCAGGACTGTATTTGTGTCTGGAACTGGTTCTAGTTGATTGTCAGTCCCTGGGACTTCATGAGCATTTCAAACCAGCTGCAGAGCAGTCCCAGGGCCAGGACTGACTTTCAGGTGATTGTTCATGATTCCAGGTTTCCCTGCACTGGCAAGCAGAAATGATGCAATTGGGATCTGATTCCTGATTCCAAAAATTGAGTGTCCTGCCCTGCACATGTAGCATGGGAGGATGCATGATTGTTGGGATTGGGGATCAGATGCCGTGGCACCATTACATTAATATGTGCCATGGGGCTTGGTCTCTTAAGGCGTTTATACACATGCTCCGGCAACAGGGGGAGTGTAATTACAGTGCGTCAGAGCAGCCTTGCTGCTCATGTATAAGGTACCCTTAGGCTTTTAATTCAGACAGGAAATGTTTCTCTTGTGGTAATTAAGAGCACAATCTGGTGAGTGATTTCTGTGGTCATTACGGTGGATTAAAAGCATAAATTTTAGCATGAGGGTGCATTCTCACAGGTCTTGTCTACACCAGCAAATTTCACTTCCATAGCTCAAAGGTTGGGTAGCTTCACTACTGAAGAATGGCGGGGGAGAGGTGGGGGGGAGGGGGCGGAGGAAGCTGTAGAGTAGTCAGGACTCGGATATTTTTTCTTATCACATTGTCTAATTTCAACAAGGTGCTAAAAACACTCTTGTCTACCTGTACCTGTCTAAGACTGGATCCCACACTATTACTATCACCCATGGAGCTGCCATGATAGATCCCCGAGGTCCTTTATTTGTCAGTTGTAGAAGCTGCTATAGGCATCCTTTCAATCTTGAACAAAGGATTGTTTTGATGAGTTCTTCTCACACTACATCAGGGTTTCCCACCCTCTGGGATACCCTTTTTTCCCCCCCAGTGGCAGCATTACAGCCTTCTAAACTACAAGATAAGAGATAACACAGGTGTTAATACAGTGCTCCATAGTAAACTATCAATACCCCCAGGATTTCTTTGTGGTGAAAAGCAAAGAAAAAACATTCAGCAGATTTTAACAGTTCTCATTGCGTTTCCTCCCTCACTGGTTGCAACAGTATGTAACAGTATCGCCAGCTAGGAAAGAGTGCTAGTTCCCCATATAGACAATGTTGATGCCATCATATCTATTGACTACTAGCAAGGATATGTGCATGATGAATTTCTGTAATCAGTGCATAGAACAAATGGATTCATACAGAAAGAATCTGCATAATATAGCTTGAGTCTAATTGTACTATACCAGGCATGGGTACTGAATGCCTGAAAATAGTGTTTGCCCACATTGTGGAAAGGGCGCTAAGTGATGTAAATGTATCACATGTATATTTGACTGTTTGTTGCACTGGGATAGGAAAAAAACATGGTCCCAACATGCCCTTAAATGAAGATGCCATAGATCTTGTGGGAAAAGACTACGTTTCTGAAAAGCAGGGGTCCAGGCAACAGGTAAGATTCTGGTATCCTTACCAACTTCAGGGCTCGTTGCCATATCTGCCTCTCACAAGACAACTCCACAGGATAAATTATAACCCTACCAAAACAGTTAACCATGGGCATCTCAGTTCTCCAAGGCACTTTCTCTGACTGTCCTCTAAAATCCTTTCGGGCATAGAAGAGGCTAATACATGTTATCAAGGCATTGTCTTTCCAGAAGCTTGGAAATGACCACTACGTTTTCCTTCCCCTGTTATCAGAAACATATGTTTCTCCGAGGATGACTTCACTACCACTGAAATGTATTTCACAGTCCCTGATTCTCCTGTTTGCTGTAACCAACAATCAAGATCATATAATTAGAATGCACAAAACACCATGTAACCAGCAATCAAGATCGTATAATTAGGATGCACATAACACCCTGTAACACATTCTGCCACACTGCTGCAGCCCCTTTCCAAAACAAAACTCCAGCTTGTGCTTAACTGCAATTATGCAGAGAGGTCAGATGGGCTGACCAGCCAGCAGGCACTGAAGAGGCCTGCCTACTGGTGTGCCTGGACTTAATCATATCCTGCCTCTTCTTCATTCAAAATCTTGTGCTCCTTCAATTAGTTGGCAGGAGCAAGGTACCTCCTGGGCTTCAAAAAGGATTACTTTAATAGTTCGCCAGCCCCCTAACCTAATATAGGGTTATGTGAGGCTCAGCTAGTCAAGGTTTATTGTGAGGAATAAAGAAGTGTCCCGCCCAGTTAAGGATATTCTTGACTATGGTCCCTGTGTCATGTATCTGTGGGCCTTGTATTTTTGATGGTGAAAAGGAAAGTCAATGCAGATACAGAGGAACATTTTCAACCTGTAGCCTCCTGGTCTATTTGCATGGACTTGTGCATGTACCTACATGCACTAACATCTTATACACAGATCCCTAAAATTGCTGCTGATATATTTTTATATTTGCTGAATGCACTGAGTTTGCAGTCACCCATACACATGCTTGGTGCAGAGATCATCCGGGATATATGTGAGAGTGCTGTTAATTAGGTATGACATGATATGAGCTACAAAGCCTGAATAAAGTCAGAAACCTTGTATGGCAATTGAATATCTTTTGGCTTGGGACCAAATTTCTTTAGTACAAAAGAAGTTTTGTGCACACATATTCTAACATATGCACACTGGGATTTCTGAATCTGAAATTGTGATACTGTTGTCTAATCAGACCGGGACATCTTCAGTGACCTCAGGCCAGAATTCCCCTCAAAGGAGGGCATCAGGAGGACCCCTCGTGTGTCAGGCGCTTGAGAACAACCATGGTAACCTGGGAGGTCTGAAACTTCCCCCCTTCAGCCACCTCTGAAGAGCAGAAATGGGAGATATGCAGCTAACAGCAACCGACAGGAGATACGCAGCTAGCAGTCACCGGGCAGGTGGGGACCCCTATGCTTACAGCAAAACAAAACATCAGATCCAATGACCACCTTGGCCTACATATGTTTTATTCTTTTCTGCTACCCTTGGTCCCTTTTGGTAGTTTTTAGATTATAGTCTCTTCCAAGCAAAGATGATCTCTTCCTTCTATGTTTGTATGAGACTTGAGCCTTTGGACATTACTGGACTTCAAACAAATGACAGGAGTGAGGCTATCCAGGCCAAACCAAAATGGCCAAGTTTGGGCTGGTATGTGATCCAGTACCTAGTAAGAACCAGATTTTGGTGTAGTTTGGAAGGATGTAATTGTTTAAAAACTTGACATAAAATGAACTTGTAGGACGTCAACCAGTTCTTTAGAAAACAGATCAATGAAAGAATCACTTGAGCATCCTTCTGTACACAAGTTTGTCTTCTTTCCAGCAAGTAATCAGGCCCTCAGTTTCATCATTTTCCTCTCACGAAGATTTTTCTCAGGATCCAAACATTTCTTCAAAGAACCATATCTGATTAATTTATTGGTATTGTATTTCAACGTGTGAAAACCTATTGGGCTCTAATTTGGCTTATAATGTTCCCCAAAAGCCATTCTGGTAAAATCTCTTTTTAACTGTGGCTAATTACATATACTGTGTTGCTCAATACCAAAAATAAGAGCATCCGATGTAATGTTTATTATTTCTGTCACAAAGGGGAAAATCATAAATTCTTTTTAATGGGATCTTTAATAATAAAAAAGAACATAATCATTACTATCAAAAGATGTATTGCTTCCATGGGGTTTACTTACCAGCATTTTGTCTGATTACATCTCTGTTACACTCACAGCATTAATTATTGGAGACTAATTAGGCAAAATTGCAATGTAAACCCTAATGAAAACTATTCTTACAGAAAAATTTAACTCTCTTTGCCACATCAAGTTTACCTTTAGCTCCTAGCAAACAGCAGGACTTGCTTGTTCATTTATTTGACATACTCTGAATCTGTAGGGAGCGTAAACCTTCCTAACAATGAGCAGATTTTATTTTTGTAGTTCCATACTGTGCTTTGTTAAAAGTGAGCAGGACACTTGACGGTGGAAGTCATTTTCCACCATAGTGAGGACCGATGCCTCGCTCTCCTATCTCTATCACAAATCCTTGTAAATGCTTTGATTTTCTATGCTTTATCTGGGCCTCTCCTCCCTTTAGACCTCTGGATGTTATCCACAGTGAAACCCACTAGTGGCAGGTAGCTGCATTGTGACCTCTTTTCCAGCTGAGCTGGAAATGCTTACAGTGCCTTTACTCTAGCAACTGATGTGCTTGCTCAGCTTAACAAGGTCACAAATTTCCTCCTCCCCAAGGGGCAACTGTCCTGGGATACAACCTTTCACAGGATATCTGAAATAAAGAGAATTTCTGCTCACTCGCACAGTTGTTTAGAAGTATTACAAGCATGAAGGATAGATTAGCCACCTCTATCCTGAACTTCATCTCTGTATGCTCTACTAATTTCCTGGCTGTCTGACCAGTGTAACTCCTAGTAGCTTTTGCAGGGTAAAAAATGTAATTGATTGGCTCACTTGATTCTTTTGGATAATACACATATTTTAATTTTTAAATGATGATACATCCAGTTCTACACTGATGATAAAGGCAGAAAGCAGGGCAGAATTACACCTTGCAGGTATGCATCTTTGAATTAGCTAGCCTTTGAGGAGCTCTGTCCTGCCTTCTGCCTGACTTCAGACTACCTCACTCTGCTTGTTGATGATAAAGTGAACCTACATTCACACAGTGATTTTCATTTTACAGGGTGTCAAGGAATCTCACTAAAAGTATACTGGATCACATCCGACACAACTGAAATGTAGCCAGACCTGGTGCAGAAAACTTTTGAAAGTAGTTGCTCCCTTAATTTTATTAAATTAAAGGGGCAGTGTCAATTTGAAAACCTTCCCACTGAAATTTTGTACCAACTATTGTTACAAATAACTCTACAGAAGTATGAAAGTCCTCTGCTCCTGAATTCCTATATTCCAGACATACTGGGTGCATCTACATGAGATGCTACTTCACCATTGCACAGTAGGGTTGGAAATGACTCGTGTGCCCCTGGGATTGCGCAGTACTGGTGGGTGCTGTGCGGTCATGTAGTATTGCTAAAGGAAGTACTAAATGACTGTGCAGTACCAACTGCACAGTGGGGCACACGTGTAGATGCACCTACAATGTCCTGGACATACTATACCATATACTAGAAATGGGGAGACCAAAAAAGGGAATCTGTAACAGTCTATGTTTCTAAGCTGAATTAGGGTTCAGTGGACTGTCCTTCCTCTGCTGTGTTCTGTGAGACCTCTCAGCTATGAGTGTTTGTGCCAAAAATGCACCAAAGAATAGTTGATAGTATACATTTTCTACCATAAGAGATGAGGGCTAGGAGGAAGGTGCAATTGCCACTATAGGCGATAGTTCAGACTGCTTCCCTTGGAAAAGGTTCTTAAGTAGTCTTTTTCTTTAAAAAAAATTAAAATTGCCTTAACCTCCTCCCTGCGTTCATCTGAATATTTTTTCTTTGCAGTTACTTACTGTTTTCCTATCATAAATAGTCATTAATGTCTCATCCAATGGGGTTTGTTTTAGATGTGTTCAGCATCTTCAACACTAAAATAACTTAGTCCTTGTTTACAAATATTGTACGTGGAAAAAAGTGCAGTTCAGTGGCTAGAACAGAAAAAGTGAAGTGCTGCTTCCTGTGCTCTTCTCTTCCAGGCACATCTGCTAAGTTGATGGGCAAATTCTGTGACCCAGTTTTCCCATCTATAAAATGGGCATAGTTAAATGTGGTAAGTTTTAGGTAAGTAGAGCATCGCTGACATTGTACATGTTTACTTTTAGCTCATTCATATGTCTTTGCAGGAAGTGGGCTAATTAATGTGCCTTGTTTTGAGTTTAGATGACAGAAATTATGGAAAAATAAAAGTAATAAGGATAATGTTACTCCAGCTGGGGATATGACTGTGTTTCTTGTTTATTTTCTATGTTTAAGGAAATAAGATCCCTTACTACATCAATTTATTTATTATTTTTTTAAGCCATCGCACTTCAAAAGGTGCTCGGAAACAGTTTTAGACAGAAAGACAGGAATATTGGGTCAAACAAAGCCTTAGTCCAACCCAAATGAACTCAAATTCACTTCTAATCAACAATATTCTTTCCAGTTGTGTTTAAATTCAGGTCTAGCATAAACATTACAATAGTAGCTGTTTGAAGATGATGAAAATGGAGTTTAAAAACATGTGGATCATATTGAAAAGTTGCACTGATTGTGACTTGGAAACACCCAAATTTAACTCAGCAAATTATTCTGCAATTTCCTGTTATCCATTCATGTCTACAATCTGCACCATTTTATATGGCAGAGGAGAAGTAAAATGTACTCTTTAGATACACAATAAAACTTTGCCTCACACAAGATGTTTGATGAAAATGACTTATTACGCTCATCAGATTTAGATGGAAAGAATAGCTAACAGCTAAGCACCTCTCTTTGAGTGTTAAATAACTCCAAGCTTGTGGAATATGTTGGCCTTTAATCAGACATGAAAAAAATCACATGCCACAAAGCTACTTCTCAAAGGTTTGAGGCAGTGAGGCAAAAGAGGCTGCAACTGAGTGAGGAGAAGGAAGATGGCATTTTATTGACTATTACTACATTAATCCCCAATCAGAAACATAGAGATTTAGAACCAGATTTTAATCTACTGCTGAAGTATTTCATGTAGGGGTTTCAGCACCTACAGTTTTGGTGCCTTGCCCAAGCAAGGCGATTCAAGTCAGCAGGGTTAGTTGTGTAGGCTTCCTATATTGTGAATGAGGAGGCCTAGGTGCCTCCAAAGGATGATCCAGATGGCATAGCTGTTCAGTACGGTTGTGTTTGCAGATAGCCAGTCTGGAGTACCGGGCCCTGGTTTTTAGTCCCTGCTGTCAGGATTTTTTTTGTTTTACCCAATGTCGGTTTAATGTAAAATGCATAAACAGTTCAAGAAGCAGGGACCAGAATTCACGGCTCCGTGGTTTCAGTTGAATGTCCTGGCCACTATGTCAGAAAGCCACTCTCCCTTATCCTTGTCTTCCTTCTGGACTCAATATATTTTGCCTACCTTGCCATGTCATGAACCCGCTTCTACAGGAGGGTGGACCTTGCTGGTAAATGTATTCTTGTGGAAAAAGGTGAATTTGAATCCCTTGAGGCTGAGGGACTAAAACCCAGATCTCTCACTTCCTAGGTGACCACCCTAAACACTAAGTTGTTATATAAGTGGTGAGGTTCTCCTCATCATTCAGTTTAAAAAAATGTGGGACCTACTCATTTCTTTCAAAGAATACCTATAGGCATTTAGCTTCAAAGGTGGGTGTCTTCTTGAGCCAGACAAGAGGGAGGTGCCTGCCTGAATCAGATGTCTAAGCTCCGGAGACAAGTAGGGGTTCAGAAACACCCTTCTGCTCAGCACTTTCTGTTGGCTGGCTCTAGGGGCTTCCTGCTCATAGAAAATAGAGCTGGAAGGACCTCAGAGATCATCTAGTCTAGCCCCTTGTTCAAGGCAGTTTCCTGCCCATCATGTAGATTTTTTTCAGTTGCCCCTCTGATTGTGTATTTTCCTCCATGTCTCATGTAAGGTTAACTCTTAGCTTTGAACAGCTACAGTTTAGGGTTGCAACCTAAAGGGTAGGTGCCTAAATCTTTGATTGGATCTGACCATTCTCATTCAGTATTCTCCAACCAGCTTTCCACTGCATAAGTCCCCTGAGAGACCCAACCCAGTAGGCCTACTCAGAGCACACATATTGTATACTGATATGGTTGTTTCACACAAAGCATAGTGTGAAATAACTTCCACTAAAAACTTCCACTTCATTAAAAAAACTCAACCAGCAGAAGAGGCGATGGTTTCTCCTTTTGTTTAATAGCTCAATAACAGAACAATGACCCAGAAGTGGTGGGCCTTCTTCCTCTGGAGTTTATAACCCAAATCGCCCATGTTCCAGGGCAAGGCCCAAAGCCATCCGAAAATAGATCAGTGGGAAGGCATGATGAGAAGCAAGTTGTGTCAAATTCCTTTCTGCAGAAAACAGAGTTTGGTAGTTTCTGAGTGGAGTGTCCTATCCGTGAAATGTCTGCTTGATGTTGCATGTGATTAGTATGAACACAATGAATGTCTTTCATCAGTTGCCCATCAGTTCTTAGAAGGGTGGCTCTCCACAGTGTTCACAACCAGTTTGCCTGTCTCAAATACTAATGGTCATGAGCAGATCTAGGATTATGAAAAGGATGTGGTGTGGTGTATTGTCACATAGTGTGGTGTATCATCACATGTAACACAATACATATTTTTCTCCAGTTAAAAATAAGCTAGAAGCTTTATTACATTGTAGGGGTCTAGTGCTATGTTATTCAGTTTAAGATCAATGCAAAAAAAAAAATAGAACTTGATTGCTTTGTGCATTCACTTACTATATAATATATAGTGCTATGCTATATATTATATCACTTAGTATATATCATACAGTATGTATAAAAAACAAACTAATGAAAAAATACAAGCTGTTTTCATTAGTCCTGTCATCATTAGAATTAAATGTACATCTCTTTTTAAGATTCATAAAACAGCATCTAGCCTTCTTGAGCATCCTGGAAGTGAATCCAATCTTTCACTGAAAGTTATTTCCAAACCTAAGTTATTTTTCACCCGAGTTAATCATGTTAGCTAGAGTTAAAAACAGTTAGCAGGGCTGTGAAATAGGATCTACATGACCAGGAGCAGCTAACAGACAACAGAATTGCAGAAGAGAGGAAAAACTTGATTGGTGGAACATTCAATCCATTAAAAAAGAGAAAGGATAGTTGTTACCTGTGGAATGGAGAATTCAGAGGCAATGCATAGGCATTACACAGGGGTGCATGTGCACCCCGTGACAGCCAGTGTTTCCTGCCTAGGCAATGGGTAGGGGGGGCAGGCAAGAGTGCTGGTGCCCCGCCTGAGTGCACTGGCCAGGGAACGGGGGTGCCAGGAAAAGCAATCCCTGCAGTCCCCCCACAGCTCATCATGCTGACTGGGGAGGGGCAGTTCCCACACCGCCAATTGTGCCAACCCAGACGTGCCAGCAGAGCACTGCTGGCACTTCCGGGTTGGTGTGATCAGCGGCAGGGGAATCCCCCACCCCAGTCGCTGAATGGCTGCTGCGGGGCAAGTACCCCCCCACCTCGGGAGGCACCAGTCACCCACGCAGAAGTAATTAGGTAGATTAGAATGAGCTGTAAAATCAGTCAATGCCTTCACTGCTGGCTGAATAGAAATGTTGCTGCCACTGCCAGGCAGTAGCTTTTAAAATGTGGATGGAGCAGGAATTGAAGGGGAGAAGGGTTACAATTATAACACTGCACCCCCCTATAGATCCACACCTGCTAATATTGGCTATTTGACCTGTAAATTAGCAGTTTTGCATGTAATAAAATGCATGCCTATGCCCATCTATTTGCCTAGTGGTTGTGTATACTGGTTATATTATACCAGTCTGGTAATTACAAAGACAATTTAAACTAAGAATAAATAATTTGTGCCCACATGAAGGCTTCTTCACACTATTGCCACATTTCATTACTTTGGCACTGTAAGGGAACATTAAAGTGGGCATAAATTACATTTAAATTCCCTTGAAGAGTGTTGTTATGTGACAATAGTGAAAATGAGATTTTGAATCAGGGTCTTCAATACAACAGGAGAACCATTAAATAACTTCAATGACTTGATCTTTAATTTTTTTTAAGTAGTCCTCCTTTGTGATGGACTCAGGACATCCCTTTTGGGTTGAACTCTGCCACTTTTGGGAGATTCCTTTGGGCCAATTTGGAAGTGGGAAATACAGGTAAGATCCAGAAAGGCAATTTGGACACCTAAAATATGACTTAGAAGGATTTTAGGGACCTACGTTCAAAAAACAATCCAGAAGCCTCCACTCAATTGGGCTCAAAACTCATGAAGTACTTCTGAGGACTGCAAAGTTCACAAGGCATCTTGGACTTTCACCCCTGCATGAGCTGCTGGGTGCCTAGCTCCCACCTGTGATTCGGTGCAATCTAGATAGAAGTCAGGCTGACACTTAAATCCCCTAAGAGGCCCCATCTGGTAAGCATGCTCTGAACCTACCTTCCAGCCCCCATCCCTCCACCCTATGCCCAGTTGCCATGGATGCATTCATTCAAAGGCAATGGATTTTCTGCCCAATCTTTTCTATTTCCCTTGTGGTTAGATCGCCCATCTAGGAAGTGTGTGATCTGAGGGGGATTGAGCCCATATATCCCATTCTTAAGAAAGTGCTCTAGATGCCAGGATATGGAACTGACTGGGGAAGCACTCACTATCCTCCACCCCTCTTGCTGAACTAGCCCTCTGTGCACCCAACCACAACTCTCTTCTCCCAACATTACTTATGGCTTTTCTGTAGTCCAGTGACTATCTAATGTAAAACATGCAAAGGGTTTAGGAAGCAGGTTCCAGAACCCAGATGCCCTCTCTCCCTGCAAAATACCCTAATCATTAGCATAGAGAGTTGGGCTCTTGTTTTCTCTATTTCTGGCCCCATGACTTTTGTATTCTTGGCTGTCTGCCTCAGTGGTCTAGCTTTAACAGAAGGAGTGAAGGTCATTCTTCTTGGTTATGTGGGACTGAAATCTCTCATGGTCAGGAGAGGGTCCTGGCTGTTATATAAAAGGTGGCTCCCATTCTCCTCCTGCTCCCCTGGCTTAGAGAGACCACTGCTCAGAAAAATATGTTGTGAAATGGATCTCAAATGCATGAAGCTCCAAAGGGGAGAGAGAATTTGGACACACTCAGTCTATCTTATTGGCTAGCTCTAGGCAGCTCCAGGCCCAGTGTATGGGTTTTTGTGTATTGTCCCTCAGAAGCATCTAACTCTCTTCACTGAGTGAATAGGAAACCTAACTCCCTTTACAAGAAAGTGTTTTATGTAGTAGAAGGCTGCAAGGAGTGTATTCTTGCACTCAGGTTCCTTTAATTAGCCTGATGGAATTGAGCACCTAAATTAAGGCGTGGGAACAACTTAGTTGGAGTCTCCTAAAATGCTTCTCTCAATCTCTGTCTAAATCCCTTTTGGTGCATAAAATTGTCATGTTTCTCTTCTGTCTTTGTCTGATTTCTCCATCCTTCCTTTTAACTTTTAAACTCTCTGGATAAATATTGAACATTCATCTGCATTTTATAGTGCCCTAATCATTAATACTAGATTATATTATTATTACTATTATTGCTGTTGTTGTTGCTGCTGTTGTTTTTGCTGTTGTTGATGTGCACTTTATAGAGTAACTAAATAAGATGTATATAGAACATAGGCTTTTATGAACCTGAGCTCACTTCATCAGATGCTGTGAAAGGACAAGTATAGAGCAGCGTATGAAGTGGAATGAGTGATTTGAATGCAGAAGGTGGGAACAGGAAAGCGGAAGGGGGGAAAGAAAGCAGCAAACAAGTAAAGAACCCGTAGGAACAAAGGGGTTATAAAAACTAATCCCAGTAATGGGATAAGAATCTGTAGTCTCTGTTTAAACCATATTTAACACAATTCAGTCTGTGGATGATTTCTTGTTCCACCGAGATGAATTAGTCTGTTGCTTGAGAGATGCCATCATCCTTTTCCAGACCTGTCTTTCCTTAAAAGGTATCTCTCAAGCAACCGGCTAACTCCACGCTCACTGAGGCACCAGGCCTTACAGTGGATCCAAATGTTTGCTGTGCTCCCACATCATCACTGGCCTGAATTCCAGCACTTTCTTCCAAGGTTCATTCAGCTACAATTGTACCAGTATCATACACACTATCATCTGCTTACAGTGTCTCTTTGCTGCCTACATTGAATAGTTGGGGTCATAGGCAACTCATGGGGGGCATGTGCCCCCCTGATATTGGCCACTGCCGCTGCTGCGGGCGGTTGCTGCTCACCACCTGCTCCCCTGTCACCGCTGCTGCTGGTGTCTGCGGGTGGTCACCACTCACTGCCGACTCCCCCCACCACTGGTGCGTGCATCTGTGGGCAGTCCCCACTTGCTGCTCACCACCCTCCTGTTCCCTTACTGCCAACATGGCTGCCAGTGTCTGCGGGCAGATCCCGTTTGGTGCTCACCACCGATGCTGCCGCCTACAAAAAGCGCCTCCCACAGTCTCAGGAGCCACTACTTATTCATGGATGGGCAATGTCTATATGTACAAATGAATGAATACCAGCCTGACATCAGCTGCAGAAAGACACAAAAGCTAGTGGAAGAACACTTCAGCCTCCCTGGACAGCCCATTTCTGACATCCGGATTGCTGTTCTTAGGCAGCAAAATTTTAGAAACCAGTTTGAACAGGAAAGCCACTGACTGGTTTGAGTTAAGTATGGTTTAAATAGAGTTTACAGAGTCTGATACTACTACCTGGATTAGCTTTTGTGACTCCTTCATTCCCCCGAGTTCTTTGTTTGCTACACTTCTCCCTTCTTTCTTCTTCTTCTTCCTCTCATCCCACATTTTGGATTCAATTCACTCACTCCACTTTATACATTGCTCTGCACTTGTCCTTTCACAGCATCTGATGAAGTGAGCTCCAGCCCACAAAAGTATGTAGTCTATACATTTAGTTCATCTATAAGGTGCACATCTAATCTGAGTTTTGACTGACTTCAAAATAACATGGCTACCTACCTTTCTGTTATTGATATGTCATCAGCACTTGACACCTGAGTCCAGGGCAAATGTTAATCATTATGTAGTTTTATTAGTAGCTAATTAAAATAGACCCAAAGAAGTTGTGCTTTATTTGTACACAAAATTTCATTCTTTTGGACCTAGCTATACCTCTGGTCACATCCATACAATTTGTTCTTCCTTGGAGTGTTGGATCTGCTTGGTCCCTATAGGCCAATTAAGTACCCATATCACCTTCTGAGACAAGCATATGAAGAAACTACATTTCTGTGCTGCAATCAAGAAAAGTCATAATTTCTGCTGCTTATTTCAGATCTTCCCCATGGATTTTCTGGGAGAGTTTTGCTCTGAAAATTATAATTTTAACCTATTTACGCAGAGAATATTATCCTGTAAAAGATAATATTATGAAATCATCTATAGTTCTGACTACAATAGTGAAACAGTGATCTAATTACACTACTGAATTTCATCAGAGAACAGCAGGTCTGGTAGTAACAATGCACCATGATACACCAGGATGGAGTGATAGGGCTGGCTGCCAGCCTCACCCCCTTCCCCCATGGAGAGCCCCACTCCAGGGGCTGCTCCCTAGAGCAACATGCCCAGGAATCCCATTGGGGTGTGGGGCTGGATGGCAGCCATGAAGGAATGCTCCACACCACATATTGATTGTGGGATGCCGGGGGTGAGGGGTCCTGGAACAAGAGATATAGCATGTAGGAACTACTGACCCATGGTCCAAGGAGCCTGGAAGGTATAAGGCAGGACCCATGCTGGGGCCAGGAGGAGGAGAGGGGACCAGGTTGCCTGAGACTTGATGCTTGATCCAGCATTTACTCAGCTAACCTTCCAGGGCCAACTCACTATGCTTGGCTGCTGGTGATTGCTGGCATAGGTGCAGGGCCCCAAAGAGAATTGGGGGTGGGATGAGCATCCCACCAGCCCACTGGGCCAGGGCACTGCAGCCCCAGATCCCATTTCAGGGAAGCAAAGCAGCCTCTGTGAGGATAGGCAGACCCCTGGGATAGGGTCCAAGTTCTGGAGTGGGCAATGTTCCACAGTTTTGCTTTATTATTCATATGAAAAGGCTGGCAGCTGTAACATTTAATTAAAGGGAGGGGCAGCAGTTTCACAAGCGGCATTCCCCCAACTGCCTCAAGATTTTGTGTTTGTTAAGTGGAGTCCCAGTAGCTGCATAGGCCCTTCTGCCCCTTTGGTATCTGGTTGAATCTAGAGACTTTAGCAGGGCCTTTCCAACTTGTGGATTGCCTGACTGATTGTACTGCCAGAGCAAGTCCTTAGTCCAACAGGTAATATATTCCTCCCAGAAACCCCAGGGGATACTCTTCTGGCAGAAGCAACCAGGAGGCCAATGAACGGGTGATAACATTTCGGTGTTGCAGATATTCAAGTTACCACTTTTTCAACAGCTTCTCTGTAGCAGATCCAGTCAACTTTGGTTAGGTTCCACCATGGGATCCATTTAGACAAAATCACAGGGATCTCATTGTTGGTAGGTAATGATGGGCCTATGCTGGTTGTTGTAGAAAATTGGGGAGTACATTGTGGGATGCATGGATAGTGCTCCCGCTTAGATCACTGAACATGATGGTGAGATCTGGGTTACAGTCATGTTGCCAGGGAGCTGAGTGGAGGGTTGCTTACTGTTTGGGATTAAAGGCCAGTTGCAGATCTTCTGTGGACATCCAGCTTATAAGGTCTTCGCTGTCAGCTTCATTTGCTTCATAACCCCACATAGTGTGGTGGCTGGTAAAGTCACCAACATACAGGGATAAGATTAGTGCATATGGGACTGCTGGCTTTGGCTATTACAAATTAGGGGTTTTGCATACATTGGTAATGTGCAACTCCCTTATTTTGATGGCAGTCATGTAAGTGACTTTTTCTTCAGTTGGGGGTAAGACATTGAAAACTGTGATGGTCTTCTTCACTTATATGGCTAAGCCATATTTCAGATGTGTGGAGGGAGTGGGGCTGAACTGCACATTAACCTTCTATGACCACCTGAAGAAGGTATCTGCCAAGATGAAGATAAGGGTCAATTTGGTCCACAAATTGGCAAGCTCAAGCTAGGGAGCATCAGCATCCATATTATGGACATCAGCACTGGCCCTTGCCTACTCTATAGCTGAGTACTGTGTACCAGTATGGACCAGAAGCAGTTGCACTTGACTTGTTGACATCCAACTGAAATCTGCACTGCAGTGCATCACTGTGTTGGGACCCAGAAGCCTTTGGGCCTAGGTTTTGGTTGGAATTGCTTCCATCCATTTGGTGAATGGATCAATGACAACAACTGGAACCTTCAAGTCAGCCCCAACATCTTGGCTGCCTGTGCTGTCGCTCATCACTTTTCCACCCATTTGTTGCAAGACAGCAACTTTACAGGAAGTTTAGTGAATTAAGGAAAACAAATGTCTCCCCATCCAACAGGACTTCAACAATGTCCCTCACCATCACCTAAAGTCACACAAGCCCTTCTGGATTCATGCGCTTAACCTTCAACAATGTGACTTCAACCCTTTAAGCTTGGAAAGCCTAATGGAGTTCACAGGAAGTCCCAAGTAAATATCTTGTGATAGATCCAACACAGAAGGTTCCTGGCTTTGATCTCTCATGATGCTCATGGGCAACTCTAAACCATATCTACACAAACCATAGGAGATGTGGATACTTGATGCACAAATTAAAAATGCTACAGTGTGCAACTGTGGTCACCCAGGACAGATTATGGAACATATAATGACTCAATGCCCGATCCACAAATATGAAGGCGGTATCACAGTGATACACTCTGCTGCTCCTAACACAATTGTTTGGCTCAACCACCTAAATTTTAAATTATAGTTGCTGTTCTGTATCTACATCAGTCGTACGGAAGAAGAAGTAGTGCCAATGGGATAAATAGATGAGCTGCTAAGTTTCACTCAAGCCATGAATGTATTGTAGTTCTTTTTCCTCCTTGGTGTTGCATCATAATCTTCACTGCATTTTTCATCATTCCCTAAGTACATTAACTGCCTTTGTGTAACTGCAATGCTAGAAGCCTTGATTTTTCCTTAGCATGTGTTCAGACACTGCAATTCCCAATGATGTTCCACTTTTGCATCTGGGAGAAAGGAAATCTGCATTTTAAATGTAAGCATGAGAGAAGAAAATCTTATGATCAGATGTGTGGCACAAGTCCTATTGAATCAAATGGAATTTGTAATGGTGATTGTGAAGGAAATCAGGCTGTAAATATTTTAAGATCAGACATGTTAAATAACAAATAGATCCAGATTATCAATCAAAGTAAGTCCACTAGCTTCAGTAGAGCTGTATTAACTTACACCAGCTGAGAATTTGGCCCAATTTTTTTTATTTTGGTGGGTTATTGTGTGACGTTGATCACTTCTTTGGAGACAGCGGGAAGACTTTATTGGTCATTTACCCTCCTGAGGCAGTGAAGTGTTCATATAATCTCTTCTTCCTCTTGCTTCATCTTCAGTTTGCTCCTATGTCAACCTCTCTGGACTCATGCGTTTTCACAGGGAAAACTACAAGCAGCACATTTTGTGCCACTACTAATTGCCCCTGGGGAATGCCTCTGAATGCATGCTCTGGAGCAGGGCAGATTTCCCCAGATGGGTAGGGGAGTCTGGGGCTAACACTTGGGGCAGCCCCAGCACTTTTACCTGGAGTCCTGGGGGCCTCCCGGGGCTGCAGAAGCAGTGATCTGGGTGCACTGCCCTGCTTTTTTTTGGTGTGTTTTTTTTTTGATCCTGGGATTTCCCAGTATCTAAATTTGGCTCCATGCTGCAAATATGCAGAGTGGAGAACCAAATCACTTGTGTCGGGTGTGTTTTGCAGCACCTCAAAAGCCTCTTATTGTATGATGCATTATCTGGCTGTCTTGTCAAAGTATAAACAAGGAAACCTCTGCATATCCTGAAGTAATAACAAATATCGGTCTGAACTAATACCAATTGCTTGTTCTGGATCTTGATATGGATCCAAGCATCCAGCTGGAGATGGTCAGATCCAGGGTTTCATTCAAACTCATCTCTAGTTAGTATTAGGAAGGTTGGCAACAACGGGCATTTTGTAATTTTACTGTCTTAAAAGACGTGAAAGAAAACATTGTCACTTTTACCACTGAACTGTTTCTATTGTTCATGGGTAAAGAGAGGACAGCTCAGTGGTCCATAGTGTTTTATGCAATCACTCTGTATTCTTAAGCAACTGGTGGCACTGCATTGCTATCTCTGAATTCTGCAACCAGCAGTATCCAGAAGACTCTACCTTGTATTTACTCAAGAACAGCCTGATATTTTTACGAAAAATCCTTCTGTTTTGATATTTTTATATCATTGCAGAGTAAAAGTCCGACCTCCCTTCCCCCCCCCCCCCCCCCGAAAAGGCCAAATCTAGTTGGCTACTTAGTGAATAAGTGCTGAATATATCCGAAAAATATTGGAGCTAGCATATGCGACATGTTGCATACACTCCAAGATCCCAACTGGAAGTTAAACATTACAGGTTTTACATACTTAAATGGTGATCTATCAAAGCCATCGTTTTGCTGCCTAATGAGTCTTTATAACAGCAGTGCTATTTTTTGTCCTTTTAAATTTATCAAAACTCTGGTTTGAGTTCCTGAAAAAAAGCAAATCATTGCGCCAAACAGAGTGCTTGTTAATGAATGAGTGAGCCTGCTTAGCATTGGGCTAATAAAGACATAAGACCGTGATCAGCTTGGCAGGAGCAAGCAACCCTTACCTTCCCTCAGCCCCTCCCACTAAAATGGTCCTGTTATTAGGAACCCTCCTGAGGCTGAAGAACTCTGTCTTTGATGAATGGGCTTCTTAATATAATGAGAAGCATACACACTGTAAGGGTAAGTGAACAAGAGGAAGGAAAAGGACAAAACAAATCAATGAGGCAGGCAACTGTAGGTTTGTTAATTGAATATATCTTCCCCCCCACCCCCCCCCCCCCAAAAAAAAAGTACTTGGTTAAATGAAAGAGAACAGAACTGAATTGGCATATATAGTCCTTTGGTAGAGGTCTTCCTATATCACACAGACTTTTTGATATTGAGACACACGACTGGAAACTTAACATCATTTTAGATCATGAAATAGCAAAGCTCTGCTGGTTTCTCATCTCTTTTTCAATAGATGTGCAATGAGAGAGAGGTCTACATGGACAATCTTCCATTGGAAAGGAGATGAAGGGTTTTTTCCCCCATTCCTGTTGGCAGTGTTCTACAATAACTGAACAGAAGATGACTGTCTGGATTTATCAAGAGGAACATTTCCCAGTTGTCCTCATCCTGTATGTTATCGTTAGTAGCTATTATTATTTTCAAGGTGCTAGCTAGGTTCAGCAAGGTACAAGGCACAAGGCAGACACTCTCTGCTAACAGAGGGGCACTTGGATCTGGAGGAGGAAATAATCTGATGCTTTCATTTTTCAAAATCATTTCAATACCCTTCTTGATGGCACCAGCAAAAAATCCTTAAGAAGGTGGAAATGGCAGTGACTTGGCCAACCAGAATTAGGAGGATGTTCCATGCATAATAAACAGCACAAGAATAGAAGTGGGATAAAGAAATAGGATGCCAAAGTTGGCACCACTGGCTGAGCAGAGGGCATGAAGGATGTACTGAGAGGCAAGGTTGTAGAGATAAGTGGTGACATAGTTGTTCAGGGCTTTAAAGGTGAAAACAGAGCATAGATCAGTGCTTTAGTTGTGCCATGGAAAGCGTTCAGATTTTTGTTTAATTGTGGTGGAGGACAGAGGTAATGATTAGCCTAGATTTGTATACTAGAGGGGGAGGGGGAGAGAAAGACAGAGGAATCACAGACCATATTTAAGGGCTTGGTAGAATCTGGGTAACCATTCGTATCTCCGAGTTCAGGCATCCTTCCTTATTTTATGTGTTGATATGTAGTTGCAGAGCTCTGAATTCCCTTTGGTATTTTTCCCAAATCAACCATCTACAATCTTATTCAGACTGGGAGGGATATGGAGACAATTCCTAGATCCCTTCACAGAAACAAACAAGCCAACCAAAGAGTAGTGTAGGATCAATGATCAGTGGGTATTTTCAACCCCAGTCTCTAGCTCTGAACTAAACCTATTGCCTTTTTGATACACTTGAGTCTTTTGGGTAAAAGAAAACCCAAACATACATGCCCCCCATGTCACAGTGCTGTTTGAAACCAACCTACCACACTGGTTAGATCTTAATATCCTTGGGCACGTCTACATGAGGTGTTTACTGTGTAGTTAACTAATTAACTGCACAGTAAATGTCTCAGCATCTACGTTATAATGCACAAAACTAATAAAACCCCTATTACGGTGCACAAAACTAATCAACTCTGCAGCAGGGTAATACGAGTTTACCAGCTACACTGCAAGGTGTCCTGCCACCTTTATCAATGCCTCACATCCACATCCATCCGTTGCCCCAATAGGCTCTGACCAAGACTGAGGTAAATAAAAGTACTACCCTGCTGTGGAGTGTTTTCATGCACGGTAGCACACGTGTAGATGCTGCCCCTAGCAGGTGGGCAGCCCCTGCACTGAAGCACCCACATGCCTCAGCCAGCCACTTGGCAGCACGTGGAGCTGGGTTGGAGCATCCTGGGCTGGCAGGGCACCTGGGGGTCAGCCACCCAGGGCTATTTCTACCAGGCCCCACACTCTGCAGAGGGACTGGCTGAGGCAGGAGGGTGCTTCAGTGTGAGGCTAGCCAGCAGGCACCGCCTGCACTGAAGCACTCTTGTGCCCCAGCCAGCCACTCTGCAGCACAAGGAGCCCATTTGGAGCAGCCAGCCCAGGGCAATATGCTCCAGAGTTTTTTGCTCCTGGACACATATTCAAGCAGAGTGCCTGGGAGCAAAAAACTCAGGCGCAATAAATTCCGGAGTTTATTCATGCGCATTAATTGCATGTGTAGATGTGCCCCTTGGGTCATGTATCTTTTACATATCTGTTATATTAGCCAGGTTGACAGAGTTGCAGACAAATGACATATTCCGACGTTGTAAACAGACACACCAATTTGATACCTTTAGTTTGACATGAATATTGATACCAATTGATTTCCTTAATTTAGTTTGAAGAAACATTATTAAAGAGTAAGGACCCAACCCATCAGATTCATTTTCACATGACTATTTCATTTCTTTTATGTTAAACTCATATACAAGTGGAAAAAATTCATTTTTATACATACTGTAAAGGATAATCCCTCTTCTCTTCATCATTTTCACAGACTGTGCTTAGAAAAGGGAGGCAAATGTTGCAAAGTCAGCAGTTGCTGGGATGTGCAAAGGCTAATAAATGAAAGAAAAGGAAAGATTATGTAAAACTCAACACCTAGAATATTATAGCTCCAGTGCGGTAAATAAGTGCAGTCAACATTTAGGGGAAATGGCCCGATTTCCACTCCAATGTAAATTACGCAAGTCAGGGAAACAGTTGTAAAATTTAAGGCCTCGATACTGCTGTTTCAATGCTCCTTCCCTTGATGCCAGGAGATCAAGATAAATGACAAGGGGATGGGGCAGCAAAACCAATGCATGTCAAGGGTTCCAGAAGATGTCTGGTAAGATGCAGTCCTCCTTTGACTGTCTTTAGCCCACCTTTCTACCTAGCAGTGACAGAATGACTGGCCAGGTTGCTTTTTGGTATCCAGCCCACAAAGTCAATTCCTTTAGATACAAGTGTAGGGAAGACAATGCAGTGTGATCTGGTCAGATAGCCTCAAGTACCCACTACCCATCTGCTCTTGCCATGTGTGCTTTAAACATAGTTACACAGTAGTGATGTGGTCCAGGGTCAATCCCAATGGCCTTTGTCAAAGATGGTAGAAACTCAAGATGATCTAGCGGGCCACCCTGGAATGTCTTCAGGTGTGGAGCGTGCAAGTGGAAGCAGATACGTGGGGCCTATTACCGCTGCAGTACAAACAGGCTGTAAGTAAATGTGGCGAGTTATTTTAGAGCTGGGTTTTCTAAAGGGCTCAGCATGGTGGGTAGGTGTTAAGTACTGAGTTGTTTGGAGAATATGACCCTTAGGTCTAACCTTCAATTATCTGTTGAAAATTTGGCTGCAGTGGTGGGTCCTGGGCTCAACTGAAAGTCACAACTCCCTCATCTCTCTATGTCCCTCTGTCCCCATTCTAAAATGGAGATACAATTATTGTAATTCACTTTCATGTATTTGTATTACCGTAGAACTGAGGAGGCCTTTTCATGGACCAGGACGCCATTGAGCAAGGCACTGTAGAAGCAGAATGAAGAGAATATCTTTGCCCTGAAGAGCTGACAGTTTTAAAACACTCTATGTCCATTTTGACAACCTAGATTGGAAGGACTTTGCATTATGGACCATTTTTTATTGCATTAATGGAGGGCAACCAGCACATTGGAACCTCAGTCTTGGTCAAAGCCTGTAAGGGGCAAAGGATGGATGTAGATGTGGGGCGTGGGTAAAGGTGGCAGGACACTTTGCAAAGCAGCTCAGGGGAAAGCAGCATCAGGAGTGCAAGTTGAGCCTTTCTAAAAAAAAATCTGAAACAAATGGTGTCTCCTATCAAAGTATTACCAGGTAGGCAAGTGGCCAGGAATGATCCCCACCAAACTTTTGAAACAACCCCAGAAAAATCCTTTCCTGATGTTATGTTGGAGCCTTTGTAGGCTGAGAGGGATTAGTAAGTCCATGACGGTAACTGGGATGTACTTGTAGCCTAAGCTGGAGACAGAGTGGAGGCCCACTGCTCCTCTGAGAGCCACTGTGCCACAAGGCATCCTGGAGCTCTGGGAAATAGAAGTACAGCATAGCTGGCAAATCACCTTCAGATGATTCACTGCCTGCTCTCTGTCTTTCCAGCCCAGCTGGCTAGTGTACCATGACCTTGCCCATGGTTCTTCATCCCATTTAGAAAGGTAGGGCTAGCAGTGGCATTCACAGTGGGGAGTGCCCAGCCCTCCTACAGACAGTGTGTTGCACTTTGCTTCCCATTTAACACCCTGGGAAAAGCCAGGTCCAGTTCAACAGTTCATCATGCTCTTTAGCGGCCTGTTTAATGCGGATGTGTTCAATAGCACTGATGGTTACTTTGGGCCTATCTGCGCTATGATAGGTATGATGCTGTAGCATACAGGCAGATTGTCCACCAGATGGTACAGCCTACTCTTTGAGAAATATTTGAAAGGGCAACAAAATACAGCAGAAGCCATTTGACAGTCCACATGGCTAGTACAAAATTAGCCAAAATGACTCCATGGGTATCACAACTAGTGATGAAAAAACCTTAAAAGGGGCAGTTCAGAGAAAGCCTCCCAAACCTTCAGATGTTTCTCTTCCCCTCTCCTCCCCTCTTGTGCCCTACATACCATCCTTCTCTCTTTTGCTTTTGTAGCTTAGATGATTGGGAAGTCTCTAAAGCAAAGCAGTGAGAATCAGCGCATACCTGGGCTGTGTTGATTATACATGCATTACACAGGGCCTATACTATCCTTGAAAATTCCCAACCTCCTGCATAGCCTTCATGAGCTCAGTGGGATCTGTACATAAGAAACAAAATTATAGCTACATAGACTTCCCTCACTTGACCCTCAGTCCTTCCCTTCCTCTAAATAAAGGCAATTTGTCTCACTGTCCCATCATTTCATGTATCTTTTGTCCTTATCAAGCATTCTTCTGCCCAGTGCACAGCACGTGCTATTTTGCTGGCTGGGAAGCTGGCAGTCTTTGCTGGGCCCTGCATGGCTGATGTTTTCAAATACTGAGTGTTTCTAGGTTTGACTGAATAGCTATAGTCAAAAATATTACACAGGGGCTGTGTCTACATCAGAGGCTGACAGTGCAGGGGCCCAATGCTACCGCGCAGTAGTGTCACACGGCAGAAACTGTGATGCGACTCTACTACGCAGTAGTATTAAGCTACTGCACAGTAGCACTGATGAACAGCTTTTTTGTGATGCTACTGCACAGTAGAGTTGCATCACAGTTTCTGCCACATACAATGCTACTGTCCAGTAGCATTGGACAACTGTGCAGTCAGCCTCTTGTGTAGACACGGTCCCTGTGTGATATTTTTTAGCTATGCAGGCAAACCTAGGAACACTCGGTATTTGAAAACATCAGCCATTGCAGGGCCCAGCAAAGACTGCCAGCTTCCCAGCCAGCAAAATAGCACGTGCTGTGCACTGGGCAGAAGAATTCTTGATGAGGAGCAAAAGATAACGACTGCGCTGGACGAAAGGGACAATGGCTGTTCAGTTGGTGTCTCATGTAGTTGTGGCCAGCAAGTCTTCAGGGCATACATGACATAAATATAGAAACTGGTCCAGGCTAATGAAGACAAAACTGCTTAGATCCAGACACAACATGCTGATATTATCAGCAAAGGTAGGAGGTATTGTTGGCTCTCAGGTCAGAGGGATCTCAAAGAAGAACAACAGACAAATAAAAACAATGGAAATGTCTGGAGAGGATAATATATGGGACCATTTGATTCAAGTGAAGATAAGCCCTGAGCTGAGGAACACAAAAAGTAGAGGAACTAGATATAAAAAAAAGACTCAAGGGGTATTGGGCAGTACTTCAGATTTTGCACATTAAAATCGGTTCTTACATAACGTTGTTATTGATCCCCTGTACTACATGAACTGAATATTCATCATCAGTCCTTCCCTGACATTCTTTTACTTTAGGAAGTCTAATGGGTTTTATTAAGAGGGTGAGACTTGCAAAATGGAACACCCCAAAGAAGCAGTGTTTTCACCAGGGAAACTCCAGACTTAAATACGATACCCCAAACAAGTTCATTTTAGATTTTAAAAGCTTGTAAGGTGAGAGAAAAAAAAGAATGTGTAGAGCTTTTGGGTAGAATGTCAACTTGCAACTTGGACTACAAAATAAGGAACTATGGTGGTGGATAAAATCCTCCATGATCCTGTGTGAATTACCTGGCTTAGGGTCCAGGCCCCCAGTGAGCTAGGCACCCATTATTCCTTCCCCAGAACAGGTAAGCAGGGAATGGGTAGAGAATTGATTCCATCTCTGTCTACTCATTGGCTAGTGCTGCTGAGCTAGCATGTGAGGAGTCATAAATTATTGCTAGTGTGGGCAAATAGCAAGTTATTAATCCTCAGAAACAAGGAGAAATCAGGGGAGGAACTGTGACTCAGGCGTGTTTCTCTCCTGGGCTGGGGTTGTGCTTAAAGTCACCGTCTAGCTTTCTAAGTAAGTATCATTGATCATGGACATCAACTTGGTCTCTGGAGGGAGTACATCATTCTTTGTGCACTTCCTGCTGGCAGTTCCAGGGAAATGCATTAGCTTTGGAGAACCGTGCAATTCATCCTGGTGGCAGGAAAAGCATCACAATGGGCATTGTAACAAACTAGGGAAGTAAGGTCACTTTCAGCAAAGCACTGGCGGGACTGGAGGGAAAGAACAGAGTCTGTTCCTCAGTTACGTGTGCTGAGCAAGGATTATTCCCCCAGAGTGTGTGTGTGTCTGTGTGTGTGTGGGGGGGGGGGGGCAGGAGGGTAGAGAGGTGGGGGGGAATAGCCTAACTAGCATATATACTTGCAAGGGCAGACTCTGCCACATTTAATTCATGTTAAGTGGCATCTTAATCAGCAAGCTACTCCTATCGATGCCAGAGATTGTACTTGTGGAACACGGTAGTGCTAATGTGAACAAGGGTGGCAAAAGTGAGCCCTTAGGCAGCTAATTAGTAGAATCTGATGGTAATTACGAAGCCTTTCTCAGGTTGAGATGTTAGGAAATATTTACTCTTGAAAAATGCTCTCCCCCTTGCCTTGAGGAAGGACCACTCAGGAATGGTAGAGGGGGGATCGCTGGCATCCTTCATCCCAAGAGGGAACAGTCCTGAGCCTGGGGGTGGGAAGGCGTGGAAGTTGTTTGTGGAATTCCAGCTTCCTGAGTATCGACACGGTGAAATTGTCATTAAAAATAAAGAGCCAGGAAAGGAAACAATGAGTGTCTTAATAGGAACTCTGCAAAAGATACTGCATTTCCACTGATTTAGGCAATTAAAGGTGCAGTCTCCACTTCTCAAAAGCTGACATCTTCAGGTGTCTCATAACAAAAATTAATATCATTGCTAGCTCTGCCATCTAGTCATGCTGTAAAGTAAATTAATTACTGCAACAGAACTAATAATAACAGTTCAGGCAGAGTTGTAACAATCTTATGGTTTACCATCAGAGACTGTGCTGAGACTTTTGCTTCTCTACTGCCCATGAGTGCAACCCAGCAACTGCTGACTGTAACATTTCTATTGTATAGTTTATGCTAAATATGCATATCTTAATTGCATTAGTCAAAATAATTAGCTAATATATTTTTGCATAATGACGAGGTAAGCAAATATCACCATAGCTCAGTGCTTCTTGCATGGGTAAATTTGGAAAATTAATAGACTCCCAATTTCCTAATTATCTGTCTTTTATTCCAAACTCAAACAATGAAATGCTACTGCGCACTCCTGGGCATCTTGTAATTTAGTTTGCACCTTGAAATTTTAAAGCACCTGTTTTACTTTCTCTCTTTTTTTTTCCTGGGGAAAAGGAATATGAACAGCCATTCCTTCCCTTGAATGCTTTTTGAATGAAGCTGCTGTTTGTAAAGTGAAGATCAGAATCTTCTCCAGCTTCTTAATTTCTGTACACATCTAGAAATAGGAATGGGAATAAAACATGTTATGTTTTAAAATGTATATTAAAACTAAAAGGCATTTAAAAGGTATTTTTTACTAAAATATGTAACACTATTAATAAAACCTACATACATGAATATCTTTATGCAAGGAATTTTCTTTATGTGTGCTTGTCATATTGCTAATCTTAAGTATTAGAAGCCATGGGCCAAGCTCCTCAAAATCATGAGACTGAATTAAAAATCATGAGGTAATCATAATTGTAATCATCATCATAATAATTGTAATCAGAATAATAATACATTTCACATCGTTTTGTTTTGTGCTGTTTCTGTCTGCTATGGTACGGTTCAACTTTTCATATATTTTCCCCATAATCGTAAGAACTTAAAAATTGCTACTTAAAAATATTGAGAGCTAAAGAACTTGTGTAAATGTAGATCACCAGGAACTGGTCCTTAAAAGGAAAATACTAAATACCTCCAGACTATCAATAACATTGTGAGAATATAAGGATTTACTGTTTTTTGGCCAATTTCTGCTTCTGTTCTTGGCCAATCTAGTACAAGCATGAATTCAGTTTGAAAGGTATATGAAACTGCAATGAGTTTTAATGGACATCTGCTCAGCGTCACCCATTAACTATGCTGCTCCCCTACACCGTCCATTCCTCATCCTTTGGTTTGCTTACCACTGAATGCTGATCATTGCTTGGCATGATCTGGTTCATGGACCATTTGAAAAAGGCTCCAGGAGAAAGCTGGTGACACTCCTTCTGTAGAGCACCCAGGACAATAGTCTCACAATCCTGGTTTTCTACTGCTGTTTAAATAACCCTGTATTCCTGACCCCTGAATTGTCTAAGTCTTAGCACCACAATTAAAGAGCTTTAGCTTAAGATGAGACAGCTCAATCACTCCCTGGTGGCTTGCTAAAATGGTGGCCATCATGCTGCATCTTGTTTGATAATGCAGGAAAGAATTACCCATCACTAACTCTTCTCTTTTTTAGTCTCTTAGCATCTAATTCACAGTAGAACAGGAAAATTGCCCTTAAAGCAATTATAGCAACAGTCTAATATCGGTCCTGACCCACTTCTCAGCTTAGAGACTCCCACTGCTGTCAGTAAATGCTGGCTTGGGTGCTCAGTTCTCATTGCTGGAGCATTTGAAAATACTCTCCCTTCATCCAGAGTGTCAGTCCTGTGGAAAACAGACTTCTGGCTACCCCTTTCAAAGGGAAATGCACAGGGACCCTGGGCCCCGTCCTGCATAAATGAGAACTTCATACTGCAGCATTTACAGTTATTTTCACAAAAAGCAATTAGCATATAGCACTAAACAGCTGGGTTTCCAAAAGATATTCTGATTTACCGTGGCTCGAGGCAAAGCAGTTCTGAGTGTGATAGAGAAAGCTCTCTGCTGATGACACTTGCCTCCAAGTGGCTCCAAACTCTTGTCTGATTGATCCCTCAGCTGATGCAGCAATGTTCTGGACTCCAGCAATGAAAGAGCTTGTGTTGCTTGTCAGTAAAGTACCAGTGAGTTGGAGAATACTACTTTGGTACATGGCGCTCCCCCCTTCCAGCTGCAGCAGTCTCAGAAACTATATGAACTTCTATATTAACATGCAAATTGCAGCATTATGGAATGGATCTGAATGTAAGGCTTGTAAATTAATAAACACAGATAATTAAAAAAAAGCAAACCCTGTCAGAATGGCTAAGTGCTCCCTCTCTTTAACCTGTAGCTAGCATATAAGTGGGGAATTGGAGACACCACTAAGTAGAAATAAAGAGAACACATCTGCAAACCTGATTTTCCTGGAACTTATTCATCACTAGGCCTGGAAGCCAACGGCTCCAGACAAAAAGAGAAGCATGCCGAACTCTCAGTAGGGCTTCCCTGGCATTCGGAAGAGTGATAAACAGGCAAAAAGGGACCTTGCTCTTTCTCTCCCCAACTTCATCGTGTATCTCTTTCAGACCACATTCAAGCTTTAAAACCAGTGAATAAACAACAGCAACAAAAATGTTGCCAGGTACCAACCGCCTCACGAGAGATGATCTTTGGCTTCCCCGTCCCCGAGGGCACCCAGAACTGGTCCCTTGTGTCCCAAAATATTCAACAAAACAGAACAAAAGCAAATGAAGAGGGCCACGTCACTCATTTGTGCTTTAGAAGGGAAACGTTTTTGCTGTATGAACTTAGTGCTGTTTCTTAAATTGTTTGTAATCATCATGCTTGTAAAAGGAGTGGTGAAGAGTCCTCTGTTTTTTTTATCGAAGAAGTATAGCATGGGCTGTGTGAAACGGGCCCTATTTGATTTGGATTCAGCCCAAATCAGGGACAATGATTCCATCTATTGATTCGGATCACTGTCCCCGATTCGATTAGGCCGAATCCGAATCTGACGATTCGATGCTGATTCAGACACAGGCACAGCTTTAAAAGATTTTCCTACGTACCTTGAGGTAGCAGGCGCGGCTTGTGATGACCCTGTCCTCATCAAAAAGCTGGGAGACTGTGGTGTCGATGCCCACACAGTCAAATGGGTCGCTAACTGGTTGGAGGGCCGCACCCAGAGGGTGGTAGTGGATGGGTTCTTCTCGACCTGGAAGGACGTGGGCAGTGGGGTTCCGCAGGGCTCGGTCCTCGGGCCCGCACTGTTCAACATCTTCATCAGTGACTTGGATGACGGGGTAGAAAGCACCCTGTTCAAGTTTGCTGATGACACTAAGATGTGGGGGGATGTGGGTGCACTAGAAGGGTGCAATAGGCTACAAGCTGACCTTGACAGGTTGCAACGGTGGGCGGATGAGAATAGGATGGGGTTTAACACTGATAAGTGCAAGGTGTTGCACATGGGCAAGAAGAACCGGCACCACACTTACAGGTTGGGGAACTCCCCTCTTGCCAGCACGGAGACGGAAAAGGATCTTGGAGTCGTCATTGACTCCACGATGAACATGGGCCAGCAGTGTGGGGAGGCAGTCAAGAAGGCCAACCGTACCCTGTCATGCATCCACAGATGCATCTCGAGCAGGTCCAGGGAGGTGATCCTCCCCCTCTATGCGGCACTGGTCAGGCCGCAGCTGGAGTACTGCGTCCAGTTCTGGGCGCCACACTTCAAGAGGGACGTGGACGATATGGAAAGAGTCCAGAGGAGGTCCACTCATATGATCAGGGGTCAGCAGGGCAGGCCTTATGAGGAGAGGCTACGGGACCTGAACCTGTTTAGCCTCCACAAGAGAAGGTTAAGGGGGGACCTTGTGGCCTGCTACAAACTGGTCAGGGGGGATCAGCAGATATTGGGGGAGTCCCTGTTCCCCCGTGCGCTGCCAGGAGTGACCAGGAATAACGGTCACAAGCTGGCGGAGGGTAGGTTTAGATTAGATATTAGGAGGCGCTACTTCACAGTCAGGGCGGCTAGGGCCTGGAACCGGCTTCCAGGGGAAGTGGTGCAGGCTCCTAGCCTGGGGATTTTTAAAAGGAAGTTAGATGAGCACCTTGCCGGGGTCATCTGACCCCGGTGCTCTTTCCTGCCAAGGCAGGGGGTCGGACTAGATGATCTTCCTAGGTCCCTTCCGACTCTAACTACTATGAAACTATGAAACTATGACTGCGATGCTGGAGTGCATGGAGCATCTCACAGGAGTGTGGCGGGGGGTGTGTGTGTGTGCAGGGGGGGGCTCTCTAGCATGCTTGGCAGTGAACCCAGAAGTGGACCAGAAGTACTTTGTCCACTTCTGGGTGTGCTGGGGAGCATGCTGGGTCCCCCAACCTCCCTGGTTGGCCATCAGCTTCAGGGGTCCCCAGGTGCACCCCAGATCCAGGAGGCACCAGTTGCTGAGCCAGGAGGGTAAGGGGGCCCTCCCCAGTGTGCTCCTCAGTGGACCTGGCAGTGGACTGAAAGTGCTTCTGATCCACTTCCAGGTTTGCTGCCAAGCGCATTGGGGAGTCCTCCGTGCTTCTGTGGGATGCTGCACCCACCCCAGCATCGCAGCACTCACAAGCTCCGGCTACCTAGAGGTATGTAGAAAAAACATGTAAAGCTATCTCTATGTCTGAGTCGCCAAATCTGTCTGAATCTCTCTGAATTGATTCTGAGGTTCAGGTTTGACTTGGAGAGAATCGGAGCGATAAAAGGGTCCTCTGATTCAGTTTGGATTCAGAGATTTGGCCACTGAATTGGGCTGAATCTCTGTCAAATCGAATCAGGGACTGAAGCTTCACACAGCCCTAATGGGCAGTATCTTCCTGAAGTCTCCCCGCAGTGTTCCCAGTATTGTTTATACATTTTATGTTAGACTGTTGTGGGCTAAGAAACAGAAATAACCCTAGAAACAAGGCCGACAATCCTAGACTTCCCTCCACTGTCTGGAGAGTACCCACCTCTCTGGACTGTGGAGGAATGCTTCTTCTTGCTTGTTTTCTTCTGATGCTATGAGTCTAGCAATTCTGGTTGCACAGCATCCAAGGATACAATGTGGCTTCAACTAGCACACCTCATCCAACCTAACCCACAGTCTGCTGATCGCGGTGCTCTCATTGGAAATGTGGGTTTGAATCCCCTGAGGCTGAGGAGGGCTTGGTAACCAGGTATCCCACATAATTAATGTCTTTTTGGCTATTTATGCGAAAGGTTCTTGCTGCCACCAGCCTGCCCTGAGAAGTGAGACCAGAGACCAAACCCTATTTTATTTTACACATTTAAGTGGCGTGCAGTAGCCATGTAAATAGAGTTTTTGGCATGCATGCACAGCTTCTGATTCACCACTGTGCATGCAGGTCTGTGTGCACACACTGGGCTTGCTCAGGAGGACTATGCTCCAGTCTGACAGCTTCCTGGTGAAAGAGAGTTCCACAGGAGTGTGTGCAAGGCCAGTTAAGATCTTAAAATTCAAAATTAGAGATGTTTAGTCACCAGAGAAGGAGAGTGTCTACCCTTTAGCATAACATGGGTCAGGGTATTTGCCCAGGGTGTGGGAGACCCAGGTTTTAGGCTTCCAGCACACAGAGGAGCTTTGAACCTGTAGCAGCTACTTCCCAGAAAAGTGCTGTAACCACCAGGCTACAGTTACTCATCATCTGGCCCTTATTATGACACTGGCCCCTGAAGAGCCAAGAGTGGACTAAATGTACAGCCAGGAAGAAAAGAGCGCATTAGGTGTGTAACTCAGTAGGCACATCTATATGTACATTAACATGCTTTAGTTAATGTGCATTAAATCTAGTACCTCTGGGTACCTGTACACAAGCTGGGAGGCTGCTCTGATGCACTGTAATTACAATGCATTGGAGCTGAGCCTGCTGGAGCATGGTAATTACTGTGCTCCATCTAGCCTCTGCATCTCATGTATCAGCATCCTTGTACTTTAAAATGGCAGTGGGGGTACTTTAACTAAAGCTCTTTCAGCGAGTTTTAAATAAAGCACCCCTACGACCATTTTGTACTGTGGAGATGCTGGTACATGAGGCACTGTGGACACTTTAATTAGAGCAGCTCTCAGAGCCGCTCAACTCCCTACCATTCACCCCCTGCAGCATGTGTAAAAATGCCGTCCATTTTTACACATGGTACTAGGAAAATACACATTAGTCTGTTGTAATGTGCATTAACTTAAGAGCACAGGGTTCCTGTAGGTGTGCTGGGAGGCTGCTTCGATTACAGCTTGTCAGAGGAGACTTGATTAATCACATCTGCTGAAGTTTGCGTATGCTCCAGCAGCCCCCCACATCTCGTGTATCAGCATGTATGGATGCGCCCTTAGTGGGGACCTCAGATATCCAGCTTATGCTAACTGGACTGATGGAGCAGCCCTCATCTAGAGTGGTCCCTGCACCCTCTACCCAGTGCAGCAGTCTGGCAGTGGGTAGAGAGTCAGGGGCCACTGTGACCTGATGCCACCTGCAACAGCATCTGCTGCCTTTGACCTGCAGCCCCATGTCTGCACCCCTGTCAGACCCAGACGGGGATCACACGGATGTCTGGGCTCTGGTTCAGGTACTGAATCACAGCCTCCTGCACCTTTAGGCCAGCTGCCAGTGGGCTGTGGCTGCACAGTTGGCCTTCAGATGCCACTGTTGTCATGTCTTTTGGTGTCCCTCCTCTGCTATCTGGGCTGCTATTGCCCAGCTGTGCTCCTTGAGGTGGCCCACTTTGAACTGTTAAAGCATGTCTTCCTGGCCCCAAATGGCCAGGAGGTCAGCCACCTCGTCTGTCCTCCAGCTTGGTCCCTAGTGCTGGCCCTGGGCAGGCTCCTTTGCCCAGATCCTGCCACTTGCCTCACCAGAAGGGATCCTGGTGTTCCTTGTTTAAAAATGACAAATTCTCTAATAACCCCCTCCCCCCCAAATTCTCTCCTTAAATTACCCCAAATCTGTATTCTTCTGTGATTAAAATGAAACACCACTATATATAGAGAGATCAGTTGGGCAATGCTTTATTGATATATTTACAAGTTTAAAGTAATTTGGAAGCTGTACCACCCACTGCTTTGTGGCTCCAAGCAGTGCCAGCCCTTGCCATTCTGTTCCCTGTGCCCAGGCCCCAATGATCCTTCCTGGGAAGCCCTCAACTGGGGCTCAGGGACTGGGCTGGGCAAGCCCCTTCCCCTCCAGGTTGGCCTCCGCCTATGCAGGCTGCTTTAGTGGGGCAGGAAGGCTCTAAGTCTGGCTCCGGCAGCCTCTCCTACCCAGAGTGCATGCCACCCCACCCCACTCTGACCCCCATCTCTCTCTCTTTCTCTTTCTGTCTCTCACACATACACACACACACACCCCTGTTGCCACCTCCACCCCTCATCCCAGCCCATCACACACACAAGTTGTTCCTGGGACCAGGAGCCCTCCCAGGCTGGGGATGCATGTCCCAGCATGAGTGTGAGCCCAGGCAGGGCTGCAGTAAAGCAGTTGCCCCTGCAGCCATGGCTCATGCAGGTCCTGTCACATGCTGTATGGTGGCTGGACACAAAGGGTGTGAGATTTTGGCAGGGGATGTGAGGTTTGGGAGGGGAATGGGTGTGGAGGGGTGGGCATGAGGTTTGTTGGGGGATTGTAGGGGTTGCTGGGTATAGGAGTGGGTGTCGAGTTTGTGAGGGTGAGGTTTGTGGTGGGGTATGGGGCTTGCGCAGAGATTTGAGGGGTGGTTTTCATAGATTTCATAGACATTAGGGCTGGAAGGGACCTCGGAAGATCATCAAGTCCAGCCCCCCGCCCAAAAGGCAGGAAGTCAGCTTGGGTCATAGGATCCCAGCAAGATAAGCATCCAGTTTACTCTTGAAGGTGTTCAATGTAGGTGCTTGAACCACCTCCGATGGCAGGCTATTCCAGACCTTGGGGGCTTGGACAGTAATAATTTCTTCATTATATCCAGCCTGAAATGGTCTTGCAGTGAACAAATGTTCCCCCAAATAGTGATGGTCACCCCTGATAAACTTATAGGTGGCCATCAGATCATCCCTGAGCCTAAGCTTTTCCAAGCTAAAAAGCCCCATAGATCTCAGCCTGTTGTCATGAGATCTGTTTTCCTGACTTCTAATCATGCGCGTGGCTCTCCTCTGGACTCTCTCAAGCTTCTCCACTTCCTTTTTGAATTGTGGGGCCCAAAACTGGACGCAGTACTGTAGCTGCAGCCTCACCAAGGCCAAGTACAAGGGGAGAATGACGTCCCAGGATTTGCTTGAGAAGCATCTATGGATGCAAGCCAGTGTTTTGGTTGCTTTACTAGCCACAACATCACACTGCAGGCTCATGTTCATCTTGTGGTCAATGATGACTCCCAAGTCTCTTTCTTCCGTAGTACTAACCAGCATAGCATTGCTGAGTCTATAAGGATGCTGCAGGTTTTTCCTCCCAAGGGGAGAACCTTGCATTTTTCAGTGTTATTTGTGGCTGGGTATGTGGGTGGGGAGTTTTGGGGGTAATTTGGGGATGTGGGGTTTGGGGGTGGACTGTGGGGGGGTTGTGGGTATGGGGGAGCTGTAGCTGTGGACAGGGCTGTGTGAATGGGAGGGATCTGCTCAGGAAGGGTAGGTCACCCACCCACTCCCCACATGGTTCACAGCCCCCCCCCCACAGAGCAGGAGCCTCTCAGGACCTGCTACTAGCAGAGCTCCCTCAATGCATGGCATAGCTCTGGCTGCATGGGACCAGGTGCCACCTGTGCCATATGGCATGAGCCTGGCCTGTGCACCTTCGGGCAGGACCAGGTTGCTTTTGCTGTCAATCAGGGCCCCTGGCACTGCACTCAAGAGCTGCGTACCCTCAGGCCGGGCCAGGTCCTGCCTTCAAGTGCCCCGTTTGCCATCAGGCTGGGCTGGCTCCATGGAGGCAGGACCCAGCCCAGCTGGAGGGTGCATGGCTTTTGTGCGAGAGTAGCAAGAGTAGCTCAGTCCTGTCTGAAGGTGCATGCCACTGGGCCAGGGTGGGATGGGGTAGGATGGACCCATGCTATGTGGCACAGGTGGTGCTGGGTCGCAGGCAGCCGGGGCTGCACCATGCCATAGTGGCCTCTGATACTGTTATTATGGGGGGAAGGTGGGGCGGTGCACTGTGCCAGGAGGTGGGCAGGGAACCCATCCTTCCCAAGCAGTCCCCTCCCCACACAGCCCCTCCCCCCCACAGCCCTCTCACCTCCACATCCCTTCTTATGTTGGACAGTGCCTGGATCTGAACTACCACTGCAGCCTTGTCCACTCCTATTTGTCCCAGCATGCTGAAGCAGCGTGCTGGAGCAGGAGAAGAAGTGGGTAGGCATAGAGATGCTTTGGCCAGGTGCTAGAGCATCTCTTCAGAGGACCCAGCCTCTGGTTGCTTCAGGGCACGTTCCAGGAGCGTGCCCTGCACTGCTCTTTTTTTCAGTGGAATTTTCTGGTATCAAATTAGAATCTACACTTCAAATATGCAGTACAGGGAACATTTTTTCATTCCCAGCGTGCCTCTTGTTGCGTCTCAAACTGCTTTGAAATGCTGCAACAGGCATGTGCTCACTCATCTGGATGCGCCCCAAGTGTCCAAAACTTCAGTTATGCATCTACAAATGCACCATGCAGGCAGTGAAATGAAATTGGATTTTGCTTGAGATGTTCTGAATCACAGGTGAATGTCTATCATCCCTGAGTCAGAAACCTTGGCTCCTGAGAGAGAAAGGAATTCAGCCCTCCTCCCCATGCTTAGTATTTCCTACTGGCTGCTTCTAGGCACCTCCAGCCTTTCTGAGTTCCTTTTGGGAGGTGTCTAACTGTTCACATTGACAACAATAGGGTTCTGCACCTAATTGCTTTGGGTCACTTTCCTCTGGACAAGGCACCTAAGTTTAGGGATTGCAACACTATTGTGTAGGTGCCTATACATCCAAACTTGGGCTGGCCATTGATGCAGTGTACAAAGTCAGCGCTAAAAGTCTATGGACTAAAGATTTAATTGTACAAGGACATCCCAGGCTGAAGGACTGGGAAAGGAAGGCACGTCTTCTGCGTAGAAAAATTAGTTGTATTAGAAGTAGCTATGAGAATGTGTCTGGGGATACTAAGAATCTGGTAGGAATCAGGTGGATGTTAGTTAACAGGGCTGCTAACCAATATGGCTGATACACATCCAAAAATCAAGATATTTTTTCCAGAGTGCTGTCATACCCAGACCATTTGAACAATATCACAGGACGTGTTCACGTTTTAACTCTGGATCAGGAATTCGTCACATACAGGACACTGGGTCATGAACTTGTATTGGTCTTTTCTACAACTGCATTATAAACCTAGTACCATTTTTTATCATTTTACACATATGCTATAATGTTCTAGCTACATGCTGGCAGTGATCATGGTGAGTTTAAACTATGTTTAAGTGTATCACTGTCAGTAACTATTCCATGAAACTTTTGCAATATATATGAACCAGCTGGTATTAGAAAAAGTGTGAAGATCTTTTTCCTTTGGGGGAGGGAAAGGGAAGAAGGTTTGTGGGTGTATTGCACGGTTGGTTGCATGAAAGTGATACATTTAGTTGTTGTTGTGGTTTTGGTTGAATTTAGAATTTTTTTGCTCTAACATGCTTCATGAAATCTGCTGATAACTTAGCACCTATTTGGCTGGCAGCTCTTATTAAGGCTTGTGGCATATTTGCATTTTGTAAACCTTCACTATTGGGAATCCCAGCGGGAAATGGGAATTACATCATGAAGTCTGTTCCTTTTCCTCCTTTTCTCTGAGTGAGAGAGAGCTTGTGTCATTAGGATGGGTGTTGGGGGGTAAAATTGTCCGATAAAATTGGTTCTTCAGATCACTGAGTAAAGGTGTCAGCCTAATCTTTAAGTGGGTGTGCAGTAGTTATGAGGGAACATGAACAATATAAAAAGATCCCTTCATATTTGGTAAGGGTTCATGGAAGAACTGAAGTCCCTCTTCTAAGGGGAAAGGCCCAGAGGAAGTGTGAAGGAACCAAGTACATGGCCATTATGGGCTCTTTGAACACAACTGTTTCTCTCAGCAGTATGCTTCACCCTACAAAGGGGTGAGAGCTCCTCCTCTGTGTGCAGGAGGCTTGAGTAGGTAGGCATGATTTAACTCATATTTTGTCTCTCATATCTCAGCTTGGAAGAAAAGAACAGAATCAAGGCTGAGTGCAAAGTAATGGTCTGGATTCTCCGGACCAGCTTGTCTGTGCTCAGCACAAGATTAGGAGAGGTGAGGAATTGTATCTTGATTAACCTTTATTTCTCCACATTCATGCAGTGACCCACTCCATGTCTTTAAATAACAGTTTCTGTGTTAGTTGCCAGCACCTCACACATATAATTTTGGCTCATGAGAATCATCATCCAGAAGCAGGGGACTGAAAATGGCACACTGGAGAATCCTGAGCAATATATCTATTTCAGTTTGCACACTAAAGGAACTGGACTAGACTGAAAAAATGAACTGTATTTTATTGCATGCAAAATACTGTGTTAGCAGAACTTTGAAGTTGCAAAGTCAAACACTCAAAAGTTAAGTAATGCCAGAATTCTGTTTGCCTATGCATACTTGTAACGGATTTCTTTAATGGACTTTCTTAATTGGGGAAAAAAACCCCTCACAAATCATTGAGGACCTACACTGGACACCTACTGGGCTGAAGTCATTTGAACTTAGATTTCTCACCTACTTAGCTGGGTCCCTGACCTGTTGTGGAAAAGATGAAAAAAACAAACCTGCCTCAGCCAGTCCAGAGTGAGAGAAATTCCTTTCCAACCCTGAAGAAAAGACAGCAATCAGCATAATTCATAAAAAAAGATCATAAACTCCAGTCCTACTTTGATCTCAAGGATGGGGTGAGAACTGATGCTGCTGATCAGTAGAAAAATAAATTATACCTGGAGGAAGTAGGGTGTGAATATATGTGATATACCTTGACTTCAGCAAGGCTTTTGATATGGTCTCCCACAACATTCTCGCAGGCAAGCTAAGGAGGTACAGGTTGGATGAATGAACTGTAAAGTGGATTGATTGTTGGGTTCAGAGGGTAGTAATCAATGGGTCGATGTCTAGCTGGCAGCCAGTATCAAGTGGAGTACCCTGGGGTCAGTCCTGGGGCCAGTTTTGTTCAGTATCTTCATTAATGATTTTGAAGATGGGATGGTGTGCACACCCTCACAAAGTTTGCAGATGACATCAAGCTGGGGGCAGTACCAGGCATGTTGTGGGGTAGGGCTAGGATTCAGAGAGACCTCAACAAATTGGAGTATTGGACCAAAAGAAATCTCATGGAGTTCTATAAGGACAAGTGCAAAGAACAGAACAATCCCATTACCAGTGCAGGCTGGGGACTGACTGGCCAAGCATCAGCTTTGCAGAAAAGGACTTGGGCGGGGGGCGGGGGCAGGGAATATGAGCCAACATTGTGTCCTTCATGCCAAGAAGGCTAACACCATACTGGGCTTGCTCTCTCCCTGTCTTTCTCTCTTTTGTATGGTGTCAGATATCAATTTCCAAATCTATAAGCCACTGCCTGATATTGTCGCTCAGTGTACAGATTCCATCTATCCCATCTGGGTATTTTTAGAGATTGAAACTTTTGATTAAGTGCTGTGCTTTTTGTTGGGTACTGCATTCACACAAGGAGCATGTAGTGTTGTTCTGAAGCCAGATCTGTACCCAGATCTCAGTCTGTTCAGCTTGACCCACACTTCTCTGTCAAGGTCATGCCCAATGGGGGTCTCATTTACTGTAGGAATAGGTATGACTTTTTCCAGTAGTTGGCCTACTCTGTTGCTGTCCATAGGTTTGGTTCATGATGTCATGACAGACAACAAAATGTATCCCATCTCTTCCAGGAGATTGTGGGCTTCATGTACAAATGGTTTACAAATTTTAAGCCTCTTAAGTCTCCATCTGTCCAGGTCTGCAGCTAGTAGTTGATGGAACAGGTGATTTTCAGCATCTCTTTCCTTTATTTCCAGTAATGTTGAGCTTTTTAGTGTTACAACATCTGGAGCCTACTGGAGCATAATATTCAGCTGGGACATATACCATTTCAAGTGCAGTGGTTCTGAACACTTTGAAGTTGGCACCCTATGTTTTGCTGGATAACCATCTTTAGGCAGCCACGTATGCACTTTACTGCTGATCTTCTGGATGTGATGCGTATAGGTGAGGGAATAATTTAATGCGACTCATAGGTAGGTTGGAGTATGCTTATGAGGAAGGATGTGGTTGCCTGCTCCGATATTCAATGTGTTCTTGGCTTGATGATTGTCCAGGTAGAAGAGTAATGATACTGGTTTATTGATCCCCAACTTTAAGCATCACATACTGGGCTTCCTTAGTAGGAGTGTTGCAGCAGATCAAAAGAACTGATTCTTCCCCTCTATTTGGCTTTGGTGAGGCCACATCTGTGTCCAGTTTTGGGTCCCACAATAGAGAAGGGATGTGGACAAATTAGAGAGAGTCCAGCAAAAGGACCAAAAATGGCTAGAGGGCTGAGGCACATGACTTATGAGCAGGGATCCTGGTTTTCTCTTTTTAAAAAAAAATCCTCAATTTTCAGTTAAAACAAAATAACCCCAAATCCACATTTTTTCCATGATTAAAATGAAATACCACTAATATATAGATAATATATAGATATTATTGGTGTTTCATTTTAATCATGAAAAAATGTGGATGTGGGGTTACATTTTTTAACTGAAAATTGGGGATTTTTTTACATCAGAGAAAACCAGGATCCTTGCTTATGAGGAGAAGCTGAGGGAATTGATCTTAATTCATCTGGAGAAGAGAAGACTGAGTGAGGATTAAATTGCAGCCTTTAACTACCTGAAGGGTGGTTTCAAAGAGGATGAAGCTAAACTGTTCTCAGTGGTGGCAGATAATGGAAAAAGGAGCAATGGTCTCAAGTTACAGCAAGGGAAGTTTAGGTTAGATATTAGGGAAAACTCTCTCACAAGGATAGTAGTAAAGCACTGGAGCAGGCTTCCGAGACAGGTGGTGGAATCGCCATCCTTGGAGATTTTTAAGACCTGGCTAGACAAAACCTTGGCTGGGATGACCTAATTGGGGATGGTCCTGCTTCACTCTATTGAACTTTCACTGAAGTTCAATAGAGGCATCTACAGAACCAACCTTCATCTTGTCCAATACCTTCATGTCCATCATGGAAGGACATTTGAGTTGCAGTTGCATATATATATATTTATCAGAAAAAAATAATTTTGAGTCACAGTATGTCTTATAAATAAAATGTCACTGCTTTTATATTTAATAGGGCTGTGCGAAATTTCACCGGCCATTTCATTCTAAGACTGTTTCAACCAATTTCAAGGTTGAAACAGCAAAATTGGAATGAAATAAAGGCCATCTAAATAGCCTTGAAACAAAATGAGGCTGGTTGAAACGTTTAAAAAATTGAAATGTTTCGACCATTGGCTGGGGATGGGAAGTCAGTCCAGCTGGGCTGATTTCCTATCCGCAGCAGAAGATCCAGCAGGGGAAAGAAGGCATCCCAGCTGGGCTGCCTTCCACCCCAGTGCGATCTAGCATGGGGCACTGGAAAGCAGACCAGCTGGGCTGCCTCCACCTTGGCTTGCTGTAGTGCTGAGGATGAGAAGTCAGCCCAGCTGAGCTGACTTCCCATCCCCAGTAAAACTTGAAAGATTGTCAAAACAGCTTTTCTGACTTGAAATGAAATTCGAGACAAAACACTGTTCCCTTGAACTGTCGAAACTCAAGGCGAAATGGAACAGTGCCGTTTGGCACAGCCCTAATATTTAATGTACTATAAGAAGTATCATCAGCAACAGGAGAGCCTGTCAGGTGGAATGGACAATAAATAGACATGTTACAAGACCAAGGAATAGCTCTCCAACAGTGGTGGATATACCTATGTTAAGCGATGACTGGATGGAATTGTTCCCACACCACTGTATTTTGTGGTTTTTATGAAGTCTGTTTGCTATATTCACTTGCCCTAGTCCAGACCATCACAAGTCTTACTGGGGATGAGAGAAATGAAATTTAAAGCCTTTCTTTTTCAAATCCAGACCAGATTGGTAGTCATCAAGGTTGTTCCCATCTGAAGCCTGTTCAGTGGCCCATTGGAAATGACTTGATGACCTTAGCATAGTTCCTAATTGTACACAGGCCAGCCAAAATTAGAAAAGCCACAGTCCATTTGTATGGCAATTGAAGCAGAGCAGCAAGGCTGAAAAGGTATTGAGCCCGAACTACCATCTCACATCTATATGTGGTCACTCCAGAGCTGACTAAAACATGTTATCAAGGTAGTGTGGAAAAGTTGGTTCTGTCTGTGACTATTCTGTTGAACTTCAGTGTTTAGCAATCCTATAATTGCACCTTTCATTAGCACAAGATTGTGGATGTACAAAATCTGATTGTTAGTGTTAACAAGTCTGTCTGCTGATGTGCCGACCAGCTGTCTCCAGGCAGTAATTACACGTAACAGGGTATTTCAGGTTGGGAAGACAATAGCCTTCTCTATTGTAGGTGTCCTCCTAAAATAGTTTGTATTGTGTAAATTCTTTCTGCTCTGCCACCCTCCATATTCTGCCAGGACACATTTCTTCATCCTTCAGTTACAGAATCCCAATAATGCTTTGTCTGACTTAAAGCCAGCAACTCTGTGTTCTCAGAGTTGAAAATTGTACTGTCAGCAATATCACAAAAGTGATTTCTTTATCAAAGGTCATTACCAATTATTTTGTAAAGAACTGATGTTTCAGTAATTACCTGATTTTATCTTTTTATGTAGGTCATTTATATTTCATTATTGTCATGTTATAGCCTATCTACTTGCAAAGAGGCATATATTAAAACCAGTAACTTTGCCTTAGTCTCAGAATTATTGCCCTATATTTCATCTACTGTTCTGGAGAAGATCATAGCTTGTTAGTTAAAGTGCTATATAAACTAACATACACAGACACTCATATGCATGTTTTTCTCCCAACAGTTTCACTATGTTTTCATTCCTTCCCCTGAAGATAGCACGGTTAAGAATTTCTCATTTATTTTTTATTTTTAAAGGCACTGGATGATTGGTCTCTCTTGGATGTTTTTGTGTGTTGTTCTGTCAAAGGAACCTAACTGTAGTCTGGGAGGGAAGTGCCATGTATGATAGGTTGTTTTTATTTTACTTTACTGTCCTCAGAATGGGGGAAATGTTCTGCCAGGGTTTTATGTGACAATGTAGTAGGTGAGAGGGTACAAAGAGCTTTTCCAAGTTCTTATCCCCCATATGCCATTCACATACGAGCCAGAAAAAATTTGTGAGCTTATGTTGGGGAGGGTTCAGGGATTGCCTTCCTCCCCAGGGGACCCTATTTCCGAGAGATAGGAAGGAATGGAGGCTGGAAGAGATTATATTAGTTTTTTAGTCACTTTGATGATATTATTACTTTTCAGTAGCTTTCTAAGCAGGGTTGATGCAGCAAGGATGTAGGCTGTACTCCACATAGGTGTGTAGATGGTGAATTTAGGGAGGTGCCATGATGTGATTCTGTATGGCTTTATTCTGATGGACAAAAATGGCAAGAGCTGGCCCTCAGCTTGGATGTTTACTTATCAGAGATTAACTCTCTTCTTTTCCATCTTACCACACAGAAAGACTAAAGAAACTAATGCAAAAAAAAAAAAAAGTAAGATGAAAGGGTGTGTTTCCATTAATATATTTCTAAAAATCTATAGTAGAAATTAAATGTAGGACAGATCTTCAATCTGAATGGGAGATTCTTTCTCTGTGGGTATGTCTACACATGCATTTAAGCATGACTAAATTAATGTGCATTAAGCAATTTAAGTCAGGTGTCTACATGTTCAGGGACTTGGCATTAAAGTTAGTGGATTTGGCACCAAACTTAGTGCCAAGTCCCCACAGCCCTGCCATGTGCCTTTAGTGGCTGGGAAGAGACCCAGCACTAAAGTTAGTACCAGGTTGTATCTACATTTGCTTTAACTAATCACACTTAAATTTGATACCTGCAAATACAAGTATGAAATTTAGGCATGATTAGCCTAATTTTGCTATTTTTAATGTGCATTAAGGGTGCACACATGTAGACATGTGCCTGTAATGTGCATTAAATTAGATTAATGTGCATTAACGTGGCTCATGTAGATGTGTCCTGTGTTTCCATCAAATAGATTCTAGCTGTGGACTAATTCATGTGGACCAGAAAATGATAAGGATTGGTCTCTATAGACATCAGCCATGGTGAGTGGAGTACTGGTAGTCAATCCTCTCCCTCTGGATAGTGGAGGCAGGAAGCTTTCTCTTGCTCTCTCTGGGTGCATCTACATGTGCCTCTTTTAAGCAGGCTTAGCCTAAAATCACCATTTTTAAGGTGCATTAAGGGTGCTGTCTACACATGTGTCCCCTTTAAAAATCATGATTTAAGGTTATGTGAGCCTAAATTTGATACTTACATAAAGCAGATATCAAATTGAGGTGCAAATAGCTAAGTTGCATTAGTGCATGTGTAGATGCACTACTCAGTATTAATGTGGTGTGTGGCAATGGACACACACCAAGTTAATGTGCACTAGTGTGTCTGGATGTGTGCTGAGACTTAACTATTTGTGTTTGAATGTAATGTGCCTTAATGAGCATTAGTGCATGCATGTGTAGACATGTGCTTAAATCACCTTAATGCATCTTAAGTAGAGGTGCATGAAGTTTAGGCACTCATAAATACTCACCATATGTGTAGGCACACCCTCTCTCTCTCTCATGTTTTTTCTAGTTGGGGTAAGCTGATTCTCATGTTCTATCTCTTTCTGCTACTTCTAATTTATGGCTAGAGACTGTTTGGATGAGTGACTGTCTTCTGTCATTATTTTTCCTGCCGGATACTTTGGGGGGCAGCAGGAGGAATAGATAGTTCATGGGAAAAGCCAGGCCCTTGAGGTTAGTTGGATGCACCTTTTGTTGGAAAGTGAAATGAAGTTCTTTCCTCCAACCTACAAAGACCAATTGAGGGCCTATGTTATCATTTTCTGCTGCAAGACAAGCCTGCTGGAGCTCATGTACACATCTGGGTATTCCACTGAGGTGCGGACCATTTTGTGCCTTTAGTGGTCAGTCAGGTTGTTCTCTTTTTCTTTTGCCCCACCTTCATTTGCTGTCTGGGTTTCAAGTGCACAGGTGAGGCAGGCAGTTTCAGTTAATTTTTTTCTAGCCTCTGGGCTGCTGTTTGTCTATGAGAGCTACAGGGAGAGGTTTTTCTCAATTCTGCAAAGTGGCACATAAAAAAGTTCAGTGTGGTGCAAGTGCCAATATTCTTCCCACTATTTCCAGTGTTGGTGATAAAAAGGGCCTGATAAAGTATTGCCCTTGACAATGGTGTAATAAATGTTTCAGGGTGAGGCTGGCTGGGAGTCATGGGAAAAGGAATGAAGGAAAATATATTGCTCCTCTCTGACAACTTCTGCTTATAGCAGTATTCTGTCACATTGCATTAGCAGCACATCACAATTGTCTGTGTTGTTTCTAACAAGCTATAAAAGTGTAATCATGGGGGCCCTGAATATATTGTATTAGTGGAAATGATTCAAGTGAACGTGTGCTTTATTATTAGCTCTGAGCGAACAGTTTGCACAAATAACTGATCTAATGAGTTGAGCTACTTTCTCAGCCTGCAGATTAACCATGGATGGAGACTGACTTCCATGAATTGTTTTTCATTATTGGAAATTATTCAAACATGTTTTTCAGTTCTGTAGACTGATCACAAACTAGAAGATGGCTTGCAAGGATTCAATATTCACTTCTCACTCTTGAACATGTGGGAGCAAATCTTATATCATCTAAGCCATCAAGATAAGTGGGGCTAGATAAAGAGCAAGCCAGAGGGAGCATGGTTCAGTGAGATGAGCACTGCTCTGGAAGGAAGGAGGCCTTGGGTTCTGCCTCCTTCCTCCATTTTTCTTTCTGATGGGGCAGAAACTTTCCCACTATGGTCTATCAATGTTACAGAAACACCATGGCATGGTGGAAGGGAAGCAGGAGTGACTAAAGCCAAGATCTACTTTCCTGCCATGGCAGTGCTCATTTCAGTAGGCCACATTCTCTTTGGCTTTCCTTTCATCAGTCCCTCTCTGCCTTTCCCTGTGGACTGCCTGACAGTTTAAAGAAGAAGGCTAGGGGGCTCTCTGGGCAATGGCCTGCTGGTTTTGAGCAATATCCTGAGAAATAAAAGATGTAGGTTCAACTGGCATCTGGGAAAGGGGGACCTGAAGGATCTTCTGCTCTCTGGGCAACTGCCCTAAGCACTGATCCAAGAGGTGGTGGTGGGGTAGGGGGCAAGGGCAGGGAGAGGGTCTCTTCCTCCATGTTGTTACCTGTATTTCTTTTCTCTGACCACAGTTTCAAGGATTTGAATGTATGTACATGTTAACCAGGTGTAATCAATCATCACAATAAACTATCATGGAGTCTTTTGAGCATGCTCTTGAGCAAGTAAAACTGTATAGGTGGAAATAAGAACTAAACACTATACAAGTATTGGAAATGCATCTTATGTCATTGTATTTGGAGATTTAGGAAGCACTTAGGTGCCTCTAGGAATGATAGGGTTTGGCCAATTGTGATAGCAAGCTCTTGGTAAGATAAATCACATGGTTATTTCAATTAACCCATTATATACAGAGCATACCAGCACTTCTGGTGTGGGTACACATATGAGAATTTAACATTTGGTTTGTCTGGGCTTGTTTATGTATACAGGATTTACTCTTTGGTTATTGTGGTACAGCCACTGCTGATGTAGATACAGTGTTACCAGTAGAAAGATTTATGGGAATGAGCTCTATTGATTTAAGAAAGCTCTATTTCTATAACTGGTTTAAAACTAGTGATTGTACCAGTATCAGCATTTTGGTAAAGAATCATGCTCCTATCCCAGCAGCACAAAATATGTGTTGAATCAGGACTGAAAAAAGCCATGCACTTTTGTGTGGTCATTTACATTAGTGAGAAGTGGGTCAGACCAGACTTATTGTTTTATGCCTATTTTGTAGTCACTTCACACTGCTGTAAGTGACTACATGAGGTGCAGAGTAACAGCAAGGCCAATTTGGGTATCCTAGTAAGTCTATAAAGTCCTGCTTTAGATCAAAGAATTAAGTATCCAGATTTGATGGGGGTACATATTATTATTCTATTGAAGTAACATCAAAATGGATACCGTACCCTTTACAGATGAGTAAGAAAATAACATGCATACACAAGAGAATTTCTCTTCTCAGCTGACAGCTGTAAGCTCAGACAAGAAGACAAGAGATTGAACCATGATGTTTAATACATCTTGTTGCTCCCACAATGTGTGTTTTATTATTAACTGGTACAATTTTTTATTTATTTTGTGGTACATCTGCTTGGTTCCTTGAAGAATGAACTAGGGTTGCAAGCTTTTTTAAAGTATTTACCATATTTACTTGAATACAAGATGAGATTTTTCCCCCAGTCAACATGGAGGAAAAAAGCCCTTCATTTTGTAATCGCATACGAGGAAATCTCACTATCATTAAATACATTGTGTATCATTAAGCTGCTGCCTAAAGCAGTATGTTCTCAGCAATGGAAACTAACCATGAAGGTGATTAAACGTGGCCAACATTGAGCATGACTATAAAACACATGGCCCACATTGGACAAATATGTTGATGGGAACCTACCAAAAGAATAAGTTAGTGTAGCCCACCTGAATAAGACATACACTGATGCCTATTAAGTGAAATCCCCCTCACCACTGACTCTTTTTCAAGTCATGGTAAGCCACGACGCTACATACAGTTCACCCAGTATCCCTCTGTCACATCCTCTCTTAGCTTAGCACATATGATTAGTGTGGCCCTGCCTTCCATGAGGTGAAGCTGGACCAAGGTTCCCTGTGCATGATCTACACATGATTTTTTGGAGGATCCCGGAACTCATGACAAGAATACCTAGTCATTGAGTGGGGTCTAATTAACACAAGGATCCTTTGTGGGGAGTGTCACTTGTACATATTGTAGGGCCTGGGTCCCCTCTTCACCAATGCACTACTCACCGGTGATGACAGGGTGGGACCTCAGATGAATCACCTGGGTACTCTGGTAGCTGTTCCTTCTCACCTGCTATTGATCTTATTTTACTGGAAGTCAATTTTCCCCACAGGCTACTTACCCTGGCTTCTTTGTGGGGCTCCAACCTCCCCTATACCCCACTCTTATAACATTCAGGGCCTAAATTGACATCAGTGTCTTGATATCTGGGCCTACAGATGTTATCACACTAGCCTGTCTCCACTCAACTGTCTTTGATGATAGCCCATGCTAGAGGCCACTTTTGGCTCCTTTGTCAAGCCTTTTCTATTTTAGTCCCTCTTTTTATATTGGTTTCAGTCATCTGGGGTCAGCTGGTCCTCTGGCCCAACCCACTGTGTTGTCAGGGGCACTTGCAGGAAAACTGCTGCCCCTTCACATGCCATCATCTTCCCTAGCCACATCTAACCTATGTCTGTCTTCTCTACAGCTATACTCACTGGCACCACCACTGCTTATCCCAACGTTCTGTGCAGGCTTCCCCTCAGGAGTGGCACTCCTCTAATTCCCATGTTGCACTGCCAGATTGGCTGCCACGTCCCCGGTTACCTGCTGATCCCTCCCAGACAGTCTTTCCACTCACTACTTCTCTGGTAAGACTCCACTTCTCCCTGGAAGCCCCTGCTCAGTGTTACCAGATTTCCCTATCACTTTGGGGTGTGCTCATTTATTAGGGATACATTTCTAGGGTTTTTGTAATTCTATCAATGTGCTGCTTGTGTTACTTGTGTTTCTATATGGAGCTGTATCTCTCCCTTCTGCAAGTTCTCACCCCCAATGAAGCTACCTCGCAGGACGCAGTTTCAGTGTGGCTGGGTTCCTCCAGCCACCAAATCAGTTAAATACACACAGACACACAGATTAACGTGACACGCATGACCCGGCCGGGTTGATCAGCATGTGCAGGATGCCACCCTCATATGCCAGGAATCAGTTAATTAAGGTAACAATAAAATGCAGTCAGACACAAGCACACACATGAACAGAATACTTCTAAATCTGGCTGGGTGTTCAGCTGACACCATCATGGGCCAGCATTCAGTTCATTAGGGCATGCCTGAGCCAAACTGGGTCAATCAGCCTGTACAAGCTGATCCCCTTATGTGTCTCAAACTCAGCATGTCCCAATTTTTTGCCCTAACTGTCCTAGTAGTGGTATCCGCTTGATGATCCACAGTATTTTTGGGCTTCACGGGGATCTTTGGCTTAGGTAGAAGAAGCGTTGCTGCAGAGCAAGTGGGGAAGGGGAAGTAGAGAAGGAAAAATACACTGGGTTACTACCAGTTTGACTGTAAAAGTTATTTATTGCTAAGTATATGACATTTATAATGGTACTAGTAGTAATAGACATGAAAGGGAAAACAAACAAAAACAATTACAATATTACCCTGGTTTAACTGAGTATATGGGGAAACCTAGATCAAGCTTAACTGATACAATTTAGGTTTAGAAAGCTATGCCTAGAGAGCAAGAAAAAGAGAGACAGAAAGAGAGAGCGCGCGTGAGAGCTGGGATCTCACCAGTCTAAGGCACGCAGGTGATTTGTTGACAAGCAAAGTTCCCAGCAGGATCCTTGAAGGGAGACGATCTGTTTCTCCCAGCTTTTTGAGAACAACAGCGGATGGTGTCAGAGAGATTTCTCTCTCTCCTGAAGCACACAGTTTGCTGCTTTATAGCTTTTTTATATCCTTAGTCTAGCCTCTTCAAAGCATTTTTAATTGTGTAAATCAAGAGGGTCCCAAGCCATAATTGACATGGAACATCCTGTTATATAAACGGTTTAAATTTAAATGAATTACCTTCCTCAGTGACCAGGGGTTGTCTGATTTGGAACATCTCAAGGAACTGATTAACAACCAGGAAAAACATTAAGTTTTAAGGAGTAACCAGGCCTGCTTGAAATTATTATGAATATACTGGAAGGGATCTTCTCAGATGGCCTAGCTATGCTTGGACTGTGAAGTCAGCATCAGTGTTTTGTATTTTACCTGTTGTGAATAAGCCTCAGCTTAGCACAGCTCTCAGATTTTACTGTAGTCTTTTAACAGACGTAAGGGGATTATTTGGAGCATTCATAAACTTTGTGAGGAGGACTTCCTTCGGTCATCCCAGGAAAAGTACGACAGCATTTGTGGTCAGGGCTCCAATGGGCTGGATGCTGTGATGAACCCTTAACCGTTGTTCAAATGTTGCCCATACCCCCTCTGACTCGGTCTCTTGCCTCAGCATTCCCTAACCCGGTGACCGAGTTTTAGTCAATCAAGTTTAAATAGGGCTCCCATACTGGGACTGGGGAATGTACGGCACGAAATGCCTATTAAACTTTTCTTCTGCTTACTTCTGGTTAGATGAGGTGTGGTGGGGGGGGGGGAGGGGGAGGAGGGGGAAATAGAAAAAGTCCTTTGTACACCCAGCAAGCTGGGTGCCAGGGCTCCCTCAGGAACACAGAGCTGACCGGTAACATCAGAGCCAGAAGTGTCCCTGCTGGTCCTCTGCACTCCTATCCAGAAGTCCATGGTGCTCCGAAAGTGATGTGCTGAAGCCTGGCCTCAGGCTCATCTTCTTTTTGAGTAAATTCACTATTATTTAGATATCAGCTTAACTGCCATCAGTGTAGGCAATGCTCAAGGACTCTTCCTTGAGAGCTCATCTTGCCTGTTATCCAACTTGGAGCATTTTCGGCTTTTAGGGGTTACTCCTGTCAAAACTTAGGAGCCTCAGAGAGTGGGGGAGGTATGTCTAGATGATACAGAGCCCACTGGAAGTGATAACACAGCTAAGAAGGCCTTTCCTAGATGGGAAAAATGTCTGTGGAAACAGCGCTCAGGGAGGTAAATCATAGCATCTCTCAAATAATTGTTGATAAACTTTTTGTACCAGGGCCTGCCATCTTGGATCCTCCAGGAGCCACATATTTTATAGCAAAAAATATTTCTGGAGTGTTTTATCATGTCTGGAAGTTTTATTGGGAATATTTTCCTTATTCTTTGGCCTATAAAGCTAGATGCCTTGGTCCACTTCTCAAGGTTAAGATGGAGCCATAAAAACCTATAGTACCATTCCTTTACTGAAAACCAGCAACATTTTAACATTTTTAGCTTTAAGGGCATTGAAAGTTAAGAAGCTCCCCTTTTCAGTCACATTCTGCTGTTCCTTCTAGGTCTGCCTCAGCTTTCAGACTTTAGCAACAAAAAGAAAAAACTCACGCGAAAGCACACTCCCACCTCCTTTTTAATGACCACCATATCTAGTCATCTAGCACATACTCCATAAATTGTAATGATTAAACATTCCCATAGTATTTGATTTGGCCTTTTAAAGGACATGGGCAGCCTTGGGTAGGAGCCCCGCTGTGAGGGATTAGCTGGAGAGAGAACAGAGAGCTTGAGCTGCAGGAAGGAACAGTTTGCAGGCAAGAAGCAGACTGAAGCCCAGAAGAGCTCGCCTCTATGAAGAGCCAAAGCTAATGGGCCCTCCTTTGCCACCTGGAGAAAGGCTGATGGTTTGCTTTATTTGTTTGTTTGGACCAGGGTTTATTGTTTTCTGTTATGAGGACTAGTTGAGGGTCTCTCCAGGGAGCAAAGGCAGACAGCAAGGCTGCAGGCACCCAAGCCTGCTTGAGAACTGCTGTTTGGACTGTCTGAAAGACTCCTAAGGAGGCAAAAACCACCTGCAGGGCAGCAGGCACACCAACCCACTTGCAATCTTCTTTAATGGGACTAATAACCTCTGGGGCTTAGCCAAGCATTCTACATTTTGGACTTACATTTCTCCTACCATATATCTGTGCTTGAACATAGCACTTGAGTAGACATTTCCTCTGCGTCCGTAATTAAACTCTAGGTTTCTGTTTTTGCATTAACCTTTGCCAGGCCACTTAAATTATGTCTCACCTTCTTTTCATGAGTATTTTAAAAAAGATAAAAAGTCCCCAAACCCCAAACCTAAAAGCAATAAAACTCTCCATGTAGTACCTTTGGCCATTCGTTTTTGGTCTCTTGTGGTCTGTTTAATGACTTACTCTCAGTACGTGCCTATACTTCATTTACTTTTGGAAGCTGATCCAAGATTCACTCAGTCTGTATTCAATTTCTCTTACAGTTTCCTATTATTATGTACAGCTGTTCCATGATGTTCTTGACTGCTCTCAGCCCTTTTCCTCCATCTTTCCTGTTGACGTAGAGCCTGTCCAATATCTGATTTCATATTCTTTACCTGATACAAAATTAGCTTCCATGTAGTTTCCCTGGGGAGCGGGGTTGGAGGGTCTGTAGGGAGGGATGGGAGTGGAGGTTGTCCATTTTGGGGTGTTGGAGTCAGGTGGCTAAAAATATCATAGACAAGGTCAGGAGATAGGAAGGAATGCGGTCCAGCAACTGGGACTCTCTAGTCCTGGGGCTGTGCTCTGAATGTGTGCAGACATTTGTTATATGGGACTAACCTGTTTCCTTGATAACTTAGTTCACCTTAGATTGGGTTGGCCATTTTTTTGCCCGATTTAACTTCCTCAGACACCTGCATAGACCAGCACTTAGTTCAACCTAACCCTAGTTAGGTTGATATAAGTGTAACATGTATCCCCTGTGCTTTTTCAATTCACTTTTCCCAAGTATTAGACAGCGTCTTCCTATTCTTTCCTTTTCCAAAAAATGATTATGTTTGTTCATTTATCACTGTATTTTTCTCATCCTTTTGGTCCAGTTGAGGGTTTCCTCATTTCTCTGGTAATATGGGTCTCTCTCTCTTTCTCTGCTCTCCCCCCCCCATGCATGGGTGTCTCTCTTTACATGCATACAGCACGTGTATAACTATATATGTATACATACACATACATGCATATCTGTGTGCATGTATATATTTACATGTACACATATATAAATACTCTTGTAGACTGTATAAACAACTTCTGTTTCAATTCTTCATTTTTTCAGTGTTGTGATGTGGGATTGGAATATTCCCCAAATTACATTGTTATTGATCTCCTTTATATATCTATACCAGTAATCATCATACAATTACACTAGCACACAAACAGATACATCAAACCAGGGTGAGGGACTCATTGTTTTAGATACTGTTCAGCAAAAAAAAAGCAGACCCAAAAAAGAGAAAAAATTGAAAATTGAATAAAAGCAATAGTTGGAAGCTGCTCAGGAGATTGAACTCAAACAAGCAACAGGGAGAAGGACTAGTGGGCAGATATCAGGTGAAGCAGCCAGGGGTCCACACTCAATTAATGAATTGGGGTCCATACTCACCCTGTCGCTGACTAGAAAATGACTTTTCTGAAGGCAACAGAACCATCCTGTAGAGGACTGAATTTTTTAGGATAATTATAAAACTCACTAAAATGTTAGAAATTTTTATTAAGGTCCAGGGCAGTGAGGGCCAAACGTTTTGGCAGATGTGCCACAAGTTAAGTCCTACATCCTCCCCAAGTGCCACTGATTTCCTTCCTGTGTCCAATATGTTGCTCTGCTTTCTGCTCCCTGCCCTGTACTTCCTGTCTGACTTGTTGCTCTGCTGTCTGCTCCGTGACCTGTGCTGCTCCCTGGCAAATGAAATATAACATGTTCCCTACTCCCTCCCTCATTTGCTATGTGTCATACACAGAGGCCTCCTATGTCACTTGTGGCTACCTCTGCTCCAAGGGCTAGACCCTAAGCTATTCCAGAACAGTGCTCAGCATCAGGGGACACCTGCAAAAACAGTGCTTTGTTGCAGGTATCCACACCTCTACTGTAAGATAAAGCAGCCTTGTGGTCAGCAGCATAAGTCAGACTGGCCAACCAGGGCAAGAGGGGAGGGGAATAGAAAAATCGCAGCTACTGCCACAGCTGCACACCCATAACACCAGCACAGCAGGAGGCAGAAGTTGGTGCATCACAGCAGCCCTGGGCAGCCAGCTGCTTTGTTATACCCCTGCTCATGGTTCTGATGTCTAATGACCCTTAAGGAGTTGCTTCAGCTCCCTCTTTTCATCCCTGTCATCTTTGTTTTCTGTTCCCAGACTATCCCAGAATGTCCTCTATGATGGCTGTGCTTGCTCAGGATTCAGGGGCCATAGGGGATTGCACAGCTTCTGGTTTAGGACAGCCTTAAGTCCCTTGCACATAGCTCATGCAGTAGTAGGGGACTGCAGAGAAGCTGAGTAGCTGGTATTATGTTTTTACCATCATTTCTTTGCAGCTATATCAAATGTACATAGAATCCTTTTGCGTTAATCCTTATTACATCCTAGAATACTTATTCCATATCAAGCACTTCTCTGCAGTTTATCAAATGCCTCTATCATTTATTACATAACTCTTTGTCCCACATATATGGTAATGAGTAGGAAAGAGAGAATCATCCTCTTGTTGAAAAATCCTGTTGTACTCTACCCAGCTCCCATACTGAAGGTTTTCCTGTATTAAAAATTTGTGCAAATCAAAAGGAAGAACAAATAAAATAAATTATCTCAGGTGCGGGGGGGAGGCGGGATGGGACAGGGATGGAGAAAGAGCAGGGAGGAATTTTGCCATTTTTTTTATTGCGAAAAAGGACCAGATTTTTGACTGCCTCGCTCAGGCATATCAATGGAAGCCCTGGTAGAAGGAGATACTAAGTCACATGAGGAAGGCTGGCAGCATCTGGATTCCCCTGAATATCTACATGCTGGAGAACCATGAAAGCTAGTATCTACTGACAGAAATTCTGCAACTTCACCATGGCTCAGATTTGTAGATATTCATAAAAAATACGCATTTTGCATGATGCACACAGTTTATGTTTCCCAGTACTTCTTAAGGCAGATATTTTGATTAGGCTGTCTGTGAAAGGTAAAGCAGAGGCAAGAAAGAAGCAATATTTTTGTATATCTGATTTATATGAAGATCTACAGATATCAATGCATAGCACATTTAGTGCAGTAAAAATGGATGTGGAGTAACTTGAGCGCTCTTTTTCTTTAAGGGATAACATAACATGCGTCTAATTTCTTTAAATCAAATGATGATGTCCTAAGGGGTTGAATGCCTCAGTGAATTAATGCTCTGAACATTTGAGCTTAGGAACCAGTCTGAATTCAAAAATGGGTAATATGACCAATAAACATCCTAATTAGTTGACATTTAAAGAAATCCAGAAGGAATGAGTTCAAATTATTTTAATGAAATTCACCCAATACTTGGCTCCTGCTACTTCAGATTAGTTTTCATGTACCCTAGATCTGAGTATACTGGATGCGTCACTGTATTACTAATATTATGACACAATAGAAGGAAGTAAAGATTGCTCTTATTTCTACTCATGGTTGAAACGAAAGATGCTTTCTCTGAACAGCAACAAGATAGGAACTTTGAAAAATGAGCAACATGGCTCAAAAATGTTTGCCCATCTGGATAAGACATACTGGATAACTTTGTTGGGTGGAAGTAGGAGAAAGACGCAGCAGTTGCTTGCAGCCTCACACAGTCCACATTCTGTTAGTTTGTAATAACCTAATTTGGCCATTGGCTGTTCCACATACGGAGCCAAAATGGAGAGAGAATTTGGACTGAGATATTGAATTTTGCTCTCATTTATGCTACTATAAATCTGGCTAGACTGCATTAGATATACTCTGAATTTATACCTGTACGAATGAGGGCAGGATCTGATCCATGTTTCTTTCTTTCCATTGGTAGTAATGCTGCTTACTCCCTCAGCTAGATCTGTAGGGACCTGTTTTGACTGAGCAAATATGGAGTTGCACTGTACTATTATGAGCAGTTCTGCAGCACCAAAATGCATAAGGTCACCCTGTAGAAGATATAAAATACACATGGTCCCTGCCCCAATTAATATGAGGGCCAGGGTGGCATGGGGATGGCTCTGAGGTATATTTTTCTCCCTTCTACCCCCACTACATGGCCCACCTCTTAATGAAATCAAAGCCTTCAGGGTTGGCTTGATGTTTGGCAACATAATCTTATTTAAACAAGGGTCACTGTTAGGTCTCATTCATTGACATGTTGCTGTTGTGTACTGATGACAAAGTGTGGACAACATTAGCTAGACCAGTTATTCTATTGTTTAGCTCATCTCTATTTTTCAGCTAGGAAATTTTCCAAGACATGCTGTTTTTCCTTTTAAAATGAAGAGGCTACCAGATGGAAGAAAAGGAAGTGAGCGTTTGATACCAGGTAGCTATTCCAGCTAATGACAAATCAAAGGGAAACACTGCTAGTAAGCTAATTCTGTAATGGGGCTGTCTTATGTCATCATTTATGTTTCCCTATTGCCGTAAGAGTATTTTAATAATCTACATAGCATTTAATTATAATTCAGTTACCTGACATAAGTAATTTCAGTGCCCTTTAATATAACAAATCTCTAGTGTGAAATATCTGAGTAATAAGACCTGACAGGTGGTGGTTATTATTCTGCAAACCTGACTGTCTTCAGCTGCATTGAATGCTTTTAATAAAACAACCTTCGCTTAAAACCCAGGGGTGGTCAAAGTGCGGTCCATGGGGTTTCACAAGTCATCCCCCAGCTGCCCTCGTAGTATGGAGGTTTGATTTGCAGAGATTCCAGGTTGTATGTGCAGCTATACATTGGATCAAAACAGAAGCTGATTGCCCTGCACCCACAGTGCAGAATAAGGACTGCTACTGTCTCATGAGGAAGAAGCACTGCTTACCAGGAAGAGGACAGGCTGATTGAAGGCTTAGTTCATAGCTGGTTGAATGCCAACGGACTGTGTCATTTTGTGAAAGCTACTTAAGGCTGGATCCAGAAAAGAGCTTAAGGTGCACAGTGCTCAGTGTAGTACTTGTGGATACTACTACTATCCTGCTGCAGAGTCAAAAAGTCTGCAGCAGCACACGTGTAGGCGCTGCCTCGGCTGGCTGGGGTAGCAGGGTGCTTCAGGACAGGTGCTGCCTGCTGGCTAGCCCTGCACTGAAGCACCCTTGTGCCCCAGCCAGCCCCTTTGCAGCATGTTGAGGCAGGGTGGCAGCCCCAGGCAGAGAGGCTGACCACCCTGGGGCCTCGACCAGCCAGGGCTGCTCCAGCCTGGCTCAATGTGCTGCAGTCCTGGGCGCATGTGAAGATGGGTTCCCAGGAGCAACAAACTCCGGACCAATAAACGCTGGAATTCATTCAATCCCATTAATATGCATGTGTAGATGTGCAGCGTAGTGCTGCTGAGAAGACTGTATCTTAAATCCTGTTTTGATGCCTAACTAGGTTTCAGGGAAGCACCTTCTCCACTTGACCCCTACATCTGAGAGCCCCCTTTTTAACAAGTTTAATACTGAACACAAAAAAATATGTGAATGGTGGAGCAAGGACTGGAACTCAGTTCTGACTGCTGCCTGGTAAACTCCCTGCCCACTAGGCTGGGAAGTTAGGCTCCTTTTTGCTCTGTCTTTTAGGCTCTGTGAATCTTTAATTATTGAAATTATTCCATTTAAAAGTCTCAGTAGGGGGAAGTGGTTGTAGCCTGACCAATACCACTGGGCAGTTGGGCATGTAGGTTCAAAATCCCTCAGTCAAAGTAGGGACTTGAACCCAGGTCTCCCACATCAGGAGTGTCTTCTGACTGTCAGGGGAAACAAAACAGGCATGCCCAGTTTATAGATCCCACTGGGGCTTAGTCACGGTAGGCACCCAGCCTCCCGAGCACTGAGGCTCTTCTGTGCATGAAAAGGGGTTCAGGCACCCAGGAAATTTTACTGAGGTATCTCGAGACGTCAGATACCTCTGAGGTAGGTAGCAGCTGGGAAGGGGCTTTGAGGATCATCGTTTTGTATTTAAGTGTCTCATGTGGGCATTAGGCAGAAGATAGGAGCCTGCCTAAGTGCTTCTGTGGATCTAGTCATTAGACTAGACACTTCTAAGCTCATGCTTACCTCTCTCTCTCTCTGCCTGTCTGATATCTCCTCATGGCAAACCTGCCTCTTCCTTAAACAACCTCTGACAAAAACTGAGCTCTGCGTCTTCCTGCTAAACCCTGTCTATCCCCTTTCTTTATTACTGTTGAAAACCCCAGCACTTCTTGTCATGAGGCTAGCTCCCAAGGGGTTATGCTCCATTACTTGCTCCTTCTCTCTCCCTAAACCCAAGAGCTCAGCAAATATTTTTTTTTGAGGCCTGGGGTTGTGGAAACTATTTTCTGCACTCCTTTCATAAGCCCCCCTAAGTTGTTTTCAGCTTCATCTTAGGGCCAGGCTCAGAGTGATTCCTTCAAGGCTTACAGGCCTGGGGGGTAACTTCCTTGCTTATAAAGCAGCGGTAAGCGGCCCGACAATGCAAACAGCTTCCCCAAGCTGCCCTGACCTGCAAAAGGATATCCCTAAGTGGGTTAAGACTCTTTTCAGAAAGAGCTGGAAAATACATACAATTATTTTTGGCCAGATGTGTGAACAAAACTAGCAGGGAGAAGCCAACTGAGAATGAATGCATGCTAACCCATCCCAGGGCTGAAACAGCAGCTGCAGTTCAAGGTGGTGAGGGTGATAGTTACCCACTGCTCATGCTTCCTAACCTGACTCAAGGACGAGGCAGAGAGAGGCTGCAGGGTGTATGTGAATTGGCAGAATCAATCATGGTGTGGGGATGTTCTGTTAAAAATAAAATGCTGAAATAAGTGGTGACCTGACATATGCCACAGGAAGTTAAAGAAGCAAAGCTACAGATGATAGAAGCTGTGAGTGTGAACAGAAGATGTGAGACTCAAGAATGTCTTGGGGAAAGGTGGCAACAGCTCCCAAGTCAGATGAGACTGGGAAGAGATCCGGGAAAAACAGGGAGGAGGAGTGGAAATGTAAACACCACCGACTGCCTGTGAATGTAGGGAACAAACAAGCAGAGAGTGGGGCGACCGACAGCAGGGCTCTCCGCTGACAACTAAAGAACAGCCAACAGTTACGCTGTGCACAGGCTTTGCAATGGGAGGATGCAGCCCAGGACACCAAGGAGTGAGAGGTCATTGCTATGAAACTGTGAAAAGCTTTGCTAGTTTATTTTATTTCTGCATAGGCATTTTGATATTCTTTACTGGGCTGTGTGTCTGCTTACCCTTTAGTCTCACTGCTGACCATAGTATGTGTGTCCCCCACAAGATAAATGTGTAAGGCAGTGGTTCTCAGCCTTTTAGCATTCAAGGCACCGCTCGCTAGCTCAAGCCACCCTTTGGAAAATCTCAGCTTTTAGTTTTCACTTGCTGTTTGACTACAGAAAAATAACAGAGCAATTCTTCTGTTAGAGAACTCAGAAAGGCCACAGCAGGTCAGAGCATGTCTAGCACTATTTGAAAAACCTGGGTTTATCTTGTGAATCATGTTTGCACCCTTAACAGTGCATGGCACCCCAAGACATCCCAGAAAGCACCCCACAGCACCCTGGTTGAGAATCACTGGTATAACAGGCTAGTCTGTCTCCTTAAAAAGGGGGCAGCCAGCACTGTTAAGGACATTCACCTGGTGGGGCCTTCTGATCACAAGGGAGTGGCAGCTCCATTGAGAGCTTAAAAACCCAGAGAAGGGGGCTAGGAAAAGGCTAAACTGTAAGGGAAAAGTTGAGAAAGGAAGCTCAAGGGCCTGCACAGAGTGGCCAGGCTGTTGTGCTGGGACTAGAGCAAAGGGGTTCCTCTCCTAATACCTAGAAGAGGACAGAAGGGTTTGGTTTTGTTTGTTTGGTACCTAAATACTTTGTTTTATTTGGGAGGACTGGCTCAGGAGCTCTTTTGGGAGTAAAACCTGCCTGAAAAAGGCAGCAGGATAAGCAGCCCAACTATAAATTGATGCATTATTTTTCCTTTTAAATTGTTATTTAACAGCAGTTGGCCCATGACAATTATTTGAGTAATATTTGCTTAAACCAGTATATCTCACTGCACTATCTGTTCAGGTTTGGAGCTGGTTTCCAGAACTGTTGTCATGACTTGCATACTCGGGACATCTCATTGAAACCAGTATTGACACCACTAGATTTGCACTGGAGTCAATGAGAGCAGATTCAAATCCTTAATTCACTCTTGCAAATACCAAAATGGGACTATAAAAGTGTAAACTGTGTCTGGAAATGACCAGGTGGAGGCAGAGGCCTGATTACAGTAAGTGACAGAACCCATTAGGAAAACAGTAAGCTTTCAACCAGTTGTGAAAAGGGGGTTTGCTAAGAATGCTATTATTAACTCAGCCCTTGTGCAGGTTGCTACATAAAAAGAAAGGTGCCTCAAACATTGCTACAAGGAGAAATGATTTTAATAACCAAAATACTATAATTTGCTAATTTGGGACAAAATTCAAATCCTCTCCCCTGAGAAGGTCACTTCAGATGCATCGTGTGTGCAGCTACTGGAACTTTTATCATCCAGTTGATAAATTGCCACATTAAATATCTTGGGTTGAATTCAAAGAGGATGAAATTCCCCATTGTTACAAAGGGCTAATCTGAAGCTGCTTTGTGGGCTGAAGTGGGGCCCTGCCCTGTCTTCAGAGTTGAATTCCACTTATGCATAATGCTATTCCTGCTTGAATTTTTGCATAATGAACATTTGAGCTAAAAATTATCGAACTGTCAGGCCCTTAACATTGTAGTCTTAGGATGTCTGCATCTGCTATGGTAGACATATAAACAAGGGTATGCTATATGGGACTTCTACATATGTCTCTAAATATATCTCTATTGATGAAATATATTTACACCCATGCCCCCTTGTTGGGGCTCTCTATGAGTCAGGAAGACAGCCTCCTGACATTGGAAAGGTGGAAAGCTACCTTGGGCTCCTTCCCCGTAAACTTCTTTGAACCCAGGCCTAGAACTCTCTTTCCTCCCTTGTGAAGTGCTCCCCCATTGAGGAAGTGTTTTCTCAGTTCTAGGGAGAGATCGAGAGACGACTCCGTCAAATGACCCAGATACAGCTCAGGCCCAGATACAGCTCAGGGAGCACATCTCTTTTGAGGGTACCAAGCAGGTTAGGATCTCCCCAGCCACTGAGCCAAGACAGAGGGAAGAACTGGACAATCTGGTTCCCCCTCTCATTAGACTTCATGGTCCCTCTTGATTCTGTGAGCCTTCTCTTCCTGAAAAATAATTGATTTGTGTTTTCTTGTTCAAGTGGTAGCAGTCAGTACTGTAGATACAGGGTTCAAGCCTAATGGTGCTGCCTGATAATTATATTGGTAGTTGAACAGAAAAGAACTTATTTTAGCCATTTTCTTTAAAAACCAAAAAGCTAAGAGGAAACATGAAAATACCTAGGTGAAAAGGCTGTTGTTTAGGTATCCAAACAAAGCACCTGAGAGTCAGGAAATGTCAGATTTAGGATTGCATATTTAAACTTAATTCTCCCTTCTTATGCATATGCATAATGATACAGTTTAATGATAGGAATACATCTTTTTTTTTTTTTCCTACAAGACCCTGCATCATTTAGTGCAGAGGATGGATGCACAAGGGGAAGAATTAAGCTTATACTAGAGAATATAAATCTGGCATTTCCTTATTTGTTATTTATACATTACATACCCACCCAACCATATGTGTTGGTATGTATATAAATGTACATATATATTGTGTATGTGTACATAAAATTGTGTGTACACACACACAAACACACACACATATATTTAAGGATAGCCTTTTCAAAGGAAATATAGCTAAATTTCAGGTCTGCACTTACGTGATCTTGCAAAGTTTTTTAAATAAAAAAAGTAATTTTCTTACAAATGGAACCCTTGTTAGATAAGTACACTAAGGAATTTACACAGTTTAATTAAAGAAGCCGTCCTGCCTTGTTCTCCATGTACTACGAAATAAAGCAAATAGTTTTAAAATATTACACACAATTATACTTATAAATCTTGCACAGGTAATGAACATATTCTTTAGATTGCAGGGAGAGCTGGACACTTATCTTACTCTTTAAGATAAAATACCACATCCATATAATGCATTGCTAAGCTTTCCTCTTACCATGCGCATTGCCCAGAATCCCATTTTCTATTAAATAATAATCATTGTAATTAATAGACTAGTTATTTTATCTCCCTAATCTGGTTACAGTAATTTATCAAAGGTATGTAAATGAATGCGAGAAAAGCAGTTCATTATTATTTTCTAAAGGGTACATGTCTCTTGCTGAAGCATGTAAAATGTAATTCTCTTGAACTTAATAAGATACTTGACTTCGTGTAATTCTTGGAAAGAAAATCCATTCAATACTTTACTTTTTTATGTCACACTCAATTTGTTTTACTTACATTTTGTCTTGCAGTTAATAATTGCTAATGGGCTGTTTTTCTGCATGCACTTCTTATGACCATCGCAGATGCCACTGATAGATAGATGAAACATAATTTTTCCTTGGTTTTTATAACATAATGCTCTATACCACCCTGCAGATAAATGAAACACATTGAGAGGATGCCAGCCTGAATACATTGTAATGCTGTGTTCTGCCTTGCAATTTTATCAGTCCTCACCCTTTAAAACAGTGTGGAGGAAAAGAGTTTTAATGTGTGATTCATTAACACATATGCTGCTGGACCTCTTGTCTGCTCTTGTACAGTGCTGCTGATTAATAATTGATGCTCTAAAGAAATCAATGGCAACTCTGTCTGCATCAGCTACTCTACGGCTGGCAGCACAGGAGGTGTCTGCTTGTCAGCTGTCTGCGAAGTTTCATACATACATTGGAACATACATACATAGGAACATAGGACTAGAAAGGGCTTTTTGGACCCTTATGTTCACAGCCAAACAAATTATGGGAGCAGTTCATGAGTAAGACAAGAGTAGCTCATTCTGATCTCTGTCTTTGCCCCTGGCTCTTGCCTGAATCATATCAATCTGTTTAAAAATGATATCACAATGGTGTCCCCTTTCACTTGTGAGTCAAAAGTTATTCTCTCTTGAGATGTTGGCTGGATCTTTTAAGCCTAATGCAAGAAAACTCTCAGTCAAGGAAACTTTTTTTATGAGCGTGAGCTGCAGGATCTGCTGCTATGTGAATGATTGGAACGGCTGCCTGTGTCAAGTTTCCAAAACGTTAATTCAAAACTAGTTAAAAAAAAAACAACCTGGAAAATATTCAAAGCATATAATGTACCTACTAATAGAGGATCTGTGGGTGCCCAGATGAAAGGGATCTGATTAATGACAGCACCTGAGATAAGTGGCACTTTAACCAACTTTAACTGTTGATGTATGATGACATACTGTCCCCTCCAATTAATGACAAGGATATAAAACACCTGTATTTAGCAGAGCAGATGCTGCTTTTATGGTTAAATGCACAGGTGAAATTGACTTTTAAAGGGCTGACTATAACTTACACTTTTCTCTTATTTGTTTGTCTATTTGTTGCGTTGTTTTATAAACGACAAATTAAATCTAACCTCTTATTCTACACCCATGTAAATATAAGCTATATGCTATCCTGTATCTTACGGATGATTTTATAGAGTAGCATGAGGATGCTTTACTATGTAGAGCGTGATGATAATAATATTCTGTTACATTTCTGTAGTGGCATCTCTCTACTCTAAAAACCCCAAAGCTTTTGCCTACCACACCAGTGGATTTCCCAAGCTTGGACTAGAATCATGTCACCCACTTCTCTGGAGTACCGCCTGGCAAATGTTTAACAGTGCAAAGAAACTTTATGTAACACTTTGGTAAACCGTGGGAGCATCTACACATGCCCTTACAGTGCTATTGTTACTGTGCCATCATTTAGTACTTCTTTTTGGAAGTACTAAATGAGGAACCGGCCATATATGATGGAAGTAACAGCCCATACTGCATTGTGCGAATAGCACACATTTATTTTTAGCTGCTACGTCGCAGTAGCAATGTGCTATACCGATGTAGCACATTACTAAAATGACATAGTTGTGGAGTCATAGTTTGTGCCCGCCACACATGTGTAGACCTGCTCTGCATGTCATTAGCCCCTTCTAGTGGCTGATCCGTTAGTAGATACCAATTTACCACACTCAACAGCTGATGGATTTACTTCCGTTAAAGTAGTAGAGAACTGTGTTTTTGTGTGGAAGGTCCCACTGTGTGCTGTCAATCATTCATGTAGTCACAAGTTGGTCTGTTCTGCAACTGAGCTCTTGCATTTTAAAGAAAATTGCTTTTTAAAAAGCCATACATTTCAATTAGTTGCAGATGGTGGCTAAGGCTATCTTCTCTGTGGGCTGATCATAGCATCCTTTTTTTCCTGTCTTGGCACAAGTTTAGTCAGATAAAAACAAACAGACAGTTCATGCCACACAGTTTTTAAGAGTGTGCTGCAGATTTTCTATACAAACTAAGAATAATGCACTGCATTTATCCAGGGCCTTTAATCTCAGAGTCTCAGAGGATTTTACAAACACAAGTTATTCATCCATGTCACCCCCCGTGTGTTTGTTTTTGGAACTGGGACACAGAAAGGTTAAGAGATTTGACTAGGGTGGCACAACAGGGAAAGAAATACAGCAATCCTCATTCCACCCAGCTGCCTGTGATCACATTTCTGGGGCCTGTTGTCTTACTCCTATCTCATGAGGTTTAAAATACATTAGCTGTATGTAGGCTTTATGGAGTTTTATTTATAGATCCAAAATGCTTCTATCTCTTTAAAGTTTATTGCAAAACTCACAATATTTGATCTAAAAAACTCTAGCTGGTAGTCTTTTCTTTCTTTTTTTTTCTGAATCTGAAATTTTTTTTTTTAAATAGTAAGGACCAGATCCCATTTTACCTAAATACTGAACTGCCTACCTACTTGCTAAATTCTACCTGTTAACTGTTTGGGATTTAGCAGCTATTTGGCCAAAAATGCACATCTCACCTCATGAGGATGATCCTTTCTGCCCTGGAAGGCACATGTTCTCTCTTCCTTTCAATGGGCACAGTTATATACTTCCATCACAATGAGCATCGATGCATGTGCCTGATGCCTGGTCTGACACGTTCTAATTACCAGACTCAACTAATCAAGTCTGCTAAAGTGGGCTAAGTAGCATGCTCCAGCAACCTCGGTATCATGTGTGTTTAGCATCCCTGCACATCAGAATGGCCATTGGGACGCTTTCACTACAGCTCATTAAATGAGCTTTAGTTGAAATGCCCCACCGCTTTTTGAGGCGTGGGATGCTGAATACCTGAGCTGCTGTGGGTACTTTAATTAGAGCGGCTCTTGAGATCCAGAGATCCAGGTACCCAGACCCCAAGGCTTCTTTTCTTTCCAAAGTAGTGTCCTGCTCACTGAGTCATATTTACTCTGGTTTGCCCCTCTACTTCTTTGGCTCTCATCTGTCTAGTAGGCCAGCTTTTAGAAGAAGGCTTGAAGGTGCTTTGGACAAGGCTTTGACCATAGGCTGGTGAGAAGACTTTCTTAGTTAGTGGGATAGTTCTGTCCAAACCCCTGTCGAGCAAGGGCAATAGAACCCTTGTCTACTACTCCCTGGATAAATGTCCCAACTATTTGACCGTTCAGGTAATGAGACAGCTGTCCTTTAGCATCAGTTGCCTAGTCATGGTTTTTCTCCAGCTAAAGTTTCAAGGACTTATGCAAACTTGCACACATCATTGGGCAATTCTGTTCTGGCATAATGCAGTCTTCTGAGTGAGCTGAGAAGCGAAGTGTAGTACAAGTGTAGTGACACAAGTGACATTTAGGTATGTAAATATGAAATGGGATTTGGCCTAAGATGACTTTAAACTAATTGTAAAATACATAAAAAATAGCATCCCATAACAACTAAGAAGTAGTATCTGATTCCACTATCTCCTTCAGGAAGCTAAGCAAATGCTCAATTATTGGTCCAACAGTTTTCCACCTTGCAACAATTAGCCAAACCTAAAGTATGAAATGAGGCAACCAGGAGGTAGAGAAAGCTTAAATAAGTAGAAATAATGCAAGCAGTTGTTATACAGTGAGCAAAGGTCATGAATGTTCATATTTCAGTGAAGGAAGGGAGGAGAAGACCATATGTGATGGAATGGAAGTCTGCGGTGGAAAACGAGGTGAAAGAAGAGATTTTTTTGGACAAACTTAAAATGAGGATGTTTGGCTATGACGTGGAAAGTTTTCAGAGCTGGGATCATGTTGTGCTGTTTCAAGGTATAGGCAGAATAGAAAATAGTATGAAGTTGTGAGTGGCAGGAAGTATGTGGTAAAGGAAAAAGAATGACAAATATAAGGGGAAGGTGAGAAACCACAGGAAACAGGATGAACATAACCAAGGCTGATGCCATCTGTGAGACAAAGCTGTGATGATTAAGGGTGTTAAATCTATGGAAAGGGATGGGATGCAAGAACTAATGCATTGGTGGGGGGACAACCTTTTTGGCAGGTGTGCCATAGATTAGCCCACATGCCCTCCCTGACTGCCACTCCAATCTCCTTCCCCTGCCTGATTTGGAGTTCTGCTTTCTGCTATCTACCCTGTCCTCCCTGCCCAGTCTGCTGCTCTGCTTTCTGCTGCCTGTCCTTCCTGCTATTGTGCTGCCTGTCCCCTCCCTAATCGGCTGCATGTCACATACAGAGCCCGCCTGTGCCACTAGCACATGTGCCATGGGTCGGCTGCCCGAGGATTAGAGGAAAGTAATCTTAGCTGCTACGTATTGGCTACTTGGACGAGGTGGAAAAGGTACGATTAAGAAAGTCCACATGAGGTGTAAATCAGGAATTCAGAAATTTGGATGGACAAAGGAGGCAAGTATTAGGAAATGTTATACAAGCAAACGTAATAAGATATGGAAAGAGCCTGGTTTTGAACAGAGAAAGATCAAGAGCCAAATAAATGACAGAGAAGAGTCCACTGAATCCTGTCAAGTTCTAGAGTTGCATGCTAAGGATTATTGTGGGTGAGATCCTGCAGAAGAAAAACCAAAGTCTATTTTCAGACATACATGTTCATAACCCAATTTGATTTTAAAATATGGTTCCTAAGAGATTAAACGCATCTGGCATCTACCGTGCAAGCCAGCCAGAATAATGGGAGCATTCCTTTAGAAGTTCATAGTATGACATCTAAACTCAACTAAGTAGTCACATGCAATAATTAGAGTACAGGCCAGTAGTAGTAGATTTCTACCATGAAACATAAAGGAGAAACAAAGTTTCATAGACATTATTTCATAGACATTAGGGCTAGAAGGGACCTTGGAAGATCATCAAGTCCAGCTTGTCTTTGTCCTGTTTTGTTTTTGTTTATGAGGAAAAGGAAGAGATTGTGAAAAGCAGAATGCAAGTTCCATAATCCTTTTGGCTGTTAAATCTAATACTACTGAGGGATCAAAATCACTGCTGAAAGAGATATGAAACATTAAGAGGAGTAACGAATTATTTCTGCTTTTTTTGAGATGGAGCCTTCTAATTGTTGCATATGATTTGATAAATATTCTGAGCTATACTGTGCATTGTAGTGTTTTCAATGAGGAAGTAAGACTGAAATTAATGGGGCAGTATTTATCTTAGCTGTTGCTTTGACCCTTGACATTTATTACATTAAAAGCTATATTTCAAATAGCACGATATGGCTGACTAGAGCAATTCCGGGAATATTTTAGTTGGGTAAAAATATAAACAAGACAATAGGACTAAAGCCTGCAGTCCCTACCCAGGCAAAACATCCTGAAAACTCAGGAAGGTTTCTGAACATGGTGTGTCATGTCAAAATTAACCCTCAGTCTTGCAATTTACTTTGGTCAGGAATAGGCCCAGTGAAGCCATGTGGTTTCAAATGTTGTCAGCTGAAGAAACAGGGTCTTGTGCTGTTTGTCTGATGCTCAGTAGGATGGTAAAATTAATAAATTCACAAAGCTTTTTAGAGTTGTCTTGGCCAATGGAAGGATTGTTTTAATTCCTTTAGAAGTCCGCATAATATTTTCTTAGGGAATTCCGAAGTTCCCTTGTGCCATCTTCCCAGGCATAGTTGACACTGATGGATCATTCAACATATTTTTCCCTTTCTCATTGCTACCTTTGCCACTCTATTCATACGCAGTAGCAACATATTTCATAAGTTATTCCATTGAACCGACCATTCACCGGGTAGGGTGCTACTCCCTTGAATAAGGCAGCAACATTTTGGTCCCCAGACGATAGAGGCTGACTACTTGCTGGCACAATGCATCTTATGACCAAAAAGAGGAGGAGGTCTGGAAGCAAATCAGCAGTAAAGCAAATATACAAGGAAGGCAAAACAATGTCTAGTTATCACAGCTTTTCTAAAGAGTCTAAAATATTACTTCCACAAGTCAGTTTGAGACAGAGAATTACATTCATTTTATCCTCCAGAGATTAGAGAAGTTCAAGTTTCTGTTCTAGATAAATAAGATTTCCTTAAAGCAGCTTAACAGCTGCAAAAAATGTGAAGACATCCATTTTCTGCAATCAGTCATACAGTGGCAGGTGCATATCAAGGGGCCTGGCCTTTAGCAGGACCCAAGGGTTGGCCAGAGCATTGCCAATTAATCATGCAGTAAAATGCACTCGACAGCTTGGAGAAGTCTCCAATTCTTTTTCTCATGATTGCATTGCTAATTTGTTCTATAAACTTACTAGGAACAGGCAAGATATAAGGAAAAGCTGTCTTTTTTTTCTCATATAATTTTTTTAAGATGTTTTTCTAAGTTGTTTGGTTGTAGGCCATGAGTCAGTAATATAGCTCATTAAAACACATTCTAAAACATACTTCACAAGGCATAGATATTTCTGTTTGGGGTAGGGACTGTCACTGGCTATCAACTTGTAGAATGCCAAAATAATGAGGGCTTCACCAGGTCTGCCTCTAGGTGCTACCGCAGTCTAAATGTTCAGTGCTAGTGTTTCCCAGAGCTGTGTGGTTGAACACCTGGGCCTTTCCAGAGTCCCCATGAGTCAGTAGAGTTCTGTGTTGGTCTAGATGTCGAATGGCTCATGTGGAACAGATTTAAGGATAAAGGCCTAAATACATTAACTAAAATATTTTAGAAGGCTAGGTCACCTCTAATAATAGAAAGCAAATGTCAGGCAGTTTTTTCACACGTTTTGTTTTCTGCAAGCTGAAGAGTGCTGCACTCCTGTAAACTGACTTGGATGTGCTGAAGATTGAATCACATACTGTAGGATACTGGTGATGGATACCCTGGTGTAATCCAGAGAAATAACAGTTTGCAAACATTCTCACTGTCTCTGGATATGCTAACATTAGTTTGGGGATTGCTGTCTGTTCCTAGTTTATTAGCTATTGTAGGCAAGTTACTGGGCCAGAGGAAGGTGGTATTACTTTATGTTCCTTTAGAACTCTAGGGACAAAGGGAAAATGCTTTAATTACTGTTGTTATTATATTGGGGATAAAGAAGATAATTCTGGAAACACATTGTAATAACAAAAGAGTAATGAAGAATAAAATTCCTGGATAGGAGTAAAAAAATGGGACTAGAGCCATTATTTCATAGATTTCATAGACATTAGGGCTGGAAGGGACCTCGGGAGATCATCGAGTCCAGCCCCCTGCCCAAAGGGCAGGAAGTCAGCTGGGGTCATAGGATCCCAGCAAGATAAGCATCCAATTTACTCTTGAAGGTGTTCAATGTAGGTGCTTGAACCACCTCCGCTGGCAGACTGTTCCAGACCTCGGGGGCTCAGACAGTAAAGAAATTCTTCCTTATGTCCAGCCTGAAACGGTCTTGCAGGAGTTTGTGACCATTCGACCTCGTCATCCCTTGGGGCGCTCTGGTGAACAGACGTTCCCCCAGATCCTGGTGGTACTGGCTACGGGGAACGACCTAATCGGCGACCTAGTGATTGATGGGAAGTTGGGTGACAAGATGGGAAGTATGGTATGTTATGCAGACTAGCATTTAACTCCCATGGGTTTTCATATGTCTGGCCTCATTTGAGTGCTAGAACTATCTCAGCCTCTATGACCCCATCTATTAGCAGATGGATGTATTTGTAACCCTTGTGGTTTTGGTAATTCTTGGTTAGTAACGCAAGGCACTCCCAAATGAGGGAGAAGCATTGGAACTTGTGTGTGTGCATGTGCGTGCGTATTTGAATGTGACCATTTCTGTTTTCACACATACACACTCACACACTATTAAATTATTTTGTGGGAAAAGTATGCAGAGGAAAGGCATAACTTTGTGCTTCAGTATTTGGAGAAGAGCACAAGAGTGGCTTCATAGTGTATGCTCCCTGTTTTCTCAGATACAATCATCTTGTTTGTTTGATACCAACATCTCATAGACCTAAACAGCTCACTGGGAGATTTGGGCATAAGTTGGCACGTGTTATTTCTAGTTTATGTAAGGTCTTACTGCAGTTTCTATTTTTAAACCATGTTAATAAAAAGGATTGTTCGTCATTATACCAGCTTAGCAGACACAAATCACATGCCTGGGCAAATCTTAAGGGGAAGTAAGGTGATTCATTCCAGTAATCCCCTGCTATACAAAGTAACAGTAAATCCCAGTTCTAATAAGTGGGTTGAAGGCTGAGACCTTAGGGTTCTAGTGTCCAGCATTGGGATCAACTTGCCGTTGGACTGTCAGAATCTCAGTTTTAATATTATTATTTTTTTCCCTAAAAACTGACTGAAAATAGGTATTAGCTCAATTTTCTTCCAGGAGAAAAGAAATTGTTCTTTAAAGGCCAATACCAATGGACAAAGGGTAGCAACATGTTTTTAGATATGCATCTATAAATCTGGAAACTTTCTGAAACATGTAAGAATGAACATGAAAATGCTTTGTCTTAGAAACTGGGCCAGAAATGTATTATCTGTTTGCAGCTGGGTACAAAATAACATGAAGGAGTATTTTGATTCCTCAACTTCAAACCAAACCAACAAAGTCAAGTACATGTAACAGAAAGGAATGGCGTTGGAGGGCATGTAGGCAAAGAGGAAGTGGAAGTGAAATCAACAGTCATACTAGAGAACGTGGTGGATCAGGTCTTGTGCCTTCCTGTAAACATTCTTTGAAACAAATAATAAATTTGCATAAATGACTATGGACACTAGAAGAGAAAAAGGTGCAAGGGCCGTCACAGCCAAGAAATATTTTTTCATAGTCACACAACTCTCCCAGTAAGAATGGAAAATGTACATGTAGAAAAATGTACCTTAACCTCCTGGAATACATTGACCTTGACTCTTTTTGAATAAGATGTGCTTTTTAATGATTATAGTGAGGCTGAGAGGGAGGAACATGGTTACAAAGAAGGGAAGGTATGGAAGTGTATGGGGAAGGTGGGAAAACTGAAAACTTTGATACTAGTTTCTTAGGAAAACTCAGATTTGTTGAGTGGAAAAATCAGTCATCACTCCAAATTTTTGGTGTGCCAAAAAATAGACTTAAATTTGTCCACTCTTCTCTCAGCTTCTCAAGCAAATGTTTCTACACTGTCTTCCATCCTACGGTATTTTAGAAGGCTGCTATGTTCTCCTCCTTCAAACACATCGTCAGAGTCTACTTCCATTAGGAGGCCTGGAAGCATTTTTATATGCACAAAATTATAGCATTCTAATTGTACTGGTATAATTAAAATATCTCTCAATTATATCTCCCTGTCAATACAGATATAGTGGTCAAAGATATTGCACCAATTAATGCACCAATTCATGCAATTCTTGCCAAAAGAGAAGAGGAACAACTTATGTTGGTAGAAAGCACTTTTTACCATTATAAACTTCCATTCACACTAGAGGTTGTATCTGTCAAATTACTTTGGTAGAAAATCAGACCATTTCTAGAAACATTTAAATTAGTTCAAAGCCACGTGTAAACTGAGCAGTTCTGAAAATTTTCAAATAGGGCTTGTGCTCTTAAATCACCTTAGGGGCTTTAACAATTTTACCCTTGGCCTAACTAATGATAGTAAGGGGCAATTGGTATTTTATCTATTTATAAGTGTTGAAAGGAAAAACAAATAAGAAATATATTTGCATAAAAATGGTACCCATTTCATTAGATCTACCTCCTCCTTCATGTATGCAGCTTTTTTCTGAGAATACAAGCTGAGAAGTGGGGATCAAAGGTGTACACCGCGTGCCTTTGAATCATGGGTCTGCAGTTTCCTGCTGTAACTCATGGCATTTCACAGGAAATGCCATGAGTTACAGTGTTCCTGCAACCCAGTAGACTTTTGCTGTTGTGTCCAAGGGGTCGGGGGATCGAGCTCCACTTTTAAGTAGCTGCATGTCTGAGACACTGTCCCCAGCTCTCCGCTGCTCACCTCCGCTGGTTCTGGTGCCATCTTCAGAATGAGAGGTGGGGGAAGGGAAGGAAGGTTGGTCTGAGGTTTTCCCAGCACACACTGGAAGGTGAGGTGGGGGGACTGGACCTCCCCCCACCCCCGAGTAGGCTGGACAAACCCCAGATGGGACTCTCTCCCCTCCCTTCTCCCCCTCCTGTTCTGAAGACAGCACTAGGGGTGGGATGGGGCTGCATCAACCCAGCCCTGCCTCTGGCACATGCTGGCAGAAGTTAATGAAAGCACTCTACTCTGGTAGAGCACCTTTATCTGAACCCCCATGTAATGAGGGTTCAGATTGCTGTATGATCAGGCACTTTTAAAGCTCTCTACAGCCATGCCCTTCTTTAAGGGCACGGCTGTAGAGCACTTTCAAGGGGCCAATTGCACAACAGATGTAACTTCTGTCTGTGCTCTATGTGTCTTTATACAACACCTAGCCTAATAAGCCCTTGAATAGAGTTTTAAATACTAATAGTATAGCCTTTAGCTCTAAAGGATAATGATAATGATAGTGAATATGGATTACTGAGTAAATGGCAGGTGTAGTTCAACATTCATAGATATTTATTTACTGAATTTAGTGGATGATAGCATTTAAGATGGAGCTGTATTAGACAAGTGTGCCACCTCTCCCTACAATAAAAATATGAAGGGATAAATGGAAAGAAACCTTTTAATGAGCTCTCATTAAATTCCCTCTACATTCTCCATCACTCAAAAAGAAATTGCTAGTGTTTAAACTACTCAAACTACTCTCTGGGTGAAGTAACGCTAAGTATCTTACTTTCAGAATTAATCCAATAAAGCAAGGAAATTCAGAGTTAAGTCTGACACCCTGTCCTTAACTCATACTGTTGTAATAGTAAAAAGGTACAATTATGTAAGTTGAGACCTGAATGTGACATTGCATTCTTCTCTGATTTTTTTTTTGCTGCTGTTGACTTAAGGTCCTTGTGAGTTTATCACTACATTTTTTTTCTGAAGGATTTAAAAAAAAATTCTGACTGTTAAAGTACACTGGACAAAAATGCTGTCTTGTAAGTACAGACTTCTTCTGGGGAGTGCCCTCAATTTGCATTAACTCAGAAAGGATTGTGTATGTGTGTGTATACAAACTGATTTGGGGGCAGTAAATCGAACAATGACAGTTTTTCAAATCTTCAGTGTTTTTTACCCTCCTGACTCAAAACTTACTGTTCATGGTGATTGTGTCATTGTTTTTAACTAACACAATCTGAGTTCTAGGTGAAAAAAATCTCTTACAAAAGCAGTGAACCATGTGATTCTCACCCCCGCCCATCAAAGTGACATGGAAAGCTGCAAACTACAGATCATCAAGTTCCTTTGTTCTGAAGATTTTAAAATGGAATCAAGAGAGTTAGGATTAGATAAGGATTAGGTTTAAAAAAACAACAACAGGAAAAGGATGAATAACATCTGGGGATTCAGAGTTCTGGGCATAAATAGATAAATAACTCAGACACATTTGGAGTTTGGAGGGAATATCCCTATTGGAGTACTGCTGGCTTTCCTACTTGGAAATTAGAAGTATGAAGTGCTTACACAGATTTTCAATCCTATTCCCCCTACCCAATTTGCTTTGCCCTTCTGGGCATGCGCCAAAGGATATTATCTGGCCAGTTAGATTCTGTTGTAATCCTGTTACTCCCTGGTAGGTGCATGTTTTCTGTATAGATCCCAGAAAAACACAGCTAGAGACTGTTTACTGCCCCCCCTGTCATGGGAGCTGCATTCTATGTTTTAGTCCCCTGGCTGGGGCATTTGTCAAGGAAATCGAAGACCTGGGGTATTTAGGGGTGTTGACCTACATATCCTGCTTCCCAGCAAAATACCCTAACTACCAGCTCATGGGTTCAAGAACACTCTCCACCTCTCCTGTTGCAGCAGGCCCAGTGCATTGTCAAAGGAGAAAGATATGTGAGTCTGGAAGGAGAGGAAGCAAGAGGGAATGTGCACCTGTGATCTTAGCATTAGCCTGAAAGGTGGGGGTGTCTCAGATTCTGGCCCCTACTCCTGTTCTTAAGGGTATTTCTGAATTTTGCATTAATACTTATTGGGTTAAATGAATAAACAACAATAGAAGAGTTTCTGCCTCTTGTATATAGCTATATACCCCTTAGAAAAAATATAACTGGATCATGTGGCATCAGTGTAAAACTGCTGACTACACAGAAGCATAATGGTTTTCATCAATCTCAGGAAGACTTGTCCAAGCCATGGAAACATCCTGCAACAATACACCTGTCTCTGGGACAGGTACTGAAAAATAATTACTTAGTCCTTTCTCTTCCATTTCCAGATGCTACACAATGGCTGCTAATAAAGATGCATGACTTTTATGCCATCCATCTGCATTCCAAAAGCAGACATAAATCCATTCTTTTCACTGAGTCTCTTTATATGGGGTAGAGGGAGTTACATGCACAAAAGTTAATGGATCCTTCATCTGACCTCTGTTTGCCTTGTACATATTTCTGCTAGTTTGCCATATAATATAGGTCAATTCTGAATTAATATATAAAACTCACCAAATATATTGTTCACACTTTTACTTCAATTCCCAATCCAGTGTTGATTATGATACTTCTCTTTCCACTGAACCTGGAATTTAAGACAATAAACACACTATTTTATTTATAATTATTGTGTTGCCATTCATTTAAATCATATACTGTGTAATCTTTCATATCAATGAGACAGAGAGGTAGACCTACGGGGATTTACATGTCTAAATGCTGATTGGATTATCCTACAACAGCACTCAGTATTCCTCTTAATAAATGGTACTAGCTGAGCCATGAACTACCACACCTCTCTGGTAAGACATAAAAACCAGTTAACTGGTTACAACAACCCTTGAGTTTATCTTAGTGTAATAAGGGAATAAGAATAGGTTTACATCCTCAGAGGGTGTCACTTGACATAGTTGCATAGACGTCAATGAAGCTATGCTTGGTGTCCCCAGGCTGCAGAGCAAAATGGAGAATATTTGTTTTTTCCCATACATCAGGCCTTTTCTGGTTGCCACATGGGGCCAGGAAGGATTTTTTCCTCTCCTGTTGCTACAGGGGTAGAAGGGCTGGATTTCACTTCACAGAAGCACTGTGTGTTCATGTCAGGCATGGATGGTGATTTTGACTAGGATGTACCAGTTGACCTGCTGCAACTTAAACCTAGTTTTCCAGGTAGAGGGTCTTGCCTCTCCACTTAGGGTCAGAGTGGTCACCACATTTGGAATCAGGAAGGAGTTGTACATGGTCAGATTAGTACAGACTGGGCGTATCTACACATGCAAATTGATAGCTTAAGAATGGTATTTAAAAGGTTTGCTTTTTGGGAATTGGCTTATGGGCTTATATGTATATGCATTAGAATGGTTTAGGATGGGCAGCAGGGGTTAATTGATTTTTAAAAGCCTGGGTCTCACATACAGAGTTTCACACAGCCTTCGAAGGAGACAGGCTGTCTAACACAACAAAGCCAATGCATACGCACAGCCTGGGAAACTGGGGGCATATACCATACTGTTCCATAACATGAGATAAGGTGGCAACAGCTAACAAGGCCCCAGAGCAGGGGGACCTCAGTCCTGGTTTTGGGGGAACAGACAAAATTAGGAGAAGGCTCAGAAACACCAAATTAGTATGTGTGCATGTGATAAGCTTGAAATATGGTGATGGAACAGGACATGGTCACATGACGAAGACAGAGGGACCAACCAATGACAGCCATGGATCAGGAGACATCAGGAGGGAAGGAGAATACAAAACCAGAGACTTGAGAATAACAAAGGCTCCCTCCTCCTGCCCGTCCTCCTCCTCACTGAGAGGGTCCCTGAGAGGGGTCACCATCCTTTCACCCGGGAAGGGTCCCCAAGGCCACCATGGACATAGGGCACACCACCAACCCGTCTCATCCAGCCCACAGAGGGGGAGTGTGGGCCTCAGCATCCCACCTCCAGGCTGCTGACATGCTGACATCTGACACCTGAGAGCCTCAGAGTGAACCCTGCATCCTGGCCAGATGTACTTTGATGACATCTCTAGAATTGGTAGATATATAGAATTGCCTGATTGTTTGTATTGTTTATTTTCTGTTATAACCGTGTATTAGGGCTATGCAAAATTTCACCCAGTGTTTCGTTTCAAAGCTGTTTCAATAAGTTTTGAGCTCAAAACAACAAAACTGAAACAAAACAAAAGCTGTAGAAACAGCTTAAAAGCAAAACAAGGGAACCCAAAATGTTTCAAAAGTTTTGAAATGTTTCAAGTTTTGAAGCCAGGCTTACTGGCTTCGGTGCTGATCCCAGCAGGCAGATTGGGGGGCTCCCTGCACCCCTGGGGAGGGCTGCAGGGGCTGTGCTGGAGTCCTCCAGAGGGTGTGGGCTCCCAATCTGCCTGCCAGATGACAGACTGGTGCTGGGTGCAACCCACACTCAGTGCTGGGAAAATCGGTGTTGCTGCTGGCCCCAGGCAGCAACACCCAGCTCCTACTGGGTCCCTGCACGAGCTGATCTGCCCCGCCTGCTACGGGAGCTGGCCAGGTGGGGGCCCAGGGCAGGTCAGCTGGTGTGGGGATGCTCCCCCACCATGGTCCCTGCCTGAGTGGATCTACGCTGGCCCTGCCACCTCTAGGCGGCAGCACCCGGCTCCTGTCAGCCAGCAGGCAGATTGGGGGCCCACCGGCACCCCCGGGATGGCTGCGAGGGCTGTGCCAGAGTCCTCCTGGTGGAGCATGCCCCCAATCTGCCTGCTGGGTGACAGGAGCTGGGTGCTTCCACCTGGGGCCAGCAGCAACACTGATTTTCCCGGCTCTGGGTGTGGGCTGTGCCCAGAGCTGGTCTGTCATCTATCAGACAGATCTGGGGCCTGCACCCCCAGGAGGACTCTGGCATAGCCCCCGATCTACCTTCCAGATGAGAGGAGGTGGGTGCTGCCCCGGGACCGGTTGCGGCAGTGATCTTACTTGTACTGGTCCCAGATGGCAGCACCTGGCTTGTCTCATCTGGCAGGCAGATCGGGCACTCACACTCAGGCACAGCCCTGGCAGCCCTCCCAGAGGTGTGAGGGAGCCCCCAATCTGCCTGCCTGCTGCATTTTATGTTTCACCATAATAACCTATGGGTGAAACAGCGAAACAGCTTTGAAACAGTAAAACAGTTTCAATGAAATAAAATGGAACAGTGGTTTCAAAATGAAATGAAACTGGAAACAAAACACTGTTCTGTTGAATCGACAAAACAGAAGTTGAATTGGAATGATGCTGTTTCACACAGCCCTACTATGTATCAATAAATTTGCCTGTTATTGAATGGAAAGGTCATGGTTGGTCTGAGAGAACAAGGCATCTGGTCCTAAATCCAGAATCAGCATAAATTAGCATGACTAAATTTAATGTGCACTAAGCTAATGCTCATTAAGCAATTTTTGGCGGGTGTCTACATGTCCAGCCAGCCACCACCACCTGGCAGCCATCTTGGAAACCCTGATTCCTAGCCAGCCTCTTCCATGCCCAGGAGCCATGTGCCCAGCACAAGGGAAGCATGAGGCAGCTCTCTCCCTGTGCCTCCCTGTGCCAGAGCTGCCCTTGCCCCTGTCCCCACCAGTGGTGCCCAGTGCTGTGCTGCTCCAGCCTGGCTCCTGCCAGCAATGACCAGTGCCATGCACACCAATGACTATCCCCAGCACCACTCTCAGGACATGCACATGAATGAAACAAAAAAAAAAAATATTGCCCTCACAACCCCCAACCCTCAACAAGCAGTGCCCCTCCACCCACCCTCCCTACTCACCAACAATAAAAAAACCTGCTTACAAGAGGCAAACAATATACATGAGGCAAACTATATACATATTGAAAACTATTTACAGTAGTCTGGCTGTTGAATTCCAAAGTGGAGGGCTGTGGGCAGTGGGCTAAGGGGCTGAGCACTGGGGTAGATGCCCAGCACCCCAGCCCCTGGATGTTCCCTTATGGGTCTAGGGGCCATGGTGACCTCAGCAGGTAGCAGCCTCATGCATGGCCATGTCATCAGCCACACGGTGCAGGGTAGAGTGGCGGGGCTGGGCCCAGGTGGGTGGTGGCAGGTTTGGGGTGAGGGCCAGGCCAGGGGGTCAGGTGGGTAGGAGGTGCCCTAGGACCTCTTCACAGGGCTAGGCAGGGGCAGGGGGTGGGACCCAGGGACCCTGCAGGGCCTTGGCTGGGGCCTGGGCAGTGGTCGACAAGTATGCAGCCCCCAGGGCCAGGAGGGCCTCCATGGCTGGGAACTCAGCATCCCCCTGTTGCTGGGGCTGCTTTAGGAGCTCCTGCTGCACGGCCTCCATGCAAGCCCAGTGGTCCTGCTGTGCCTGGCCCTGCTCCTCTGCTTGGGCAACATTCTCCACCTGCCAGCCTGGTTCCCATGCCTCCCACACCTCCTGCTCCTGCTTCTGCACTTCCTGCTCTCCCCTCCCCCCATGTGCCTGGGGCTGGCGAGGCTGGTAGCTTGGTGTGGACCTCCTTTTCAGTGATGGCATCCAGATGTGTCCAGTGTCCATGGGTTGGGGTGTGCAGTGGGCCAGCTTGCAACCAGGGACCCCCGTGGGGAGGAGCTAGCACTGCTGGCAGCTGGCAGTGGTGTGGCCAGCTGTTCCTCGTGCTGGGGTCTGGGGCTGTGCTGAGGGCAAGGCAGCCACTGGGCAGGGTTCCCCAAGTTGCCAGTGGATGCAGCAGCCAGAAAAGAGGACAGGGAAGGGCACTGAAGGCCCAAGGTCCCCTCCTCAGGTGATGTGTCACTGAAGGTGTCAGGATGTGGTGGGGGGCCCAGTGAGGCCACCCCTGCTGGTGGCACTTCCAGGGGTGCAACTAACTCCTGAGGCACCAAAATGTGGGTCAGCTGAGGCATAAAGGGCATAGACAAATAGGTCCAAGGAGGTGATACTTCCCCTCTATCGGGCGCTGGTCAGACCGCAGCTGGAGTACTGCGTGCAATTCTGGGCACCGCACTTCATGAAGGATGCGGATAATCTGGAGAGGGTCCAGAGAAGGGCCACTCGTATGGTTAAGGGCCTGCAGGCCAAGCCCTACGAGGAGAGACTAGAGAAACTGGACCTTTTCAGCCTCCGCAAGAGAAGGTTGAGAGGCGACCTGGTGGCTGCCTATAAGTTCATCAGGGGGGCACAGAAGGGAATTGGTGAGTATTTATTCACCAAGGCCCCCCCGGGGGTTACAAGAAATAATGGCCACAAGCTGGAGGAGAGCAGATTTAGATTGGATATTAGGAGGAACTTCTTCACAGTTCGAGTGGCCAAGGTCTGGAACAAGCTCCCAAAGGAGGTGGTGCTCTCCCCTACCCTGGGGGTCTTCAAGCGAAGGCTAGATGTGTATCTAGCTGGGGTAATGTAGGCCCAGCACTCTTTCCTGCTTATGCAGGGGGTCGGACTCGATGATCTATTGAGGTCCCTTCCGACCCTAGTCATCTACCTAGACTTTAAGATGATGATTAAAGTCAGTCATGGCCATCCAGTGTGCCTGCAAGACTTTGACCTTTATGTGGCACATCTACACTGACTGAGCGTGTCTTCACTCCTGCATCCTGCCTGACAGGGCCTCATAAATGTGGGCATTCGGGCACCCACCCCACATGAACTGGCTTTGCACATCAGCCTGGCCCTAGGTTGTGCACCTCCTCCCAGATCCATTTAGGGGCCCTGGGAGTTGGCACAAGCATGCACACACAGGCAAGGCTGGGTCTCGATGGGGAAGACAATGATGACATGGTTGTCCCATGCTGGCTCTCTGGGCCCCCATGTGGCTTTCTCTGCATGGCCAATCCTTAATGGCTGCTAGCAGCACCCAGTGCAGGGACACAGCCGGGGACTGGGAGCCATGCAGCAGAGGCACTTCACCACAGGATCTGCCACCACAGGAGACAGCTGGGGTGAGCAGCAGGGAGCAGGTGCTGGCCCTACTGGCAGAGACAACCAGGCAGCAGCACTGGGGGGATCTCAGGGCTGAGCAAGGGGTACAGCAAGCTGCAGCCCTTTGCAACACTCACCTGTGGTCAACCAGCAACTCTGGCATAGATCAGCAGTCTTGTCCAGGCTCCTGGTGTGTGTGCCCCAGGGCACAAAATGGCTGTTGGCTTCTATAGCCTGCAGCTAGCAGCTGCCAGAGCAACCAAGTCCTGGGGAAGAAGAGGCAGCTAGCCAGGAGCCTTAGGGCTGGGCTCAGGCCGGCCCCCTAGTGACTGGGAAGACCCGGCACTAAAGTTAGTGCTGGGTTGCATCTACATGTGCGTTAATGCACTTTAAACTAATCACGCCTAAATTTGGCTAATGTGCATTAACATGTCTTGTGTACATGTGGCCACTGTGAGGGTTTTTCAGGGGGGCATGGACTTCTTCCTTAGATCACTGATAAACTTTGCAGCAGTAAGACACTGACAGCCCTTGTCTGCCTGTTTTACCTGTGGAAGGTAAGAGAGATCTTGGTATTTTGGGGCAATTAACCTTGGAGTTGTGTAACAGGGTTGACTGTTTAATTGTAGGAATAATTTAGACAAGAATGGTATGGTATAATTTGGAGAGGGATGATCCTTCCTTGAGCAGGAAGCTGGACTAGGTCACCTCCAGAGGTCTTTTCCCCTAGTTTTCTGATTCTATGATATCAAATTCCACAAGCTTATCTGGCTCAGGCTGTGGTAGACTGGAATTGCAGGACAACTGAATATGGAGAGGATATAAATTGTCCATGTTGGTATATCCCTAATAATAAAATACTGGTTCTGAAATTAAAGGTATGGTAAACATATAAAAGCAGACAGCAGGCATGCTAAAATGACATTTTAATAATAGCACTCTCCTGGATTTTATAACAGGTTGGAGCGTTATCATAATCTTTGTCGCAGCAACAAGCTGTTTCCTAACCATCAATCTTAAAATAACCATACCATCACTGTGAGACATTATTAGGAAACAGAACAGAAATGTTCTTTTATTAAATGTATTGTTTGGCTCCAGGTGAAATGCACTGTTGAGAATATATAGGATCTAATAATTACTAGTTTTCACAGTCCAAGTCATAGTTAAAGGAATGTTAGTCTGCCTGACAGTCCCAGTTTTGTAGAATCACTGCTTCAGGTCCACAATGACTATTGTACAATTGTCCCTATGTTAGAAAGGGATCTGAAACACTACATTTGGATCCACAATCAATTCAAAATCCAGACTTCTCCAAAAACTGATGCAAAATCCAGAAAGGCACCTCAGAGGCCAAAACAGTACAGAGAAAGATCCCAATACCCCTGGCACGTAAGATTAATCTTCCATATGCACCTGGTCTGAAGTTTGTGTCCTGTGCAAGGGGAGGCAGGGGGAGGAAAAGGTCCTAGACAGGCTCAGAGTAAACTAATACACACATCAACAACATGAAATTGAGTCTGAAGCAGCCAGGGTCATTTTCACTCAAAATCATGACTACCGTGGGAGGTGGAAGGGTACCACCTTCCTCGCGAGTATTAGCTTGTCAGCCAGGAAGCTAGATGACTACATGGTAGCTAGGCCTTCTTGACCCTGAAGTGATTTAAACCCACAGTTTCCAGGAGTGTGGTCTAAACTACCTGCCTCTATAGGGCCTATTCTCTACTCTCCTGTGGAAGCAGGACCACTGGGAAGCCTAGAAGGAAAGAGTTTTGAGGCCAGGAAGAGAGCAAGTAAGATGTGCCAAACTGCACAGCCACGTGGTTAAGGTGCTCAGCTGAGGGAGGGGAGACCTGTGCTCTGGTCCCTGCTCCTAGAGATCTAGGTCCCTCAGTCTCTCCTTGTAGGGCCTTGCCTGCAGACCTCGGACCATATGAGTGGCACTGCTCAGGACCCTCTCAAGATTCTCCTCATCCCTCTTGAAGTGCGGCGCCCAAAGCTGGATGTAGTACTCCAACTGCAGTCTGACCAGTCCTGCACAGAGGAGAAGCAAAACCTCCCTGGACCTGTTCATCATGCATCTGTTAATGCATGATAAAGTGTGGTTAGCCTTGTTGATCACTTTATCACATTGACGACTTATGTTCATCTTGGAGTCAACCATGACTCCAAGATCCCTTTCCACTGCTGTGCTGCGGAGAAGGTCATCCCCCAGCCTGGAAGTGTGTTGGTGGTTCTTTTTGCCCAGGTACAGCACTTTGCACTTGTCTTTGTTGAACTGCATCCTGTTTCATTCTGCCCATTTTTCCAACCTGCCCAGATCTGTCTGGATCCGTTTCCTACCCTCTGGTGCATTAACTTTGCTCCATAATTTGGTATCATCTGCAAACTCAGGGTGCTCTCCATGTCCTTGTCCAAATCACTGATGAAGACGTTGAATAGCACCAGTCCAAGGACTGAGCTTTGAGGGACTCCACTGCTCACATCTTTCCAGGTCGATATCGACCAGTCTACCATCACTCTCTGGGTGTGACTCCTAAGCTAATTTGCTACCTACCTGACCATGTAATCATCTACATCACAGCCTGTCGGTTTATTTATGAGAACAGAATGAAATACAGTATCGAGGGCCTTCTTAAAGTCTAGGTAAATGACTAGGTAGGTTACAAAACGCCTCGACGCAGGAGGAGGGGTGGATGTCGTATACTTGGACTTCAGGAAGGCCTTTGATATGGTATCCCACCCCATACTGGTGAACAAGTTAAGGGGCTGTGACTTGGATGACTGCACAGTCCGGTGGGTGGAGAATTGGCTGGAGGGTCGCACCCAGAGAGTCGTGGTGGATGGGTCGGTTTCGACCTGGAGGGGTGTGGGCAGTGGGGTCCCGCAGGGCTCGGTCCTTGGACCGATACTCTTTAATGTCTTCATCAGCGACTTGGATGAGGGAGTGAAATGTACTCTATCCAAGTTTGCAGATGACACTAAGCTATGGGGCGAAGTGGACACGCCGGAGGGCAGGGAGCAGCTGCAAGCAGACCTGGACAGGTTAGACAAGTGGGCAGAAAACAACAGAATGCAGTTCAACAAGGAGAAATGCAAAGTGCTGCATCTAGGGAGGAAAAATGTCCAGCACAGCCTACAGCCTAGGAAATGACCTGCTGGGTGGCATGGAAGTGGAAAGGGATCTTGGAGTCCTAGTGGACTCCAAGATGAACATGAGTCGGCAGTGTGACGAAACCATCAGAAAAGCAAATGGCACTTTATCGTGCATCAGCAGATGCATGACAAATAGGTCCAAGGAGGTGATACTTCCCCTCTATCGGGCGCTGGTCAGACCGCAGCTGGAGTACTGCATGCAATTCTGGGCACCGCACTTCATGAAGGATGCGGATAATCTGGAGAGGGTCCAGAGAAGGGCCACTCGTATGGTTAAGGGCCTGCAGGCCAAGCCCTACGAGGAGAGACTAGAGAAACTGGACCTTTTCAGCCTCCGCAAGAGAAGGTTGAGAGGCGACCTGGTGGCTGCCTATAAGTTCATCAGGGGGGCACAGAAGGGAATTGGTGAGTATTTATTCACCAAGGCCCCCCCGGGGGTTACAAGAAATAATGGCCACAAGCTAGAAGACAGCAGATTTAGATTGGATATTAGGAGGAACTTCTTCACAGTTCGAGTGGCCAAGGTCTGGAACGGGCTCCCAAGGGAGGTGGTGCTCTCCCCTACCCTGGGGGTCTTCAAGCGAAGGCTAGATGTGTATCTAGCTGGGGTAATGTAGGCCCAGCACTCTTTCCTGCTTATGCAGGGGGTCGGACTCGATGATCTATTGAGGTCCCTTCCGACCCTAGCATCTATGAATCTATGAATCTATGAATCTATGAATCTACCTCGACTCCTGCGTCTAAGCATTTTGTGACCCGGCCATAAAAAGAAACAAGGTTAGTCAATCAGGATCTACCTGCAATGAATCCATGCTGATTTCCTTTTAGCATTATTTTCCCTGCTGGGCTCCCACAAATGTGATCCTTAATGATTTTTTCCAGAGTTTCCCCAAAGATAGAGGTGAGACTAACTGGCCTATAGTTTCCTGGTTCTTCCCTTCTCCCCTTCTTGGAAATAGGGGCCACACTGGCCCTTTTCCAGTTCTCTGGGACCTGACTAGAGCACCAGGAGTGCTTGAACAGCTGCACCAGTTGCTCTGCTATGACACTGGCCAATTCCTTCAGCACCTTTGGATGAAGTTCATCCAGGCCCACTGATTTGAACACATTCAGCCCCTCCAAGTGTCCTTTCACTAACTCTGTGTTAACAGTTGTTAGGCTGGCATTCCTCCTATGTCCATCTATGATCCAATTGGAAGATTTGTCTTGGTCTGTCTCCGAATACAGATACAAAGAACACATTGAAGAGCTCAGCTTTGTCCCACCTTTCTGTCATTAATTGCCCTAGTTTGTCCTGGACTAGTCCTATGCCACCCTGCACCTTCCTTTTGCTCCCTATATACCTGAAGAAAGACTTTTTGTGGTCCTTAATTTTTGATGCCAGCCTAAGTTCTAATCCTGCTGTGGCCTTCCTAACTGCTTCCCTGCAAGTGCAAGCCAGGGAGGTATATTCCTCCTTGGTACCTACCCCTGTTTCCACAGCCTGTATACCTCTTTCTTTGCCCTTAGACTTTCCTGGATTTCCCTGTTCAACCAAGAGGGCTTCTTGGCCCCTTTGCCTTCTTTTATGCACAATGGGATTATCTCCTTCTGTGCCTGTAGGATTGCTCCCTTGAGGAACAACCACCCTTCCTGGACCCCTGTTTTGTCAGTGCTCTTGAGCTTTAATTCCTTACTAACTAATCTCGTGAGTACACTGAAGTTAACTTTTCTAGAGTCTAGCACTTCAGCCGTGCTGGTTGGTTTACCCACCCTTTGCCGGATAATGAATTCAATCAATCGATGGTCGCTATCCCCTAGGTTACCTTGTACCTGCAGAGTCCCCACCAGGTCATCCCCTGTAGCTAACACCAAGTACAGCAAGACATTTCCCCTAATGGGATTGTATACCTCCTGAGTTAGGTGGAGGTCCTGTATGCAGGTTAAGAACTTATGTGAGCAGTTAGATTTATCTGACTGCTCCTCCCAGCAGATGTCAGGGTGGATTAGGTCACCCATGACAACGATATCTCTTGACTGTATGACCTCTGAGAGCTGTCTGGAGACTTCCAGGTCTAGCTCATCCTCCTGGTGTGGATGAGCTATAGTAGACCCCCATTACCAAGTCCCTTTCCCCCAACCCCCTTGTATCCTGACCCACAGTACCTCAGTTTGGCCCTCCTCTGATCCCATATTGATTACAGAGGATGTATACTGTTCCTTAACATAGAGAGAAACACCCTCCCCAACTTTTTTACCCACTCTATCCCTTCTCTACAACCTATAACCCTCAATGCCTACTGCCCAGTCATGAGTATGGTCCCACCAGGTTTCAGTTAGTCCAACCAGTTTGAAGTTGTTGCTTGCAAGCAGTAGTGCAAGTTCCTCCTGCTTGTTCCCCATGCTCCTAGCATTAGTGTAGAGACATTTAAGCTCCCTGATAGGTACCCCTCTGTCCTGATGTCTATTGGGCCCCTTAGTGCTTACCTGGGCTGATCCAATGCATTGCTCATGGGTCACTGATCCTAGGTTCTCCTTATCTTCTGCTTCCCTGTCCTCTGATGAACCTAGTTTAAAGCCCTTTGGAGAAGATCAGCCAACCTGTAAGAGAACAGACTTTTACCTTTAGAAGAGAGATGGAGACCATCTTGTCCTAGGATGCCTCTCATGGAAGTGCAGATCGTGGTTGTAGAAACCAAAACCTGCATGATGGCACCAGCTCTGAAGCCATAGGTTGACTTTCTGATCCAGGTGTCCTGATGCTGACGGTGACCACTGATTGGAATGATGGACAAGAAGACCACCTGTGTCCCTGGTTTCCTAAGCTTGGCCCCCAGAGCCCTGTAGTCACCCATGACACAGTCTGGACTACTCCTTGCTGCATCATTCGTGCCCACATGGATGAGGACCATGGGATAATAATCAGAGGGCTGGATGAGGTTGGGAATGCTTACAGCAATGTCCCAGATCCTGGCTCTGGGTAGGCAGCAAACCTCCCGTGCTATAGGATCTGGCCAACAGATAGGCCCCTTCGTGCCTCTCAGGAGGGAGTCTCACACCATGATGACCCAGTGTCTCTTCCTTCAGCTGCTCACAAGTTTGAGGCCATAGCACAAGCACTTACAGCACAGCCTTCCCAGATTCCAATGAATCTGTGAATTCTGCTATATACCTTGTCACAAGGATACAAAAATGAAGGAAGGTTCAGTCAACTTGTGATGATATCCATTGCAAGACAGTGTTTTCCGCTTTTACAGGAGGAGCTAGTAACACTACCGGTAGTTAAGGTCAACTGTTATTTTCTCTTATAAGACTTTCAGTTGCTTATTAGCTTGCCTGATTTAACGATTCAGACTGAAACTTTCCATTCCAGATGTTTGCCATGTGTTGATTTTGTGCAAATACGTGTGTGTGTGAACATAAATGTTTCTGAATTTACAGTATCTAATTCTAGGCCTGCATTTAATATTGAGGTTGACATTTAATCACAACCAAATGTCACATGACCAGAACTCACCATGTCCAGACATTGCTGCAACAATGACTAAAACTACACACACACACACACACACACACACACACACACACACACACACACACAGTATTGCTATATAGAGATATGTACATCTATATGTATACACAAACACACATAAATATATATATATACACACACACAGATATATATCAGAAACTTTGCAAGGAATGTGAGACCTGCTTTATAAATGTGCTATTTAAAGATTTGGTTCTTTTTCATAGCTGATGCATGCCAACACTATTCTAGGCTTGTTTATACAGAGGCATGCAAGAAAGTTAACCAGGATTAAATAAAGATGTAAAATTAAAGTGGATTTGTTGAACTAGATTTTTTTTCCTGCATAGACATTTTTATTCATTCATGATAATTGTTCCTGTGCATGCTCTTATTCAGCAGCAAAGTGAAGTTAACTTGAATGTGACCTCTTTCACTGCAGGATAAGCTGGGGCTCAGCTTCCACTTCCCAGGGGTAAAATATATACATGGACTGCTGTTGCTGAGCAGATTGTGTAAGGTTCCATCTTACCTCACAGTAACATTTTGTGTGCCCATCCCTATAAATTGTCTATGAGAGAATAATTATGAGACTATTTGTTCTAGAATTAATGCTTCATGAAAGTATCCTTTCTAATAAAAACTCCTCTCCAATTTTTGTGCATAGATGGGTTCTAGAAGAAAAGTAAAATTAATTATTTCCTTTCTTTGTCTATTTCCAGTTAAATATGTTAAAGTGGACATGTTTATATTAAGAGACCCTCTACGTGGAGACTTTCAACAGTTTAATTTAGATATGGGCATGTAACCTAGGGACAGAAATTACACATAAACTGGAATAAGTTATTAGAAACCAGTTCAAATCTGTAACACAACCAAAGTTCAGTACACATAAACTACTTTCAAGATGGCTGAAACCAGTTTAAGATAAACCTAGATGGATGTAGTATCAGGCATAACTGATTCAGGTTACATTGGCTTATTGAACTTCTGTCCCAAATTCTCTCCAGGTTCAACATAACTCCCAGCCCTTCAGCATCCCAGGATGCTTTGCACTTGCCCCACTAACCCTCCCCTCACAGAGTGGGTGAGCTAGCCATGGCCCAAGCTGTCTGCACCAGGCAAGCAGGGAGGCATACTCTTGCACCCCATGGCTTCTGGCCTGGGCCACTGCAGACATGGGGCTGCATTTCTGGAATCAAAAGTAAATGTCTGTTCACTTGCTTATCAGTTCAATCTAGGCGAATTAGACTAACCTGCAAAGGTACAGTTGATTCAGCCTCAGGCTTTTTGACTGTCTGTATTTAGCTACAAAAATTTCACAAGGTAAGCAAGGATGTGAATGTACAGCCTGTCAGCTGCTCCATAATCAATGTCTGTGTACATGTTCTTACCTGAGGTGAATGCAAGGTAACTTGACACATTTTCATTCAGGGGTAAACATATTTCTAGTGGGGTATGAACATGGCCACAGGCAGTTGTTCACACGCTCATAAGAGAGATGAGTTTACCACAATGCACAAAAAAGCTGTGTGGACATACTTCTTTCTGTTTAAATGGAGTTTGTTTCATTTAGCTTATACTGAGTTCAGTAGTTTTAAACTAATTTGAAATAACCCTGGCTATCACACCCACCCTTAAACTGAAACAAGAAGCATTTCTATGAGTTTAACTAAATGGGCTTATATCTAATACCACTGCAAGTTTGTTTGTAGACACTCCCCAAGATTTTTTTCACTAGTCTAATGAATTTGCCTCTGTTTTTAAATCAAGCTATCATGAAAAAGGCAAATTACCTCATTTTAAAAAGTTCAATTTACACTTTAAAAGGTGTCTGCCACAGCAGTTAACGCTGTGGTGTGAATATGCAAATCAGGAGGAAATCAAAAGGAAGGTGAAAGGGGTATATATGTGGACACAAAAGTCACGAAAAAGGTGATGGTTCTTTAGACTGTAAAGCCTTCAAGGCAGGGATTATCTTCTGGGATCTTTGTGAGCTCTTAAAGTAATATATGGCAACAAAATAGCCTTCAAAATAAAATAAGGAGGTCACATTAATTTATAATTAGTTTTGTAATTGTTACCATTCAATAACACCTACATCCCAGTGTACACAGGTTTATGTGTAAATCGAATTATGGCTGTGAGGAGGCAGTATTTTTTAGGTCTAACAATTGCTGCATATAATGTTAATACTGTTAATATCAGTATAAAAGCATCTTATACCAGTATAGCTATTCCTCTTCTCATAAGGGATCAACTTATAGTAGTATAAACATCTTTACTCCAGCATAACCAGCAAGGATTTGTATTTCTTTAAATACAATGGTATAGTTAAAGTGGTGTGTGTAGGTAAAAACTATTAAAAAAAAGAAGAGTTTGGACAAAAGTTATGGAACAGAAAAGCGCCTTTGAAATCAACAGGAGTTTACCTGTCTGCCTTAAGGTTTGCTCGCAGTACTAAAGCAGTTCTGAGATAAATTACATCTGAATGGCATTACAAAAGCATTGAATGACTGAAGATGTTTTATGATGGAATATCTCTCCTTTTAGGTGCTAAATATAATTATACAGAAAACAACAATTTTGATATACAAGGTATATAACTGACGAGAATAGACGTACCTGGCTAGATCAGAACATAACTTGTCTGGATTAACTTCTCCTTGCCCCTGATGGTGCCATTCAGTTCCACATTCCAAGAGCAAAGCAAAAAAATCACATCCTTTGCTGAGAGCTACTGCATGTGTAGTTATACTTTTCGAATAGCAGGGTGTCTGTCTCCACGTTTTGCTTTCAGTTCTTAATGAAAACATATTGCACTAGTCATCCAGTTACTGCAGTCTGAGCAGACGGAAGGCTAATAAGGACATTATTGGGGAAAACATATATGAGTCAAGAAGACATATTCCTTTCCCAACATATAAACATGCTAGAATGACAAAGATGCCTGCCATTCCCAGATAACTACAGGCAGTGCATCAAATGCATTGGCATGGACAGTAATGTGGTTCCCATAACTAATGCTGCACAAATATCTAATGGAATCAGGTCCCAAAATATCTCTTTCTACCTGCATTTTTTAATCTCATATTTCTAGTCAATGCTTATTTTTCCTAATATAATTTTAAAACTTCCTGATACGATTATTTTATTCATTGTATCCTATTAGCGAAAACAAAATTACTCAAATGAACCTGTTACAACATGACAGTAAACTGCTGACATGATGGAACGTTTCTAGGATTCTATTTGGATTCACTTTGCCATTTTTCTTTATTACTACTGGCAGTGCCTATCGTAGTCTGCACGTGAGTACGGATGTGCTGCTCTGAAAGCTGCCTGCTCCAGGGAACCAGAGGACTATCTGCAGATGGGACTTAGAGAAGGGACTCTTATGCTCTCTTGCTTTTTTAACAGGTAGCCATTTTATTCCTCTCTCCAAGCCTTAGCATCTGATTTAATGAGCCCTTTGTATGGTGGCGGACATGCCTTCACACAGGAATACTGCAGGGAATAGGCAGTACTTATCACCTTAGATGTGATATAAGTGATTGATCAGCTTCCTGCTGACTCCTTGCACAGGGATAAATTCCACCCATGTGGACTTCCAACCAAGTTATGTAAATAGCCACATTTTCATATAGCTATGGGTTTTGAAGCCTGTGGCTGATGTAGTGTATGCATCACAACAGGTTGTGTGACGGCTGGAGTGAAGGGCTAAAAAGATGCTCACAAATGAGTATAGGGCCAGGAGTTTTGAGGATTGTCCACTGGGGCAGATCTTGAATGAGCCAAAGTTTCACAAGGGTTTCTTAAATAATGGCTACACAGCCTCTTTTCTGTAAAGAAAAAGACAGTATGGCCAGCCACATTTAAATGGATCATAATTTCACCTACTTAGATTACTACATAGATTATTATATTGCCATAGCTGGAATCCTTTTCTGGTCTGATTCTTTTCCAGTGATATTCACATCATGGCTTCTGAGCCACAAGTGGCTCTTCAACTTATTACTTGCAGCCCTCTTCAGAGAATGTTATCATAGTATTTTTTGTACTGCCTGCACTAGGGCTGTGTTTCCTGAAGTCATGAATAATGCAACACACACGCTATCTTTTTCTATCAAGTGTGGAACAAATACCACAAGTTTTGTCTTTTGACCTGGATTGTATTAAATACAATTCACCTAAGGGTGTAGATCTTTCTATGGCTCTTTGAGTAGCACTGCTTGTGGTTACCACCTCTTGCTCATGCGCTTCCTGAACCTGTCAGGGCTAAGTATCAGCAGTACAAAGACTAAGATTGCTCTTTTAACCATAAAGAAAGGGCAGAGGAATTGCACAATATGTGCCCTGGAGCAAGGACGTCTCCTTGAGTTTACAGATGGCGAGCTTTGTTTGGAGATCAGGATTGGAGTAAAACAGGGGGAGGATTGAATGTACTGTCTCAGGAACCAGGTGTGCTTTCCCAAGAGTTTTCATGCAGTGCAAAGGTCTTGTTTTTTTAATGGGTTTTCCACCCGAAGATGCTGAAAGTTGCATGGAGCTCCTCGGTGGGATTGAACCTACACAGAGGACAGAACAGGCTAATCCAGGGTTGTGGTGAGACCCAGCTGAATCAGAACAAGTTGTGAAGAAATGGCTTTGCAGCAAAGTTCAGTTGAAGCAGTGATGGCAGAGCTGATGTCACAAATAGAAAAGAGGCTGCCAAGCCCATGACTACTACAAAGTCTAATCGGAATCAGGAATGGGTTTTTAGGAAGGTGGGACTGGTTTGTCACTAAGGGTATGGCTACAGTACAGTCATTATTAAAACTGCACTGCAGTGTGCACATAATTAAGCTAGCCCACAGCTAGCTTGCTTGGAGCTGTGGGAACTCAGCTTGCACTGGAAAATCCATAGGAGAAGCAGGGAAAACACTTGGATGTGAGCCTGAGCTTCATACTGCTGTGTCTAGATTGCTATCAGTACTTGAGCCAGGCTGACCATGGGCCTGGAAAGAGTCCAGCTTTCCATCACTGCCCTTTTCTTTGGATGCTCTAGATTAGTTTTCCTGGTTCCTGCACTGAACCTCAGAATATTGTAATCAAAACCAGAGTAAATCCCTGTGAAAATGCAAAACCTCAAGCCTGCAGGCTGCACGGCTGTTCCATTTTGTGCTAGATTCTGTCCACGCTGTAAAAGACTGAATGTGGCAGTATAGACTGTGATATATTCGTTAAAGACTGCAGACCTGGTTCAGGCCTGGATTCATTCTGAGCTAAGGATTTTCACTCAGCTTGATACATGACTTTCTGCTCGTCCTTCCATAGTATCTGATGAAGTGAGCTGGAGTTCATGAACACTTATGGTTTACACACACACACACACCCACACACACACACACACGTTATTTAGGTTGTCTATAAGGTGCATAGTATCGTTGTTTTAATAACTTTATTAAGAGCCACCATAGTCCATAATCTGAATGGCTCTGGCCAGGAAATATTTTGGCCAGGGTGACTTCCATTTAGCATTTTCCTTTGGCTAAGTACCCGCAGAGCCCCTGTGAGAACTTGAAGATTCCCTTCCTTGGTTCCAACAGATAAGGTGTATAAGTGCCCTTGGGGGTGTATAAAAGGTCCTGCACTCTTGAATAACTTTGCTGGTATGTTCTAGTTTGCAACCTTAAAATCTATGAATCTATCTTTTCCTGTGTGGTCAAGACATTTATTCAGTCTTTGATGAATGAAATTAGCCCAAAGCTTTCTAGATGAAGTTTTGATCAGAAATCTGTTAAGCTAAATGAAAGTATGTATATTTCTGTATACTCCTTTCCATGTAGGGCCAGCGGGTCGCTAAGGGAACCATGGGGATATCTTAACTATAGAATATCACAGACATGTAGAGTGGTCAAAGTTTTGTAAGATGCTGGGTGAGGGCAGGTCCTGATATGACTGCTGTGCTCCAGCTCCTGAAAGCTGCAGCATACCACTTCCCCAGCGAGGAACAACTGGTATATTGCCTTTCCTTCCGTGGATACCTGGAATCTGTGGATCTTGGAGGTGACTTGTTTCTGTCTCTTTATTGGCTCTAAGCTCCCCATCTTCAGAGGTGTATTACCTGATCCTCAGCGAGGTTCCTCTGTTTCACTTCTCTGGATTTTACACAGGGGTGTATTACACAGCCCTTTGTTAGACTGATGAGTATTGGTAAGAGTAAACAGTTAACACATCAGACTTGTGTTTTACCCCTGTGAATAGATGTTGCTCGTTTGCTGATACCTGAAAGTCATCCTTTTAATCAGTGTTGTCAGTTTAAGCATGCAGCATGTCTATGCCATTTATAATTCATTGAATAACAATGACAAAAGACAGAATTGGAGGACTTTAACAAATAAGAACATATTTAGGGGCCCATTCTATCCTCAGGTAGGCAGAGGCAATGTAGATATTAATTCAATTTAGGATTAATTCAAATACGAATCAAACAATTCTCGCAACATCCATGAAAGGAAGGTAAATATTATTATGCCTATTATACAGATGGGCTAACAGAGCCAGAGTATGTACACAGGTACCCAAGGCAACACAGCAACTCCAGAATTTGACTATTAGCTTGCAAATTGCCAATTTGGGCACAGAAAACACATATACAAAGACACATCCTGTCAAAGTATGGGACTCTTTTGTTTCCAGTCTTAATGAAACAAACCTCATTTCTCTGTCTTATAAAATTGCAAAGAATAAAATCTGAATTCTGCTGCAAAGATAAAAAGAAATATCCTCTGATTAAGGGGCATTATAATCATACAAAATAGCAGCCATTGTGCCTCTTCCTTGAATGTTGCTTGAAAAGATTTAATTTATATTTCTGATGATGAGTGAAAATTTTTACTTAAAAAAAATTAATCAGCTGTCAGGGCTGGAAATTTCAATTCTCCATTTGCTAATGTTTAATAATACCATTATATAATAATACATTAAGAAGCAAAATAAGACAACCCACTTCATTTTGCTTTGGTCTGCCTGAGGACTGCCACTTGAATCCTACAGATGAAAGGCTAATACTTTTATCCTTTAAACTACTCAGTCAGCCCCTGAAACTAAAGGACTTAAAGGAGAATAATTGGCTCTTTACAGAAGAAGAACAGAACAATGTGCTCTCTGCCTCTCAAGTTCTATTTTGCATCTGTCTCCATATTCATTTCTTTGTGTAAATAAATTAAATAATGTTACCTAAAGAATTAGATCACAAAAATATTCTCTGTTTTATATTTTGTTCAGAATTAATTTCCAGATGGCTATTCGCCTTACATCCTGACCCACAAGAAGGAAAAAAAGCTTGACTGATGTGAACCATGACTGAGGGTAGGGGGGAAACTGTCACATCATCTTTGTATATATTAATTATAAAGACAATGCAAGCTGATGTCCATAAAAACAAATAAAGGACAGAGGAGCATTTGTTCTTTGAATGTTATAGATTTGTAATTCTCCAGGACGGAGTGGGAGGAATGGGAAATGAAGACAAAATTGCGCGTCCCATTTTTATTCCTTTCCTGAAACATATTTTATATGCTTTGGTTTGGAAAAATACTTGTCTTCTCCATTTTGCTTTGGTAATGGAAGTCCCAGATACCTGACCCTCAGTGGTGCCCATCCACTAGACTGTGACCAAGCCAGAATGCTAAGAAAATTTGGCTTTGCTCAGAACGTTTAGTGGAGCTGAAATTATCCCTGCTCCTATAGGCAGAATAGGACTATGTACCATTTTTAGATCTTAAATCATATTTTGAGTTCATAAGTGGACTTAAGTGGCCCAGAGACTAGATTTTCTGGTCAAAGATACATTTTGGATCCTTTGTACAGCCTATATTCTTTTCAGCCTATTCAGCCGATTACCCTTTTCAGTGTTACTTGTTTAAGTTCACTTACTCACTTGCAAGTTCCAGTATTTGGTCAATTTAGAATCAGATATCTTCTTTTTGGTGAGTCTTGAGTCTAAGGATTGCATGAACTGAATTAACTGGCTTTGCAACTCTTTTGTTATTCACCTGATGCACTTCACAAGCACCACTGGCTTTCCCAATGGAGCTTACAAGCTCCTTTTCCCATGCTTATTTGGAAATTCATCTTGTAGGGTTTGCATGCCCTGGTTGTAACTTCCATCAGAGCTTGTAAAATCTTTTAGCCAACAGATGTGCATGCATGTACAGCGTCCTTGATCCAGGACTTTAAGTAAAGAATTTTTCATATAAGCAGAAATGCACTACACACGTGCGTGCTTGTTGGCCAGTAAAGTACTTACACAGTGTGCAAATTTGAGTGGACTTGTAACTTTGATGTGTTTTAGTAGTCCTACTAATGCTACTCATCCCAGTCCCAGTCAGAATGCATGTAAACAGGGTGAAAGGGTGACACCTGCTTCCACAAATCAGGAGCTGGTTCCAGAGCCCAGGTTACTGGATGACCGGGAGAATCCTACAATTAATTTGCAACTGCCGGTCTACTGTATATTGGAAGAAGGGATATTCAGCTCCAGTATTGGAGCCCAACACTGGCCAGGAGGGGTGGACTTGGTTCTAGGTCACTGCATCAGCTCAGGGCCAAGTGGTTGGCATGCAGGTAGGAAAGAAAGCAAAGCCATGCGGTGTCAGAGTAGGGTATTACCCAGCACTGTACCTAGATTCCTGGTGGCTGCAAGTGAACTCTTGGTGTCGGGCCCCGCTTTGCCAAAGATAATAATAATGATAATCAAAGAGTTACCATTTTCAGGCCTCCTTTCTGTCTGGGCCCTGGGCAGCCACCCAGTTCACTCATGCCTGTCTCCGGCCCTGGTATTAGCCCTGTGGTTAGGCTAGGTTTGCAGCCACTCCTAGGCTAATAGGTCATCTTAGACACACTGAAGAAGCCTTGACCAGCACAGTTATCATGAGAATAGAAAACAGGCCATACAGCAGATTCTGGGTTTTACCACTCGAAGTACCAATGCACAGGGTAGAAAATTTGTTTTGTGACTCTCAGGCTGATTTTTTTTTTCAAGCAAGAATGCATAAAGGAGCTGGATGTATCAGGGAGTTGAGGCGTGTTGCAACACTGAACTTCTGGGTGCCCTGGAGTTCAGCAGTCTGAGTTAGCTGACCAAGCTCCTTAATACAGTTCATGAGGAGAGCTCGACGCCTGAAAATGGGACTCATAGAGGCAAGCATGCCAAGTAGGGAGTGTAGAGAATGTCAAGGCTGAGGTAAAGGATACGGCGTGAGTCATACCCCCTCCAAAGGACTTAGGCATTTGTCTATGGGCTTGGGAAGCTGCTTATCCAGATATGATTCACAGCTCTGAATCCCCCCTAGAGTTAGGATGCCTAAGCAGGGTCAATTATTACTTTCAAAACACAGTTGGAGGAGCCTTCCCCTCTCCTTTTTGCCCAGTGATGAAGTAATTGGGTCAGTCACTGGAGATGTGGGACCCAGCTTCAAATCTCTCCTCTGCCAGAACCCTCACCTCCCAGCAATATGTGGGTGGTCTCTACATCTCTCTCATGAAAGCTCTTCTGCCTTGTGTGTACAGCTGAACTATTAAATGGGCCTGAGAGGCAGAATGAACCTATAGGCTGGTCAATATTTCAGTATTTTATACACTATGGAACAGTTTCAGTGGTATGTTGTAGAGGAAGGGAAGACAGGGAAAGCACATGCCACTCCAGGTTCTCTTGTGGCCTGGTAGTAGGTTTGCATCCCCTCAAGATAGCAGAGAGATCCAACCCTGGCTCCCCAATATTCTCAGTGAGTAATCTGACTCCTAAAGTACTAGGTTAAAAAATTTCATAAATTTGATAGATTTCATAGACATTAGGGCTGGAAGGGACCTCATAAGATCATCGGGTCCAGCCCCCCACCCAAAGGGCAAGAAGTCAGCTGGGGTCAAAGAATCCCAGCAAAATAAGCATCCAATTGTTTCTTAAAAGTGTCCAAAACAGGTGCTTGCACCACCTCTGGGAGGAGTCTATTCCAGGCCTTTGGGGTTCGGACAGTAAAGAAGTTTTTCCTTGTGTCCAACCTAAAATGGTCTTGCAGGAGTTTGTGAACATTGGACCTTCTCATTCCTTGGGGTGCCCTGGTGAACCGATGTTCCGCCAGATCCTGATGCACACCCCTTACGTACTTATAGGCAGCCACCAAGTCATCCCAAGCATGTGCTTCTCCAGGCTGAAGAGTACCATAGCTCGCAGCCTCTCTTCATAAGGCCTGTTCTCTTGCTCTTTGATAATGCACATGGCTCTCCTCTGGACTCTTTCAAGCTTCTCTATGTGCTTCCTGAATTGTGGACCCCAGAATTGGATGCAGTACTCCAAGCTGCACCCTCACCAAGGCCAAGTACAGTGGGAGGATGACATCCTGGGTCTTGCTCGAGATGCATCGGTAGATGCAAGCCAGAGTTTTGTTCCCTGTGCCAGCTGCGGTATTGCATTGGTGGCTCATACTTATCTTCTGGTCAGTCATGACCCCCAAGTCTCTTCAGTTGTGGTACTAGCGAGTGGTACTAGCACTGCTGAACCTATAAGTGTGATGCAGGTTCCCCCCTCCCCGCCCCGCTGAGGTGGAGCACCTTGCATTTCTCCATATTGAATGCCATCAGGTTTTCATCCGCCCACCTTGCAGGCCTACTGAGGTTGGCCTGGATCACCAGTCTATCCTCAAGTGTGGATACTTTTCCCCAAAGTTTGGTGTCATCAGCGAACTTGGCCAGTCTGCTTTTGACACCAGAGTCCAGAATATTTATAAAGACATTAAAGAGTACAGGTCTGAGCACAGAGCCTTGGGGGACAGCACTGGTCACTGGGTGCCATTTTGGTTCGGTTCCATTAAATACCACTCTGTGGGTTTGACCTTGGAACCAGTTCCCCAGCCATCGAATGGTAGTGTAGTCAATGCCACAGTTCCCCAATTTTTCCATGAGGACATCATGGGTCACCAGGTCGAAGGTTTTTTTAAAGTCCAGATATATGATATCAACCTCTTCCCTTTTGTACAGGTATTATGTCACCTGGTCATAAAAGGAAATGAGATTGGTCAGGCAAGAGCTACCTACAACAAACCCATGTTGGCTGTCCCTCAGAATGCTGCCTTATGTTAATCTGTCAAGAATGGTTTCTTTGATAATTTTTTCCAAGATCTTCCCAGGGACTGAGGTCAAACTGCTTGGCCTGTAGTTTCCCAGATTTTCTTTCCTCCCTTTCTTTCATAGTTTCATAGTTGGTAGGTTTGGAAAGGACCTGAGCAGATCATCTAGTCCAACCCCTTCCCACGGGCAGAAAAGAATGCTGGGGTCAAATGACCCTGGCTAGCTGATTATCTAGCCTCCTTTTGAAGACCCCCAGGGTAGGAGCAATTACCACTTCCCTTGGAAGTTGGTTCCAGATCCTGGACACCCTGACTGTGAAGAAGTGTTTCCTGATGTCTAGCCTGAACCTACTCTCAGTCAACTTGTGGCCATTATTCCTAGTTAATCCTGGTAGTGCTTGGGGGAACAGGGACTCTCCCGTTCCCCGCTGGTCACTCCTGGTAAGTTTATAGATGGCCTCTCAGCCTTCACTTGTGGAGGCTAAACAGGTTCAGGTCCCATAGCCTCTCCTCATAAGGCCTGCCCTGCTGCCCCCTGGCCATGGGAGTGGCCCTCCTTTGGACCCTCTCAGTGCTTTACACATCCCTCCTGAAGAGTGGTGCCAAGAACTGGACGCAGTACTCTAACTGTGGCCTGACCAATGTCACACAGAGGGGGAGGATCACCTCCTTGGACCTGCCTGTGATGCATCTGTGGATGCATGACAAGGTGCAGCTAGCCTTACTGACCGCGTTCTCACATTGGTGGCTTGTGTTCATCATGGAATCAATAATGACTCCAAGATCCTTTTCTGCCTCTGTGCTGATGAGAAGGGAGTTCCTCAACCTGTAGGTATGCTGCTGGTTCTTCCTCCCCAGGTGCATCACCTTGCACTTGTCAGTATTGAAACCCATCCCATTCTCATCTGCCCACCCCTGTAACCTGTCCAGATCTAGTTGTAGCCTGTCCCTCTCTTCTGGCATGCTTACTTCTCACCACATCTTGGTGTTATCTGCGAACTTGAACAAGGTGCTTTTCACCCCCTCGTTCAAGGCGCTGATGAAGATGTTGAACAGTGCGGGCCCAAGGACCGAGCCTTAGGGGACCCCACTGCTCACATCCTTCCAGGTCAAAAATGACCTGTCCACCATCACTCTCTGGGTTTGCCCCTCTAGTCAATTTGTGACCCATCTGACTGTGCAGGCATCAATGAGCCCCATTATATATGGGTTTGTGTTAGCAAGCAGGAGGGCAAGTTCCTCTTGCTTGTTCCCCATACTATAAGCATTAGTGTAGAGGCATTTAAGGCATCCTATGGGTGTATGCCCCTCCCCCCTGATCCCAGGACTGTCCGGACCCCTGTCACTTACCTGGGTACTTCTTGTGCTCATCACCTGTCTTGGCTGGGAAGTGTCCTTGTGTCCCCCTGTGGCCCCATCCAACAGTGAAGCTAGTTTAAAGCACACAGTACTTTAGAAGATAGGTACCACATTGAAGATAGGTACCACATTGTCCCTCTTCCAATCTTCAGGTACTTCGCCCTAGTGCCATGAGTTCTTGAATATCCTTGCCAGTGGCTGTGCTATGATGTCTGCCAGTTCCTTTAGCACTCTTGGGTGCAGTCTGTCTGGACCAGCTGATTTTTGGGTGTCCAGCCTCCCAAGGTGCTCCCTCACAAGATCTGTGCCAATGGTGGGCATATTTTCACACTCATCCTGGCCATCCTGCATCATGTTAGGCAGAGTGGTCCTTTTGGGATAGTGAAAAACTGACAGAAAGTAATCATTAAACAGATTAGCTTTTTCCTGGGTGTCAGTTGTCAGCCACCCTAAATGGTTTAGCAGGGGTCCAATGATGCCTTTGTTTTTCTTCCAACTCCCCACATATCTGAATAAGGACTTTTTATTGTCCTTGATTTGTGTATCCAGTTTGAGTTCAGCTGCAGCCTTGGCTTTTCTAGTTTGCTCCCTACAGGTGCAGACTAGTGCAGAGTACTTCTCCTTAGTGGTGTTTCCTGTCTTCCATCCTTTGTAAGCCTCTCTTTTTAGACATAGGAGGTCACTGTTGAGCCAAGGAGGTTGTTGAGCCCATTTATCACCTTTCCTATGGTTTGGGATGGACTTCCCTTGTGTTTCTAGGTTTGCTTCCTTAAGGAGCAATCACTCATCATTAACTCCCCTCCCTGTCACATCATGGTCTCTCAGAGCCTCAAGAACAAGCCTTCTGAGTTTATGAAAGTTGGCTTTCTTAAAGTTGAGGACTACTACATTGCTGGCTGACTTCCCAGATTTGTGATGGATGGTCAAAGTGATCAACTTGTGGTCACTGTCACCCAGCTTCCCTTCGATTCTTAGGTCATTGATTAGATCATCCCCTTTGGCTAGTACCAGGTCCAGCAGTGCCTTACCCCTTGTTGGTCCATAAATTTCTTGAGACAGGTAGAGCTCATCCACGCATGTGAGGAAGCTTTGAGACCGATCAGATATGGCTGAGTGCTCTTCCCATGAGATGTCTGGGTAGTTGAAGTCTCCCATGACAACCATGCACCAAAAGTGTGAAGTCTTGGCCAGTTCCATGGTGAATTCATGGTCAAGTTCTTGTTCCTGATTTGGAGGTCTGTAGTAGTCTCCTATCATTGTATCCCCTTTGCCACGTTCCTCTTGTATTCTAATCCAGAGGGTCTCCAGTCATCCTACTTCGGTGACCATCTTAGCTTGTTGGGATGTGTAGATCTCCTTCACATAGAGGTTAAAGGAGTACCTTCTTGCATTATGTGTGCATCTACATAGTAGATTGGACCCAACAGGATAAATCCTGTCAGGATTTAGGAATGAGCAAGGCACCTGAATGTGTGGTAGCATTAGGACTGTACAGCAGCAAAATTTAATACTTTCCAGGTGTATATACACGTGAATTTATGCTGTCATAAATTTACTGCACACTAAGCTACTGCGCATGAAGTGGAACTAGGCCAGCATTTACATATGCAGGCATTAAAATGCATTAATGCTGTGTGTGGGCTGACTTGGAACTAAAGTTAGTTCCAAGTCAGTCTACACATGCAGTGTAACTGTGCAGTAAGACGTCTACACGTGTGTTACTACACAGTAACTAATCAATCATAAAATTGACACCTGAATAATACAGGTGTTAAATTTATGCTCAAATCAGCATACCTTGCCATGTATACTGTGCAGTCTGGGCACACGTGTGTAGATGTGTGCCTGTACTGTACAGTAATTTTGGTTACTGTGCAGTAAATGTGCAAGTGTAGATTCACCCTCCAGGACTTTATTAGTAAAAACCAGAACACTATGAGGTCTTCGGGTGAGTTAGATTAGTGAGAGTTTTGGGAATTCCAGTGGCACCTAAATGGTGGAGCTTAGGCAATGGAAAAAATGGCTCAACATCCAGAGAGGAGTACACTCATATGGCCAGGGTCTGCAGGTATGAGACAAGGAAAGCCAAGGCCCGCATGGATATCAAGATAGCATCCCAATTAAAAGACAATAAAAAGTCCTTCTATAGGTACTTTGGGAGCAAAAAGTCCTTCTATAGGTACTGTGGGATCCCTACTGAATATGGAGGGGAAGCCCACAGTGGATCCCTGCAAAAGGGCTGAACTCCTAAATGCTAGGGATGTGGAAAGCTTTGGGTGCTGTTTGGATTCAGAGGAGATTCAGCAGAGGCCCCACACACAGTGTGGGGCAGTCGGGGGGCAGTGGGGATTACCCCCCACATGGCAGAAGCCAGTGAGTGCAGGGCTTTTTTTTTTTTAAGAGCCAGGATGCTGGGGCCAGGAGAGCAGGTGGGGGATGGGGGCTTGTAGCAGAGTCCTCCATGCAGTGTGGGGCAGTGAGGGGCAGCAGGGATTGGCCCCCAACCTGGCAGGAGCCAGTGAATGTGGGGCTTTTTTTTTTTTTTTTGATTTGGAGATTCATCAGATTTGGCGGCAGCCAAGTCTCTGAATTAGATTTGGCTGAATAGATTTGGGACAGTGATTTAAATCACCAAATGGAATCACTGACCCCTGAATCGGCTGAATCCAAAGCGAATACTAGCTGCTTCACACAGGCCTACTAAATACTTATTTCACATCAGTATTCTTAGAATCAGACAAGAACTTATCACCTGTCCAGCAGCCCAGACAATACAGCGACAACAGCACTCCACATAAAATCAGTCCCAAACAGGCGAAGGTACTCTTAGACCACCTGAATGTTTTTAAGTCAGCTGGGCTACATGACCTGCATCTAAAAGTCATGAAAGAACTGTCTGAACTCATAGTGGTGACTTTGGCAAGGCTGTTTGAAGAGTCATGGAACTCAGGAGTGGTTCTGAATGACTGGAAGAAGGATAAAGTGGTGTCCATCTTTCAGAAAGGGAAGAGGGATGACCCTGCAAACTATAGACCAGTCAGTCTGACTTTGACCCTGTTAAAAAATTTGTCAAGGAAGCCATCAACCACAAGCTTGTAACACGTGGGGTACTGAAAAACAACCAACATGACTTTGTTGAGGGGAGGTCAAGCCCAACAAACATGATGTCTTTTTACGACCAGGTGACTAACCAGCTGGACATGGGACATGAGCTCGACATAATCTACCTAGACTTCAGCAAGGCCTTTGATACTGTATCCCACAAGATCCTCTCCTGATCGCCTGATGGAGGACTACCATGCTCTGGGAGGCGTGCTGAGGGAGATGGGCGCACAGGCGGTCTTCTCTTCCATCCTGCCAGTGAGCGGTCGAGGCAGACGCCACGAGATGTGCATAGCGGAGACCAACTGGAGGCTACAGGAATGGTGCTTCGAGGCGGGCTTTGGCTTCCTCAGCCATGACCGGCACATCGTGATGAGAGACATGCTGGGATGGGATGGGCTCCACCTTTCCCCTAAAGGTAAGCGTGTGTTCTCTTCCAGGTTGGTGAACCTCCTTCGGCGGGCTTTAAACTAGGCTCGTCGGGGGAGGGGGAAGATGAGGGCAGAGGAGACAATGAACTACCAGGCCCAGCAACAGCCAGCGAGCCCAGACCAATGGTCAAAAGGGAGAAACAGGTAAGTGATGGGGGACGGGGCATTGCTGAGACTAGGGGGTCAGTGGGCACAACCGTTGGAGGCCTCAAATGCCTCTACATGAATGCTCGAAGTATGGGGAAGAAGCAGGAGGAACTTGCCCTCCTCCTAGCTGTCACCAGCCCTGACATAGTAGGGATCACAGAAACGTGGTGGGACTCATCGCATGACTGGGCGGTGAGTGTCAAGGGCTATAGGCTATACAGGAGGGACAGGATAGGAAGGAAAGGTGGAGGAGTAGCACTCTACATCAAGGAGGAATATACTTCCTCGTTAATCAGCAAGGGGGTAGAGGGGGGGCACTCTGAGGTGCTCTGGGTTAGAGTAAAAGGCAGTCCAGGGGAGAGAGACTTAACGGTGGGAGTCTACTATAGACCTCCCAACCAGGGAGAAGAGCTCGACCAGGAATTCTTAGGTCAGCTCACAGAGGCAGTGAGGGCTAAGGATGTGGTCATCATGGGGGACCTGAACTTCCCAGACATCTGCTGGGAGGAGCAGTCAGCCAAGTCTGATCACTCATGTCGGTTCTTAGCCAGAGTGCAGGACCTCCATCTAACCCAGGAGGTGCACAGTCCCACCAGGGGAGACGCCTTGTTGGACCTGGTGCTGGCCACGGGTGATGACCTGGTGAGGGGGCTGCGGGTGATGGGCCACCTGGGAGACAGTGATCATCGCTTGCTGGAATTCACCATCCAGCATAAGGTGGCAAAGGGCTGCAGCAAGGCAACAGCCCTAGACTTTAGGAGGGCTGACTTCAACAAGCTAAGGAGGATCATTGGGGAAGCGCTGAGGACCCAGAGGGGAAGGGAATCAGATGTCGAAGGGGAGTGGTTGCTCCTTAAGGAGACGATCCTCCATGCCCAAAGGGAGGTAATCCCAACAAGGGTCAAAGGGAGCAGGAGGGCACATAAACCCCCATGGCTCACTAAGAGCATCCGGGAATGTCTCCTTGCTAAAAGGGAGGCATACACCCAATGGAGAGATGGGGTCATCACCAAGAAGGACTATGTTACTGTCGCCCGAGGATGTAGGGGGGCAGTCAGGAGGGCCAAGGCAGAGATGGAGATAGGACTAGCTTCCCGGATTGGGGACAATAAGAAGTCCTTCTTCAAATACATAGGGGGTAAAAAGAGGGTCCCGGGTAATGTGGGGCCCCTGCAGGACACGATGGGCAACTTAGTCATCACGCCAGATGACAAAGCTAACATATTTAACGATTTCTTTGCCTCTGTCTTCCTAAGTAGGGACCAGTTCAGCCACCTCCCTGCTGGGCCCCCCTCGGGCCCCGGGAGAGACACGCCTGGGCCAGGGGTTAGCGAGGAGTTAGTTAGGGTACTTCTGGAGAGGCTGGATGTGTTCAAGTCCGCTGGTCCGGACGATCTTCACCCTAGGGTTCTACAGGAACTGGCCGAGGTCATTGCGGGACCCCTGGCGCGGCTCTATGAGCACTCGTGGTGCTCTGGTGAGGTGCCGGAGGACTGGAAGAGGGCCAATGTGGTCCCTATCTTCAAAAAGGGAAAAAAAGAGGACCCGGGAAATTACAGGCCAGTTAGTCTTACCTCAATCCCGGGTAAGCTCTTTGAAAAAATTATCCTGGCACACATCCAGGAGGGCCTTGCGGGGGAATGCATGCTCAGGGGCAACCAACATGGGTTCATCAGTGGCAGGTCTTGTCAGACCAACCTGGTGGCCTTTTACGATCAGGTCACCAAATCATTAGACGCAAGGGTTGCTGTGGATGTAGTCTTTCTGGACTTCCGGAAGGCTTTCGACACTGTCTCTCACCCTGTCCTCATCAAAAAGCTGGGAGACTGTGGTGTCGATGCCCACACGGTCAAATGGGTCGCCAACTGGTTAGAGGGCCGCACCCAGAGGGTGGTAGTGGATGGGTTCTTCTCGACCTGGAAGGACGTGGGCAGTGGGGTTCCGCAGGGCTCGGTCCTCGGGCCCGCACTGTTCAACATCTTCATCAGTGACTTGGATGAGGGGGTAGAAAGCACCCTGTTCAAGTTTGCTGATGACACTAAGATGTGGGGGGATGTGGGTGCACTAGAAGGGTGCAATAGACTACAAGCTGACCTTGACAGGTTGCAACGGTGGGCGGATGAGAATAGGATGGGGTTTAACACTGATAAGTGCAAGGTGTTGCACATGGGCAGGAAGAACCGGCACCACACTTACAGGTTGGGGAACTCCCCTCTTGCCAGCACGGAGACGGAAAAGGATCTTGGAGTCGTCATTGACTCCACGATGAACATGGGCCGGCAGTGTGGGGAGGCAGTCAAGAAGGCCAATCGTACCCTGTCATGCATCCACAGATGCATCTCGAGCAGGTCCAGGGAGGTGATCCTCCCCCTCTATGCGGCACTGGTCAGGCCGCAGCTGGGGTACTGCGTCCAGTTTTGGGCGCCACACTTCAAGAGGGACGTGGACGATATGGAAAGAGTCCAGAGGAGGGCCACTCGTATGATCAGGGGTCAGCAGGGCAGGCCTTATGAGGAGAGGCTACGGGACCTGAACCTGTTTAGCCTCCACAAGAGAAGGTTAAGGGGGGACCTTGTGGCCTGCTACAAACTGGTCAGGGGGGATCAGCGGGTATTGGGGGAGTCCCTGTTCCCCCGTGCGCTGCCAGGAGTGACCAGGAATAACGGTCACAAGCTGGCGGAGGGTAAGTTTAGATTAGCTATTAGGAGGCGCTACTTCACAGTCAGGGCGGCTAGGGCCTGGAACCGGCTTCCAGGGGAAGTGGTGCAGGCTCCTAGCCTGGGGATTTTTAAAAGGAAGTTAGATAAGCACCTTGCCGGGGTCATCTGACCCCGGTGCTCTTTCCTGCCAAGGCAGGGGGTCGGACTAGATGATCTACCTAGGTCCCTTCTGACTCTAGCTACTATGATACTATGATACTATGAATTAAGTTGGAGGGTATGGCAGTACATTTGTAGGTGCTTGCCACTTTAAGGGCTGAGGCAGGAAGCTGGCAGATGCCTGATGAGGGTGGTCATTTTCAAACATAGGCCACCCAGGCAGGGCCAGCAGTTGGCTTCTTGCAGCCAAGGGAGTAGCACCATCCAGATCCCTCGTGGCCTAGAGCATCCTGGAAGTAAGGGCAGGAGCTAGGGGGATAGTTTGGAGGCTTCTTGTCCTGAGGATGACCAAAAACTGCACCCTGCCAGGGTATGTAGGCCTGATGGGGCTCCTTGTGTTGGCAGAGCCCCCAAGAAGTGCAAGAACCATGAACCTTTTTGGTGGAACGAGGGTAGAGGTGTCTTAACCACAGCCCCCACCATCTGGTGGGTAATAGTGGAAGCAGGGGGAGCAAGGGGGGCCAGATGCTTAGTAGTGAGAAACGTGAGCCCAGCAGGGATGTAAGATCCTGGAGACCCCAGAGGGGATAGCTTGTGGAGCGCAGTGTGAGGGCCTGTTCAGAGTAGGGTGCAATAAGAAGTGCCTGAATGATTGAGTGTGTTGGGGTGCAGATTAGGGCTGCAAGAGTGGTCTGAAGGACTGCACCAGGGATGGACTGAGTAGGGCTGTGAAAGCAGCTTGAAGGGTCCACAGTGCAGGGAAGGTTTGGAACCATGGCTAGCACCCCCTGGAATCAGGGCAAGAAATGGGCAGCCTCCAACTTAATAAATCAAGTTAACAATCAAGTCATGGCAGGTGAGTCACGGCAAACTACCCTAGGCAGGTGTGCTGGCCACTTTGGGATCAGGCCTCAAGGTTGGCCCCTGGTACTCAGAAGGTACTGACCAGTCAACAGTAAGATGGGTTAGCAACTAGCTCAGAGGCTGATCCCAGTAAGTCATAATCGATGGGATAACCTCATCCTGGAGGCCCTTCTCCAGTGGCCTATACTCTTTAAATCTGTGGGTGACACCAAGCTGTGGGGAACTGTGGGCATATCTGAGGACAGAGCAAGGATCCAGGATGACCTTGACAGGTCCTATGGGCTGATCACAATTAGATGAGGTTCAAGAGGGATAAGTGCTGGGTTCTTCATCTGGCTAGGAAGAACCTTCACTACACCTACACAATGGGTGGTGGTCCACTGGCTGACACCGCATCTGAAAGGGACCTGGGGTTGATAATTGACCAGAGGATGAATATGAGCCAACAGTGTGATGAAGTCACCAACAGGGTAAAGAGAACTCTGGTGTGCATTAGCCTGCATTATTCAGGTGTCAATTTTATGATTGATTAGTTACTGTGTAGTAACACACGTGTAGACATCTTACTGCACAGTTACACTGCATGTGTAGACTGACTTGGAACTAACTTTAGTTCCAAGTCAGCCCACACACAGCATTAATGCATTTTAATGCCTGCATATGTAAATGCTGGCCTAGTTCCACTTCATGCCAACAGATCTAGAGAGGTGCTCCTCCCCCCCTACTTAGTGCTGGTAAGACCACAGGTGGAGTACTGTGTCCAGTTCTGGGCACCGCACTTCAGGAAGGATGTGGATAAGCTCGAAAGGGTACAGAGAAGGGCCATCTGCATGATCAGGGGCCTGGAGGATAGGCCTTATGAAGAGAGACTCCAGAAACTGGGTTTGTTCAGCCTGAGTAAGAGAAGACTGAGAGGTGACCTGATAGCTACCTTCAAATATATCACGTGTAAACACCAAGATCTTGGGGAGAAACTCTTCAGAAAAGCACCCCTTGGGAGGACGAGGTCTGATGGGCACAAGCTAATTGGGGAAAAATTTAGGTTGGACATAAGGAAAAACTTCTTTTCCATAAAGGTATCTAGAATCTGGAACACATTCCCAGCAGCAGTGGTGCAGTCGCCATCCCTGGAGGTGTTCAAGAGGAGGCTGGACAGGCACCTCATTGAGCTCATATGGGCCCAGTCACCTCCTGCTCATGGCAAGGGACCAGACTTGAAGATCTTATAGGTCCCTTCCCTCCTTCAGTTCTGTGATTCTAATGTGCAGTAATTGACATGCATGTGAAGTCACTGACACTTGATTTGTCTAATTAGTCTCATGTAAATGCATCCAGAGAGAACTGTGTCTGTCCTCATTGACATCACTGGGATTTATCATTTAAGGGACCGCTTTATACTGCACTTATATCAGCTTAACACCCATAAAGTTCTGTTGCTTTTGAAAGTTATTCTTTATTTACATTTGTGGGAAAGGTGAGTCACTTCCTAAAGAGAGGGAGGACAACTCCATTCTAACACAGCTAGTCCATTTTATCTAGTTTTTTTGGCTGGATGTAAAATGTAACTGGTCCTTTTGGCAAAGCGTCTCAAAACAGGATGTTTAGATAATGCAAAAATGATGCATTTTTGTATCAAGAATCAGTAAAAACAGAAAACAGGTTTGCTGCAAATTTGGAATTTTAGTGATCCCCAAATTCCCAACACCAAGAGTGTTTGACACCTGGGGAGGCTAATATCAAATATATCTATTCAATTTGTAGGCACTCAAGTCCAAAATATTTGTACCTTTATCCATTCCCACAAAGAGTGCCATGCTATTGGTAGGGCCAGTATGCACTTTTACAAATGTTTGTTAAAATTTTATAACATCTGTTATAGAGGTATAACTAAATAAAATCTGCTTGTAGAATAATACCAAGCCTGTGTCACCATGCGAGTCACACAGAAACTATAAATACTCCCAGTATTCTTCTGCTGCTCGTTCAGGGATCTCCTTCTGTCTAGCACTCTCTCCCATACTCTACATGTCCAAGACCATCTCCTCCTTTTGGCCTCTCAGGAATATGCAACCTGTCAGTGCCTGCATTCAGGATCTATACCATAAAACCTGATGTCTGGGCTTCCCGCAGTCCTCACAGTACTAAGCATTAAGACCAGGCCCGTAAGAGATGCATGTGATACCTCCTCCTAGGTATGTTGTTGCATTGCTCATAGGCAGACTGACGCACAGCTCAAGTCCAGGTTCAGAAGCTGAGCAGCAGAGAACAGCCTCAGGACATGCTTGATCTAGCAGGACAGAGAATGAGTGTTGGAGGTCTGGGTCAAGATGTACAGGTAAAGTTGCATAGGGAAATCACTACCTACAGCGTGGTTTTCCTTTCATAATAAATGGCTGCCTTAGCAATTGACAACACAGCAACATACATCTTCTCACCCCTAACAGGATTAATATAACTCTTGGGCAGATATAATTTAAAAAACAGATTTATTCAGAAGTTTAATACATTTACAGATCTATTTAATAAAATAGGAGTATAAGTGTTACAACTAGCACAGCCCTAAATTTGGAGTGATGAGCAATCCTCATCAGCACAAGTGTCCTCTGATGGCATTCTTCCTCTCTGGTGTGGGAAGGGGCAACAATTTACTGTAGCCCTTTTGTTCTGGGGCAAAGAATTTATCACTCCAAACACTTTTCACTTCTCTAGATCCCTGTGAGGAAGAAGCAACAGCTGCATTTCTCCTATAATGACTACAGTTAAGATCCGGTAGCCTGAGCCTGGACTTACCTCCCTCTGTTCCCTTCCGCACCTGCTTTAGGGCTCATTATCATTTAGAACCAGGTACAGCAACGATCACATGGAATCTGTAAAAGTCAACATGAGTGTTGCTGTAGATTTTACTAGGAGCAAGACTGGGAGCTTTACCACCTATGCTGACAAAACTAAAGGCCAAATACACTGAATACATCTGGACAGATTCTCAGCTGGTGTGGATCCACACCAGATGCAGATATGTCTGCAACTCTCCTTGAAAGATTGGAAGTTTTTTTAGACACTGCTCATGTAAAAAACCCGGTTGAATTTACCCTATATTATCACTACTAAGCATTGTGGCTTTATGGGAGAACTGTCTTTAAATCCCATTCATAAGACCAGGGGATTTTCAGATGTTGTAAAAAGAATGGAAAGTTAGCTCTCAGAAACTAATTTATTGAGTTTTAAATCTGAATTCCTTTTCCTCAAAGGTTTCTCTAATTCTATCTTGGTTTTTTTTTACAAAGAAATCTGAATGCTTGCAAAAGTTATTTTTACCCAACTTACCTATATGAAAAAGGAAATAGTTCATTTGCTGTAAGCCCCTAAGCATCTGCTGATTTGTCAATTTTGTTTAGTTAAAATGGATTCACTTTTGCTGCATAGGGGACCATTTAGACAAGCTAGCTGGAGAAAATTAGTTCTACTTTACCAACATTAACTACCCTGATTTTGTGTTAATTATGATACGCTTTGTGACATATGAAACTTCCTAGCATAAAAAGTTGGGAAATTAGGCAGGTTTGGAAAATTAAAATGAACACAGAAGAGGTAAAAATGCACTTTGGTGGCAGAAAATTTTCTACACTTGGGGAATAATACCAGCTTTGTTTTTTGCCTTTGGCTTCATAAATGAAAGGTCAAAGTGATAAGAACTGCTGTAAGAATAATCCATAAGAAATGAATATTTTGCAGTTAAGACCATTTTTTGTGTTTGCAAATTCTTTTCAGACAGGCAGCAATTTTAACTAATCTGTTTGTTCTTTGAAATTATTCAGTGTATATTTTACATGAATATTGTTTAGGGTAGAACTTCAAACAAAGCATGTTTGATAAGTAGGAGAACATTAAATGGATGGCAGGAGATACGATCCAGTGCCTACCAAAGGGAGTTGTCAGGAAATGCAAGAGCATATGCTTGGCAAAACAAGGCTAACCCCTCCCCTTTCTATGTTCTTTGCCTTCCTATTGGTCGGGGCTGGGTGGGCTGTATTGGTTTCTGACCTGCTCCACCGGCTTATTTAAGCTGTTCCATGACTTTCAAAGGCTCTCATGTATTTTCATTCTATTGCAGGTCTGACTAATTCTGAAATCATTTGGAATTTTTTCCATTGGGCCCAAATGACCAATTGCCAGTGGGAGCACTGGCTTTCCTCATGGAGAGAATTCTACAAGCACAAGTGAATTCAGAGCAATAGGATATGAAAGTCTAATATTAGAAAAGGTAAGACTGTTTAGGTCTGGAAATTGTGCCTGGTGTGAAATGTGGAAGGGCCAACTCCCAGAAGTATATGAGATGCATAATTTAGCTGGATGGTCTGGAGGGGAAACTTGAGGCTTTGCAGCTAAAGGTTCCCCTTTGATAACCTCTGCAGTAAACAAGGGAAGGGGGACGAAGTCCTTTGCTGAGTTATTGCTCCCATGATGTGAGTGCTGTAAACCCAAACAATGACCATTAATAGGCCTGCTATATGAGAGTGGGAAGTGGACCGAAACCCCCCTCCTGAGCATAAGATTAATAAATTTGTGATCTGACAACTTGAATTTATCGTTTTGTTTGTCAGTTATTGGTCTGTGTTGGTATTACAATATTTATGAAAAACAAACAGGAAAAGGGTATAAACAAAGTTGAAAGGAACTGTTTTAAAATTATGGTCACTTACAATTTATCTGTACATTATTTCCTTCCTCTACTGATTAGCATGTTGATTTTTAAAGATTAGAAATGGATATTGTCCTCATCCAGATCATCATCATGTCTTGCTGTGTCCAGACTCTGATAATGCAAAGACTTAAGCATATGAACTTTACACATAGGAATAACCAAACTGATTGCTCCTGAAACAACAAAAAGGATGCCCTTAGCTTCTTGCCAAACCAGGGCCTTCTTTAGTGATATGTGATCCACTAATATTCCAGTACAGAGGAATCAAAACCTCTTTTGTTGTCTAGAAGACAGCCAGTCACATCATTTTCATAGCTTTCTGCTGCAACTGGAGGGAATGCTGATATCTGGCTTAGAAAATGCTGACATCAGTTCACAATAACTTAAGGAACCTGGAAGCTCTGGTCTGGAGATTAACGCTCATCGCTATAGGTTTTGTTTCATTGTTTTAAGTCTTTTCTCCAAATCTTATGCCATGTGAACAAAGGCTTTCAGGATCTGGCAATCAATGAGTTATTTGCAAAGCAATATAAAAATAGTGATAAACCTTTAAAACAGCTGTAGAGCATTTACTGCATAAAACACAGATATAAAACATGTAGGGTTAATTTTTTTTTCTTTCCATGTATGCTTTTTTTTTTAAAGCAAAGAAAGCCTGACTAGATAGCTGGCCTTTAAGCCTTCAATTAATTCAACAAAGATTTTAAAATTGTTCAATTGGTTTCATTAGGAAGTGTATAATAGAATAATAAAGTAAAACAAATGATATAAAGCAGACCCACTAATTAGCTCTACATGATTGATACAGCTTTGGACTAGGCATTTGATCTCAAACAAAATGCAGTTCCTTGTTAAGAGGATTTTTAATTGATGTGCAGAGAGGTATTAGATGATGTTGGAAAATAATTACTCAAAAGCTATTCATGCATTTGGCTGAACATAACAAATGAAGTTTGGGCTCTGGATCTGGCGGAGTGGACACATGCTAATTAATAATGAGAGGAACAAGCATCTTCCAGTAGTTTTTAACCCAGTATTTGCTAGGAGATTGCTTAGCAATTATACACCATAATGAGGTTGTCATCTAAACAAAATCAACATTACTCAGATGTCATTTGAGATTGCTAAATGTTGCAGCCTGTATATATGTTCCGTTCTTTTTACAGATGGTTATATGATATTAATCAACAGAAACTGTTGCTAGCTATCCAGCTGCCATTAATGTACCAGTATAATGGGATCTCAGTGCTCTTTTACTAGTTTAAGATTACAAATGTTATATCATCGTAGGGGAAGAAGCAGAAATTCTAAATTTCATTAAAAATTCCAAACTTAGGGGGTTTTTTTTTTCCAATCAAACAGAAAGGAATCGACATATTTTTCATCTCAATTAAAAAACAACCTTGCTGAGGCTAAATCTGGGCTGCCTCTACTGTAGTAACATCAGCCATAGTCTCTGGTCATCTCTGTTCTCCTCATCTTTGAACATCTGTCCACATCAACAATCACCACCGTACAGATCCTGAACAACAGTCTTATCGTATCAGGAGCCAGTGAGAATAGGGGCACAGAAAATTGAAAATCATACCTTACATCTCTATATACAATCCCTTCAGTTCAGAAGAACATTGGTGTGGGTATTATGGGCTAGAATAGCTGCTCTCTCTGCTGTATCTATCTTCTGAGAGTACTGCAGTCTCCAGGGCTACCAATCTGGCACTTTTCATGAGCACTGAAATCTCATGAGTTTAAAAAGAAAATAATAAATCTCATAAGAGGCAGTTGCTTAGGGTTTAGCCAGCCTATTTTTTTCTGTAGCACTCTTCGCTGAACTATCTGAATGTCTTATAAGATTAAGGATACAACAATACAATTTAGAGGGTAAAATTCATCTCCCTTTTGCTAAGCCAGCTCCATACAATTATAAGGAGCTAGTGGTTTATTCCTTCTATGTTATATGGCTCTTGACATTTGTTGATGGAAATACTGGTTTAAGCAGGCAGGTTTTTCATCTCATGCTAAAGTTGGTGAGTTTGAATTTAGATTTCTGCAGGTGATTAAAATATTACTAACTTCATATTGTTTTGCTAAAGGCTTGAAGATAAGAGTAATATAGTTCAGTGGGTAGGGGAGTAAGGTGAGCGTCAGGAGATCAGTATTCAACTGCTCGCATGCTGGGAAAATCATTTGTCTGTTTTGACTATATGTTTTTTCCATGCAGGGATTGTGTCTCACTGTGTGTGTCTATGGTGGCTAGCACAATGAGATGCTGATGTTAACTAGAGCTCCTTGGTGTTACTGTAATAAAAATAATCATAATAACTCTAATATTAATAACTCTTTTGTTAAATATTTGAAGTTAAAGATAATGTAATCTGACAGGTACTTCCCAGGAAAATATCAAACCTGCCTCTTTTCCCAGGCTTTAATTCATTTTCTGTGTGAACTTGGGGGAGTTTCTTTGCCTGAGTTCTTCCTTTGGTTAAAAAAAAAAAGAAGAGACTATTGGCCTTTGTGATGCACTTTGAGACTTCTGTATGAAAAGCACCAGGTAAAAAACTTAGTAGAGAGAGAAAATGTTCAGTTATCTCTCTTGTTAGACTTCAGACAAAATTGCTTACAAATTGAAAAAAGTATTATAATGAAACTCTTCACTTTTCTCAGGTTGTGAGATGTTTTGTTGTCTTTTTACCAAAACGCTTATTTTTTAAATACATTTTAATCCAGACTTTAATAGAAAAATCATTAAAATAAATTAAAAATGTTCATATAATATGATTTTTTAAAGAAAGTCAACAGTATTTCTCCAAAAGGTTCATTTTTGAAAATCCCTTTTTTACCTGCTCTATTAATACATTTGAAAATGGATAATGAATATACAAAGCTTCCAAAAAACAACCTGCCACTTTACTTCTAAAACTGGTTATTACATCTTCATTCTTCAATTAACTGGATCTTTTGAGGATGGTATATTCTTTTATTTTAAAATTAAGGAACGGATACAGCAAAAAGTACAGCTAACTAGAGACTCCTGGGCCACGTCCAGATGAGCGTGGATGTGAGATATATGGTGTTGCAGCTTGTCTGTGGCACCACACAATGCACATGCAGGCATTCCCCATGCTGCTGCCTTGTAGCACAGGGGTTTTTTTGACCATCGGAGATTCTGGGGTCAAAAATGACAACATGGAAAAAAGTGGGGCAGCGCATGTGACAGCAGTGTGCACCACCTAAAACCAGAGCCTGGCTGGCTACAGCCATGTTCCAGCTGCAGCCCTGGGAGACATTCAGGAGCCCAGGTAAGGCTCCCCTACTCCATCAAGGGTAACCTTCCCTACTGCACCTGGCGTAACCTGCCTCCACTTCCCCATCTGGCCTATGGCATGGGCATTCTCCGGGGACAAGTAGTAGCATTCTCCAGGGGGCTACTCATGTACTGTAGGGGATCATCCCTAACTTCTGCTAAGATTTTTTTATAAGCAATAGACTGGGGCAGCCCTCAGGCTTAAGAATTATTCAACACTTTTCCTTTATAGCTACAGTGCAAGGGATTCAACAAGTACTTATATTCACTAGAGTCACCCCACAGAAATCAGTGAGATACACCTACACATAGTTGTTCAAGTGCCTCACAACTTTCAGGCACAGCTGTGTCGTTCTTGACCTCATTCTTCCAAATCACAATGGCTTGGGGCCTATCTATTGACACCAGCACATTGTATTAATGAAACCAAAAACTATTAACATTAAGACATACTGTATATCTACATTAAATAGGTGGAGTTTATAAACATCAGTCTTTGAGCAAAATTCTCATCTCATATATATGAATGTTAAATCCATTGTAAATCTGTTACATTCAATAGAGTTACTATGCATTTACAATAGTGCATATGATATCTGAATCTGGTTTCTTGTGTGTACCCCATGTACCACACCAAAACTTAAAAGCCCTGTTTTCACTTATAGGTATTTCCATTTTTGTTGTGAAGGATAATCTTAATAATTGCATATGAACTACATTGTAGTCCTTGCTGGATTGGTGAAGCCATGATCAGCGTATACAGAAATCATACAAAGGCCCGTTAGCAGCGTGAACCAAAGTAGGCCTCAGAAATAGCTTGAGCCATAGACTTTGGTGTCCAGAAAGCAGACCATATATGCTCCTTTTAAGCAGAAGCACTGGGAAAGCTGGGAGCATTAACTTCTAGACATCTCTAGAGGCTAACATATGGAAAACAATGGATAAGATGAGAAGAAAAGAGATCCTTGTAAATGGGTTTCCCTATGTCATGGGAGGTCATAATGGGTGACTATACACGTGCTCCCATGTGTTCAATCAGAGTCTACTGGAATAGTCTAATTAGAATGCTCCAACGTGCTGCAGCATCACATGCATTCAGCATCCCACATTTCAAAATGGCAGCAGGGGCACTTTAGCTAAGGCTCATTCAATGAATTTTAGTTGAACTGTCCCTGCAGACATTAAAAAATGTGGGATGCTGAATACACATGATGCTGCAGTTTTTTAATTAGAGTGACTGTCCAGGAGTGGCTTCTTCTCTCCTCCCCCCTGACCTGGGGCACATGTATACACACCCAATGCCTGGTAAGAAATGGATCTGAATGACATGACTTAAACACATTTATTGATTGGTGAGAACTAGGAGGTGTATGTTGTAAACAAGAAGTATTTTGATGAAATTATAAAAGGACCCTGGGAACCTTGGATGCCGTGCATTGAGCTAGGGGCCATATTTTATGCTGTGCCATTTTCAACAGGTTTAAACCTTGCTAGTGCCATGCCTGAATGGGGCATGATGTTGGGGTATAGTGTTTCACGTGAACAATAAACCCTGAAGAGTCCTTGTTACTAAGAACAAAAGCCTATATTCTTTTTATTACAACTAACAAGGTCATTAAGAGTAGTAGTAGTATAATATCATCAACAGTAGCTGATAGAGCAATCATTGACTATTCAAACTGTCAGACCTTGATATGACCAGTATTCCTTCGCTCCTGAGCATATCTATCAGGGTCTGACATACATTGTCTTGAGAATTGATTTATTTTCTTAATTTTTATTTCTATTATTATTTAATAATTATTATTTAAAATACCTGGAAACCCAAGAACTCAATTTTCTCAAACTCGCAGGTTTCTATAAGCCCAAACAGGGTTTATAGCTCTTCACATTCTTTTTCTTTTTCCCCCAAAAGATTTATATTGGGTGTATATACGCATGTGCTTTACTGTGGAGATGACTAATTAGCTCCACAGTAAATTGTCACTGTCTTACATGCATGTTGGCATTAGTGTGCAGTAAACTAATTAACTCCACTGTAGGATAGTACTGTTGGGGACAGTACTATCTTATGCCGGAGTACTTTACTACTCTGAAACACACATGTAGACAGTGACCAGGGGTGTAAATTAGGTCCAGTCAGCCCAGCCAGCTGGGGGCCTGCTCTACCCTGGCTCAAATTGCTGCTGTCCTGGGTGCATGTGTAGATGCTGCACCCAGGAGCAATTCACTTCAGCTCAAAGTGCTCTAGAGTTTATCATGTCACGTTAACTGATCGTGTAGATGTTACCATCTTCTATTTATGTTTTTCAAAAGTGTATTTTCCTTTATAAATATTAAGGGCAGAATAGATGGATATAAGCAGATTTCAGAAGTAACTAATAATGTGGGGTTCCTTAGTCTTGGGTTGCCCAGGTGGAAGGGCACTTGTTCTTTAGAAAGCGTTCCCTGTTCAGCTGTTGCATTTGATAACCCCAAAAAGAGGCTCTCCAAGTCATTAGCCAATTCTCAACATTTCAAGTTTAAAACCTTTAAAAAAAAGCTAAAATATGCAGGTTTTTCCCCTTAGCACAGCATTTTTAATGGTCATTGGGAAAGTGTGGTCTGGATTAGATTATCCTTTTACTAATGTAAAAGCACTGCTGATTCAAGCAACTGCCAAAGTATCTCAAGGCTTCCCATTTCCTGGTATCACTGTAAGTTTGAATTTTTCTTTCAGTCTACATTTAATTACAGTTGATCATGCAATGTGATGGATGAATTTTAATGCTAGTTATTTTTGAATTGCTTTGAGGTTTATGTATTACACACACACACGCACACAATCTCCTGTATATAAATAGATATATATTAGAACACTACCAGAAAAGTAAAGAATGTGTAATACAAGCATGACACGGATGATTGCACTGGGAAACTTAAGCTTCATTATATCCAGAATCTGTTGTTCACAGGACTGATTATTTAAGACAACTGTTGTTCCTGTGTGGAATCTTGTATGCATTGTGCAAATTACATTACTAATTTACTATTTGGCCAAATGTTACACTTTTGTAATGTGCCCTATTCCCTGCAGCTTCAGTTAAGGAATTTTAAGGCATCCATCTTTAGCGAAGAACTTCTCAGTTGACTTCAAGTGGGATGCCAAAAGTCTCACTTTTCTATTTCAAATAAATTACTCTGACACTTCACAGCCATGGCACTATATATTTTTACTTAAATGTGTGTGTTTTGTGGGTGCGAGTGCAGCATGGTTTGAACAGTTGTCAGATGTTTTATTTTTGGAAAGTGACAGTTAGTATTTTTGTGAGATAATTAAGAGTTAGTGAAGTTTTCTTGAAAAATAAAAAAATGCCCAACCTATCTTGTTTTACTTCTATATGTATTTTACACTCAATACCTCATTTGCCACCTCCTCCTCCACTATTTTATAAATCTGTTAATTAATGGTGTTTATTCTCCTCTCAGTCTGGTCTGAGTAATGTTTTTATGATTATAGTATTAGGAAGTGATGATAACGTATGTGGGGAAAAGGTAATTTTTGTATGTGGGCTTACCAATCACTATGGAAACAAGCAAAATATTTGCAGCCTGCAAATACTGATTAATACTAACTGGTTATTTTGGCTTTAAGAGTTACTATTTGAATGTAAAGAATTTCATCCTAATGGTAAAGTTGTCTATTATAATTTATTTCTATTTGTAATATTCTCATTAGAAATTAAGTCAGGAATTTAAAGCTTCATGAAATTTTAGCAGTTTCTAAAACAGCCATTTGATCAACATGTGACTCCAAGACAACCACTAGGCATTTTTTTCAAGTCATTGCTTCAGATTTCAGTGAAAATAGTTTTATTACAAAACTATTTTCCCCTGAAGCAAAGCATGCAGACATATGCATTAATTGTGTGGTATTAAAGCAATTTTGACAAGGCTGTGACTCCCACGAGAACGGTTTAAAAAGATAAACTTAAGCAGACCAATAAAAGAATATTTTGCCAGATATGCAAATAGTAAATTTTACCTTTCCCACCCGTGACACTCCTTTCTTTTATAATGGTACCAAAGCTTCAGAACACACTAGAGTTTTGTTCGATATACCTCCTCTAGATACTGTTGTTTCTGTTTCCCCAGCGTGAAAACTTGCATTGTTTCTTGTAGTCTATACATCAACCATCCTATTTTTGTTTCTCATCAAGTATAATGAATGTTTTAGAGCATAACTAGGACTCTTGGAGCTACTGCTATGCAAATAATAATTAATAAATAATGGTATATATAAGTGCCTATAGAATATTTGATTGTAGACAACAAGAAAAACAGGAGGAGGAACTAAAACCCATTTTAGCTCATAGCCATGATAAAACTCCTTGTGTTCCAAAAATGTTAATAGAACAAAATTAACTTATGTTGAATTGTCAGAGATTTATATCCTTGTTATATAATTCTCTAGTATGTTTAAAAATGCATACACAGTTCTTAACTAAACTCTATACACTTCTGGACTAATTTCTACAGAACCCCATACTGGTTGCTTAACTATTTCATTCTCCAGCACTTTTTCATATGGAAAAAAGATACAATTTGACTTGCAGTAAGAAAGAGGCTAGTAATTGCTTGTTACTTTTGAAAAAAGGGGGGAAGACCCTAAGTGATTTTGAAAAAAATTACCCAGTATGTCAAATTACAACACAAAGTTTATATTTTTCCTTTAAGTTTGGCCCACAGCGAATTATTACTCAACTTTTAATCCTTCTCAGTCATGTATGGGTTTTTAATTAACTCATTTCCTAACACTTATATATTTGAGTTGTAAGTAAATTTAGTCTTTGTCAGACATACTAGACTGACATCATTTGGATACTGTAACTTTTTACATTTATTCAATGAACCAAACCTATATCAGCAGTATAAGCTTCCCTCCACTATCTCACCAATGTGATTGAGCTTAACTGTAAGGAGACTGTCCCTTAACATGTAAAGGCAGTTTAGTCTGTGCCCATTTATTCCTTGGCACGACTGCTGTTAAGGCTACCATTGTAGGTTTATGAACTGTGGTAATTACTTATGAAATAAATGGGAATGGTATTGGTACTAAGCAAACTAAAAGCATTGCTTTTGCTCTCAGCAGCCTTAAGCCCTCATTTTAAAGATCTGTAGGCTCAAATGCATGAAATATTGACTCTACTGAAATCAACGGACTTTTCACCTGTGTTCTCTGCAGCTTTATAGATTCAGAGATCTTTGTAACAATTCTCGAGTCATTTTGAAATATAGCCTGGTCTTACAAACAGTTCAGGAATGGAGACCATCAGGTTTTTCTTTTAGAGAGACATAATTTTCAATCCAGCTGGGGAGTAAAATGCTTTCTTTGCTTTACTTCAAAACCCTTAGGGCCTTATTACATGTGAGCCACACAAATGGTGATCAGTGTTAGTGGTAGCTCGAGTTTGGAGCAGTCACACGTGCAGGCCAGCAAGGGCGTGGAGGACTGAAAGGTAATAATCCCTCCAAGCTTTCCCCCTGCCCTGGAAGCTTCTGCCTGCTCCTTGGGGTTTCCCCCAGGATAAACCTTCCTGCCTGGCCCCACCACTGCTGCCAGGCTGTTTTTTTCCAGGCTGCCTCAGTCCAGAAAGCAGCAGCAGCAGCTGGGCAAGCAGGTTCATCCTTCCCTGCCTGCTCCCCTGGGACAAACAGAGTGACAGCCACAAGTAAGCTGGGAGAGTGACAGTGAACACAGGTGCTGGGGAGGGTGGCAGGGGGACAGTGAGCCTGATCTGATCAGTGGGTGTGTGTGTTGGGAGGCGGGGGGTAGATAGGCAGCTAGCCTAGAGTGGAGGTAACATGGATCAGAGATAATTCTGCCCTTGAGTAGTGTAACTTTGAGCCACCTAATGAGTGCTTAAAACTAGTTTCAGGTATTAATGTGCAGACAATCCAGACGTTAAAAACTGCAAGAGCCTCTGAAAATTACCATGTAACAAGGCCTTCAGTCAGTCTGTCACAAAACCACTATATTCACCAATTACACTAGGTTTCTACATGAAAGTGTCTCACGATTCAAATAACAAAAATATGGTGCATCAGAAATTAGGCCTGATGGACCGATACATATTGAGAAGCATGCAAAATGTTTCCTTCCTACATCTGCTAAGTGTGGCAGGTTATTCAGCTAGGTCCAGCATGCAGATATTCTTAGTCCATGTTTCTTTACTCCGCTTCAATGTTGGGTGTGGCAAAACCGGGCCCCAGGGTGGTCGTGATGCTCCGTAGTGGCTGTGCAGCTCCTGCACCCACTCTGGCTCCCTGAGTTTTCTTCTTTCCTTGTTGTTTGCCATGACTGGCTGTAATTAGTCAAATTGATGGAAAGGGAGGCTGCCTGATGATCCCAGAGTGAGCCCCCATCCTTGCTCGTAACCAGCAAATCTGTCCTGGACACCACCAGCCTGAAACTTACACCTCAAGTGCTAGGTGGGTCATCCTGGCCTGTCTGCTGCAGTTCACTAATCGCCTTAAGCTAATTCTGTTGCCTAAAACCTCCCCTACAGCTACCCCCATTCTTCACAGATGTTACCAGTCATCACTCAGGTGGGGCAATTTGCCCCCTAGTCAATACTTGACCACTACAGGCCAGTGCGCCCTACTCAACCGCTGCCTTTTCTCTTGCTGGTCCCCTTAGCCTTGGCCTACGGTTACTGGAGCTGGCTTCTGGTTTCCAGCCACTATCTTGCCCTGCTCAGTTCTGTTTTCACCTTCCTTGGTCTGTGGGCCCCCAGCCCTGGCTCTTTCTCCTCTTGGGCTGTGGTTTGGCCCCCCTTGAGTTTTGGGTCCCTGGCCCCAGCTCTTCCCCTTGCGGGGCTGTGATCTGGCTCTTTCAGAATCAGGCTCTGACTGCCCTAATCCCCTGGACCTGGCAGCACTCAAGTTGCCATGTGATTCTCGGGTACCACTGGAAGCTCCTACCTCCCCTGATAGGCCCTTCTGGTCCACCGGTATAATTTAATCAAATAGTAAGCCCTCTGGCTATAACACAAAACCTTCCCTTCTGGGCAAACAAATGCTACAAAAGGAGTATCCTACTGCCTTAAGGATAAAACCTCTTCCCCCACATCAGAGCAGCCTTCCTTATTGTAGCAGCCTCCACCCTGGGCTTTCACTGCTGCCTGCTGTTTTGCTCTGATTCACAGTCCCTCAGGTAGCTCAGCCTCTTGCCCTCTGCTCAGGTAGCTGTTCCCTTGGCAATGGTAGGGCCAGACTGCCCTCTTAGCTCTGGCCCCTGGTTTATAAGTCCCCCCGATCCCTGCCTCTACTGCTCAGGTGGCTCTCCAGGCACCTGTAGAGGTTTCTAATCAGAGCCTGATGGCTAGCTTTCTGAACAGCCTGCAACTGCTGTTCTGTCTGGTTTGGAAGAGCCTTTATTACCTGTAGTAGACCTCTGCCCTATTGCAGAGCAGGGAATACTGCAATAGGCAGCGATAGTCTATGGCCCCATGGCTGCCTCTTCCCTGTAGCCAGCTCATCAGGTGCAATGTTTCCTCTGCCTGAGGAGTTCACTTCTGTGTCTTTCCCTTTAAAGTAATGGGGAACCCCTGGCTCCCTGTTACACAGGTCTTCATACTTATGGGCCTTCTGATTTTATGGAAGATTGTGAACGTGTTGATCCTGTGATCCTGTAGCCAAGTCATCCATCTGCATGATATCCATGCATACGAGACTTTTGAGATTATTTCTTGCCTGATGATTTTGATTATTTAACACTTCTGCTGCACCTTCCATTCATGGATTTTGAATTATTTCCCCAATAATAAATTTAGCTTTCTGCTGGCCGTCTGACGTAGCTGTTGCATGTGTTTCACAGAAGAGAAAACTAGTGTGAAGATAGAAAAAAACTTAACTTTTCAGCAGTCTGGCTTCCCTTTGTTGGTGAAAAGTGGGAAGTTTGATTTGTCTACAATTGCAGGTTAAAAAATGAAGGCCTCTTTTTCAGGTGTAAATCACACTTCTAACTATGGAGAACAGACTGAATTACTTTAATCATGCAGCTATTTGTAAGAAAAATAATACTAAAATAATATATAAGATAATTTATTATCTCACTGACAAATTACCCCTAAGTGATTTGCCTGAAGACACACGTGAAGGTCCAGATGCCTGCCAGGAATGGAGCCCAGATCTCCTAAGCCCCAGTCTTGTGCATTAGCCACAAGACCATCCTTTCCAGTCAATAGTTTCATCAATCATCATTTAAGTTAGCCTAATGCTTGGTTCTCTAAGGATAGCCCAGCTGGTTTATTTCTAGCTCTGTGTCTATTCTTAAAGCCAGCTGTTTATGTCTATGTGCGTTATCAAGTATATACGGTATTCAGAGTGCCCCTGGGCTTCAAACATGCTTTTGGCCCAAACAGCATTATAATGCACACAATCAAACACAAATAAAGCTTGCACTATTGTGATCAGAAGGACAGCAGATTAAGAGCCACTGACACAGGGCTATCTGGGCCTTTATGAGGAAAAAAGGATTACCTATGCCTGCACCAATTCTAGCTTCCACCTGGTGGAGCCAATGAGTAAACTCATCTGACAAGGAGTTACATGACCAGGTATCAGATCTGTTGGGAGATAAAAAGAGAAAATGAGGGCAAAGAAAGGGGCTAGTTGCTGAAGACTACAGAGCAGCTGCAAGGGGCTGGGCGGTTGCTGTTGAGGGGTGTAACAGGGAACCCTAGCCCTGTTACCGAGGAACAGGGTGGTCCCTTTAAATCCAGAACCTTCCAGTCATAGCCAGCCGGTCAAGTAGGGGTTAAGGCTCAAGCCCTGCCAGCCGGTCAGGTGACGAAGGGGAAGGCCAGAACCCTATAAACAGTGAGTGGAGAAGGCCAGAGAGGGGGATTCCCAATGACCGTGGTGCCACGGCAACTGGCTCTTTCAGAAGAATATGTCACACTGTAAGCCAAAAGCATGGTCATCTAAAGTAAGCAGGCAGGTTGCCTCTCTTATTTCTTTATTATTATTTTTCTATTATATGGCCATAGGAGCCTATGGTTTGCAATGGATGTTAATTGCTGGAGGAGCAGGCTGAGGCTAATGGGGAAGAAGGAGGCCTCATTGGGGGCCCACTTCAGTGTAGGGACCCCAGTGCAGAGGGGGCGCAGTTTTCGGGGGTGAGCGGACCCCAGCGCCAGAGAGGGCTCAGTATTATAGGAGCCTGAGTGAGTTTTTGAGAGCTAGAACCTTGGAGTCAAGTGATTGGTGGGTTTTTGACTGACAGGCCTAGCTAGAGAGAAAAGGGGTAAGCCCACAGCTGCTGGGATTCATAAATTCCTCTTTATGTTGGGGTCTCATCTATGAGGCTTGGGCTGAGGTATAGGGGAGGAACAGAGCTGCAGATAGTGCCCCCTGGCACTGGGGCAAGAAATGGGCAGCCTCCTGCCTAATTAAGAACATTAATTAGATAACAACAAGGCATGGCAGGGGAGAAGGCAGGTGGTTGGCCCAGAAACAGGTGGGTGGGCCAAAGGCAAATCAGCCCCGAGATGGCCCCTTGTTACAAGGGGACTTAAGGATGGGTTCAGCTGCTGGAAGAAGCTACAATAGCTGCAAGGGTGTGCTGTCCATGAAGAAGGGCCTGGCAGAAGTGAGATGAGTTTCCTGAGAGGAAGAGCTGGGTGGAGAAGGACTCCAGACATGAGACTTAGGAATTGGTGCTTGGCAAAGGGTAGGCAGCTAATTAGGTATGCTAATTGCATATGGATGAAGGGAGCCCTAAATGCTTGGTTTACGTATGGGGATGGACCATGCAACTCTTTAAGGGTCCAATTCCTGGAAAATCATTCAATTGGGTGGGTGTAGCATCCTCTTCTACTGTTACCTGATAAATGATGTGTGATAATAGAGGAAGAAGGCAGAGACTGACAACAGCAGAGAAGGAATCTACAAGCAGAAGGGAGTGGCTGTTGGACTCAGGTGCTCTGGAAAAGATGGGAAATAAGGCCACATCACTCAATGATCTTCTGATTAACTCCCTACTCATTTACTTTGTCTTAGGTATGATTGAAATATTTAATGACACAGGAATATCTCTCTTACCTACCAGCTATACTGTGCTACGTAAAAACAAGGAGCCAGGTTTTGTTATGATTGGCACAATGGATTTAGAGTCAATATGTAAAAAAAAAAAAAGCAAAAATGCAATGGAAGGGAGTTCTGCTGATGAAATTGGCTCTTGTTCAATAGCTCTGAACTCAAGGTATGTTGAAAATGCAGTAGGACACCCTTCAATGCTGCCATTCCTTCATCGGTTTAAGAATCCAATGGCTATTGCTGGAACTGGTGCATGGTCAGTTTGCTGTGACAACTCCCTAATAACCTCATACATTAATTGGAGTTTGCTGTGAGGGCAAAATACGACCTCCCTGGAATAACACTGTATGGAAGCACATACAGAACATATTTATGTATGTTAGTATAAAAAGAACTTTAGCAGCAATTTGTAAAACTAGTCTTGAGAATATTGCTATGCATTCTATTTATTTTATTATCAGGCACACTGACTTTCTTTTACTCTTGTATCTTGAGAAAATCTAGATTTTTTCCTTGTCTAATCCATATGCCTTTCTTTCATATTGACTTCTATCATTTTATAACTTATTTTATTCATCATTCAATTGTATGTGTTTTCCTCTTCACTTCAGTAGCACTTCCCTAATACAGGAGCACTATCCCTTTATTTTCACATTAGAGTTTTATTTTCTTTGATGGTCTTTTGATACGTGTAGGTGGGACAAGGGCCTTCAGTGGCAGAATTATTAACTGATGGTCCCACTCTCCCTTCCCATCGCTCCGGGGTTCACCTGCCATGCCTTGGACTTAAGTGATGGAATAGGGTGAAGGGGAAAGAACCTGGTCTTCAAGGTGGTCTATTGTGTGGGTTAGGGAAAGCCCTGACAGATGTCTTTGTGGGGCTCCTGCCGCCCTACACTCTGAACACCAGATGAGGTGTTCCAGAGCAGACAGCTTTGTTTTATGATTGTAGCCTCTCTGGTTTTCCTTTCCCCTTTTGCCTCCAGCATTGCCCCTTTAAGGCATGCCAGACCCTGTTTCAAAGTGTTGCCCCTTTAAGGGCCACCAGTTCAAACCAGTAAACAGGACCTGGGTTTGCCTTGCCTGTTTAGTGAGTCAGTTGAACAAGTGTAGTAGCACTTCTGGAAGCCTGAGAGGTACAGCTCCTGCAGGGTTTCCCCCCCTCCTGCTTCTTCCCAAGCCTTGTTCCTTGGCTCTGGCTACTCCCTTCCCAGTTCTTTGGGTGCTGTCTGGCTGGGGCCAACTCAGCTGCTCACAGCCCTCAGGCCAACATGTTTGCCACCTGCCACCCACCAAGTCTTCTTTCCAGTAAAGGAGGGGGCTTCTGGTGAGACTCCACTCCTCCAGAGATTCTCCAGTGCTTCCTTCCTGTGCATGCTGCCTCCAACAGCTTCAACTGTGATATGTGTGGCCCTGCCACCTAAGCCAGGAGCTCCACCTGCCCCCCATAACTGTCTCATGGCTGTTGCATTCAGTGTTTCCCAGCTGTTCCCTATTTCTTGCTTGACCTTGACCCGGCCATCTTCCTGGTCTGCAACCTGGGTAGCTGGGCAGGGCCTTTCTGGACATGGTGTTGCCTCGTAATTGTCCTGTGCCCAAACCCCTGCTATACTAAGACACTTCCATGTCTTTCTTTGTGCACACACCTAAATTGTAATGCAAATGGAAGTAAAAACATTAGAGGTGGGACTTCCTTAGCTTTGATTTGGATTCCTGTGAAATCAATGGAACTCCTATTGACTTGCTTGGTAGCAGAGAGAAACCCATTGTTGCCAACTATTGCAAATTTTTTGGAAGGCTAATTTTGCCTTTTACTTAAGAATCTTGATCCTGGAGACAAGTTTTGCAAGCATACCAGATATTTAGAACATTTGCTGCCATCATGACTGCAGAGTCAAACTTTAACCCAAGGTCTCAGTGGACTCTGACAGTATAAAATGGAAAATAAATAAAAATAACTGAAGATTTATTGCTACTTGAAATCTCATGATTATTTAATCTCATGACACTTACATCTTGAGGTTTAATTATATTGAAATCCCATTCAAATTACTTAGAAACTTGAGCACCCAATAAAATGACTATGCATGTCTGAGTGCAGGTTGCAGATGTAGCCAGAGTCTCTTTCATCCAAGCATATTCCTTCTCTCTCCATATTCTGTTAGGTTTTCTTAGCTAAAAAACTGTGGTCAGTTTAGTAAGGTTTAAATGTGAATGTGAGACACCAAACCCACCATGCATGAAACTTAAAATAGCTTAGGTTTTACCCATTTGTATGTAACCCGGGTGGTACTCCAAGATGTACCCCCTCTCCAATTGAAGGGATCAGAGCAGGTGCACAAGCACTGTGGGAGGTGTAGGGACCCTCCTTCCCCTTAGAGCAGAGCCAGATCACCAATGTGGACTTAACCATGTACCTTTTAATGAGAAAAACAGCAGTGGGAACATAACATATATAAACCAGGGGGTATAGGGGACACTACAGTGCACCAAGGGGGCAGGATTCAATAAAGGTTAGGCACTTACAGTTGTAGACATATGCATCCAGTTGACAAAAGACAGGTTTAACAAAATATAAAACACAAACAATACTGGTTGGCGAAATATAAAATGCACAAAACGTCAAATAACAAGAAATATAGGGCGTAAGTACCTAGAGGGGGGAAAAGAGGGAAAACACAATGACCCCCCTTGCACTGCAACTAGAATTTATCCCTGTCACTTACTCTAGTTCTTCCCAGCTGGGGCTTGAACTCAGATCTTGCACATAATAGACAGAAGCTCTACCACACAGCCCCCAGTGCTGGTGCTAGCCTAAGCTGCTTGGGGTTTTGACCTTCCAGGAGCTCCTGCTTCATGTTGAGCTTCCTGGCCTCTCGCTGGAGGAGCTGGAAGCAGAGCTGGGAAGCCCTCAGGTCACTGTTCAGCTTCTTGCTGGAGCTGGGGAGCCTCTCTTGCTGGCCACAGCCTCTTGTAGGGGATCCTGGAGCCCAGTGGGGAGCCTCTCCTGCTGGCCGCACACCATGCTGCTGAGGGTCCAACTGCTGTCTGTGGGTCCCACTCCTTCAGGCTCCTCTGGGGCAACTGCCCAGCTCTTTGAAACTCCTTCCTCATGGTCCCTCGCTGGTCTCCTCTGAGTCAGCTGCGTTGGCCTTTTTATCCCCCTCCAGGTGACCCAAGGGGCCAATCAGGGGACATGGAGGGTGAGTCTCTGGGGCCGAGGAAAAGGAATCCAAAGCCCTCCAATCATCTTTTACCCTTTCAAAACCCCTGGGCCAAATCATTACCAGCTAGCCCATCACATGTATTATTATTCTGATCTACTTTGAAAATAGCTACATCAGGAAAAGTCTGGGGGAACACTAAATTTAGTGTGGAACGGAAGTAATGTTGGGATTCAAATAAATAATGATCCTCTATCCAAGGATCTTACAAGCCATGCTGGCTCAGGTTCTGGACAGATTACCTATTCTTTAACTGCATCCTCCAGCTGGTGTGGTAATGACTGTTGGAAAGGACGAAACTTGTATGTTGAAAGTTAGGGTTTTAAGATTCAATGGATATGGGGTCTCAGTTCAATGCATATGAATGACACCCTAACCTTCTTTGAACCTGCTTCATCTTCCTTCCCCTCCTCCCTGGATCCTACCTTGAGCAGGAGGCTGGACTGGACGACCTCATGAGGTTTCTTCTAGTCCTACTTTCCTATGATCCTAATATTATTGTTTTTGAGTGCTAAATACTCCAAGAAGTATAGGTTATTTGTACTCCTATAGTGTTCTCTTTTATGCAATATGAAGCTCAGCAGAAGCATCACAATATTGACGATACCGCTGGCTTGACTTTTTACTTAGCAGTAGGCTAGTTCCCTTAATGGGATAAATGAAGCAGCCTTCAGCTTCTTCATCTCTCCTTTTTTAGTAACCAGATTATTGACTTGCAATTTGTCATGATGATATAGCTTGGTTACTAAATGGGAAATGTTTAAATCAAGCAGTAATTAATGCATTGTAAAGCACTTCAGGTAATTGTGTAATATGCAGCACATTACCTAGAGTAGTAACACGTTCTACAGCTAAACCAGCAACTAAAAAAAATTGCCAGGTTATTTTAGGATGTGAAAGGCATGCTGTTGTGGAAAGCCAGTGTGAATCCATATTATGCAGAAATCAATGGATACCCATCTTTCTAGACTATACCAAGAGCTGTGTGACAAGGGCACAGCATTTTTCCTAATCAAGCAGGTTGTGTGAAAGCTAAGAGTCAAGCTGAGCTTGCTATATCCAGCTGTACTTTGTTTGCTACTTAATGGAGCAGGTCATAGTTATAACACCCCAAAGAAATCAACTAGTCTCAGCCTGAAGAGCACAGAGGAAGTGTTGGAACTCCAGCAGTTCAGTATTAAATCACTTCTATAGGTCATCTGTAGAGAAAGGACTCGGTGAAATAATAAACCAGTGTCATTCTGTTGCCTGTGTTTAAGATTCTTCCCCCCCAGGGGAAGGAGTATGTGCTTTAGGTTGGAAAGAGCAATATGGCTAAAGAAATAGTTATTTATGTATTATACAGCTCTTGGCAGGCTATCAAACAGTGGGGTTTGCAACTCCTCCTTTCCCAGCTATGCAGAAGACGAGTCTGTAAAATAAGTTGACAAGTATAAAAGATTATGTACTACTTGTACTGTAACAACATCCAGAGGCCTCTATCATCACTGGGGCCTATAATGCTAAGTACTCTATGAACACATAAAAGTGTTCATTCTGAATAAACTTTACAATAAAGACTGGCAGCATTCTGTACAAATTCCAGCTCTTCCACACGATGGCCACAACAGTCAGCAAAATATTTGTAACAACTGACAAAATAAAATTCCACCTTTTTTGGAACTCTTCCAAATCTGCAGTCTTACCTGTGATTTACAATTATTCCTATTTAAGAGAGCTCTCAGTCCAGGCTACCTACTTCCCAGAATACAAGATGATAATGTATTGCTGTAAATTGCTGAAGTCCTTTCTTTGTGAACTAGGAAATGAAACTCCAGCACCCATCTTGCCCTGTAGAATCCAAGAAGGATCATATTTTCAAAGGCATTTAGGTGCCTAAAGATGCCGAAAGGCACTTAGTGGGATTTTTCAATGGCTCCTGAGGGGCTTGTCAAAATTGACCTTGTAGGTGCCTTCACTTAGGCATTGAAACCTATGTGACGGTTTCCTTCTGGTGGATGATGCTACCTGCCTAGGATCCCTATATGGTCAGTGCAGGGATGGGCCTAACCAGCTCCCAAGAGAGATCGGGAATTCCTAGGTGCTGAGCAGGAAGGACACTAATGCTAGCTAACAGGAATTGCTAGAATTTAGGCACCTGGCTCAGGGCTGCAGAGGAAGGGCTTGCATGTCTTAGGATCCAGAATCCCTGGAGAGAAGGTTCGTAACTAACTGACATCAGTACTAGGCTCAGCACAGAGCAGTGCACCCCTTGTTTACTCCTGAATGTCAGTGATAGTGGTGGAGCCCATCTGTTACACAGTAATCAGGTGGGTACACCACTCACCCAGGAAGAAGGAGTTTCCTCCTCAACCTGGGGGGTTCAACCAACATCTCTCATCTTCCCAATGACTATGCATTATGCGGGGGGGGGGGGGGGTGTCCCCCTCCACTCTTCCTATTAAAGCTGGCCCACTAGGCAGTCAAAAACACAAGATTCATGGAACTAGCAGGAGTGCAAGCAAGCAGGAATGTGCCTCTGAAGCCCAGTGAGACGTGCATTTCCCTTGGGGGGTGGGGGGGAATTCTGCATTCTGGTCACTGCTACCAGGGTTATTCCTATTTGCTTTAAACCACTGATGATCCAATGCAAAATGCATATGCACCAAAACTAGGGTTAATTTCACAGAAGAGAAGTTACCACACTTCCCTTTTCCTAAGGAAGAAGGGGGCAGGAAGAAACAAACTTAGATGAAGTTTACTCTGCCTCCCTCCTAACCGTGGTTCTACTGCCATAAGATAACTCCTACTCAGTGAGTGCATCTACATGAGATGCTAATTGTGCGGTAGCCTAATATTACTGCACAGTAGCGTGTCATAGTAAAAACTGTGCGAATATGCTACTGAGCAGTACTATTAGGCTACCGTACAGTTAGCATCGCTAAAAAGCTGTGTGCTGGTGCTACTGTGCAGTAGTGCCAGCTACTGTGCATTGATTTAGTACTTGGTTATACAACTACTAAACTTAATGTGCAGTAACTGCAGCACGTTAATGAATGTGTAGACATGCCCACTTAGGAGCACCAGAGACTGGGAGTTAGGCAGAGTACATCCCTTAGGAGAGCCTAACCCCGAGGTAAGGCCCAGTTTTCCCTTTTCTCCGTAAAGTGGCAGCAGGGCTAGCTGTTCGATTTTATGTAAGTTTGAACTTTAACCTGAGCAATTTTGGTGTAGATTTTTGTTCTATGTCAGGTTACATGCCATGCTGTGTTTATGCCAAAAGGCAGGCCGAGGAAGTACGCCTTGCTCTTGCAGTAGAGGTAGTGAGGTTTGGTGATGGTTCTGAATGCCAGCTGGGTGGTAACGTTCTCCTACATGCATGTGGTATTATGGAATCATGCCTCAATAAGTTGGTTTTCAAGAAAATCTTTGTTTTACTTTTTGATTTAAAAGAGAACTTCTTAAAACTCAGCAGGTTTTTTTTTTTTTTTAATCCTGAGCAATCACGCCAACACCAGCGCCTTAAGAGGAAAGATTAACATGCACTGCACTCTTTACTCCTTTGCAAGGAATTCACTGGTATTTGCAACCAGAGAAAATGCTAACCATCATGTTTTTACCTTTAACTTTGAAACATGCTGATCACATATTCTCTCTCAGCCTTTTTGCTCTCGGCTGCTCATGCATTTAGTTTATTCAATTCATGGCAGTGTACAATAAAAAATCAATAAAAAGCATTTATTATAAAGAACCAGAGATTAAAATAACTGACTTGCTACCCCATTAAAACATGGCTAGCTCAAAGTGAGGATGTACACATCACACAAAATGTGATTTATGCTCCGCTTGGGAGGAAAAAAATCCAGTAAGCAGAAAAGGAAGTTTTATTGTCTTGCCCATGAATCATTGTCCTGCTTTAAGAAAGTTCATAAATATAAAAATTATTATTTAATAAAATTAATTTAGCATTTTATTATAAATACAGCCATTGTAAATAATGGGTTTATGTTTCCCTACTGGTGATAGTGCCTTTTAAAACTTTAATCAGTTTGGTAAAGTAGCTGCCTCAGTTTCCAAGATTTACGTAAAAATAAATATCCATTTATTAGTCAGTTTTATGTGTTAACAAATTACCCTGCATGTCAAAGGCTTTTTGTTTGCAAGTTGGAGTGATGCTGAGGCTACATGTACAGCATGGGAGAGACCCCATACCACAAATACCATCTGGTGTCAGCAGCAATTAATCTTTGTCTTATTTACACAGTGGTTAAGTGGGGATCCAGTTTCAGTTGAATCCTCCTCCTGAGAAGATCCACATTATTTGCATCACATAAAGGGAAAAATCCCTCTTCACTCATCTAATTCTGTGGGTTTTTAGGCAATGTCAATTTTTAGATATTTTCCTAAGTGAGCACCAGACTTGGGCATTCATAATCTGCCACTGCATATATAAAACCCTAATCCTGAAAACACTTATGCACAGAAGTAACTTTTCTTTTGAGTTCAGTGAGACTATTTAGATGTGTAATTGTTTCCTATATCAAGCCAAAAAATGGAAAATTTCCTGGGCAGCTGCTGATAAAACGGGGAACTTCCAAATGGCACTAGCAATTCCCAGACCTGTGTACACAACACTATTGGGTTTTGTGTGCAAAATTTAGATGCACAATTTTGTAAATATAGCCTTATTTCTTAACACGGGTAAATAAAAGCAAGTCATTTTGTATTCCAGGTATGTATAAGACATCTGAGTTTCAGAGGGGCCTAAATACAATTCCACAAGAAGCCAATGGGAACTACAGTTTCTCAAGGTATATACATCTAGTATATACATCTAAGCAGCCGTGTTTTAAAAAGCTTGGACAAATCCTCATCATTCCCTTGACTTCGGTGGAACTGTGAAGAGTCACACCAGATGGAAATCCAGCCTTTGGCTCTCATGCTGGTAGCAGAGAAGTAGATATACAAAATAAGAAGCTATGTAAAACTTACACTATTTTAATATTAAAATGTGATGTGAAGAAAAGTTAGCTGAAGGAGGAAGAGTTTTCAAAGACTCTTTTTTTTCTATTGGAGAATTCCACAGGCAAGTTTTTAAGTTTATTCAGCTTAGTAAAAGGGGGGGAAAGCCTATAGCAGTTTGTTGCAACAGGCGAACTGAAATTCACTTAATTTGTTACTTGCCGTTTTGTCCTATAAACTCAAATACTTATTAACACTGTAAATATGCCTTTTTACTGGCTCACTGACAGCTCACATGCTTTCTGTGCTGTCTCCTTAAACATTTATGAGCATTCATGAATATGCAAATTCACAAGCTAATGTCTGCAAAATGGTTGCAAGTACAAATGCTGTGTTAATATTTCATACAGTGATGGGAGCAAATCAACAATCATAAATTTTGAACAAATATGTTGCTTCATTAATAACTAATGAGGCAGTGCATGGAGCTCTAGATTTGGCATTTAATAGTAAAAGTGGTGTTTAAAAAGAGCTTATCAAGCAGCATGCGCATTTGAAAAGGTTTAGCAAGTTCTGTGGTTTACAGAAAGGCTCCTGAAAGATGAATTTCAGAGATGCAGTCAAAAAGCAGAACTAAACAAAGTTATTGATAGACCCACCAAGAACTCTTCTTTTTCTAACTCTCTGTTCTTTCTTTGCAGGCCCAGAATTTTTCAAATTTGATGTAGCTTGCCTTAAGCCCTCTGCAGTCTATCTTTGGGGGAGTATTTTGGTTCATAAGATCTGTTGTTGTTTTTAAGACAAAATGGTTTTCTAGTAGAATATGTGGTGCAGTTCTGCATTTACCTAAACTATGCTATTACTATGTAGTAAGTGTTACCCGGGGAAATGATGCATGCTATTTTAACTCACTAGTCAGTGTATGTGCTACAGCTCCCTCCCTGTGCTCAATCTGCAGGGTACATGTCTTACAGATTCAGTAAAGGAGGCATGTCTGTTTAATTAAAGCTCAGACTTCTTTTGCGCTGGAGGTTTCCACTCCAGTCTTTGTTTTCTCAGTCAGGACGGCAGCCAGCACACAATTTTATAGAGTGGTGCTCAGGACGCACTCATTGTCAGTTTTGCATGGCTGGCTGGAAGGTCAGAGTGATAAGGATTAGATGCTGCAGAACAAGGCAGTGGTAGTTGCCATGAAATGCCAGAAGCTAGGTCCCCCCACATCATAGCAGATCCTATAGACTTGGCTGTGAGTTGGTACTTTGCTGTCACTGCTATCGGTAGTTTTACTTCGGACAAGTTTTGATACTCATACCTTGTAGAAGAATAGATTAAGATTTAGACAAGTTCTTCTACTGACACCAGAGAGAGATCTGAAATGTGGAGACATTTTATTTACTTTTTCACATATTTGTGCCACAGAAAAGAAATGGAGACAGTACAAGGGTTTGAAATAGCAGTTACAGTTAAGAATCTGTACATATCCTTACATACTTTATAGTAGCCAGAGGCCTGTAGCCACAGGCATCGATGTGAAGTCTTGTGCAGATGTAGCAGAAATGGCCCTTGCCCCAGAGGAAGAATGCTGTTGGTCTTGATCAGAACCATCTCATTGTCCTTCGCCCAGACTTTACTGGGGATATATTCTGGTCTCCACCCACGGAAGGGTGTTGTTGAAATTCCATGAGAAGATCTTTGCAAATATTTTCTCCCCCATCCTGAACATTTTACCACAAAAAGTAGAAATCTGGGGTAAAATCTTGGCCCCACTGACATAAATAGCCATACTCCCACGGACTGTGATAAAGACAAGAATTCAGAGTGATAGGTATAAAATGAGTCAAAACATTTCTGGGCATCAAGGCAGCTCTTGTCCCACCCTATAGAATTGGAAGACCCCACCAGTGCATTTCATAGTAGGGCACTCTTCACCATAGATATCACTAGGCTCATCTATACATGTGCATTTAATGCACAGTAACTGAAATTAATGGGCCTTGCATCTATCTACACATGCATGCCTGTACTGCGCAGTAACTACAGCAACTTGCACTGACTTGAGGGTAAATTTGATACCTGCATCATGCAGTAGCACTGTGTGCACGGACTGACTGGGGATTAGCTTTAGTCCAAAGTCAGTTCCCACACAGCGTTAATGTGCTTTAATGCTTGCATGTTTAGATGCTGGCTTATTCCCGCTTACTGCGCAGTAAATTTAGGCTGGCATAAATGCACGTGTAGATGCATGCACTGTGTACCCACTACCACAATCACAGGAGCCATTCTTTTGTCAGGCTGATTTTTAGTGACGTGTTCAACTGGGCCCATAATCGGTGGTTTAAGTAGCAGCTGAAGACCGATAAAGGAGGCTTGAAGCTGAAAGATGTGTGCTTGATTGATCCTCAAAGTTACTGTTACCCATAACCTTCTTCTCTAGGTGTGCTATGTTGCTATAGACTAAATGCCTATAGAAAATTCATTAAAAAATCAGGGTTGGAAGGGACCTCAAGGGGTCATCTAGTCCAGTTCCCTAAATCCAAGCCCCCTAATGAGACAGATTAGGAAATCTCAGTGTAAAGTAAATGAAGCTGTCAGAGTGAAGTTGACAAATACAGTTGACAAAATTATTTGTATTTGCTATAATGCTTCATAGCTTATGTCAATTTATGCCCAACCCTTAGCCCCTCTCCTTTCTGTGGGAGCACACGGCACAAAAGACAATAGAACCAATGAGTCTTTACAAAAGTGCTTACAGGGAAATTCACAGAAGTTATAGTCTGTAGGGCCTAACACCTTCAGCATCTTCCCTTGAGGTTTTGGTACATTTGACATGTTTAAAAGTTTCAAGGTACTACAGCAGCCTAACATCCCCATGGGATGCAATGTTACAAAGGGGAGAGGGACATAGGAAAGACCTCAAAGACAAATCTGCAATGCAGCCATCCACGTTCTCCTTTAGGGATGCCTAACTTTATCATCATGAGTTTAGTAAGCATCAAAGTGCCTAGCAGCACTGCAGTACATGAAACTTCCATTTAATTGGACTAGAATCCCTGATGGAAGAGAAGGAAATCATTACAGACGCCTCCCAAGTCACCCTGTGCTAGAATATCTTATTCCAACATAATATGCTTTATACACAGTTACTTTGATAGTGATTTAATTAAAGTCTATCTTAGTGTATCCCTACATGGAATCTATTCTATTCTTTCAATTAGATGGAAGAGAAACAATAGCAACATTTCATTCCTGAACTGTACTGGTAACACTGGTCTTTGTCGTCTTAGATGAAATGTGTAGTCATGATTTTCTTTCTAGTTGGATGCCACTTACTAGACTACTGGAGGCATGAAATGCAGAATTTATAGAGATTTACCAAACAATCTAGAAAAATATACAGTAGCTATTCATCTGCCAGTTTTTTCTGTCCTTGTTTTGTTTTTTTGAAGTTTGGATAGCTGTGCTTGAAAGATTAAGTCCTGAGGATCAGATACATCTTGTTATTAACTAGACAGACCTGAATAACTGTTTTAAAGCATTGCATGTATTATTTGCAGATGCAAACTTGCATCTGAAAACAACTACCTAGTTTCTTTTCATGTCAATGTCCTCTCTCCAAAGGGTTGTGTAAACGACTTGACAGCAGAGCAAGACATGGCAGTAAATGTCAAGGGAAATGGATGGGGGTCAGGAAGATCATTTGTTTGAACCTGTTGATTGGTTTTAGGTTGACCAAAGCACAAACAGCCCTGTCATTTATCTTGGGAAGGGAGGGAAGTGGAGCCAAACGGCAAGGACTTGTTAAAAATCTCCAGATCCTGTCAAAATGCCTCTGTTTTATGGCTTTCAGTTTGAAGGCTGAAGTTTTTGATGAGGTGTATAAATAGTAACCTCGTAAATTGTTCCATTACATGTAAACATGATTTCTAAATTTTCTTTTTGAAACCCAACTTAATAGTAATAAGGCAGACTTGTTAGAGCTGCCTTAAATATTTATGTGCCTGGCTTGCTTTTTGCACAACTTGTATTTATAGAATATTATTTCTTTTTTTGGTGCAGTTTTAGGCTCTGCTGCCACTAGCTTTTGACACTTTAATTTAAGTGTAGCTTAAAAAAATAATTTCTTTCTTTTCTACCTCAGTATAAAGATAAACCAGTGAAATAATTCTTGCATTCCCTGGTATAATTTCAGTTTTTAGCTATGTTGATAATTTACTTTTGATGCTAATTAATTACAAGTAATCATAAAAACAAATTAAAAGCACTATACTTGTAGCAGGTTTTTTATGCTTATGAAATAATGCATCTTTATGCATCTGTTTACTTGCTGTGTAAAAAAATGTAATCTATATTCATAGGAAAACAACTTTAGCACTTTACATAGGTGCTGTAAACCATTACTGGTAACTTGTTTTCAGCTCTGTTTCATTTTTCTAAAGGAAGAATGAATGAGAACGAGTCCAGTTGTTTAGCACCGAAATACTTGGATAAAGGTACTTTAGTTGAGGATTGGAGTCAACCTAGAGACACTACTAGACTTAGATGCTTGAGAATATTATTTTATAAGGAATAATAATAGGATATTCATTTATATCCCATCTAAATGTCTTTTAGAAATTACCTGAAGTCACTGAGTAGCATAAGCATAGTTTACTTCTTATCTATGCCGCTTTCCAACAAAAGATGCTAAAAGATTCTTTTTGTTCACTATCGCATTGTGGTACAAAGCTGAAGAGGTGAGGCTTGCATTCATATAGTAAGATTTATAATTACCAGTTGTGTAAGGAAGTTAAATAGGAGAGGTTCACCCTATTTGTCTGTGTGATTGTAGTTATCATTTTTCCTGTGCAAAGTGGCTGTCTCTTGGGTAGCCCTGTACATATCTGTGAGGTGGGACAGATTCTCCTCACCACCCATAGTTTGCAGAAGGTAATTCCTAGTAAATGCTATTGAGTGTCCAGTAGTAGTGATACACCTTTCTCAAAAGGTAGCACAATAGTTCTAACTCATTCGTTAAAATATTTCCCTTTTACCAGCATATACAATATTATGGCTGTTTTTTATCCAGGCACTTATCTTGAATAGGCACTGGGAGAACTGTGAAATGCTGTTTTGCGTTTGGTGTGAAGATCTTGATCTGGATGTCATCTGCACACGGTGGCATTCATATCCACGATAACTCCCTACCTCTATATGTAGTTGTGTTAATATATAATCTATATATTAAATAGATTAATGGAGAAATCTCATAGATAAATACAAGTGATTGCTGGACACAGAGATGCAGCTGGTCATTACAACCCTCTGGGATCAATCTGAAAGGAAGGATCCAAGTCAGCTCAGAGAACTTCCTCACACTCTTGCCAAGTCTCAAAGTTGAGTCACCAGCCACTCATTATCAAGGCTCTGTGTTTTGACCTAATATCTGGAGCTCAGCCCTGGATTCTGTGGCAGCTTCCAGTATTAAAAAAAGAGGCTTTTATGTGATTAATACGAAAATGAGTAAAACAGGCAGCACAGTCATCCTTGTGTTATTTAAGTTAATATCAGTTCAGTCGATTTTTATGCTGCCCAAATCCCCCTGCCTTTTTTCTTCCCCCAATTTCCAGTACAGTTTCAGTAAAATTTTATATATAACTTGTGAACTGAAAGCAGCATGTAGCAGTTTCTGAGAGCAAGATGTGAATTGTGACAACTGAGCAAGAAACAACTAGCTTTAGCCTCGTGTAACAGAGAGCCGGGGGCTCCTGGTTCATGTAAGGCAGGGGCGGGCAATTATTTCAGGTGGAGAGTCGCTGAACAGAATGACCTGGTGGGCTGCATCCAGCTGCATTTTGCCCACCGCTGCTTTAAGGTAAAAGCAGCACAGCCAAGGAGCTCTGCAGGCCAGGCAGGGTGCAGCAGCTGCAGGTTGCAGAGACAACAGGCTAATGAGGCTGATCAGCAGGTAACTGCAAGCAGCCCAGGCAGTCTGCTGACTCCAAGGGGGCAGAGCTCTGGGAGGATATAAGCCTGGGGCTTGGGCTGGCAGGCTAGTCTCTCCCTTGCAGCTGCAAGGGAAGGAGCTCCTGCCCAGGAGAGCTGCCTGGGAACCCTCGGCCAATTGCTGTGCTGCCTGTGGGAACAGTGAGGCTCAGGGAGCTCACAGGTGTGCCAGCCAAGAGACGAGCAAAGTTTTCTCTCCTAAGAGGTAGAGGGATGCTTCCCCTTTATGTTTATGTTGTAGCCCAGGGGCTTAGGCTTATGTTATAGGTATACTGGCAGTTGCGTTGGGACAGTAGGGGCAGTATGTGGAGGTCCCATTAGTGCCTGAGGGGCATGCAATCACCTTGAGCCCTGTCAAGGAAAAGCTCAAGGCTCGACTGACTATTGTTCCCACAGTGGGCATAGAGTGAAGCTGCAGAGCCAGATGGGCCCAGCACCTGAGAGGTGTGCAGACACACAGGGGCCAGGGGTCTGGCAGACAAGGGCAAGGGGCCCAGTGACCAAAAAGGGCCAAAGCAGAGCTAGTGCCTCAAAACCAGGCCCAACACAGTGGGCCCAGTTTAAAAGGCCTAGCTATAGTAAAGGGGCAGATGCTGAGGAGGCCGGAGTCCCAACAGTGACTGCAGTAACACCCATGAGGCTTGGGGCGTAGTTTAGGGAAGAACTGAATCTACACATGTAGCCCTTAAGGCTGTAGGTGCCCTGCAGGACACAGTTGACCAAAGGGGTCCAGCAAGGGGCCTGGGAGCAGTAGAGACCAGTGGGGTGCTAAGGAGCCCCAGTGCGGGGTCCAGTTGGACTGGGGGTCACGTGAAGGCCCAGGGACAGCCTCCCTTTTAGAACCATAAGAAACACCAAGGCATGGCAGATGAGAGAGAAGGGAGGGCACCCTATGAGCAGTGTGAGGCATGGTTGCTGAGCCACCGGGGGTGTCTCCTGGTGCACAGTCCACGCGGCACTCGCTGCTGCTGCGCCCTGCAATCCTAGTCTGGCCCAGGTTCTGCTGGCATTGCCAGGCATGAGTGAGTCAGCAGCAGGGGCGGAGGTGGGGGGTCTCAACCCGGAGATTTAAGGTCACAGCAAGAAAAGTTTGGGAGCCACTGTTCTAGAGCGGTGGTAATAATCTCTGTCCTTTACAAACACATTTTCATTTGTATTTTGCATGCATTCCTAATAGAGTTCCATATTTTTCTAGTTATCGATCCTTATTAATTCTTACAACATTTCATCATTCAGCACTGCATGCAAAGTCCGTTAATACTCTTTATTCCAATAAAGTAAGACCTGTAGAAACTCAATACCTCTCTTGATTTTCAGCTTCCTAGTGTTAATGTTTAACTTTTGGGTTTGGGTTCTTCAGTCAGATCTCAATTTTTGATCCCCATATTATCAAAGTATATTGAAAATAGGTCAAAGTCATTAACAGGTGTTTTGCCAAACATTTATGGTGGTAAATATTGATGTTTACCAAAGTATAAATCCATTCACATCACTCCCTTTGGCTACTCTTTTGGTTTTTGTTTTCATTTATCCTATAATTTACAGACAATAGTCAGTGTTCACAACCCTGTACTACTGTTCTCTTGGGTTCTGTTGAACTCCTAACATTTAGTATTTCTGCCTAGACCCCCATATGTCTCCACTCTGTGGTGGCTGTGCCTAGTGCCAATATCATGAGCATGCCTGAGACATACAGCCTAAGTGGTGCTGTGTGTGCCCTGGGCTGATTTCATTACATTTTTCTGCTTTTGGTGCAAGCACATTTGGAATTAATGGACAAGACATGTTTTCATGGTGACTTTCTCTTGCATCATTCAACACAGTCCAACAGATCTTGCCTGCAGAGCCTCATCATCCAGCCCCCAAGCACTGCCCCTGGGTCCAGAGACCCACATGCTGCACACTGTGCATGCACCTGCCTCAGCTGGCCCTAAATCCATGCCAAGCACAGTGCCCATTCCCGTCAGTCCAGGACATATGCCACATCTGGCACCCACCCTGGCTGCTATGGGGTGGACACCGGATGCAGCATGGGTCCCGGATCAGCCAGACTGGCTGCCGAATGCAGTGCATATCCTGAACTAGCCTAAGATGGGCACCGTGTGAAGTATAGTCCCGGACTGGCTCAAGTGTGTGCCACCTGTGCTGGATCTGGCATAGTTGGGACAGACTGAAGAAGAAGTTGGTCTGATAAAAGATTACTCACAAAAAACCCTGTGTCTCATATTTGCAATGATATAAAATACTATAATATCAGCATCTGAAGTCTTCACATCATATTACCTCTGACATTAAAAACAATTTTTAAGAAGCTTTATGTGCCAAGCGGATTTTGAAAAAATGCCAAATATGTATATCTCCCATTGGTTTTCATGGCAGCTGGAGTTTCTCTGCAAGTCTGAAATTCTGGCCACTCATTCAGGTGATTTAAATGAAAATCCTGTAACTTGTGTTTAATTTTGATTTACTAAAGAGGGAAAGCAACATTTAGAAAACAGATTTGGTAGCACTCTAAATTATGTATCCTAAAAATCCTTAACTACCCATTCAATTTACATACACAGGGTTTTTATTACATATTAAATAATTGTTAAAACATATTTATAGAGAGTAATATATTTAATAGATACAGTACTTATAAATATGTATTGCTAACATGGTTGGTAACCCTCTACATAAGGCATTCGCTTTTAATAATCTGCTCCTATGTAATAAACATCTGATTGCTGTCTTGACAAATGTAGAAAGATGCATTTATATGCAATAGTTTTTGTATGTTAATTGTCAGCAGCAAGTATATCTATGCAATAGATATAGATCTTACTAAATACGGTAGGTGTTATAGTTCAGCAACAAGTTTTTGTTAATCAAATGGTATTGAATTAACATACTGTACAATAATTGCCTTGTTAAATTTAAATTAAAACCTTATTTGAGACACATAATCTGGAGTGTGACTCACTGTTCTAACCACATTTAGATTGTTGTCAGTACAATTAGGATTTTGAATTTACAAGTTATTTTTTTAATTTAATCAATCACTATAGCAACTGCAAAATTACTCAGGAGATGTTCCCCCTTCCAACTGCATCAGTCCAGTTGGTTGTACACAGCATTCTTGTTAATAGGAAGGCAAACTTTACAAGTTACTGAAATAGAGCAGCTTTAGATGCTTCTCTAAACCTTCAGAGTTTAGAAACCTGATATATATATAAGAGATGGACAAGACCTGCTAAATCAATTACTAAGCCAACAAAGCAGGGCTGTTCTCCACAGTAGTGCTTTGTTCAATCTTATTTTAAGTGCATCAAACAATAGAGCTGCTTTTGTTTCCCTTGGAAAACCTCACCACAATGGCAAAGTTCTCCCCTTTGGGAAGTTTTCCTGATATTTTGTCTAACTTTTCCTTTTCATCTTATCAGACTTAACTTTGTAAGGCTTGACATGGGGCAACGTTTCCAAAATCATCTAAATCAGGGAAGTACTCCTGACTTTCAATGAAATTCTAATCTTGATCTAAGGTGTCTCAACTGAGGTGTCACAATGCCTAAATTTTAAGCACCGTGCCCTAGAAAGGTGATCTGCATCAATAGGGTTAGGTGCCAAGGCTTGCTAAACAGTGAATGGAGAGACCTAGGTAGGTGCCTCCCACTGAAGGATTTATTTATAAATCCCATTTCCCAGGAGATAGTAAGGAACATAACAGGATTTTCAAGACTGTGTGCATAAAATGCATGTAGTTAAAAGGACTTAGGAAATATTTGTTGACTACTTTCTAATTATGAACAAATTCATGTAGAGGCTGAAGAATGAGAAAGGGGTTAACATATATAGAATATTTTTTTGCCTATGAAGTTTACCCAATTCAAAACAAAGCCCTTATTTAATTTAGGGTTTGTTATTTAATGTGTAAACCACTGCTTAATGAATATGTGAAGTTCTGCCCTCTGTCCAGCATATAAAGCTATTAGGCTGTAAATAGATGTCACATCTCTCCCATGAGAAAACCTTTTGTCCTAGAATTTTACAGATGTACAAATCCATTGCCCTTCCTTAAGTACCAGTGAAGTATGCTTGATAAAACATGCTACCACTACTCCTTGAAACATTGCTGTGGGCAGCGGAGTCCCCTAGGGCTCGGTCCTTGGGCCTGCGCTGTTCAATTTCTTCATCAGTGATTTGGATGACGGGGTGAAAAGCAACCTATTTAAATTCGCTGATGATACCAAAATTTGGGGTGAGGTGAGCACGCTAGTAGGGAGGGAAAGATTGCAGCAAGATCTGGATAGGTTACAGGAGTGGGCTGACATAAACAGGGATGCGTTTCAATACTGACAAGTGCAGGGTGCTGCACTTAGGCAGTAGAAACCAGCAGCACACTTATAAGATGGGAAACTCCCTTCTTGAGAGCACAGAGGCAGAAAGGGATCTTTGAGTCATTATTGACTCCAAGATGAACATGGGCCGACAATGTGAGGTCACAGTTGTCAGGGTTAACCGGGCCTTGTCGTGCATCCATAGGTGCATCTCTAGTAGAGCCAAGGAGGTGATCCTCCCCCTCTATGTGACGCTGGTCAGGCCACAGCTGGAGTACTGCATCCAGTTCTGTGCGCCCCACTTCAGGAGGGATGTGGACAACATTGAGAGGGTCCAGAGGAGGGCCACTCGCATGATCCTGGGACTACAGGGCAGACCCTATAATGAAAGACTGCAGGACCTAAACCTGTTCAGCCTTCACAAGAGAAGGCTGAGGGGGGACCTGGTGACTGTCTATACACTCACTAGGGGGGACCAGAAGGGTTTAGGGGAGACTCTGTTTCCCCTAGCGCCCCCGGCATAACAAGGAATAATGGACACAAATTATTGGAGAGTAGGTTTAGATTAGACATCCGCAAGAACTAGTTCACAGTCAGGGCGGCTAGGAGCTGGAACCAACATCCAAGGGAAGTGGTGCTGGCTCCTACCCTGGGGGTCCGTAAGAAGAGGCTTGATGCCTACCTGGCTGGACTCATTTGAGTCCAGTTTTTCTCCCGTTCAGGCCGGGGGTTGGACTTGAAGATCTACAAGGTCCCTTCCAACCCGACTTCTCTGATTCTGTGTGTGCATCTGTGAGTTAATTGTGGGTCATTCCATGGACAAACCTCTAGGCTGTGTGCTCTTGCTGGCCACCTATTAGTAGAAGAGCAGCAATGAAGTTTTGAAAGGCTGTGTGTATAAATGGCTGTGTGGCTCCTATTTTGATGTGGGTCAAAGCCTGGGGCACTCAGGGCCACTTCAAATGAGATGTCTGTTTACAGCCCATGTTCCTCAGTTGAAAGACTTCAGAAATAGTTAGGCACCTAGATACTTCTGAAAATCATGCTAGAAACCCATCTGCACCTGTACACAACTAAAAAACAGTGGGACTGCAGCTCTTAGATGCTTGTAAATATTGACCTGTAAACATTAATGCTATTTTCAATAATGTATCTTCCTTCCTATCTTTCTCCTTCAAACACAAATAAACAGTCAATCTGAACCCATGTCTGACATCTATGACCGTGTCTACAGCACAAACTTGCTGTTCCAGTTTAAACATAATGCTGAACTTTAGATGCAGTGCCTGACAACTCAGAGGAAGGGTAGCCACACTCATGTGCCACTGCAAACGAACAAGTTGTATCGTCTCTCAGCAGTTGTAAAAACCCATGTTAGCACAGTGCTGTAGGGGGGGCACAGTATAGCTGGTTTGGGTTGTAGCATGTACAGTGCAAGGCAGCATGGTTAGCACATCTCTGTCTGCTACATTAAGTTTGTAGGGCAGACAAGGTGTATGCAAATCTTTGCACTGAATTTTTTCAGTCTTTCCATTGGGCCTCCTGTCTCATATGCCGTGTAGCTTGGTTTTCTATGTAAAGCCAGATTCTGGCTGCTATGTCACACTTGTGCTATAAAAGCTGCTAGAAAGCTAGTTTGACTGGTCATCTATAAAATCCTATACATACAGATGCTGTAGTAGTACCTGACCATTCAAGGAATAGAAGATTCTTTTCTAGGGCTGGAATGGATCTATCCTTCATTTGCTTTTTTTTTCTGAATCTTGTTAGGTATTTCCATTTTTAGGACAAACTGAGTCTGTCCATATGAATAGGAACATGTGTTTTCCCCAGGGACAAATAGCAGTGGCTCATATATGTGGAGCTGCTACTTGTCCCTAGGCATGCCTTTGTATTCATGCTCAGGCACAGGGCAAATTGTCCTTGGAGGTGTAGGGGAGGTTTGAACCAGCACCTGAGCTGGCCCCAGCAGCCTTACCTGGTACCCTGGGGGCCTCCTGGGCCTGCAGTCATGGCGATCTGGATATGTACAAGTCCTTGGGACTGTATGGGAGGCACCCAAAGATGCTGAGGGAGTTGGCTGTTATGACTTCAGAGCCACCAGCCATTATCTTTGAAAACTCATGGCAATCAGGAGAGGTCTCAGATGATTGGAAAAGGGCAAATATAGTTAGTGCCCATAGTTAACAAAGGGGAAAAGGAGGATCCACGGAACTACAGACCAGTCAGCCTCACCTCAATCCCTAGAAAAATCGTGGACTAGATACTCAAGGAATCCAATTCTAAGCACTTGGAGAAGAAGGTGATTAGGAACAGTCAGCATGGATTCACCAGGGGCAGGTCATAACCAACAATCCTGGCCAACCTACTGCCTTCTACAATGACATGACTGGCTCTGTGGATGTGAGGAGAGCAGTGGACGTAATACCTTGACTTTAGGAAGACTTTTGATACTGTCTATTCCAACATTCTTACAAGCAAGCAAAGGAAGTACAGGCTGGATGAATGGACTGTGAGGTGGATAGAAAACTGGCTGGAGCATTGTGCTCAGAGAGCAGTATGGCTCAATGTCTAGTTGGCAGCCGGTATCAAGTGGAGTGCTCCAGGGGTCAGTTCTGGGGCCAGTTTTGTTCAATGTCTTCATGAATGACCTGGACGATGGCATAGAGTACACCCTCAGCAAGTTTGCAGAAGACACTAAGGCGGGAGGAGGAGTAGATACGCTGGAGGATAGGGCTAGTATTCAGAGAGACCTAGACAAATTGGAGGACTGGGTCAAAAGGAATCTCATGAGATTCAACAAGGACAAGAGGAAAGTCCTGCATTTAGGATGGAACAATCCCATGCACCAGTACAGGCTGAGGGCTGACTGGCTGGGCAGCAAGCAGCTCTGAAGAAAAGGACCTGGGGGTTGTAGTGGACAATAAGCTGAATATGAGCCAGCAGTGTGCCCTTGCTGCCAGGAAGGCTAGTGGCATACTGGGCTGCATTGGTAGGCATATTGCCAGTAGGTCAAGGGAACCCCTCTATTCAGCATTGGTGAGGCCACACCTGGAGAACTATGTTCAATTCCGCTCCCCCCCCCCCGAAAGGATGTGGACACATTAGAGAGGGTTCAGCAGAGGGCAACAAAAATGGTTCGGTGGGTGTGGGACATGACTTATGAGGAAAGACTGAGGGAACTGGTCTTATTTAGTTTAGAGAAGAGAAGACAGAGAGGGGATTTAATACCAGTCTTCAACTACTTGAAGGGTGGTTCCTAAGAGGATGTAGCTAGACTGTTCTCAGTGGTGGTGGATGACACAACAAGGAGCAATGGTCTCAAGTTACAGCAAGGGAAGTTTAGGTTAGATATTAGGATGCCCAGAGAGGCAGTGGAAGCTCTATCCCTGGAGGTTTTCAAGACACAGCTAGACAAAGTTTTGCCTGGGATGATCTATTTGGGGATGGTCCTGCTTTGAGCAGGGGGTTGGACTAGATGACCTCCTGAAGTCCCTTCTGTTGACACTGGATTTTAGGAACCCAGGCCCTATACCTTTGTTCCAGGAGGACACAGCCCTCAGACTGACCACAACACCTGCCAGTTGATAATAGGCTTATTTATTGGTACAGAGTGATAACAAAAAAGAAACAATACAAACAATGAAACAATTGTATATCTACCAATCCTAGGGTTATCATCAGTCAATCAATGTACATCTCATCTGGATGCAGGCTCCACTCTGAGGCTTTCTCTCTTAGGTGTCAGCCTAAGACATATAGCTCCAGTGGAGTGCGTGAGATGGTTGCTGGTCTGTGCCCTCTGTCCATGGTGGCCTTGGGGACCCTTCCCGGGGAGTGGGGATGGGGACAGGGACCCTGATCAAGGAAGAGAAGGAGGAACAAGGAGAGACAGGGAAGGATGGGACATAAGGAAGGACTGGGAGGAAAAGAAGGAGGGACAGGTGGGTCCATTTGTTAATCTTAAGTCTCTGCTTTTGTATTCTCTTTCCTCCTTGATGACTCTGATGACTCTTCATCCATGGCTCTCTCTGGTTGGTTGTCTCTCTGTGGTCATATGTCCTGGCCTTTTCCTAATTTGGTCTGTTCCCCCAAAACCAGGACTCAGCCCCCCCTGCTGCTCTGGGACCTTGCTGGTGTCACTTATCTTGTGTTATGGGACAGTATGATACATACTTCCGTTGGTCCCAGGCTGTTTTTTTAGACCATGTGTCCGTCCTTGTTGGCCTTGTTGTGTTAGATGACCTGTCTGTCTTGAAGGCTGTGATCTTGTGTTATGGCATGCCCCACTTCATTCTCAGGCAGTGTCCATCCGTTGGCCTTGTTGTGTTAGACAGCCTGTCTGCTCTCAGGGCCATGAGAAGCTGTGTGTGCATCTCCCAAGCTCTTTAGAAATCTATTTAAACCCTGCTGCCCCTCTTGACCCATTATAATGCATATATCTATACCTATAAGCCAATGCTCCCAAAACAGGTCTTTAAATGCCATTTTTAAGCCAACACCATCCAGCCCTAATTCTCTATGATTCTGTGATCTGGGTGTGCAGAGGCTGGCTGGCAGCTGGAACATGGCTCTGGCCAGCCAGCCTTTGGTTTCAGGTGGTGCACGCTGCAGCCATTTTAAGCTGCCCCACTTTTTTTCTGGCACAAGTTTTTTAGATGCCATAATTTTCCCATATCTACTTTTGCCACTGAGCTGAAAATATGTAGCAAAGTGAACAGAATCACAAGCACTGTGTGTGTTTCGTGGTAATACAAAAGGCTTTGAGGTACCAGAAACCACACATTCCTGCTCATGGGGACATGGCCACTGGGATCACAAAACCGAAAAGAAAGAGTGAACGTTTACATGTAATAGAGAAACTTGGGATTCAGATACCTTCAGCATACATTCATGTTAGTTTATACATAAGTTTTGGTTTGTCCCCAGCAAAGTTACAAATTATGGAATTGTTCTAAATTATTATATCCCTGAGGCATAATTGGTATAGTATTTTCTCAGGCAGTATGGAAACAATATTTAGTGTATACCTACTTTAGTAGGGATTAACTAAAGCCCTGCTGTTGGACACACTACACCAGAAATTTTGGAACAAGGGCAATTAAACAAATACGTTACCAATGTCTGGTCAACACACTAGTACTTACAAAATCCAACATCTGGCATCATTAATAATTGTATTCCTTGAACTCCTTATTATTACCATTACTGGTTTAAAACTGACCTCAAGTTTACAGGTGTAACTTAATGAAGCACATGTTGCAGCCAGATGTCCTGCAAAACAGCTATCACATATACATCTTTGTATGTGGATAATCCTGAAATATTCATTATGAGGCATATTCATGAGATCTGCCTCATTATTTGAGTGCCAGTCTTGCACGTTGGTTGGAACAGATGGAAAAAAAAACCTGGAAAATGTATTTAACATTCCTGCTAGTTTCTTAAAAATAATTATCGGATTAAAAGTGCCAAATGCAATTTTCATTTTTCCTTATTCATCATACTGGTGAAAGTGTAGCTAAGTTGGCAGTGAGGCAACACCACACAGTTATGACAGGAATCATAAAAGGAGAAGGCCAGTGAGTGAATATTAAGAGTAGAATACAGACTTTAACTACAGTCCAACTGCATTAATTTATAACTGGGGCTTTGTGCAATAATCATAACATATAAATTGCACATTAGGCACCTTTTATATAATTAATTTATTGAAGGTATTCTACAATTAATAGCTAGAGAAACAAAATACAGTTTACTGACACAAAGTTCACCAATTCTGTTTAAAAAAATACAGGCTAACATCCCTCAGATGAATACCTCAAATAAGATTATAGAACAAAGCAATCCTGGTTCCTAAGTTGGTCAAGGAGGGACCTTCAGGTGGCTTGGCAAGGTAAAATAGCCAATCCCAACTGCCATGGCAACCATACCTAGGTATGGGACTATCACTACAGGTTTAATCCTGCAAGATACTATACTGAGTTTGATAGTCTTGATCTGCCTAAGCATTCACTAAATTTTAAGTACATGAAGAATTTATTAACTAGAAGAGAAGCAGTCATGTGGTTTATGTTGAGCACACTTTGGGTTAGGACCTTGCAGATTTAAGTCTTTAAATACACAGGGGATATTGTTGAAGACTTTATGTCCTCTTATGTCCTTTGATATCAGCAAGTTTCTTGAGTGAGCCTGTTGTTGTGTTGGCAATTAGTAATAATGATAAAAAGAATCAATATATTATCACAACAACAGCAACAACATGGAGAGCCTAATACTGAAATGTGGACACCTTGATTGTCACAAGTGACTACTACAGGCAGTCAGATGTTGTGCTGGTTTTCTTACTTGAATTTGGAATTGAGCACTGCCGGCCTAGTGAGATCAGGTTTTCTTTTGATAAAAGCAATTAGAAAACTCTGATACCATACCAAATTTTACATAGTCCTCATATGTTTCGGGCTCCTACCTTCCTCGAACCCAGTAAAAATCTTTCTCTCTTTTTATTAACAACACCCGCTTAGTGTGTCTTAAATGTCTAGTTCCCAAGAGTTGTGTTATAATGAGGTATAGATTTAATTACATTAAAAGGAAAAAAAAAGTATGATTTCTAAAAGGACAGAATACTTACAATATTTATGGACCCATTTAACACATTGCTTGGGTTTAAAGAGGTAGGGATTTACATGTGTTAAGTGCTCCTACAAATCTCCTTTACCCTTTCATGGAAAAGGGCAACACAATAATAATTGTTAAATTTATGTGTAAGACGTCTGTACTGTAGAGATGTGCAAATCAGTAAACTAAGCACAGTAGAGTATCTGCTTCTACTTTTTATCCTTTAACTATCTTCACTAAAATGCCTGATTATCCTGTTATCTATCTAATAGAGCAACTGCTGGCACGCACTCAACCGTATGGCTCTATGTCTGTCTGTTATACCTGGCAAGGGGGCTTTGAAGTTCAGAAAGCTTGTATTTCTATGTTTTACAGTTAACAAAATTTAATTATGAAGCCAACCTATAATGAAGTGATCCTAATGGGTAATAAGTATATAAAAGAGAATCATAATGTTTAACATAGGGAGCAGGCTTCATTAAGACCACTATAAGTACACATAAACTTAATATGTATTGTTCATTCTACTCATAGATCAGGATTTTCTTTATGGGAACACCTCGGGGGATAGCTTATGATCCAGCTGTTGTCCAGACTGGGAACACAGATCAATATTAAACATTAGGAATATTTGCAGTGAAATACAGTTCTTTAGTATTCGTTAACGTTGTGCTGAACATTAAGTTATTCATTACAGTGACGTTAATTGGACAAGAGATTGGAGCCCAGGTCTTCCCTGGCCAGGCAAGAAAATAGACTCATAGTCATGCTTGCTCTTGCTGAATGAATGAATACTTAATTGTTCCATACACAGTGGAAAAGCTTCGACTGAAACAGGTACACTGCAGCATAGTTTCTAGATTTGTGGTTAGGGAACTCACCTAAAAACCAGGCAATATTGATTTAAGTCCTTTCATGCAGAGGAAGGATGTGAACCGGGGTATCTCACATTTCACATGACTGTTCTACCATGTGGATCTTTGAGTAAAAAAGACAGGTGAGGGCTGTTACAACACCAGTGCTACTTTCCTCTCCACAATGGGCCCTAGAAGACAAATGAGAAAAAAATACCTACTTTTTGAATCCTGACAAGCTTTCCAAGAAGCAAAAAAAGAGTGCATAGGGAACTTTACTGTCAGAAATAGGCACTTAGAGGGTGAGGCAACATCTGAGGTAGGGTTTTGAGGATTTACATTTTGGGCTAATGCAGGGGTTCCCAAACTATGATATGCATATCCCTGGGTATATACAAGACATCTCTGGGGGGTGCACAGGAAAAATGACGTAATGCCAGATTTAATTTTCATTTATAATAGTCAGTATTTAAGGGATTAAGATACAAAATGTGCTGGTAGGGGTATGCAGGCAGCTGATAAATCTGGAAGCGGGTATGCAATAAGAAAAAGTTTGGGAATCTCTGGGCTAATACACCAAAGGTAGCAATTAAGTACCTAGTCCTGTTATGACGGTAGCCCCAATATCCAGACTTTTGTAGATGTTTTGGTATTGCTTTACAGAGCACTACAAAGCCTAAGGCTGCAAACAGATGGTACCTTTGTACCACTAGACATCTTAGGCCTTTGTCATGCCACAGATGCCTACATTTTGTGACAGCAATGTCCCCAATCATAATCTGTGCTGCCTTTTTGCAGTCAGTATCTGTTTGTTTATGGTGGGAGCGTGGGGGCAGCCTGGGGCAGCCTGTACTCTCCAGCTGTCGCAGGAGCTCCCAGGGGTTCAAGGGGCCAACCTTGTGAAACAATGGGTGCCTTGCCCTGACGCACTAGATATGCTTTTCTCACTGCAGTGCCCCTATGGGAGTTCTCCCCTTTCCGCTTGTAGACATGCGCCATGGCAGTCCTCTGCAGGGGGACTCTCCCATGCCCCAACACTGGGGGCGCCTCTACGAACAGGTTTCCTCAGCATGCAGAGGCGCACCCAAGTCAGGGCACAGCACCTGGGGCTGTTTTCCCACAGGATTGGACTCCTGAAGCTCCAGGAGTAGCAGGGGCCCAACCTTGTTGGACGATAGGCCTAGCAATGTCTACAGACATCAGTGAAACAGATCAGCTGATCACATGCTGAATATGACCTCTGTTGCCAGCCTCAATGATTTAGATGTCTATCGTATAGACAAATGCAAGTTTTAGGGAAGACTGGGAGCTGCTGACTTACTTCTGATGTGATACAGATGAGGTACATTGCCCTCACCTTAATCTTGAATGAGGCAGAATTAATTAGAGCAATTTTGCTACATTTGTTTCACTACAAGATTGTGGGACTTTTACAGTTATTTCATAACAGCTTGTACCCACATTCTCTGACAGAGTGATGCAAGTGATACAATTATTACTTCTGTCTATACCCTAAGTGACTTTCCGGTGCTTTTGAAACTTCTTTTAAAAATGCCCCAAAAAATCATCACTGCAGACACTACACTGATAAGAGTAAATAGCAACAACAATAGTTAGAAATACAGTTTGAATCAACTGAAGCTGTCTGTCTCATTCCAGGCGTTAACTCTTTCTGGCTGGTTTGCCAAAACATGAGGAGAGTAGATGCTTCTGAAATTTTGACTGAAACACCTTCCTCAAGATAAGCTGAGAAATCTGAAGCAACGCCAAAACTTAAACCCAGGCCTCCAGACCCCCTAGCAAATGCCCTTAATGCGGGGCCATCCTCCTTTGCTTGTGGATGGAGCAATTCTCTTGTATTTCTAGTTTGTCTATTCAGCCAGGCATGTAACATTTTGCTGACACAAATAACTCAATAGACTACCTCTCTTCCTATCACTGTTAGAAATTGACTGCACAAAACGGCAGAGATGTTAAATATGGTGTTAATTGTTGTTTGTTTATTCTCCTCTTTAAAAACCCTCAAATAAACCCTCTCTGAACTTTTTTCATTGATAACACAATCTCTTAATTTAGATCCTTATGGGTGAGCAGGCAAGGGAAAGGCATGCCTGATTATCTTACCCTGTCCTCCACACACGGGTCTGGAGAAAGCATGTTTATAAAGGCATTGATAGGGCAGACATTCTCTAGGAGATCTGTGTTTTCTGGAATGAAGTTAATTATACTGATATTTATCACATTTCCATAAACATCTCATTCATTTCTGCCTTCAGTGGTATTCTCCACACTTTCATGTATTTGCTTCTGTTTAGGACAGGTTTTTCTGTTCTCTGTCCCACTATAGATACACACACGCACACACATAATTTCACAACAGACAGACTGTTGACTTGCCTTTCATCTGGGATGCCAGTTCTTAGTCATGTTTCAGTGCAGAACTTTTACTTTACCTATATGACTATGTAGACAATTTGTAATTGAACAGGAATGGTTTGGTTGGCTGTGCTGTCCGGAAGCATTTTGGTAACAGTAACAGGAAGGACATTTTTGGTGAGGTATAGGCATGATACTACTTCTCTCAGGTTTTCAAGATGAGCTCTAATCTCAGCACCTTTGGTGCTTACTGTAAGACATAAGAATTTAAACTCTCATTCCTCTAAAGAGCCATTCTTTAATGACACCAGTACAAAATCACCCACACAGCCAGCCCCTACCATTTCAGAGGAAAATTAAAATGAGGAAGTTCTACCTGCTGGATATACATGGGGTAAGTTGGTGGAAGAATAGACTTGTGGTCATGTTACTTTACTGGGACACACATAGTTTGCATTCAGGTGCTAGGTCTGTTACATATTTCTTGCATAACCTTAGACAAATGATCTCATTTCTCTATGTGGGATTTTTAAAAGCAATAAAGTGATATAGAAACACAAGTTGAATAGCTTACACTCCTAAACCACTAAAGCGCCTTTGGAAATATCACCTTCTGTACCTTAGCTCCTCAAGACTAAAGTAGCACTAATACTTTATTACCTCAAAAATGTGGAATGAGGATTAATTAATATTATTTGTGAGCTGCCCATTCAACACAGTGATGAGAAGAATAGAAATAATGAAACATACAATATCTAAGATTGTAAGATGCTCAAATATGTTGCTAAATACCATAGACACATCTATAAGTAAAACTACCTACAGTGCAGAGCAGTGTATTACAATAAAGTTGAAATACATTTGACACGGCAGCTCTGATAAGGCACTAAAGAAATGTAATTGTTTGTACAGAGACACAAACAGTTCATAGAAGGCAAAAGAAAAACTTGGTAAGGGTCTACTGTATCCTCACATTTTGCTCTGATACATTTTGTATGTTTCTTTCCGTGTTAGCTTGAACCATGTATGTTTCGGTACAGCTGGGCATGGGTACAGCAGGAAGAGTTTAGCACGTGAAGCAGGGAGTGATAGATTCCAACTACAATTGAATTTGATTACTGTTAATAATAACAATCACAGTGCAGCTCATTTTCCTAGGTTTGGGATTAAGCTTCTGGTGGCATACAAATATACATAGTTAAGAGAAATGGAAAGTACCATTTCAAAGTTGAACTCAAATGATTCTAAAATAGCTGGAAGTTAGAATAATCTGCAAAGTTATTAGTAATCCCTTAGAAATACTCCCGGCCTTTATGAGTTGCAGTATGTTTGTGTCCAGAATCTCAAATTCTAAATTCCTCCAGTTCTCTCAGGTGCAGATCACACAAGCTTTACGATTACTGACTGGAAAAACTGAAGGTTACTCAGAAATTGATTCTAACTGGTTATAAATGAATCCCTTAAACTTTCTCTTAGTCCTCATTCTGAGTTTCTGTTTAATTAAATGCATCCTGAGAAAGTACAAAGAAAACCTTATAGTTCATTTAAGTGACACAAACATTTAAGAAAACGGTGATAAAATAACACCCAAGTTAGTTGGTAACCAGAAAAGAAGATGAATTATACATAATTCTTCATATATAATCATTACTGGAACTTACATTTTTGCTAAGACAAACATTATCTGATCTTTAGCACCATATATTGATACCTAAATATGTAACTGAGAGACCTGCATTTCTGTATCAAGATGTGTGCCTACAGCTAAGATCCTATACTTGCATATAGTCTTGTGTATATATGTTCCTGGTCTTGCCAGGTGATCACCACAGGTGGAGACTGTGTCCACAGTTTTCACTGTAGGGCTGGGCCATCAGTTTGCAAAACTGTCAAGGTAGCTTCTAGTGTTGGTGTTCACAATACACTCAATGGAAGGTGCAGGGTACTCATCCTTTTGAAAACCAGGCTTCTTTAGTTGACTAAATACAAACCAGAAGGTCGATATTTAGGTGCCTTCTTTTGCAAATCACAGTCTATACATTAAATCTGGATCGACGTGTTCTTTATATGCCTGATTTTTTTTTTTTAGCCTTTAGCATTCCCAGTTTTGAGATCTCCACAACACTAAGGGCTAAAGACCTTTTAAAAGCAAGAACCCTGAGATTTTCATATAATCATAGTACCCCCAGGTCCTAAGGCTTTCCAAAACAACAAAAAAAGCGCAACATTGCAAGGCACATGATAAAATGAAGAGTCTTTGACTCAAATATTATTCATATTTTTAGGTATAGGTCTTGTTTAGTAGATTGCTTATATCTACTTCCTCGCTACTACCTAAATATTAAAAAATAAACCCTTCTGACTAGACATAGGGGTCATATTACCTGTTTTTATTCCTTGATCAGATGAGTAGAAAACTACTACGAGCATATTCAAACACCAAATTTGCTTTCTGGAAATATTGTGCTATATTAATTTTAAGCGATTCTGCTGACAAAACCATTTGCAAGAATGTGCACAGAGAGCAAAACACAAATGGGGAACAATCACAAGTGAAGAGAATGCTTTTTAGACATGTGAACACCTACCTACTCATAGAAAAGCAGTTACCACCTCTGAATCAGGCAACTGTTTGGGGAACAGCATTCAGTTCAAAGGTGCCTGTGTGTCTTTAGGGCAAAACACTGTGATAATTGCTATTTTGCCCATAGGAGCACCTGAGTTAATGTGCCACAATATAAGCGTATCAAGAATTTATTTAATCAGCATCCTTGCAAGTTTCACTGGCTAGGACAACAGGACAGCAAAGAAGATAGGACCATGCTTTCTTTACCTTCTTGGCATCTTGTGTCATGCAAAACCTTTGTGCCTCTTTATGGATTGCTGTTGTGTTGAGGATTATGACTGGGATATGCTGGTGCTTCTGCTGGGTCTTAAAAAAATCCAGATGTTCCTGGCTACAGGGTCCTGCTCCATCATTCAGGGTCAGCCCAATCACCACCTTTGGGATCAGGAAGGAATTGTACCCTATAGTCAGACTGGTAAGGACAGTATTTTTTTTTGCTTTCTGTGCAGCCAGTGGCACGATCCTGTTCTCCAGGTATCTGGAGAACATTTAGTGAACTACTTTCTGTTATTGGTGCTTTTGATGTTTCCGTCATTATGCCTGGTAGTTGTGCATGAGAGTTGCTCTTGAAGCTTTTAAGGACAGATTAGACAGATGCTTGTCCATCATGGTTTACATCAGAACGATCCTGCCTGGAGCATGGAGCTGGATTAGATGCAGGGATGGGGCCTGGTGCCTGAGGCAAAGCTGAAGCATCGGCTTCTGGTTGTTGCCACAAATGCATGGTTGCCATCAACACCTTCCCTGCCCAACTCCAAATCTATGCTTGGAGTGGTTGCCCCTATTGCCCCTCCACCAGTTACGCCACTCATAAGGTCCCTTCCAGTCCTACTTTTCTATTAATCTGTGCTAAGCAGTGGAAACCTTCCAGCTCCACAACTATTTTGCAAAAGTGAGGCAAAATCTCACCTCCAATCTCTTTTCAAATTGTCCATCAGCCCTGACCTCTTGCCTCATCTAATTTTTCCTTCAGGTTTCAATCTATCATGGCCATCTCTTTGAATGATCTAGTCCTGATCTTGCTTTTTCTAGTTTTTTTCATGAATTGGATAACCCAGTAACTACAGTCGGTTACAGCTGTAAAGTCAGATCCTTATACAACATTCAAAAGAAAATTCCTGTGTACAACTGCAAATCCATATGATTTATCTACTCATTCACTGAATGATCTTACCATCACATGATGTTAGCACTCATGTGCAGAGCATTAATGTGTCATACACTGCTGATGTTCATCACCTAATATTGTACACAAATTTTGGCAGGTTCATTCCAAGAAATCCATTGACTGGAGGCCTCAGTGCAGCAAAAAATTTACAGACATTGTTAATTTGAAGCATGTGCTTAATTTCTTTGCTGAAAAGGTTTTATACAAGCTTACACAGGCATCACAAGCATGTGTTTTTACATGCTTTTCTTTAATTGGGCCCTGTAAGGTCATATTTGGCTCTAAACATAGATTTTTCTACAAATATGCTTTATAAAATGAAAGTGAGGTCAGAAGGATTTTGATTGGTGCGGTTTATCAGGAAATCAGATTTGAGGTACTGGGATAAGGCAGTGGTTTGGAGGAACAAAAGCCCCTGCCTTGCTCATGGCTTGGGGGCTAGAGCCATTTGGTGGGTAATTGGAGATTCACATTCAAATCATGTCAGGAGAGGGAGAACTAGAAGCATCATCCTTTGCCATCCAGTCCTTATAGGGAGGCTGCTCTAAATACCTGTTAAAGAACCCACCAGCAAAGAATGAGACACAGAGCAGCCTTTCTCTGTCACAGCCACACCACCCAGACCTCCCCTTCCTTGAACTATACTAGGGGCCAGCAAAATACATCCTGTGGGCTGGATCCGGCCTGCCAGGCCATTCTATGTGGGTTAAAGAATGGGTGGGGAACTGCCAGTGATCGCTTTACTCCGTAGGGCTCTCAGGACTCTGTGTCTCCATGTGCTGCTCCCAGCTAGAGTGCCAGGAGCACCACGTAGAGGCACAGAGCTGGCCCAGCTTGATGGTACAGGACTTCCCGTGGTTCTGGCACTCCGCCATGCCCCTGGACTGAGCCAGGCTGGCTCCATGCTACACCATTTGGGCCCTGGCCATGCAGCAGGGAACTGCATGCTGCCAGGATGTGCTAGGCCAGGCCAGGCCGGTTCTGTGCCACGCTGTGTGGGTCCCAACCTTGCAGCCAGAACCACGTTGGGCTGGGCTGGGCTGGCCCTGTGCAGCGCCATATGGGTCCCAGGCTTGCCGCTGGGGAACTGCGCACTACAGCCAGGATGGGATGGGTGGGGCTGGCTCACCACCTCCCACCATACCCTGAACACACACCCATACTCTCCCACACACTCCCCCCCCCATAACCCACACATTCTCACAGACCCCCACCATATCCACTTGCACCAAGACCTTCCCACACACACCATCCCTACTATACCCCAAAACACACTCACACCCTTCTAAAGCCTGCAGACTCATTCCCACCCCACCATACCCACACCCCCATCCTCCCACACACTCCCATTCCAACCATATAACCCACATCCCTGCACACCCCCTCACACAATATGCTAGAGTAAGAGTGTATTTTAAGCTATTACATAATCACCTCTAGATACAGTATGCAAACATACACAAATGTGGAAAAATACTTAAAAAAATAAAATTAAAATAAGTTATAGAAGATGTTCGATTTTTTTTTTTTTTTTTTTAGTATATGATTTGGTTTTTTTTCTAGTTTCATGATGGCACCCCACCCTGCAAAGGAGTACTTCCAGAGGGAGGGACTTCCAGTGGCAAAGGTCAGGGATGGGACATCTGGTCCCAAGATGGCGACGGGGGGCGGGGTAAGGCACCTGTCAAGGGATGGGGCTACCCTTATAGCCCTTGACAGCTCACCAAAACTCATTAAGTGGTCCTCCAGCTGAAATAGTTGCCCACCCCTGATCAATACCCTGCCTTTTCTATACATACAAGCACATCCCTGCTATACCCTCACTGCTATACCCTTCCCAACCCCAGGCACATAGCTCCAGATGAGGAAGCAGTGACAGGTGGCTGAACTGACAGAAGACACTTTGGGCTCAATCCTACATTTATATGCCTCTGTGATATTTATGCAGGACACATCTGCAAAGTTTTTGCACTTCTGAACATTTTGGATTTTATGTAGCTATGCTTGCCTGTGCTTCCATTCTGAGTATGCTTAAGAGACAGCACTCTGTCCTCATTTTACTTCTGTTAGGTACATGCATATCTAGGTGATCCAATTCTGCTACAGGAGGAAATAGAATCCAAACTGTTACATTGCTGCCCAGCTGGGGAGCCTCCCTATACAATGGCTTCTTCTAGGGGTTCTCTGGATGGCTTTAGGTCACTTTGCCCTGGATAAACAAAGTGAATGTAGAGGCCTAGAGAATCCATCCCAAAGAATATTTTCTTTTCTCTCCTTTTTTTTTTTTTTTTTGCCATGTACATGGTGATTAACATTTAAAAATAAAGTCTCCTGTTCTATGCTGGTGTCTCTTTGTTTGCTACAAATATTCATGCAATAGCACTTGAGCAGCAAGATTAAGAGTACAGAAATCCCTGTATCCAATCAAACCAATGTTCCAGTAACTGCAGCAGCCCATCTTTAATTATGGTCAGTACCATGTACTCCAAAATATATTTCACAAAAGACTATAGTGAACAATAATAGAAACACCTACCCATGAGGGAAATTTTTCCTGACTCTCATGCCCTAAAGCTTGAGAGTTTATTGCCTTTCTGAAAAATCTCGCTGAAAAATATCCCACTGTAGCTGAGGATTCTTTATATTGCTGCTATAAATGGCCATTACTGTACTCTACATCTCACCCCATGGCTGTCTATTGTCCTTAATAGCCTGGTGTTAGGTACTTTATCAAGACCTTTTTGAAAGCCTCCATACATTATAATAATAAGTTTTCCTTTCCCTTCTATTTTGTTGACATGTTCAAAAAATCATAAGAGATTCCCAGATAAAGACCTACATCACATTGCAGTGAAGGTTGAAAGCCCTTAAGCAGATGCAGGGTTAAATCATAACAAGGATATTGTAATTATCTCTTTAGCAAGCATAGCAAGGCAAGGCAAGTAAGTTCAGAGGTAAGCTTAAATGTACAAAGAAATCTGAACACATTGTTGCTGGGAAATGAACACAAATACAACCTTAACTTTGCCTTGTAATGATACAATGAGGGAAATAAATACATCTAAAGTGTCTTTAACATCAATTTAATCCAAAGACTATTAGACGCTAATCATACCTGTTGGGTTGTCTCTTGGCTTTCAATGTTTGTTTAATAATGGCAGGATGTTATTGTAAAAATATATATATCTCTGCAATACATATAGTACCCGTTAGCCACCTGTCTGTAGGTTAATTAGGTTTGGTATGAAGACATATTTAAAGAAATCATTCAAAATGCATTTAGATTGAAAATGATTTGAATGCTACCATTATGCGTGCAAGTACAAAAATTGTAATTTACACAGATGACAATCGAGTTCACACCTGTGGATTACAACCTGTAATCATCCAATGTGCTCCAGAGATATTCAAGGGAAAGTCACCAGAGCCAAAAGACAAACCCACCTTGGTAGTGAAGAACATGTTGTTCTTCAAGGAAAGGGAGAACAGCTACAGGGGTGAACAAAGGAAAGTGGAATTAGGCAGTGGGGACAGATAAATGACAGAGAAATTTTAGAAGCAGGAACCTGGCTTGGTTAGATTCATAACCATCCATTGTGAAAAATGAAAAATACAGTAAAACAGGCAATCAGTCATTTCAGAGACGTGAAACTTCGTTGCAGTGGCTGCAGAGTACAGTCTTCAGTGAGACAGTATGCGAGTCTCAGAGATATACACCGGGTATATATTAGAGAAAGCATTGTACTTGTGGTGCCATCTGCTTAAAAATGTTGACAATCAGAAAAAATGTTGCACAACGACCCTTGGCACTGTTGCTATTACAAATGCTAATGTTACTTCAAGTGGGTATGTCAAGCAATGTAAATATAAAAAATACAGAGAATTCTATATACTGTCTTGCACGTATGCAATATATTAAATTTTCTCTCCCCCCCCCACACACCTTTTTTTTTTGGTCTGCCTGTTTATCTACAATCTGTCTATTTAAATTCCTTCTAAACAAGATGGGAATATCTTTATGCCTGTTTGTAAGAATATTCTACATCCATCTGTTATTTACATCATTCGTTTTCCTGAGGTGTCTCCAACAAATCCTGGCTGGATGCTCTGTATGTGTTATTAATAAAACAGCTGTAAAAATATTAACTGTACGGCCTAATTGTCAGCCCTGATTAAGAGCCAGATTTATCCCTGAACGGATGCTGAGACACAGAATGTGGGCTCTTATCCAGATCTGACCCTTGCAGCTCACTTTACATTTTACTCTTTGAACACTTACACTGCCGAGCTGAAAAAAAGAGTTTTCACTCCCTGAGCCTGTTTCCTATTTCCTTGGGTCTGTATGCACAGCACCGGCTCTGTGGCTAGCGTTCATTTTATTCTTTTAATTTTCCAGATTTACACTGTTGTAATAAAATATTACCAGCCACTTTTAACCTCCACATCATTTCATTGGGAGTAAAACAGCAGCAATGTGTTCCTTTAAAAATTTGTCAGCATAAAGATAAGTTGAAATTCCATCAATGTTATTTCTCCTTGTGTGGAGGTATGAAATTGCATTTGGATAGCCTGAGTCTAAAAGTTCAAACCCCTATTAAAAGTCATCAAGTTTTCCACATAGAGAATCAGGAGGTGTTATATGACAAGTAAATTTGGTGTGCTCTGTTTTTGGAAGGAAAAAAGAAGGAAAAACATTTGAGGATGAATGAAAGGGAAGTCTGGTAGGCTAATGAGTCAGTCCATTAGCTTTTTACTTGAGAAAAGAATGTACCTCTGTTGGCTTAGGTCACAAGAAAAACTAATCTGTTCCTCTTGTCCTCACTTGACAAATCCTAAAAATTAGAGTGCATATGGGAGACGAGATGTTTCAGGAGATTTTGATGGACTCTTGAGCATTTCACTAATGAGTTCAAATGCAGCCTCGATCACTGGTGACCAAGAACCTGATCTTTAGCTACACTACAGTTGCTTTACGATACTTGGTAGTGTAAAGAATCCCAAAAGTTTTTAACCTCTGCTGAGCATTTGCTGATAAATGAGGAATGAGCTTGGTGGTTTCAGCAGGATCAAAGTGGACACTGACTTCACAGAAGCTGGCCCCTTGTTTGCTGCCTCACTGTAGTCCCAGGTTTGGTCTCTTGGATAAGAGGAGGAGATTACATTGTCATCTATGGCAAAAGTCCCTCTGTCTCAGGATTGAGACACACTCGTGGTTGAATAGAGAAGCGTGCACTGCCATGTACCTGTTTGATGGACCAGAAGAGGCTGGGGTTCCAGGCACGCCAAGCTCGTACAATTTAGCTCATAGGGTGTTTGTACCCATGCTCCAGGAAGCATGGCGGTGCTTTAATTAGCTCAGCTCTGAGAGCCATGCTAATTAGAAGTGCCTGAAGTGTCACGTGTATCAATGTTCCTGTGCTGAAAAATGGCGGTGGGGTGCTTTGAAGTAAAGCTTGTCGAGTGAGCTTTAGTTTAAAATGCCCCAGCGCCATTTTTCAGTGCAGGGATGCTGATACACATGATGCTGGAGGCTGCTGGAGCATGGGAATTGCCACACTCCAGCAGCCTCAATTAAACAAGTCTACTCTGACACCCTGGAATTACAGCGCATTGGAGCGGGCTCCCTTCATGTGAATAGGAGCCCATACTTTCCATCTGTAAAGGAAAAAAAAACAGTTCTCTAGTCACTACTCAGCAACTACACCATAATTTGGTGCAATTTCCAGCCTGGAAAAACGTGAAGCCTAGGAGTTGTTTTATGCTACAAACGGCAGTATGAAAATCAATCTAATTACAGTCCTATATATGAAAAGTTCTCAGTCACCAGCTCACCGCTATGCCTAGTTCTAGATATTTCTCTTTAGCCTCCGCTCTTCAGTACCTGACCCCAAAAGATCATTGAAATAAGAAATCTTTGGAGGAACAGTCCATTAGCACATGAGTTAGATACCTAAATGCCTTCAGTGACTAAGTCCTTAATGCTGAAGCATTATGGAGCAACAATGAGCAACACATTTACCAATCACATTTTAATAAAGTTAAAAAAAAGGGGGGGGGTGGAAAATAGAAAGAAATATGCTGGGTAGGTTGGAATGCTTTGTAAACAGATCTACTGCAGTGCTGAGCTTTCTTTACGGATGCCACATCATTTAGGAGAGGGGTTAAAAATATTATAAATGATTAGTCACTGAGGATATTAATTTAGCAACGATTAACTGACAAAAAGTAAAGCATGAGAGGAGGTTGCTGCAGGAGTTCTCCTCATTTTCAGAGGGTTTTTATTAGGGTTGTCATGAACCACAAAAATGGACTGTAACATTTAATACATTCTAGTGAGCACATGCGGGGGACTGGTTGTGGATTTGTTTGTTCTTACAGCAAGATTTGGAACTGAACTCCTTTTTCTTTCCTGTCCCTCAGGCTGTCTTCGAATATCTCTATATCTATTTGTCTGTTCCTTTTTCTCTCGCTCTCTCTTATCCTTTTGAAAGAGTCTAAATGCCCTGTAGCCTCTTATAAATCAATGTCTCTCTCAGATCTTATTTACCAGCTTTTCTGCCTTGGCAGTCAGTTGAACCTATAATTGTTTGTTGGATAATGCTAAATACACCATATATTGTTAGAGACTACAATAATTTAATCCTTAAAGGCATTGCTGTACATTTGAGAAAATAATAAAAGAGCCGGTAAACTTAATTTTTAGATGTATCATGGTAGGAATGAAACCATCAAATGCAGCATTGACCTCTCAAGAAAGTTCAGTAATTCACTTCAGGATCACTCACTTCCCGAGATAGTATGTTACCTCACAATAGTGCCCACTCCACTGGCTCTTAGTGCTGAATAATTGGCGCACATAATTTGGGTTAAAAGTGCCTTGGGGAGTCCTGACTCTGCTGCATGTATAGATAGTCTGTAATTGTAAAAAGCGAGAGACTTTTTAAAACCAATTTTGGGCCAGATCTTACAATCTGGCTGAGATGTAAGACCCAAAGTCAGGGCAAAGATGACTTACCCAATCCTGGGAACAGATGGCTGCCAAGTCTACTCCCACACATCTTAAGGCAACCTCAGAAATGCTCTAATTTACAGTGCAGGCACTGCACACTTACCATTTCAGGCACCAGAGCCCTCAAGCACACCATGGTTGTTCTTTCCATGCACTGTTTCCTGAACCAGAAGTAGTTTAGCTGTTTTTGTGCAGTGGTGAGGTGTAAATGCAACCACATTGCTTCTGGCTCAAAAGTTAGCCTATACAAAACAGTGTGTTTACCTATAGCGTGTTTGGGTAATATCAGTTTAGATCGCAGTGGACTTCACAAAACCCAAACCTTCTTAAGCAAGCTCAATAAATAGTCCAAGCATTGGTATATTGGGCAAGGGTGGATAGGTTGGCATTGTAGATACTGTCTGGTGGCAACAGTCTTGTACAAACTGTTCCAGTTTCCCCTAATTGCTAGCGTGCAAGAGACTGACAGCACTACCACTTTACTTTGACATGCCACCTCTTGATAAATCCTTAAGACAGCAGTTAGGGGTTAGCTCAAAACAGGTTGGATTTCTCTTCTTGCTGTGGTCCCCATTGTATAGCATCCATTCATCAGCGAGTGATGCTGGGTATTGTAGCTATTCGCCTGACTGCTGGTGCATTTTTTTCTTGTGGATGTATAGACCGATGTTAGACTTGTAGGTCCTGCCGCAGTGGTCACAGGTGTACAAAGCATTAGGGGTACTGTACTGATGGGATGTTTCCTTCGGTCAAGTTTCTGTTGTAATTTGGGTGGCCATTTCCTGCCATGATGTTGGGTTCCATGAATGAGAAGGGAGTGCCACTTTGTCATGTCTCCTGCTAAGGCAGGGGTGGGCAAAGTCTGGGCTGTGGGCCAGATTGGGCCAGTGGTAGATTCTGTTTCCCAGCAGTCCCTGCCCACAATTGTGCTGGTTTCGCTGGAGACCCCAGGATTGGTGGTGCCATGATAGCACAGGGCCAGGGTTTCCATGGAGACTAGCCCCAGCTGCGCTGGCAGAGTGCACAGCTGCATGGGGAGCTGCTCCGGGCCTGGGATCTTGTGACAGTGACAGCATGGTCCAAAGCCAGGGCAGAGCTGTGACCTGCTGCCCACATGCCCCAGAGGAGCTCCCTGCCCAGCTGCATGCCCTGCCAGTGCTGCTGAGGCTGGTCTCCATGAAAACCCTGGTCCCACAGTGTCACGGCACCACTGCTGTTAGGGTCTCTATGGGAAGCAGCTACAGCAATGCAGGCAGGGGCTTCTGGAAAATGGAGTCTGGCTACTGGCTGGATCTACCATTTTGCCCACCTCTGTGCTGAGGCCTCCTAAAGGTTTGGACTGATGCCAAAAGCCTTCATATCGTGCTTGTATATCCTTGAAGCACTACTCTTCTCTACCCATCAGCAATTTGCCCATACAGGATGTCCTTCAGGATGCACCCATCTTCCATCCTGTGAAGATGGACAAGCCAGCATAGATGCTGCTGTTTGTGTAGTACAGCGATGGTTGGCAGGTTGGCTTTGGTGATGACCTCTGTGTTGGTGATTCTGTCTTGCCACTTGATGTCAAGGATGCACTGTAAACAGCATAGGTGAAAGCTGTTCAGCTTCTTTTCTTAATATGCATATGTTGACATATCTCACTGTTATACATAAGGAAACCAAAGACACACCCTTTGTATACAAGCAGTGTAGTTTTGATTGTGAGTTTTGTATTGTTCCATTTGGACAGCTTACTGAATGTGGTAGCTGCTTTTCCAGTGTGCACCTTTAACTCTTCATCCAGTGATAGGCTGTTGCTCACTGTGTATCCAAGGTAGCAGAACGTGTTCACTGCCTCAAGAGGTGTGTTATCAAGGCTGATAGATGGTGACAGGTGAACACCCTGTCCTAGAACCACCGTGTTCTTGATGCTGATGGTCAGGACAAACATCCTTATCTTGCAAGCATGGGAGAAGCTATTCATGAGTATTTGTAGTTGGCCTTCTTCATGGGCAGTGAGTGCAGCATCATCAGCAAAAAGCCATCAAAAGCATAATGTAGCAGCATAGAAAACAAAATCCCAAAGACTGTGAGTGCCTGAACACAACCCTGCTTCACTCCACTCTTCATGTCAAACCTGTCAGAAGGTGATTCATCAAACTGAACTGTGGCCTACATGTTTTCATGGAAGGAGTAATGTTGGGGGGCATCCAGTCTTTACCAGGACCTTGAAAAAACTTGCTCTGCTGACAGTGTTGAATGCTTTCATCAGGTTGACAAATGCTAGGTTTAGTGACTTTTTTGTTCTCTGAATTTTTCTTGCAGTTGGCGTAAGGAGAATATCATATCCACTGTTGACCTTCCTGCTCTGAAACCACACTGTGATTCTGAGTAGATGTGGTCAGCAAATTGTTGCAAGAGTTTCAAGATGACTCTGGCAAAAGCCTTGCATGTGACACTGAGGAGAGAGATGCCCCTATAGTTCTTGCAGTCATGCTTGTCTCCCTTGTTCTTGTAGAGGTTGATTATGTTAGTAACCTGTACCTGGGGTACATGGCCTTCCTTCCAGCAGCACGCTAGAAGATGTGGTAGCAAGCTAGGCTTTCTGCACTTGAGAACCTCAGCTGGGATGCCATCTTCCCCTGGTAGCTTTTCCACTTGCTAGAGAGTCTATGGCCTTACCAAATTCTTTGGCTGTAGGTCCTTTGTCTTAGCTGTTTCATAGTTTCATAGTTTCATAGTAGCTAGAGTCGGAAGGGACCTAGGAAGATCATCTAGTCCGACCCCCTGCCTTGGCAGGAAAGAGCACCGGGGTCAGATGACCCCGGCAAGGTGCTCATCTAACTTCCTTTTAAAAATCCCCAGGCTAGGAGCCTGCACCACTTCCCCTGGAAGCCGGTTCCAGGCCCTAGCCGCCCTGACTGTGAAGTAGCGCCTCCTAATATCTAATCTAAACTGTGCCAGTACCCTTAGAGCTGGAAGTTGATCCAGTGCCTTTCCTGAGATGTCTGTTTCGTGGGAGTAAAGCTCTAAGTAATGTTTGACCCAGCATGACATCTGCTTGTTCTTGTCAGTGATTTTTACTTTGCCATCTCAAAACTTGAGTTGAGCCAAAGCTCTCTTCAGGCAATCATACATAACTCACAGGTTTCCTGTGTCTGAGGCAAACTTGATTTCTTGACTTACCATTGTACCTTATAATATTTTTGATGTGTTTATCTTAACAACATCCCTATGAAGAGGAGAAATGCTGTTTTTTTCCCCAATTTACAGCTGGAGAACTGAAGCTCAGAAGCGTGAAGAGATGCCTCCAAAGTCTTACAAGAAATCTCTGGCAATGTTAAGCCAGGTCTTTCAAGGCCCAGGCTCATACTCTAACCACTAGCTCTTCTTATTCAGGGGACCTTCAGCTTTGTAACAGTGATACAGAGACTGTAATATATTGGCCAGTTTTTTTTAGATATGTAGGTTGAAAGGTTTTGGCCAAAATGATGACTGGTATAATGAGGTATAAATTTCACTGAACCTGTGCTTGCTTCCATGAATAGTAAATGTGGTTCATTTTTGAACCAGAGTACAAGAAAAGTGATTAATGAAGCTAAAATGGAATGAAGACTTTTTCAATATTCTGTTTAGAGAGAGATTCTGCAAACCTAACTCAAGGTGAATAATGTTTGATTATATTAATAGTTTCCTTTAAATCAATGGCACCATTTGTGCAGTAAAATATCAGGGTATTGAGAATCTCATACAAAATAATTACTCTGACTAGATTCTAAGTCCAGGTTAGAAGTATTCAAGCTGACAACTAAGTCAATGAGACATTTACTTATCCTGAGGTAGGTATGTATTCCCCATTGCAGCTGGTCCTTCTGTTGTTCTGAATATAGGTAGTATGACCTATGGTAAGAGTTGAATAGTTACAATATAATCACATGCTGTATAGACATGAGGAGACTGAAGAAAAATGCGAGCACCCTGCCAATGTGAGTGCAATATCTTGTGATGATATTTGTTAAACTGTTTCACAACAAAAAAGTTACGCAAACCCAATAGAAAAATGCAAGTCACCCAGAAAACCCAAGAATACTATTCAGTCCTATGACCAGGAAACAGAAATAATATGTAAAATCTCTCAACTCAGTAATATTTTCTTAGGAACGTAGTTACTGGGGGTAAACTGAGAAGATGCTTTTTTCCTCTAAGAGACCTGAGAAATTCAAGGATGTATCAGTAGCTGTGTTGGTCTGAGACAAAAAGAAATACAAAATTCTAGATCTCTTGGTTCATAGATAATACCTTTTATTAGATCAAGTAAGAAATTGCAAAAAAGAAAGATTTTCTTTTTGCGATTTCTTGGTTTAATCAAAGGTATCATCTCTGAACTAACAGTTTTGCATTTCTTCAGAGAAATTCAAGACACTCTTATTTAAGTGATAACCTTTAGCATTTTTAGTGCAATTTTAAAGACAATTTACATTTTACTTAATTTTGTAACCACCAAGATTGAAGAGCTAGCCCTGCATTTTACTCAGACTTAAGCTCTTATAGGAGCTATACTCAAAAGATGAGTGTTAGTGGAATTTTTTATGTTACCATGGGGATTGCTATAGTAACAATTCTCCTAACCTTTCATTATTAATTTACTTTGTTGTAAAACTAAAAGGTAAATCAAATATCCAAAGAAAGAATAGTTTTAAAGAGATTCTTCCATTCATGCAACCTGTGCCTAATGTTACAATAAAAGGGCCTTGAGTGGAGTTTAAAGGACAACATTTGCAGATAATTTAATACAGTCAAAGGAATGAGATTCCGCAAGGTTTCCTCTGAGACTGGAAAGCAACAGCTGATCTATGTCATAACACATTACTGCATTTGACAATTTAGTAATCCTTGTACAGAGCTCCCTAGCAGCTAACTCTGTCCATTCTTCTCTTCCCAAAGCAGCAACTGCTGTGGAAAGAGATGGAAAAAACTAAACCACAATTATATGTCTCAAGATGCTCGGCAGAAATTAGTCAACTGGTAATGAATAGGATGAGATGCATCCAGTGGTAGTTGGAATTTATTTAAAAAATAATAACCGCATATAAACAGTATGCATATTGAATTGTGTCCCTCTCCCCCACCTTTTCTACATCTATATCATCTTACATTTTAAACTGGATATGGCAGAACTGTCATCCCATACTCGGGCATCACGGCTGCATAAACAGATACACATATGCATATTCATACCTCTCAGGCCCTGTTCTAGTACCTGTTGAAGTAAATGTGAATATTTCAGTGGACTTCAACAGATCTTGGTTGCGATGGCATTGTGGCCAAATAGGTGATGACTATTATGACAGTTTTGTATAATACAAGTGAATAAAAGATCAGAGGAAAGCTGATTTTGGAACTGATGATCAATTAATAATCCTATTAGGGGCAGTTTAGACATGTCCCAAAGGAATGGATTTCCATATCTGCTCCCACTTGAAGTACTGTAAACTAAGGCTGTCTCTACACATGCAGGTGGTGGCGAGGGGGCATTTTATTTAGAGCAGTTCCCAGAGAACCATTCTAATTAAAACACCTCACTGTTATGTGTATTAAGTCCCCATGGGTTTAAAAATGGCTGCAGGTTGCTTTATCTAAACCTCATTCAACAAGGAGCAGCCTTTTTTAATGCGTGAGGTCTTATATACATGAAGGTGAGGCCATGCTGGGATGTTCTAATTAGAACGCAAACCAGCACATGTATAGGCAGCCTTCAAAAAGCTAAAGCATCCAGAGCCAGTTCCATAAAAGTAATGGATATTACACCAGCTGACATCCTGAGGTATGTCTATATTGCAAACTTACTATGCCAGATAGCAGTGCTTTCAGTCACAGACTAGTTCCTGATTTCAAAGCAGTATACCCATGGCATTGCCAACAGGCTTAATGACATTGACTCCCAGCAGTGCTTATTAACTCAGGTATATCAACATTTGAATAGAACTATGTTGCTTCTAAGTCAGAAAGCAGCACACAGAGCAGCTCTTCGTGTCAGAAGCTACTGCTGTCTGGCCCAGTGGGTTGGTAGTATAGATGTGCCATTGCTTCCTAGCAGAATCCAGAGCCTTGAGTTAAGCAAATTTTTTCAGTCCAGTGCTTAAGGAGCTTAACCATGAGATCCACATGAAGACCCAGATCTTTTCCCTGTTGGATGAAAGCTCTTATTACTAAGCTACAGATGCATTCTTTCCCTGTCTTCTCTTTCTCTTACACACATGCACTTTGACCTAGTGAATATTTACTTTTCCATGCAAACTGGAACAGCTTCAAAAGAAGAAATTGAGACCCCCATCTCCTACCAGAGGTGGGGAGAATAGTATATATACTGGAGGGTAGGGCTAGGATTCAGAGAGACCTAAACAAATTAAAGGACTGGACCAAAAGAAATCTCAATGAATTTCAATAAATGTAAGTGCAAAGTCCTGCACTTAGGACAGAACAATCCCATGCACCAGTGCAGGCAGGGGACTAAGCAGCTAAGCTCTGCGGAAAAGGATCTTGGGGTTACAAAGGACAATAAGCTGAATATGAGTCAGCCGTGTGCCCTTGTTGCCAAGAAGGCTAACAGCACACCAGGCTATGTTAGTAGGAAGGTCACCAGCAAATCCAGCCAAGTCATTCTTCCCCTGTATTTGGCACTGGTAAAGCCACATCTGGGCTCTGCCCAGTGCTGTGCCCAGTTTTGGGCCCCACTACAGAAAGAACGTTCACAAATTGGAGCGTTTAGTGGAGGGAAATTAATGAAAATGGTTAGAGGGCAGGCGAACATAAGTTCTGAAAAGAGGCTGAGGGAACTGCACTTATTTAGTCTGGAGAAAAGAAAACTGAGGAGGGATTTCATTGAAGCCTTCAATTACCTATAGGGTGGTTATGAAAAGGATGGAGCTGGACTCAGTGGTGGCAGATGACAAAACAAGGAGCAATGGTCTCAAGATGCAGCAAGGGAAGTTTAGGTTAGATATTAGGAAAAACTCTCTCACTAGGAGGGTAGTAAAACATTGGAACAGGTTACCCAGAGGGGTTGTGGAATCTCCATCTTTGGACAATATTAAGACCTGCGTAGACAAAGCTCTGGTTGGGATGATCTAATTGGAGATGGTCCTGCTTTGAGCAGGGGTTGGACTAGATGACCTCCTGAGGCCCCTTCCAACCCTATGATTCTATGACTGTGAATCCCGATCCAAGTTAGGGGGTTAAGGGCTTGTTGCATGCTTCTTCTTATCATTCTCAGCTTTATAGGTCAACAGCTCCCCATTTAAAATGCTGACTTCTGTGGAACCCATTCCTAGTTATCTATCTAGTATAGGTAGATATTATCTATTATTGATGTGATGTTAATTCCACTAGTTATCAGGGGACCTAAATGCCTAAGCCCTACTTTTTAAATCCAACATGGAGGCCTTTTTTGTGCTGCCCAGTTTAGGTGAGAGTTGAGCAGGATTTGGTGGGTTCTAGGCTGGTGGCTTTTGGAGGTCAACCCAACTCCCCAGAGATTAGGAAGACATTATCAGACTAGTCTCTTCAAATTAATTCTCTCCCAATTCTACAGTGAATTTTATACTGGTGAGTATATGAACTACAATTGTCAAGCCAGATGGTCATTTACTCTGAATGGTCGTGCAAAGTAATGTATGAAAGGGGGTGGAGAACCCTTGGTTTCTGCTGGGAACTATACCTTTAAGACAATCTGGCCAGTTGGAGCAGGTAATTGCATCTTGCTGAGGCACACATCACACACTGGGCGCATCTACATGTGCAAATAATCTGGGAGACAGCTGTTTTCTGGCGGGGGCTGGGACATTACTTCCTGCCTCTAGGAGCTGCCTGCTTCCAGGACAGGCTTTGTTACCAGAGCCTGGGCTGGGACAATGTCCTCCTACCCCAGCAGCAGGGAGCTCCCAATACCCAGTCCATGATCATGGGGCCAGGCTGGGAGATCCTTCTCTCCCACCACCAGCTCTGAGGTCACGGGGCCAGTGCTAGGAGATCCTTCTGTCTTAGCCTGAGTCCTCAGTCATGGGACCTGGGCTGGGAGATCCTTCTCTCCCAGTGCCAGCTCCATGGTCTCAGGGCAAGTCCTGAGAGATCCTTCTCTTCTAGAGCCAGCTCTGAGGTTATGGAGCTAGCACTGGGACAGAAGACACTCCCAGCACCAGCCCCATGACTATGGAGCTGGTGCTGAGAGAGAAGGGTCTCTCAGTGCTGGCCCTGTGACCATGAACCTGGTGCTGGGAGATAAGGATCTCCCAGCCCCAACCCTGTAATCATGGAACGGGGGCTACGAGCTTCCTGCTGCTGGGGCAGAGGGACATTTTCCCTCCCCAGGCCCCAGTGGCTGAGCCGGTCCCTGCAGCAGGCAGCTCCTGGGGGCAGGGAACAATCTCACACCCCCTGCTGCCCAGCTGACTGGGAGCAAATGTCTGGTCAGGTGTCTACACATGCACTACTGCACAGTAAGTAATCTCGAGTAAATTTGCTTGCTTGTATTTGCAGGTAGCAAATGTATTCATTAGAGCCAATTACTGTACAGTAAGCATCTGTACGTGTAGACATGGATGCTTACTGTGCAATAATTAGTTTTACTGTGCAGTAAAGTGTCTCATGTAGATATGCCCAACATTGATCTGTTAGATCTCAGACACTTGAGTAAAGGAGCCTCTGTCTGTCTCTGAGCTATCAGAGAAATAACAGAGCACTCTCTTGAGATAGTATACATCGTGAAATAACAGAGCCTTGGAAAACAGCAGAGGACAGCTGGAAAAGGTTTAAACAACAGCCTTTTACTCTGCAAGTAGTGCTGCTAGAATGTCTTATTTTTGGTAGTCTTCTGAAGCATGTGATGGTTTTAGACATCTTTCAGTTAACTGGGCAGAAGAGGCTATGAAACTATACTGCCAAGATTTGAGGAATATTTTGTGAGAAGTACTACAGGTAAAAAAATAAGATAGGAATGGACCCTTTTTAAAAGATAGAAAATGAAGGTGAAAACATAGCCAGTTTGATTGTTCATCCTTCCATGACTTACAATCTTGCAGCTTTGAGCAGCTGAGCCCTCAGTAAGAGAGCGGATTGTGACTGGGCTGTGGAACAAAAGAGAAAAGAGTCTCTGAAAGAAATTCCTGAAAGACCTGGAATGAACCTTTGATAAAACCACTAGAATTTCCTAAGAAAGGAGTTTAGTACAGGTCTGTGCTCATAATGGATGTAGCGTACTCCAAGCATACTACCAGAAAAGAGACCTGAGGCAGAACTCAAAGCCAGAGTCCACAACAAGTAAAACATGGAGCTGCACATAATTGGGCAAAACATCACGAGCTGAAGCAGTGCCTAGCAGATTATATCACTTTGCAAGAGCTTCCAAGCATCAGAGTACACAGCATGGACAAAATGGATGACAGCAGCACCATTAGCTCAGAGAATTCTTAATAGGTCCAATGGATGACTTTGCAGGGAAAGATGAAAGGACTATCAGGCTGAAAGCAAATGGAACATTTATTAAGTATAGGTTGGACGCAGGTGCAGGCGCAAATGTGATGCCAGAGTGATATTAGTACTGAACACCCCCTTTCCCCCCCCCACAAGCATTGGAAGAAAAATAGGTTATACTCCATGCTTTATGGTGATAAGCTTATTCCCACTGAGGGATTATAAAAATAAATGTATAAGTAAACAGTTGAAAATGGACACTTCTAATAATATCAGGGGAAAAATTCTACTGGATGTTGTGTGAAAAAATATCATGTTCTTAGACTCATCAAGGCATTGGAGGAGCAGGAGACCATAAATAAATAAGGGTTTGATAATACTTCCAAGACATAGGGAAGCATGTTGTATAAAGAGTTTAAGGGTGTCATTTGTATACCTTCAGAAAATTTCTCTTCATCCCAAGGCAAAAGAAGAGCTGATCAGAATTAATTGTTATGAGACTCAAAGACCAAGAACCAACAGAGTGGATATGTTCATGTTCAGGGATCCCCGTTTTTTCTGTTTAAAAATCACAAATTCTCTGATAAAATCCCCCAAATCCACAATTAAAATGAAACACCACTACACACACACACACACACACACACACACACACACACACACACACATCTATATGTATGTATGCATCAATTGAACACAATGTTTTATTGGTACAATTTTAAGGCAGTTTGGAAGCCTACCAGGGTCTCAATCACTATGATGAAATGAATTCTAAATTCCTTTAAATGTTGGTGTTTGATTTTGGGTTTTTTATCATGGAAAATCAGAGCTCCCTCTGCTCCCTTTGCTCACCAGGATGCAGGTCCAGGCCCCTCACTCCCTGCCCACAGCCCCACAGCCCTGCTAGTGACCCTCACCCCGTAGCCCCCCACACCCCTCAGCCCTGCTCCCAGCTGCCAGGACTATAGGGCCAGGGATTTGGGTCCACAGTCCCCTGCAGCCCCGTGATCAGATCTGGGGGGCATATGCCCCCTGCCTGCCCCTCCTGGAGTGCGCACAGAAGTGCGGAGCCCGTCACCCCCTCCCCCTGGATGAGCTGCCTGTGACCCTGTCTTGCTCCCTGCCAGAGCCCTGCAGCCATGCATTCTGGCCTTGAGCCTCAAGCCCCATGCACTTCCTGGCTGGGCAGCAGCCCCAGCCTCAGTCTGCCCAACTCCCGCCCTTCCTCTCTCCTTTCCTATGGGGGCCTCAATCCCCACTCTCCAGACTTACCTGCTGGAGCTGCTCTCCAGGCTGCCTGGAACTCTGCCAGCCTACAGAGAGCTCTTCACAGAAGTGGAAAATTTGCATGTTTCTCCATTAAAATGACAAATCCGTGTTTTTCTCAGTTAAAAGGGGAAATCTGTGTTTTTTTCTGTTTTCCATGGGAAACAGAAAACCCATATCCTTGTTCATGTTCCTTGCTCATGTTTCTTGTAAAATAAGATAGAGTCTTTTGCTTATGAATACAATGCCAAAGCGCTCAGTGCATATGTTTAAAGGGGCTGTGATACACTGTCTACAAAGGGAGACATTCTGGAAGAGATGCCCAGTGCTAAATATCTTTCCATGCTTAATGTATCAGTAGGGTTCTGGCAACTGCCTTTATGAAACAGAGCACACAATCAGTGCCCTTGTTGGGAAGCACGTTTCCTCATCCTGCCATTTGGTCGGTGTTCAGCACTTAAGGTGTTTCACAGGCAAATGTGACGATTTCTTGGTATTAGGGGTGTTCAGGGGCTGCATAGATGACTAGAAGAGCATGGCTGGAAGCTTTGAGCAGCTTTGGAAAGAGACAGAATTGCTGGACCCTATGTTCAAAGAGAGAAGGAAATGTTGGCCTTAGTCCATAGATGTAAAGGTTTCATGTCTTTATGGGAGGCTATTGTCATCTGAAACTAGCCACGAGACTCCCATTGTCATTGTCACAAAGGGGCTAGCAAGCACCATCATCCCACCTTGAGAATAAAGCAATGATTTTTCTTCTACAATTTGTTTAATTGCTTACAAACATGGAAGAGATTTTGTACCTTGTAAACATGCTTTTAAGGAAATGTGAAGACTGCAGAAAGCAAATTCCAGAGCTAGAATTTAGCACTTTCATAGGGAACAATCTGCTCCCTAGGATGGGATTTTGTTCAAAAGCACCAAGGCATTCATTCTTGAAGCATTGCAGGAAAATATGGGAGGAGGAATAATGATGTATTAAGGCCATTTAGGGAATGTAAAATCTAAGAAGAAGGCTGGAAATGTTTTTACTAGCCTTGAGTGAACTATGACATTGAGACAGCTGCTCATGCACATTGGACATGCCAAAAAAACCCAAGCCAAGTCAAGCAAAAGAGACAGTGTGGATAGGACATGGAAAAAATGGCCTGTGGTAACAAAGAAAGCATAAACTTGTTTATGCTGGCTTGAAAAAATAAATGATGTATGAGTCCTAGTCTAATATCCTCATTTCCCTGAGATAGCTTTACTGGAAGATACTAAAGCTAGACACAGTATACCTGGCATTGTCTGATGATGGAGCACAGTTTATCGGGCATGAATTTAAGCTGTTTGCAGTGAAATACATGTTTAGAAGTGTCACCACTAGTCCCCATTATTTCAAATCTAAATGGCTGATAGAAAAACAGTGTCAAAATAATTAAGCGCCTACTAAAAAAAGGCTACAGACTCAGACTCTGATCCATATTTAGCACTGCTAAACTACAGGAAGGCACTAAATAAGAATGGGTTGTCACACGTTTTCAGGTTTTTGTTGAACAAAATGTCAGCAAGATTGCCTGCACTGTTAGAAACTGATGTCAGGGTAACTGGGGATTTGCAGATACAGAGAGAGACAGATATGGCAAAACAAAAACCTCTGAAGAAGTTGAAGTCCCAGAAACTGCCACGTCTTCATGAAAACAGGAAATTATGGTTACCAGCCGTATTGGTATCACTGGTTTTATTGCTCTGGGCAGATTAACCTGGAATACGGAGAAAAAGGTAGCACCTTCTCCAAATTAGAGAAGGAAATGGGGATAAGGGCTGCTGAGACAATAATTTTGGCCAAGGCTGAAGGAGCAGACCCTCAGGACGTGGCACAACCAGAATGAATGGATTTATCACATCCTGTCAACAATGGTGTTGATGTTTCATAGGTGTATGCAACAGTGGGTGCATCCACACGTGCCTCCATGGCGCCATTGTTGCTGTGCCATCATTTACTGTGACACATTGTTACTGTGCCTTTAGGAAGCACTAAATGATGGCATAGTAACAGCTGTTACTGCACCATGCCGACAGCGCATAGTTATTTTTAGTCGCTACATCACCATAGTGACGTGCTATACCAATGGAGCACATTGCCACGGCAGTGTCGCTGTGGTATCACAGTTTTTGCCTGCTGACACTACATCACCATAGTACATTGCTACAGTGACGTAGTGTCTCATGGAGATGTGCCCAGCATGAAGTAGTTTTAAGACTAACTGAACCTTGTTGGTTATAGTATTGTAGTCATATTTGAGAAGTTACAGGGTATGAACAAGAAGCAAGATTTCTTAGTTAATGTGCCCCAGATCTGGGGAAGGACATTTTTGCATCCACAAGCTTGTTTAACATCCTTCTCCACTACCAGGTGATCCAGTACAAGATACCGCCTCAAATCCTGCTTGATATACTTGTTAGTTTAGTTAATACACTGGTTATAAGCAGGGGCAGATCCAGGATTTCCCAAAGCGGGTGCAGGAGCAGCAACCTGCACTGCAGGGGTGGCTGCATCCCAGGCCCCAGACTTCTCCGGGGGACTTTTTTAAGTCCCTAAAGCAGGTGAAAATCCCTTGCCTGCCTGCTGCTGTTGCTTTCCTGCTGTTCTGGGGGCAGGGGAAGCACCAGAGCTGTTTTTGCCCACGTCAGCTGAGCTGCGTGGGGGGTAGACTAGTTTGGGGATGGGGACAGCAGCCACATTAGAGTGGGGGAGTAGTTCTCCTCTCCCTGCTCCATCCCCCAGGAGTAACCACCGTCCCCACTGTCACTTCGTCCCCAGCTGAGCCCAGGCCACATGTAGTCCCGCTAGGGTAAACAGGAACAGCTCTGATGCTTCCCCTGCCCCAGGGACAGTGGGGAAGCATCAGCAGTAGGCAGGAGAGATGGAGAATGAGGGGAAGGGGGCGTTTAGCCTCCTTTCAATGCTTAAAAAATGTCCCCAGAGCATCTGTATCTAAGAGGCATACAGGATCCATAGACAATTATTTCTCTAGGAACTCAAATTGGTTCAGTCTTATCATACACAAATACCCATCTTCCTCCAGTAACTTGATCCCTCAACTTCCTTCACTGTCAGCAGTCTTCACACCTTTAATTTAAGCTATAAGCACTAGAGATAGAAGAGAGTTTGGGTCATTGGATTAATTCTCTCCCCATTGTCAATTGCCATTTTCAAACATTTTGGATTTCTAATTTTAAAAGTTTTCCTCATTGGGGTTACCACCCCCTTAATATTTAGATGATTCTAATACAAGTTCTATTTAGCTGAAACTTGCAGTATTTATGGTAGTGGACAATATTCACATTATATCCACTTGATTATAGCATGGCTTGGAGGGTGGATGGACTTCACATGGGCATTTGAGATGTTTGCAAGCATGATGTAAGGTTCTTTAAGAGCCTAAGATGCAAACCTCTCTCTACACAGTAGGCTCCATACCCACAGAGTATTCCCTCAGGACAAATTCAAAATATCCTAATCAACCTTCAGGCACCACGCTTAAACTACAGTTTTTGCTTCCAATTCAAATCAATCGATTCAAATAAATCAAATGTGTACAGTTCATTTTGCATTCCACTCACAGAATAAACCCTTCAGGGCTCACACAACCTTAGAAATACATTGGTCATGATACTTACGGGTTATTTCAATGCGCTGAAGCAAACTTTAGAAAGATTATGAGGAGGAGGAGACAATATGGATGATGCCCCGAATGATTTCTAAATTACTGTTTTCCTCCCTTAATCATCAGCAAGTGAAAAGAAAATGTCTCTACTGACTTTAATTAAGCTTCCCTTAGGCTTGAGAATATGGTGTCTAGGCATCTACCTTCAAGCCATCACAGCACTAACATATATACAGTTTCTCTGGGCTTCAGAGACCACCACAGCTCTCTATCCTATGCTACCAGTGAGTTTGGAAGTCACAGGCCCTGTGAAAAATGGCAAATTGATAATCTCAGTGGAGAGGGCAGGATGCCAATCTCATAAATTAAAAAAAAATTCTGCATTACACAATCTTACCACAATTACGAGCGGTTGGTTGAAAGGAAACCTGCTACAGCACTGCATTCTGGGTAACACAGGCAGAAACACAAAGGAGAGCCAGAAAGCATTAAATATTTTTAAATGCTTGTTTTATTTTACAGGGTGCAAATATTACACTTGCAGTAACATAGTAAATACCAGATTACTAGGTAATTATGCTTAAACATTACCAAATACTGTACCTGCAAAAATAATTGCCATATTAAGGGCAGTTATTCAATCCCTTGCTAACCCTATAGTTTAATAGCTAGAAACAAGTATATCATTTATTCTCTTCACATAAAAAGCTGCCGACCATTCAAGTACTGTACATGATCAATAGAGGTCTCTAATAGGAGTGCTGCTGATCTAACCTAATAACCACAGTATTGCAAAAGGCAATACACAGCTTATGCCAAAATGAGAAGGAAGGTCTATATAGCAAGTGTGGGAGCTTTTCTACGGCCCCAAAGGGTCTTCAAGTTACTTTATTTTTATGAGGCACAAATAACCATGTCAAAATCAAACCTGACATTTTAAAGTAGTATAAAGCCTCACTGTAAAAATCTACACTAGGCTCAAGATTTCTTTATAAGGTCTCAGCCCTCAAGCAATTGTTGTGTTGGTATAATTCAGCTTTACGGTTTCTAAATTCCACAACACTTAAAAAAAGATAAAAAGAAAGAAAAAATGATTTATGTTCACTTGAAAAGTTACAGTAATTTATGTTTCTAATCCAGCTTGTAGCCTGGGTCTTGTTTCATAAGTTAATTCAGCCATAATGCAGCAGCCGCTTGTTTAATATATTCAGCTGCATTTGCATCAGAATAGGGCAAATAAAAAACTGAAGATGCAAATAGAAAGGCTGTGGTTTGTGAACTAGTATTAGGTAGTGAGGTGACAAATTCCCAGCAAGTTTCAGGTAGAACCGGGCATTTAGTTCCCTTAGGCTCTTTTGAAAAATCTTGCTATGGCTCTTATTGGCTCCAGCGTGCCTTCCTAAAGCCAGTGGGAGCTCCTGGCATAAACCATGAAACATTAAGGATGAGGAATCAAATGCATTGACTATCTGTATAGTGCCACAAGTACTGGAAAGTATCTTAAGGCAACATTAATTTGCCCTTCTTTCCAGAATCAGTGATAAGGATAAAACAAAAAAGTACATAGGTGTGTGCAGCAAAATGGTTGGTTCTGAGCACATCAGCAAGTTTGCAAGTAGCAAATTTTCTTGAGATTACTTACTGTTCACTTCAGTAGCTCACGCGTAGATGCCTGACCAGGAGCAAAAGTGGCCTGGGTCAGCTGGGCAGCAGGGGGTAGGAGATTGCTCCCTGCCCCCAGGAATTGCCTACTGCTGGGGTGGGCTCCATCACTGGAGCCCAGGTGGGGACAATGTCCCCCTGCCCTGGCAGCAGGGAGCTTCCAGCTGGGGCTGGGAGATCCTTATCGCCTAGCCCAAGGCCCATGGTCGTGGGGCCCAGGCTGGGACATTCTTCTCTCCCAGTGCCAGCTCTGCAGGAAAGAAGGATCTCTTAGCACTCACCCTATGACTGCAGAACTGATGCCGGGAGAGAAGGATCTCCTAGTGCCGGCCTGACAACTGCAAAGTTTTACAAATGATGAAACTATGAAAGTTGGTGCTGGGAAGTAAGGATCTCCCAGCCTGGGCCCCATGACCACAGGGCTTAGGGTGGGAGCTCCCTGCTGCCAGGGCAGGGGGACATTGTCCCTGCCTGGGCTCTGGTGGTAGAGCTAACCCCAGCAGCAGCAATGTCCCAGCCATTGCAAGGCTGCAGGGAGAAGGAGCAGTCTGCTGCTAGAAGCAGCAGATCTGCTCCCGTGTCCCTGCACGGGACATGTGCCCAGGAGAGTTTACTCTCAAGTAATTTACTTGGGAATAAACTGCTCCCAGATTACTTACACATATAGATACACCCTCTGTAACATACTCTAAGCCCTTCTGATGCTTCTTCTGCATGCTTACCATGCTCCATTGATAGGCAAGTTGAATAAAATAGACCCATCCTTATCTTCAGCAATAAGAAAGGGGAAGTGACATAAATATATACTATCACTACTATTATATTAACTGGAGATTGTTGTGGTCTGGCGGGGCCCTCACTATGTTTTGTTTCATAACTGCTTGGGTGATTATCCTCATTAGAGAAAACCCCCCATGCTTAAGTTAATAACAGTATGGAAGATATGTGGTCCAGAAGCTTATCATCAGGGGATCAGCATGTCTCTGTCACAGATAGTTGAAAGGTATTTGTCTCTGCACTACAATAATTGAATTGTAGGCAGCCACTAGTCAGAACTCATTCAATTTCCTACAAAATCCTTAGGATTCCTAATTATTTCTGTTGGTAACTTGTTTTCATTAATGCGTTTTAACAGGCCTAGTTCACAGGGTACACAATTGCATTGACCATCAGCAGCCTGACATGAGACTTGAAAAGCAAACGTCTAATCTTCCCTCCCTCCTTTGCTGCTTAGGGAGTATTGGGCTGTATATCCACAACCCCTGTTGGTGCCACTTAAGCATTTTTAGTCTCACAGTTAACTTTGTTGAGATATTTTCATTGCCCTCGCTACTGCAGTTTCAGAGATCTTTACTTTATGAGTAGCTAAGAAGTATTGGTTTAGTAACCAAGGTCTTTTTTCTTCCCTGTTGCTAAAAAGCAACTCATTCGTGGTGAAAAGATCAGGGAGCCATTAGGAGGAAAGAATGTTTTATGGAGGCCAAATTTCCAATCCCTCTGCCCTCTGGTATATAGCAAAGGCCCCTAAAATATAGCAATATGAAGGATAATAGACAGGAGCAATGCTGCTAGTAGCCCTATGTCCTAGTTTCCTTATCTACAGGAGCTTTTCAGTACAAATCAGTACCAGAGCAGTCATCAGCAGCCTCTTGGTATGAGGATGACAGTCTTCCAGTAAATAGGGAAGTCATCAGTGAGTCCGTAGATGACCAAGGAGGCCAACCTGAGATTCACAAGCTCAACTGAAGACCTCCCTTCAGTCCCCATTACTATAATGCCATGACTTACATTAAGACTCTGGACATACACCTTGGTACATTATTTATTTGTGGTTAAAGGTTCATCGGGCAAAATGCATGAACCTTGGAAGCAGGAACTCAAACTCGTAGTTCTTTCTCCTTTAGGGCACTGTCTTTCCCCCTACAACACAGTTAGACTTCCCCTGGTTTTTTTATTTCCTTCTGACCTCATGGCTATTTCCTTCTTGGCTGCCCAGTGGACCATCACCAAGAGGGGCTAGAAGGAGATCGTGTCTTTAAATTGACAGAAACAGAGTTTGCCTTTGTTTATGTTGGCACAACGTGAGAGCAAATATACACCAAAACCTTTTGTCATTCCAAAATGTGGCCATGACAAAAGGTGGTAATACACTATTGCCACTTTACTGTAGTGGATATCTATTTGCTTTGTGGTGGGAGAGCATGGGCAACCTTAAGCTGCCTGCACCCTCCTACTGTCCTGGGCAAATGCTCCCTGAACTTGAGGGGCCTAGTCTAGTGCACCCTAGGAATTCCTCTTCAGGATCAGGCTCCTCAAGCCCCAGGAGCACCTGCCCAGCTTTTCCTGCTTCTGTAGGAAAGCACCATTGGCAATCTCTGGGATGTATCTCTGGAAGTAGGGAAATTCAGGACACTCCAGTGCAGTTCTAGGACTGGTGATGCCAATCAGTTAGTTAGTGTCCCCAGCCCCAGAACTGCATACCACCCCAGAGTGTGTCCCTCTTTTCCCCACTTCCCAAGAGGTACCCTTCTGGGATTTCTGCGGCAAGTCTTGGGAAGCAGGCAAAGTCAGGGTTCCTCCACTTGCACAGACACACCCTCAACAATCTCTGAGAACCCTGAGATTGCTGGGACTACATATCTGGCAGTAGGGAATTTATTGTCCATTGTCCTACAATATCAACAAGTGGACAAGTAGTGATGTGTGTTTTGTCCAATGAAGGGACTCAACTGTTCTCGGACATATCCTGGCATAGCTGATCTACTTCATTTGGTGACACCTATTTTTAAACTATCTCTGTCCACTAGCTTGGAGGTTAAGTGGAGGTGGGGTGGGGTGGGGGTACATGGCAGCCTGAATGAAGGCCCTAGCCCCCTTCAGGAAGAGGGTTGTCACCTGAAATGTGTAAAACGTACACATATTATCTATCATCTTAGCCCCCCATCTCCCCCACAAAAATAAAAGTCAGCACCTATGGGGTGGAGAAGGAGGGGGGGAGCGCAAGTGAGGTGTTTACACTAAAGTGTAGCCTACAGTGGCTACACCTTAGTGTAACATGACTTGGGTAACACAGATCAGAGATAATCCTGCCATGGAGCGGTGTAACTTTTAGCCACCTAACAAGTGCTCAAAGCTAGTTTCTGGTGCTAATGTGTGGACAGTCCAGGTGTTAAGAGTTCCAGGAGTTTCCCAAACTGACCATGTAACAAGGCCCAAACTCTCCCCGTAGGTATGAGGACCCTGGTCACACAGATGAGATTCTGATTAAGAGAAGATGATGATGCAGCTTAAAGATCTCACCTCCTGGCCTGTTCTTCTCCTGCTGTACATGTGTTGTTGTCAGTATGCACCGAGTAGTTTACTCAAAGATAAAAAGGAACAACTCTGATAAAAGGTGAACTTCACATTTCTGCTAGCACAGTGAAAGAAGGGATGCTGCCAGTCTCATTTCTGTGTAAGAATGCCTAGTGCACAGTTCTAGTGCAATGCATGCAGGACAGCTAAGACTGTGCATATGAATGTATTTTTAATGATACCACAAAATTAATCTCATTGCTGTTGAATAAATGGGATTCTTAAGCTCTTTTATGTGAAGAGCAAAAAGAAATTAATCAAAGTAAAAAAAAAAAGTTCCCCTGTGCTTCAGAAAGCATGCAGACACTGCAATTCTTGACTAAACCTGGAAGAATAGAAGATGAAATTTTTAAAAAATAGTATCTTCCCTCAGGCCTTATGTCACAAGTCAGACTCTGGTAGCAAACAGATTCTACTGAGAGCAGAAGAACCTTAAGGGCTGTAAAGGGGGCTTTTGCAGTTGTAGGACAGGCATAATTAGTTGCAGGGAAGGGAGCCAATTATCAACCTAGAGTTGGGAAAGAAATTACCTAAACAAGGTGATTGTTTTAAATCTGCAGTATTCAAAAAAAAAAAATTGCAAAGGTAATAGACAGTGATTGGCTATAACTTTAAGACCTGAAGGAAGTCAGCAAAGGTCCTAGAAGACTAGAATATTGTGTCCAGCTTTATAAAGGAGAAAAAGGAGAAGCCAGGGAGTTACAGACTAGTCAGTCAAATTTTGATACCTGGAAAGATACTGTAGCACAGAGGTGACCAAGATATGGGGAGCCCCACAGACCAGATAACATTGCCCCATGCACCAGATCAGACACACAGACTGGCCACATGCCAATCTTCCAACCCCTGGCTAGATGCGCTGGGCACCAGAGCTGTAGCATATCAAAGAATCAACTTCCTTTTTTCAGATAACAAGGTGATTGGGAAAAACCACCATGGGTTTGTCATGAGCTAATCATGTTTAACTAGTGTGACCATACGTCCTAGTTTCATAGTTTCATAGTTTGTAGGGTCGGAAGGGACCCGAGCAGATCATCAAGTCCGACCCCCTGCCATGGCAGGAAAGAGTCCTGGTTGAGCGGGGACAGTCCTAGATTCCATAGGCGGGTCCCAGCTGGTTGGTCAACAGTCCTGAGCCAGAGTCCAGCTGGGAAGCAGAGGGGCATGGTGGGCAGGCAGATGGGTGGGCAGGCATAGCTGCCATTGTGCAGGAGCAAGGCAGGTGGACATATGATCACCCTATCTAAGATCCCATATCCAAGGGACCTACATCTCTTGCTTCTGCATAACAGCAGTGGTGCCTGCCCACCTGCCTGCCTGGCACACCGTGCCCCTCCGCATCCCTGCTGGACTCCAGCCCCAGACTTTTGAACAACCATTCCAGACCAGCCTGAGGAACCCAGGACTGTCTTAGCCAAACCAAGACCCATATTGTCACCCTATGTTTAACCAACTTGATTTCTTATTCTGATGATGCTTTGTGGCTTTGTAGATGGGGGGAGAGCAGTAGATGCAATATACCTTGATCTTAGGAGATTTTGGCTTAGACGACCTTCTGAGGTTCCTTCCAATCCTATGATTCTATGACACTGGATTTTTCTCTGTGTTCAGATCCATAAAGACAACAACAACAACAACAACAACAATAATAATAAAAATAATAATAATAATATAACCATTATAATAATCAACAAACAAAACCAAAACCAAAAATAGACAAACCAAATGAAGCAAACCAAAAATGATCCAACTAACCAACATATCAATTCATTAAAGAAAGATGGAAAGATCCAACTTACATTTGTGAAAATGAAATAAGGCTCTGTGGGTGATATTACCCATCCATGTGCAAGGGGCAGCATAAGACCTACAGGCAATCTCAGTCCTATTTTGAGGGACCAGTTAAACAGACTACCTAAGCACTTGTGTAATTTTATTCTCAAGTCATCCCATGGAAGTCCCTTTCTAGAAGGTATTCTTGGGACAGAATGGTTTTACCTTTCCAGGTACTGTGCACGCTGCAGCTGAAGGATCCCCATTGCTGTTACTGATTATAGGAGGACCTTAGGACTTTATTTTAATCACTGGTGATCCTGGCCAAGGCAGGACAAATAAATCCTAAAAGAACATGCTTAACTGGAAATCTTAGGATTCCACTACAAATCTTGTCGAACCTTGGGTGAGTTTTACTATAATTGGCTCAGTACTGTATTGTTTTATGGAAGTCCCAATAGACTATATTAAAATATTTAATCTAGATTCTCCTGAGTTTCTGTGTTGGAAAGTCAGAGGCCAGAAGCACCATTGGGCCCTTTACTCTGTTCCAAAATGGCAGTTTTCACATGAGCTCCATAGGAACCAGCTGATAATTCCACCAAGGCTAATTTTGGCTAAAAAGATTTTGAAAGCTTAAATTATAAGACATTTCCAACTAGAGTCAGGATGATCAAGGACGAATTTATAAGTTAAAGAGGAAAAAAAGAAAAGCAGATCACAAAGAACTATAACAAATCCTTCAGTGGATGATGCAGAAATGTCTACATAATGTTCCAGTGACTGAGTAGTTAAGAGAAAGCAATGGTGCAATGGAAATAATTTAGGGATAGTCTAATTGTCAGACTATGCGGCTGGAGAGATGTGGAGTGAAATCTTGACTCCAGAAAAGTCAGAAAGAAAGCTTTCATAGACTACACTGGGGACCAATATTTTATGCATAGATTCTAATCTCAGTTGTATCCTTAATGTCACATCTACACAATCTTTGCACTGCCATCATGAACCACATCCCATCCATTCACTCCCACTCCACACATGCTAAATTCTGAACATTAGATCTATTAGAACAGTGCTAACCATGTAATCAGTGCCATACTCAGACTCTGTCTGAGGCATGTTTGCTGGTTGGCATGCAGCACCATTTGGCTATATTGTCTCATTTGGGAATTTGGCATCTAGGGTGAGAGCAAATGGGTCATGCTTATGGTGGTGCCCCTGGACAGGAGACAGAACTTTAAAAGGCATATGCTAACTTGGTCAGGAAACCTGGAGGAATTATTTAGATCCAGGTTCTCGAGATCCATTGATTCAAGTGAGGATCTAAGCCATAGCTTCTTTCTTTAAGTTTCCTTACCAGTAAAATGGGAAACCAAAGCACACACCATACAAACCTGACAGGCACTTTGGAAGCTTAATTAATGAATATCTCATTTTTAGAAATTTGGGATCCGTGTGTAATTTTTCATACCCATTTACGTAGATGGAGCCACAACAATGATTTAAGGCTGCAGCCTGAAAGAAGACTTAAGTTCATTATTGCAATATCTTATTTTTAGGCACCTGCATACATATTGGATTTCATATCTCCAAGTTAAGTATCTAGGTCCTCAATGCTTAACTCTCATAGGGGAAGTTAAGTGTTTAAGAATGGGATTCAAATAAGCTGGCAAGCTAATTTGGGAATTGCAACACTCTCCTAAACATTTCCTATGAGTGATTTTAGGCATCTTAGAACCTCAGCCCTTTCCAAAAACTCATGTGCTTCCCTCCATTCAGGAATTGTTGAGGAACAACCCTGAATCCACTCCTGGAGTTGAAGGTCTTCTCCTGCCCTTTGTCCTAAAAGACAACTGAAAATCAGAACTCGCTTTTTGGCTAGTGGTTACAGCCACATATTATAGCTTCAGACTCCGCTTCATATCTCCACTTAAATAACAGTGAAGCCCACTGCAGAGGGTTGTTGTGTTACAACTTCTTACAGTTCCTACTGTTAATACAATTCACCTAGTAACTAAGTACATCCAAAACTTCACTCCAGTGCATTTATGTGAGCTGCACTGCCTGTAGGTCCAAATCATATTAAACAACAGAGCAAACAGCAGGTACTATTCACAATCCCAGGCTCTTTCTATGGCTTTCTTATTCTTCCTATCTAGACACCACAGGAAACCAGTTTCTGATCCAATCACCCTCTTCCCCAGAACAAAACTCTCAATGGAGTATTTATACCCCAGGTGCATTTTAATTATGCCAATTAACTTGACCAGTTTCTGTAATTAGAGCTGGGAGGGAAATTAAACTGACAAGACATCATTCCACAAGCTACATGTAAAGCAACTAACTATAAGGGAACAGAGTGAACTTGTGCATATGGGCTTATAAATACATTATAAGCATTATATAAATATGGAGTGGAAAATAGACAACATTACATATACAGCTACAGCTGGCTGGTTGTCTCCTGTCTTTCTGCAGTCTCTGTATAGCCTTGAGGCCTCCTTTCTCTACAGCTACATCCTGCTGCTCTGGCCTGTCCCCTCTTTCAACCTCTTGTGCTTCTTTCATTATTTTCCCTCTACTCCCTTCCATTATCCCTTTCTCTTGCAGCTACAATAGCCTGCTGCTGCGGCTGCTCTAATTCTCTACTTAGGGTTCCCATGTGTGCTGCTATACCTCCATGCTAGTCAAGTCACATGTGTGCTTGCCCATTCTCTTGTATCCTTAGGCTTTCTGTGCCTATGTGTCTCCTCACCACAGGGCAGCACTTATTTCTGCATTAGGGAATGGGCAAACTTAGAATCACTGATCAGCAAATTTGGGAAGTAATTATTTCTTACAACTGCTTCTTAACCTTAGGCTGAAGATGGAAATTAACGTTCCTGGAGGACGTGAACCTGACAAGCCTGGGTGCCTGAAGTTCCAAGCTTGAGTACCAAAGAAAGGGTTAACACCTTCATTTTCAAAATGGGGGCTTGGGCATCAAGCTCTGTATTTAGGTATTAGCGATCTGATTTTCAAAGTGCCCAGCAGCTCCCTATTGACTTCAGAGTGACTATGTACACTCAAGCCAGCAATAGGAATTTACAGGGTGATGGGGTTTTAGCTACTGGGAACTGTAATGCTAAGTCCCAGGTATGTTAGGTTACCTCCTGAACTGCATATGGTCCGGAAGTTGTAGAGAGAGAAATGAAGGACAAAGACAAGTGCAAAGTGCTACACCTGGGCAAAAAGAACCGCCAACACACTTACAGGCTGGAGATGACCTTGTCAGCAGCACGGCAGCGGAAAGGGATCTTGGAGTCATAGTTGACTCCAAAATGAACATGAGTCATCAATGTGGCAAAGTGATCAACAAGGCTAACCACAGTTTATCATGCATTAGCAGATGCATGATGAACAGGTCCAGGGAGGTGATGCTTCTGCTCTATGCGGCACTGGTCAGGCTACAGTTGTAGTACTGCATCCAGTTTTGGGCACTGCGCTTCAAGAGGGGTGTGGAGAATCTTGAGAGGGTTCAGAGGAGGCCACTCATATGGTCAGAGGCCTGCAGGCAAGGCCCTATGAGGAAAGACTGAGGTACCTAGATCTCTTCAGCCTTTGCAAGAGAAGGCTGAGAGGTGATCTTGTGGCTGCCTATAAATTCATCAAAAGAGGGCAGCAGGGAATAGGAGATGCTCTATTTACTAGGGCACCCCTGGAGTAACTAGGAACAATGGCCACAAATTGATGGAGAGCAAATTTAGGCTAGACATTAGAAAGAACTTCTTCACAGTAAGGGTTGCCAGAATCTGGAACGGGCTTCCAAGGGAGGTGATGCTCTCCCCTACCCTGAGGGTCTTCAAGAGGAGACTGGAAAAGCACCTGGCTCTGGTTGTCCGACCCTAGTGCTCTTTCCTGCCCAAGGCAGGGGATCCGACTCAGTGACCTACTGAGGTTCTCTTCCGACCCTAACATCTATGAATTTATGAAGGGTGTGCAACTCTAGCTATAGAAGCAGCTTTATTCACAAGAATATTTCAGAGAGTTTCACTTATATGGATTATGGTGTTGGTTCTGCTTTTAACACACAAGACGTATGTGGGGGGGTGTGTGTGTGCATGGTTGGAGGGAAACCTCTTCCTACCAACCTGTCATCTGTCCTTTGAAGCTCTTTATGGATTCTGAAGTGTAAAGCAGTTCATGTTTCTAGAAGCAGGCCTGCAACAGTATTGCCTTTGATTTCAGGCCCATTTAATGCTTTAATCCTCCAGGCATGAAGGTAGATTCTGTATAAGTCAAACATAAGTCTTGTATATTCTCACACTTTTCACAAGTTTTGGGGGTGATGTCTTGGGAAAATGGGTGTCAAGTAAGTAGAAGTGATGGCTTTATACATTTTTCTGACCTTGGTTGCTTACCAAAGCTTCAGACCGTCTAGAAGCGTCTCAACCACATATAGTAAAATGTGAAGTTTTGATGTGTTGAACATTTTCATCCAGCTTGTTCTTTGACAAGGTGTGTCTATGGTAGTAGGGGTGAGGCTCCAAACATCCACCACATGCTTGAAACTACGCTCACCAACATGCTTATGGCATTGTAGTTTGCATGTGGGCTGTTTGGGACTCTGAAAGCAACAAGTACAAGGCGTGTGCCATACAGAACATGTTACAGCCAGATTCTTTGCTGCACAACAGCAGTTCTTTAATTTGGTACAATGAGTAAAGCAATTTAAAATAGTCAAACACCCAAAGCAAAACAGCACTAAAATGTGTCTCTCTGTGAAGAAGAAAAAGTCATTCTGTACCTAGTGCTATTTTGCATATTCTTTTGTAAAAATAAAACTGTTGTGGCAGCAAAAACTGCTTTTCCATGAAAGTTATGGAGTCACAATGCAGGTGGGAGAACTTGAAGGTGAAAGAGTAAGATCAGCTGTTCTCATCATTAATACTGGGCCAGATTCTGATGCCCCAACTCAAGTTTTAACTTAGTTCTTACATGAGATACACATCAAAAGTATTTTCCAGAACAGAAATATGTTGGTCCAAATGCTTTATAAGGGCTCACTTCTACAAAAGTTGAGGAATTAATTATTATTTAAGATGCATGAAGTTTATGCATTGTGGTTAAATAGGTAGAGTGTTGGTTCAATAGTCTTGGGATTCAAGTTGTCTTCTGAACTATCCTTCTCCTGGGTTGTGTACCTTCAGGGAAGTCATTTCACATTCCTTTTTCTTAATTTAGTTAAATAGCTATTAATAGTACTCCCTTGGCTTATCAATTGCTATGGAATAAGTGGATTTACCATACAGATGAATATGGCTATCACTAATTACTAATACCTGATCAGATGTTTGGTGCTATATAAGACAAAGATAAGGATAGTAATTACCTTGAATTACTTGCATCTAAAAGCTAGACACAGCAAAAGAAGAAAAAACAGTTCACTTAGCATAAGGAGTAATGTATTATTTTGTAGAGGAAAATTATATTACAATAGGTCTATATCTGGGGCAAGGAAGGGCTCCTGAACATAGCAGAAAAAGTGACTTCTTATGGGATCTGAATGAAGCGTGGTTTTGGCATGATGATTAAGTCATACTATATACAGAAAATGGCATACAAAGTAACTATATATAAAGGCTAATTAATAAAGTGACCTGACATTCTGTGAGGGTGGTGTGATAATAAGCATTTTTAAGGCTGATTGGAATATTTCAAAAATGTGTTTGTAGGGAGATCAGATTATGAGGTGTATTATCCCCTCATTTCTGAGAAGGTCTATCCACTGTACAGGTAAATAAACTGGAAAACAGGATGATAAAGCAACTTGTTCATGGCCCACAAGTTCAGTTGTAGAGCCAGAGACAAATTGAAAGAATCCTGACTTCCAGTCAGGGGCCATATTGTTAAGTGAAAACATTTGCAATTATGGAGCATGTATCAGCCAAATATCAGATCATAAACTTTAAATATAAATCTAGGCTTACAAATAGATATTGGGATGCCATTTACTTATAAAGCATGAGCCCTGTCAAATCAATTTGTTTGAACATGACAAACAGTTGTTATCTGCAAATAGCAGGGTGGTAGTCGTTGTTGCTGCCTAGTATAGCGCAGAGGTATCAGAGGTTGTAGCAATTATTTTGTACATTAGAAAAAGCAATGTCTGTGTATTATAGGATAACAGTTGTCAAATGCTGACTTTTTAAATGGTGACCACTATAAATGCATCATAAATAGGTAGAGGAAAATAGCATGAAACAGATTTTTAGCCAAATATACATGCACACAAGAAAGGGCATGTGGTTCAGCCCACACAAATTTGGGCTTTTTTTCCTCTCCTCAATAATGAGTTGACAAAGTTGTCGGATGTTTGTGTTGGCATATTTGTATTTTTTTAAATTGGGGACAAAATGCTCAATTCACAAAAGAACTCACATCTTCTAGTGGCTAGCACCTAACCACCTTATGGGTATTTCCTATGTGTCTGGGCTTTGCTGGTTGCCACATGGGGCCAGGTGGGAATTTTTCCCCTCTTGCTGCTATAGGTATCAGGATTTTTTATATCTTCCACACAAGTATTGGGTACTATCTGCAACCAAGACTGGGAATTTTGACTGGGGAATGCCAATTTTTTCTGCCGAGTCAGGTTCCCAGTGCCCCAGGGTCTTGCCCCTCTGCTCAAGTTCAGAATGACTGCCATATTTGGGGTCAGGAAAGCATTTTACCCCGGGTTAGACTGGTACAGACTGTGGAGTTTTTTCCTTTTTCTATAGCAGGAAATGTGGCCCTCTTCCTTGGATCTCAGGTGTATTGGGACAGCCTTTAAATCAGTAGTATGTTTGCTGCTGTGGTCCCTCTGCTTTGCCTGTGGTAGATTAGGGTGCTATGTCTTATGGTTGTGTCAGGGTTCACTGTATAGTTTTGCTAATAGGTTGGGAAAAGGTTTTGTATGGGATGGTTTAGATAGGGATCATCCTGCCTCAGGCAGGGTGCTGGACTAGGTCTTTACTTCTCTGTGATTCTAATAGAAGCTACAACCCCCAAGTTAGGATCCTGAGGTGCAACTCTTTTTTCCTTTACACATATTAGTGCCAGCTATTTAGCTGTATAAGTGGTATTTTTGGCACCTATGTGCAAGTAGTGATTCTGTTTCCCTGGCAATATGGCCACATAAGGGTATGTGTGTAGATGGAGCATGTAGAGTATGGCCATGTAAGTAGCTTCAAAAAGAGCACCAGAGAGAGGTGTGGAAAATGCTTGACTTATGCCATGATGGTTAGAGCATCCAGCTAGGAAGTTAGAGAGATGCAGGTTCAAACCCTGACTGGTTAAAACCTGAGTCTTAGGCTTCCTGGACAAGTGGTCTAATCGATCAGCTGCTGAGACCAAATGCAGAAGGGATTTCCTCCCATCACTTTCAAAACCTGCAATAAGGAGAAGTAGGTACTAAGCAAGGACACCCACATAGGCCAACATTATGAGCAGAGAGTTAGCTATATTCATCAATATGAAATACCAGGTAGGGTCCTTGGGATACACAGACACGCATCCTTTCCAGCAATTGCATATCTAAGTGCCATGTTACATGTAGGACATGTAAACTGCACTTAAAATGCAGAAGCTCATGATTTCAAGCAGTAAAATACATGTTCAGTGCCATTGTAGCATAGCAAAGTCACAACTTTTCATGGGAGGAGTATCTCCTGATTGTATCGAGTAGCATGTTCAGCTAGTATTGGACTGCTCCATGGAGATAATATGAATTCAAGATTTTGGTGTGGTGCTGGCCATTGATCAGTCCCAGCCCCAGCCCCACCAAGTTTTCCCTGTGGATCCAATGGCAGATGCTGATCCAATGGCAGGAGTGGTAGCACCCTCTCCCAGGCTTGGCTCCCCATTCCTTCCTCTGCCCACCACCTGAGGTAGAGACCAGGCTCACCCCCTGATGTGAGGCACTTCCAGGCTGGGCATACAGTGGAGAGGGAGTAGGGTGGATGTGTAGCATGCAGTGCCAGGGCCAGGTTAAGGGGGAAAGGGGGCACAGTCAGCTCCAGCCCTGTCCAGGGTGGGCTGAGATCACAGTAAGCATTACTGCATAACTGGTTGAATGAGTTCTACCTTTTAATATGGTGTGTTACTGTTTACTACACTCTAAATACAACCCAAGCTAAGTGTCCCATGTGACATGACTCTAAGCCCTCTCTCAGACAGCACAGTCACCAGGGAAGGATGTACTAATGCAACAAGTGTGGTTAGAATTTCCTCACCTACCATATAGGTGGGTAAGACTTAAGTTTCTTCCCTAATACTTGAATCCACATGGTCCATAGCACTAATTACCAGGCTTTAAGGCATTCTGAGGTAGGGCTCTATGAATATCTTTTATTGATGCTATCTAGTTGACACAGAATACTTAAGGTAGAAGGTAAAACAGGGTAGCACCTTTGAGACTAACTTGTTCAAAGAGGTATGAGTATTCTTTGTCTGACGCAGCTGATGAAGTAGGCTGTTGCCTATGAAAGCAAATGCTGGGCATTACTGTAGGAGGGTACAGCAATGGAGAACCAAAGAGTCAAGCTGTGTTTCACATCCAGTATGCTGGACTCTGTGTTGGGCCTGCCAAGGCAGAGCAATGCAGTCTCCTTCCCTTCAGAAATGCTGCATCATTCAACAGAAGTGGCCAGCAAATCTCCGTATGGCTCTTAGCTTATGTCATCCCCAAACTGAATTTTGATGAAAAAGGGGAATCTGATTTGGTTGTTGTATTCTTTATTTTGAGACTCGCCTCTCAGAGGCACAGTGTACTCGAACAAGAGGGCTTTGGAATGGAATGGGATGTCATCCGTATGTTTGAGGGGGCTCAAGTAGAAGTAAGACAAAAAGAAACATATTTCAGACAGGATGCATCTTCTTGAGCATTCACTGGTTAGAATACTGATTAAAATATTGTAAACCCCAGGAAGAAAATTCTATTAGTATCTCATTTGCATGAGTCTTAACTATGAGGAATGAATTGGATTTCTGTTTAAAGAAAATGAAAGGTTTATATGCTTTAGCAGCAAATCATAATGAAATGTTAAATATGTAGACTTGACTGACATACACATAATAAACAGAAGTGCATTTATTCTTAACCCACAGGAAAGCGCATGTATATCTTGGGTGGGGTTTTCAAAAATCATCTAGTTTGGATGTATATACCCCAGAAAGCCTTTCAGCACCTAAGTAAGTCCGTTTGAAATCAATAGGAGTTTGGTGTTTAAACACTTTCTGAAGACCTAAGCCTAAGCCACTGTTCAAATGGAAATCTGATTTTTAAGCAATGTTAGGTGATTTAGAAAATGCTATCCTTGCCTACAGCTTTTTTTCTGTTCTTTTTTTTTTTAAAGGACATTTTCTGTCCTATTTAGAGATAAACTTGGGTGCAGATCTTCATAGATATTTGGCACTTAAAGATACAGATAAATGCCTAGTAGGATTTTCAAAACCTAGTATTTGTCATTGATTTTAGTGCTTAGCTGTTTTGGAAAATCTCTTCACATAGGTATTGTTAAAACAGTCCTACAGTCTTGAGTGAAGCATCATATAAATACCCTTAAATATGAGCTTAAGGGCAAGGGCCAAGAAATATGGGCTCCGGGGCATGTATTTTGGCACTCAAGGTGTAAAGAGTGATTCACATGGACTCTGCTCTGTGGTCACAAAACTGTATAGGTTCCTAGATCCATTAATCACCTCCATTTTGCCCTTTAAAGATATTGAATAATCATAGATTTGGGTTCTTATACATGCTTAGAAGCACCCCAAATAGCACCTAAGTGCTAAATCCCACTTAGGTTCTGCTATGTTCACAAGGCACATCCATTAGATGGGGAAAACCAAGTGCATCTTTTGTGTGCAGCCTTGCGTGCAACCTAGTGATAACAGCACTTGTCCAGGAATGGAGAGATCCAGATTCAAACAACATCCCCAGCCTGACGGGGTTTGAACCCAAAGAACCCAGTTCTCAAGACAGTGCCCTTCTTTCAGCTGAAGATCACCTGCTGGGAAGCCAATTATGAAAGTTCCTGGTCCCTGCTGCTAAAGCTATTTAGCATTTAATATTAGATCATCATTGGCTGAAACAGAGAACTGACACTGGCAAGAGGGAAGAGGACCAGCTCTCCCAGAGGAGTGCACTTGTCAGTGAGCCACTGTCTTCCTTTGGCCTGCCAGCTGCACAGTGGCCAACTTCAACAAAACATGCTGGGCTAGTCCTTTTTGAGCCGATGATTTAGGGCACTCTTCTGAGGAGTGGGGAATGGTGCTTGAATTGCCTAGAACTGAGGGTACCGTCTTCCAAGAGACTCCAACCTCTAGATCAGAGGTGCTCAACCCCCAGCCCATGGTTCATGGGGCAGATCCAACCTGCAGTGCCATGTCATCCAGTCCATGGGAGTCCCCACAACTCTGGACATTTGTTGGCAGCCGAGTGGTGGCACTGCTCCCCTGCTGTCAAATTCCATGAACCATGGGGAACCCCAAGCCCTGTGCACTGGATTGGCTGCCTAATTGCAGCATGCAGGGTTGTGTGGGGGCAATGCCAGGTCCCAGGGCCGAATCCCAGCACATAGGGGTGGGAGAGGGAGGTGCCAGGACCCAGGACACAATTCTGACAGAAGGGGGTGGTGCTGGGCTCTCACAGCCCAATCCTGGCAGGAGGGAGTGGCAGGGGACAGTGCTAGTACCACCAGGGCCTGATCTGGTACATGGACGAACCCCAGGCATGCATCTAGCTGGCAGAACCAAAAAGTTGAGCTAGCTTCCTAGGAAAAAATAATTGAGATGGGGGGCGGGGGAGAAAAGAAAAATGTTGGCTTCTCCAGCTCAGTGCTTTATAATGAAGTCAATAATACTGTCACTTCAGTCATTCTGGTTCAAGTAAACATCTCCCCTCTGAGCAGTCTGGATCCTGACACGGTGCAAGCATGTAAGCTTTGAGGAGGAGCAGGAACCTGGATATACCCCTGTGCCTATTCTTCCTTTTGGCTAGCTCTAAGCACCTCCCTAATGAGTTTCTTGGCAATTTTTTTGCCCTGGGAGGTACCTAGGTTTCCCATTCATTGTATAGGAAGCCTAAGGGCACCTATATACGTGATGGAGCTCTGCTGCAATGTGTGCTAATTAGCATGTGTCAGAGGAGACTTGATTAATTGAGGCTGCTGAAGCATGCTAATTAGCGTACTCCAGCAGTCTCTGCATCATGTGTATTCAGTGTCTCCGCTTTTCAAAATGGCAGTGGGGGCACTTTAATTAAAGCTCGTTGAAAGAGCTTTAGTTAAAGCACCTCTGCCACCATTTTGAGTGCTTTGAGTTAAAGCACCTCTGCCAGGACGCCAACGTCCTGAAGTGCAGGACGTTGAATACATGTAACACTGTGGGCACTTTAATTAGATCGGCTCTCCATCCTGGAGCACATGTATAGACTCTAGGGATGTGTGAAATTTCACTGGCTGTTTTGATTCAACACTGTTTTGACTCAATTTAAACTTGAAACAGTAAAATCAAATTGAAATGAAGGGCTTCAAAACAGCCTCAAAACAGGGCCAGTCGAAATGTTTCAAAAGTTTCAAAACATTTCAAGTTTCAAAGCAGCAGCAGCCAGGTGGTGGGAGACAGGGGAGAGCCAGGGCTGCACTCCCAGCTCCGTGTGGCTCAGCCAGGAGTGCAGCTCTGGCTCTCCCCGCCTCCTGCAGCTGGGCTGCAGGAAGCCGATCACAGTGCAGGGGAAAGGAACTCAGCCTAGCTGAGCTGAGTTCCCATTGCCAGTGCTAGATTGGGCTGGGGTAGGGAACTGAGCCTGATCTCTCAGTTCCCCTCCCCAGTGCTACGATCAGGCTGGGGAAAGGAACTCAGCCAAGCTGATCTAGTGCTGGCGATGGGAGCTCAGCCCAGCTGGGCTGAGTTCCTTTCCCCAGCCCAGTTGTAGTGCTGGCGATGGGAGCTCGGGTCAGGTGGGCTGAGTTCCCTCCCCCAGCCGGATCTATCGCAGCGCTGGGGAGGGAACTGAGTGATCGGGCTCAGGTCCCTTCCCCAGCTCCCCAGTCCCAGGTGGCAGCACCTGGTTTCCCTCCCTCATCTGGCAGGCAGACTAGGGCCCACAGCCCTGGGAGGACTGGCATAGCCCCTGCAGCCCTCCTGGGGTTGCAGGCCCCCATCCACCTGCTGGATGAGACAGGCCATTTCAAGCTTCCCCATTATAGCATATGGGTGAAACATTGAAACAGCATCACTGTTTTGATGAAGCGAAATGGAGCAGCGGTTTTGAATCGAAATGAAATTTGAAATGACACGCTGTGCTGTCAAAGCCTTGCAACTCAAGTCGAAATAGACCGGTGCCATTTTGCACAGCCCTAATAGATGCCCTGGATGTCTAACTCTGTCAGTTAGGCTTGTCTTCCTCTCCTTGCCCCAAGTCAAGGTGCCTAAATTCTAGATGCTGTAATGCCTAAGTGAAAGAGCCTGAGCAGGCATTTAGGATCTGGCCCTAAGGTTCAAAACCTCAGAGGGATTTTAACACTTAACCCTCTTTGAGACTGATAAGAGGAGATCAGTAGGCTTTGCTGCACATTACATGATGAGCTGTACAAATGTTGATCGGTATTAGTGCTAACCTGAGTTTGGAGCAGTCACTTCATAGGCCAAGAGGGATCTGGAGGATTGAAAGGTAAGAATCCCCTCCCTCCCATTCTCGACTTGCCCCTTGTCCTTTGTCCCGGGGGGGCTCCCCTCAGTTCCCTCCCACCTTCCCACCAGCCAAGCCCCACAAAGTCATGAAAAATTAACCCTTGAGGGAACCTGAACACAAGTTCTCCATGGTGCTTTGCTCTATAGCGACTTCAGCTAATACCCGATTTATCAAGAGTTATTTTTTTGTTGCATGAATGCCCATTTCAGAAGCATTCTGCAGTCATGCACTTGTGTTATGCCACAACTGTAGAGCACTTTCAGGGGCCCAATCGCACAAAAAACTTAACTTGTGTAAGCATCCTAAGATGTAGCCTAGAGTGGCTGCACCTTAGTATAACATGAGCTGGGAAACATGGATCAGAGATAATCCTGCCAAGGAGTGGTGTAACAAGTGCTTCAAACTAGTTTCAGGTGTCAATGTGTAGACAATTCAGTTGTTGAGAGCTCCAGCAACCTCCCAAAACCTGTGTAACAAGGGTTTTAGATACCTAAATATCGATGATGAGATGAGCTTAAGCCAGTTTTGAAAATGGGACTCGGGTGTCTATTTTTACCCTTTGTCTAATCAAAATTATTTCTGATTTTTATCATAGTGTCAGAATGTATTATTTAGGTTCTTCTACTGCAGCCATCGCTGTGGTATCAAAGCATCTTTCACTTGCTTGTACTGATGTGAAGTCAAAAAAACAGCCCCATTCCAGCTGTGCTGAATGCCCAATAAAAGGTCCCTGGTTCCCTGTACTGTTCTAGACTAAGATTTAGTATACTTAAGTCATATCAATTTAGTCCATGCAAACAGGACCAAAAAAAGTTTCTGACAAGTTATTGTCAAACTTCAGGCACTGGTACAAGAGCCATGTGATCAGAAGAAAGCAAATAAATGGCAAAGGAAATGTGCATAAGAGGTTGAAGTACAAAAGCTGTCCAGGAGTCTGCCTTCGTTAATGTTTCCCATGCATAATATTTTTTCAGAACTTTTGAAAAACCCCATTAGCTCTTTCTGTATGAAGGTGACATTTATTTTCAATTCTCCCTACAATATGATGATGAAATTACATGAACTTTAAATCAAACTTTAGTGCGACAGGATAAATAAGTCTCACAGCTGACTGCGCTGAACTGGCGTCAGAACAGTCATGCCAGCATTACAGTTTTATCATCTTAACAAATGTTTGTTTTCCATTTGCATTTGACAATGGAATTAATAAACTATATTACCAATTTAAGGTTTATAAAAATGATCCCACTCTTCAGCCCCTGACCCCACTTATCTCATTTATAGAATTTGCATTTTGCATAATGGTAAATCAGGGGCATTTTCACTCCCACATTTCAAACACCTCAATTCTAATTTTCATGGTAATAGTAAGGGCGCTGAACAACAATGGTCTGTTGATCTAGTTTGTCTCTTGCCTGGCCCAGTGCAACTGGGCAATTGTTAAACATAGGAGTCACAAAAACAGATAACAAAATAGACCATTAGTGGCTTTGGCTATAACTGTTTCAGTAATAATTAATATGCAGGATAGCTAGTCATGTCACACACCATTTCAGACTAGAATTGCATCTGTCAGTCCAAATTCTGACTACATACAAGGCATCCAGCACCGAATCTAGTTAGACAGCTAACTGAATTAAAACAAAAATCTACAGATGCATGATAAATGCACAGGATGCTATGTCACACATGAATGACTCCTGTGCAGGCCAAATGACAGATGTATTTCCTCGACTCCAGGCCAGGCTCCAGCACAAACCACTCTTCATTTATCAATAATTGGGCCTTAATTTCATTTGGCAGTGGTGGAGCAGCATGCTCAGCTTCCTCTCCAATAGACTAACACTAATTAGACTTTTTTGGGGGGCATCAATCTTTTTATTTTATCCTCTAATAATCAACCATAAGCGTAGACATATCTCCTCTTTTTTCAAGGGACAGGGTGTGCTTTACCCATAACTCATTATTAGTGATAATGGAATGGGAATGGGAACGGTTCTATTATTTATGTTTGAGAGAGGGAAAGAGAGAGGCAGAGAGACAGGAGGATGGGATCATATTCTGCCTGTTCACATTGAATCAGTGTTTTGATTCATTTGCCACCTCTTTGGAATAATAAATGTCATGTTCTATTAGTACAGATCTACCAAAAAGGGGATTTTAGTCAAATAGAGTCTATTTGTCAGGGGGGTTTTGTGATAGACTTAAATTCAGGCACAGTCATTCTGGTGTTAAGTGCCTGATGTCTCAGCCAACCACCAGAACCTTTAGGATTCAATCCAGCCACGTGCTGAGCATACCTGCCTGGTGCTGAGTCCCTCAAACTCATGCAAAATTTCAACTTCATGGAATTTCAGCCAGGCAGGGGTGAAGTTTAGTTAACTAAATTTGGTAGCAGCAAGTTGTAAGGTCTGTAAAAAAACCAACCCATGCTGTAAATATGTATAAAATGCATGCACACAGACACATGTGTGGCTATATGTGAGCATGCACATGTTTATGCATAAAAGATGTGAGGCAGGATAATCTTATGGATGATTTGCACAGCACATTTTGCCAAATGATTTACTCCTGCACAGGTTAGCTTTACAGCTCTATTTCTTGCTGTTTCAAACAGTGATTTAACTGACCTTAGTTTGCATAAGTTTTGATTTTATCACTATCTCCCTTACAAGGTGAGATACAAATTTACTATTTCAAAAACACTTCTTGCCTCCAAGTGACAAACTGAAGTGACTGGGCCCATTTGCTGAGAAAACCTTAGCTTTAGGTAAGTGTTAAACCCTACTGATTTGCTCTAGGGATCTGTGCAGTTCAGTTCCACATATCCTTCCTTTGGTGTTTTAGCATATAACACGGTGTTTATTGGCATAGACTAAATCAGTGATGTGGTCCTGAGGGCTGATTGCTATGCCCAGATGATCTGTTGGAGTTTGCTGCATGATCCAATCTATGGCATAATTGAAGAGAATGAGGAACAAAATTCATCCTTGTTTCACCCCAGTAACTACGCCAAATTCAACAGAGAGCTCTCCATATGGTCCAACACAAGTTAGGTAATGTGTATATTATGCCATAATAAATGAAGTCTCATAGGTCTTAGTGGCTAGTTATTATTAAAGGTATTTCATAGCAACTCATTATGAACGGAACAGAATGCAGCAACTGGAAAAGCGATAAATAGTGCTGCAGTACAGTTATGATAGGGGTGGAAAAAATCTAGGCTTTCATCTTTGCTACATAATGATACGTTTGATCTTCACTTTTGGAAAAGACTGCTATTTGGCATTCGGATTCTTCATGGTTAGCCGAGTTGTAGCATGAATAGAAATGTACGTAAAGGGCCTGTTTATGAAAGAGCTCCCAGGAGATGCTAGGCTCCCGGGTTTCCCAGCAAAGTCAGCAAGAACTGAGGTTGCTCAACATCTCAAGGGATCAGCTCCTGAAGCAAAGAGAAAAATGGGGAACTCTAGGCACTTGTGGAGTTTTTATATCAAAGTAGTTGGTGGGGAGGTGGTGTGTGTGGAGCAGGGATGTGTTTACAAGGCAAGTTACACTAGTGAAACCTGGTTGAACTCCAGGGGCCTATGTGAGAAGAAACTGGGATTTTTATTCAGCGATTCAGAGGGTCGCATTAAACATCTCCAACTCAGGGCTGGATTAACCTTTTAATAGGCCCTAGGCAAATAAACTCAGGGCAGACCCTCCTCCCTACCCTGGTGCTGCCGCCTGAGGGGAACAGGGCTCAGAGCAGTGTTGCCAAGTCTCTAGAGGAAACCACCCCCCTCCAGTGCTGCCTTTTAAAACAAGCCCAACATTTCAAAGAGAGCAATGAGGGTGGGAAGTGTGTGGGGGGGGCTGTGAGGGGGTATGGCTGTGTTTTGGGGGGCAATAAGTTAGATTGGGGTGTATATGTGGGAGCAGGGGCTGTGGGGGCAGGGTATGTGGGGTGTAAGGGAGGGTGGGGGGTGGGGAGACCCTCCCCAGGTGATCCCTCCCATGGCACACAGACCCCACTATGAGCGGGGGCTGCCTTTGGGGCCCACGCAGGCACCAGTGCTTCACAGCGCATGGCTCTGGCCAGCGGTGCATGGTGATGGAGAAGAGCACAGCTCCGCTGGCCACCTCTCTCACACCAGGCTCCGCACAGCCCACACGCAGCTCCATGCTACTGGGGGAGAAATGGTATGGGCTGGAGCCGGCTGCCTTCCCTGTCCCCTGCTTCCCGTGACTTGTGTAGCAGGGGGTGGGGAAGGCAGCCAGTTCTGGGCTTTCCCTGGTAGTGTGGAGCTGCACGTGTATTGTGCAGAGCCCAGCATGAGAGAGGCAGCCAGAGGGGCTGTGCTCCTCGCTCCCACCATGCATCACTGGCTGGAGCCGCATGCCTGGGCCTGTTCAGGCAACAAGCATGCCCTGAGGGCTGCTGCTGCTGGTGGCAGGGGCTGTGTGTAGGGGGTCCCCACTGCCCATTGTGCCTCACGCCCACACCCTGCCCACCCGAGCTCTGCCCCCCACTCAGATGCAAACCCTCCCCCCTCCACCTGCCCTCTTCATACCTGGTCCCCAGAGCAAGCCAGAGGCTGGGGAAGACACGCGGGTCCCTGAGGTGGCAGCAGCAGCAGCCCCGGCTGGAAGGGAAGGGAGGTGGACAGGGCCATTTGTGCCACCACCATGGAGAGAAGGACCAGGCCCCCCACCCCTCCTGCTCAGGGCCCTAGGCATGTGCCTAATTTGCCCATGCATTAATCCAGCCCTGGTCCAACTTAGATGTCACAATGACTAAAAAGTAGGCAGCTGCGTACTAAAGGATGGTCCAAAGAGGGTTAAGCAACTAGACTGTCTATACAGTAAATGGGGAGAGTTAGGTGCTTCTAAATGGTGATCCAGAGAGCCCAGGTACTGAGGGTAGTGACACTTAGAGCTAGATAGTTGGAAGCAGAGAGCACAGAGGTGCTGCCTTTCTCTGAACTCCTGCCCTATTCTGGAGTTTCCATCCATCTGGGGTCCAAGACCTGCACTCCTCTTCAGAGTGTTAAGTGCCTAAATAACAGTGTGATGGTATCATGTCACCCACCTTTTGCATACAAGTTTACTCTCACAGAAGTAAGTGATACAAGTTCTATACCCTCCACTGCCAGAGGAGATTCAAACCCACATCTCCCACTTCCTAGAAGGCTGGCCTAAGTACTGGGCTATAGAACAGGCTGGGTGGCAGTGCACCCTCCAACTCTTATTGCAGCTGCAGTCAGTAGTGCAAGACTCATGGAGCTAAGAAGACAGCAAATAGGAAAGACAGAATAGTCTAGTAGTTAGGGGTTTTGACTGGGAAGGAGAGAACTGGGGTGAAGAACTGGGATCTGGCCATTACAGAAAGCATGGGCCATAGCTTGTTGTGTGCTATTTTTTGGGTAAAGTGCTTAATTTGTACTGAAATCAATACTACTGTTGTGTGTTAGGAATATTTTAAGTAGACTTTTGGGGATTTCAGCAGAATATAGCAGTTGATTTGCTTTGTACCTGGATTACAATGGAGTTGTTATAAACATTAGCTTCCTAACTGCTCAGACTGAAGCATTTTTGTCCATACTTGGAAGCATAGACTTGGGAACCTTGGGAAACTGTTGTCCAAAATGGTGGCACCAGGTTTAGGCACTCAATGAGAGAGCATGTCCTGAGTCATTCTCTTTCGTCTGGATTTGAATCATGGAAACGTCTTCCTGAATCTCATCCTCAGTCTAAAATAAAGAACTGAAAATTTTTTCTGATATTAATTGTAATGACTTAGGTAGAATTCTACAGTCACATTTGATTATTTCATCGTAACTGCAGCAAGAACTTATTGAAATAAGCTTTTTTATACCTATGTCAATTATTATCTCCAGATACCAGGTTTTTAATTATTTGTGTGGCTTGTCTAAATGAAGATTCTGGGGGGGATACCTTAGGACTAGGACAGACATGACACATAGACTTGTAGAAGTGATTGGAAACTGGTTTAAACCTGCAACAGAACAGAAGTGCACAAAGACTGGTTTCAAAATGGCTGAAACTGGTTGAAAATAGACCTGGATGGATGCAGTATCAATCTTAACTGATTTAGGCTCAAACAGTCTATCAAACTTCTGTCCCAGAATCCTTCCCGAAAAGTTATATCTCAGTCCCCCTAAATCCCAGGATGCATTGCAGCCCCTCCTAACCCTCCCTGTGGCAGATTGGATGGGCTAGCCTCCACCCCATCTTGTCTGCTCCAGCCAGCTGGGCAGCCCTGCCCCCAGCTGTCACAGAGCCGAGACAGCCTTCCCATCCCCACCAGCAGCAGCATGGGGTGGGGGCTGGGGTGGGATGGAAACCTGTCCCAACCCTGGCTCCCCTCATAACCCAGTGGATCTCTTTCGTAAAACTCAGCCTGCCTGCTGCATCATTTATTGTCACAGCCCATGGGGCCTGCTCCCTTGCATACTGAAGATTTCCTGCCCCCTTAGAAGTACCTGTTTTGAGAGATTGTTTCTTGATGCCTTTTCTTAATCTAGCATAGGCATAAATCCCTATTTATTTTTCTTGTTCAGACCCATACGTAAAATGATCCTGATTACTGAGAAAGTTCTCCCAATGGAAAACTTAGACTGTGGACTAATCCCCCATGGAAGCTGTAGAAGCTCCATCATTTGACCTTTTAAGAAATGTTTACTGGATGTAGAAGTTTTACAAATTCCTCCTTCCTCCCAAAAGCACTTCCTATAATTCTTAGGCATTAAAAGCCACCTAAGTGTATTCTGCACCTGATAAAGTGTAACATTACTTGCGTTTGAGACCAGTTTGAGACAGAGCACAGCAAAAAAAGAGTCATTGTTAAATTAGCACTTGCCCTTATTTTTGTATTTAAATTGATGAGAACAGTGAAGGCACCAGCTCCCGTCCTTGGTACTCTTAATTATATAAAGCCATGCAACGATTTAGCCACAGCTCCACAAAATTTAACTGAAGTGATATGCAAATTGGACACCCATCTTCACACACAATTTCCTTCCCCCAGAAACTTCCTTTAAAGGCCGTGTATTCTCTTGTTTATTGTATACAGTTTGAGGCATTTTTGTTTAGCACTAGATAAACATTAAAACAACCAAGCAAATAAGGAAACCAACAAAAAACCATACAACTCATAACACATATCCAAACACATGGTCATGCTCAAGTTTATTTGGATGGAGGCTAAAAGCAGAGAAATGGCTCATGGCGATGTTATTTTTCCCTGTGAACTTTCGAGCAAACAGTTTTTTGTTTGCACATGTGGTTGGAAAAGAACGTATACCTAAAATGAACCATGAAGCTCAATTAGTATATTCCAAATATCTGCTTCCTGGCTTACTGCTGCTGTAGTCCTTAAAATGCTGTATCCTATTTAGGAGTCAGGCAAAAATTTTAGGCAAACCTTTTTTCTTCTGAAAGATATGAAATAGTCTCAGCTGAAATTATTAGATTTGTCTAACTGTTTCAGGCAATCAAGCTTTAAAATCATCTCAAAAACTGCAAAGATTTAATGTTAATAGGTGTTAATGAAATATTTTGAATTTTCAAGTGTTAAAGTTAAATACTTGCCCCCTGTGGGTTTTTCTTCAAAATATACCACTGTGCTTAGCACAATGCAAATTTAATTATTTTTAAAAACACAAACGTGAGAAAATAAGATCTTTTTTCAGCTTGTGCACCAAACCAGAAGAAATCATTATATGCACTGTGCTGCTTCCTGTAGTAGATTGATTATCAAATTCAATATCGGATTATTTGAATAGCAGGACTTTATTTTCCATCCATTTGTTCAAACTGCAAGGCTGCCACTTAAAAAAGATTTGTTAATGAGTTTTTAGTGCCATTGGGCCCTTAACATTTCTTTTTTGCCTATAAACTAATTTTATTGTTTTACAAGGGTGGAGAAAATTGCTACATTTGTCTTGGAATGAAAAGTATTAACCTATTAAAGATAAATAGCTGATTAGCAAAATAGGGGTTGTTTAAAAAAAAATATTTTGAAATAAATAATAGATTCCTTGGCTCGGCTGTATTAAGGGGATATTTGTTTTCCTTCCTGTTGTAAATTCCACATGTCAAATGCCTCACCCTAACATTTTATGCAACCGTTCCAGCAGGGAGATATAGCTTGGGATACTTGGAAGTGCTGAAATGGTTTGCTCTCTGCTCTGTTTTTTGTTTGCAGATGTGTTAGATCCTTGAAGTCTTGTTCAAAAGAACAACATCGAGTCAGCTGACTCAGGGGACAGGAATTTTGTGCAAGGAATTTAATTTGACCACAAACATACAAAGTACAAAGGATATCCAACATACGCACTCAGATACTTTAATACAAATTCTTCAACAGGAAATCCTGGTGAGTAAAGTTTGTACATAACCAGTTCAGAGAGTGAAATTCACCTAAGTGCAGAAACCAGCGCAAGACCTACATGACACGTCAATCCAAGTTGCAACCTGCTTCAGCCCGGGTTAACATGAGCTGATCTGGTGATGGCTAGAGGAGGGGCAGGATTCTGTAACTATCGACTACTATTTCAGTCCAGAAGGTTGAATAACAGCTGTGAAGGGACTGGATTGTCTCCTTTGCCCCCTGTGGGTTTTGTTGCACTTTGCCAGGGTGTCAAAAAGGATCTGTAGAACAACAGCATCCCTCAAATGCCCACTTCTAATAGCTTCCTGCTGCCACCAATTATTGATACCTCTCTCATTTCCAGACTTTTCTGGTCTGTTACCATGGCAATTCATTGCCTCATCAGGGTCCTTGTGAACTTGTTTACCATCCCAATTATAACATTTTCAAATCCAGGCTGATTATGACAGCTCTGTGTCGCCCATCTGTGCTTGATCTGATCAGCACTTCCACAACAATACATTGGCAGGTCACCATAACTTTGCATCACACTCTCCCCCACATTAACTAAGCTTACCAGTTCTTAACAGTCTAAAATCAACTAAATTCAGCACTCCAGGGAAATGTCACCTTGTAATTAATGAGTCAAAGCTTCATGAAAGACCACCGGGGGGCAGTCAGATAAAAAGGACATCTTCCTATATATATATATATATATATATATATATATAATCACAGTTTTAAAAAAGAACATTTTAATTATTAACTTGTATTATGGTGACTTCTAGAAGCCTAACTGAAATCAGACACCCATTGTGCTAGGCACAATGCAAGACACAATGCAAACAGAGACTAACAAACAGTCCCTGTCCCAAAGACCTAACCATCTAAAAAGAGGGCCAGGACACTGAAATACTGTTAGTTTAAGTGATTTCTCAAAAGTCACATAACTGTAATAGAACTGAATTGAGTTGAATCAGGTTTGAATCATTTGAATTCCATGCTAGTTCACTGGAAGTCTTGTAAAACAGGTTAGACAAACGTTCATAATTTAGGTTGGGATGATCCTGACTTGATCAGGGAGGTTAGATTAGAGATCCTCCTGAGATCCTTTCCATCCTTTCCTACTGTTGCATTCCACAATCCTTCCTCAGGTATAAAAGACAAGAATAAGGGAGACGTGTGCTGTGGAGGAAACTGTATGTCTTCATTAGGATAGCAATTACCACAGATAAAGTTCATAACTGTTTCAATTTTAGCCCTCTTTTTTTTCAGTCAGTGATAACTGTGTTTGAAGAAATGTTTGCCAAAATCACTGAAAGTTGCACCATGATGTTTGTCGTGGAAACAACCCTCATTGAGAAGAATTGGATTTGCTTGCCCTGGAACAACTTGATTTTGATTTCTTCACTTAGCTGGTAAGTGTGCAGCTAAGGAAGGATAGACTGAACCGAGGGAAGTCAAATTCCATCTATGGGACTTAATAGAGAAATACACCCAGAACTGGGAGAAGAGATCCTGAAAACATGTAAAGTGTGAATAGGACTGAAACAGCTACCCAGGGACCCTGACATATGTAAGGATTTCTTGCCTGAATAAAGGTGGCAAGGTGAACCACAGTTTAGACAACTCTTCCATGTTACTTCCAACTTGCTTTTAAGCAAGCATCAGTTTATCAATCTCTATGGAAGGAGAATTTTTTTAGAAAGATTTTTGAGCATCTGAAAATGGGTTGTAATGAAAATACTGATGTAACCTTAATAAGTATAGCAGATGCAGCTAAGCTCCTGCTATAATAATTATACAGTGCGTACTATCTTTCCTCTACATACAGTTCAGATGTGCCAACCTGATATTAGAAGATAGTAATTGTTTGCAGTGTTCAGATTGGTATGAAAAAATTGATTTTACAGTGCTTGAACTTCAGAAATAAAAGTATTGCAAAAAGGTTGCTTGAGAAGTTTTGCAGTCTGTCTTAGCAATATAACTCAGGGTGCCAAGGTTAGGAGTCTGTATTTTACAGAGAAAATGGGCCTGATTCTCTGGTAAATGGCACCTTCTGTAGTATCAAATGCCAGTGAGTTCAGACAAGAAGTATGCAAAATATTTACCACAAACAAACAAACTAAAAACTTCATCCTGATTCCTCCCCCCCCCCCTTTAATTATGAACAAGAAAATGGCCCCTTTTACCAAAAAATCTGCCAGGTTTTACAGTTTTCCTCTTGCAAATGGTCCTTTTTTCCCTAATAAAAATGAGTTCCCACATAAAATTGCACCATTACAAATTGACACTTGACATGACATACTTACATTTAAGCTTTGTTTTTGTAATTTAAAATGTGTTTTGTCAAATGTTGCACAAAACAAAAGGTAAATTTTAGGCCTACACAATGCCACTACAAAATTACAACCATTTGAATGGATAAAGGTGAAAGAAAAATGTTCACCAAAGCACTAGTATAGATTCACCTGCTCTACCATCTGTTCTTTTAAGGATACGCTGTCTGGTCTGTCAAACAAGGGTTTAGAAAAGAACCCCAAGAATCATCAGAGGTCTGGGAAGCCTGCCTTACAGTGAGATACATAATATGCTGAATATCTTTAGCTTACCAAAAAGAGACGGGTAAGCGGTAAGAGAGATGACAGTTTATAATTACCCATGAAAAGATTTGAATGCTCTTTAACCTAGTAACCAAGGAAGTAACAAGATATAGTTTCTGGAAACTAAAGCTGGATCAATTCAAGCTACTGATAAGGCACCATTTTTTATCACAGTAGAAAAAGTAACCATAGGAAACTCTTGCCAAAAGTGATAGTAGACTTCCCATCTCTAAATCTTCATGTCAAGATGGTTGTCTTTCTAAAAGACCTGCTCTAACTCAAAAGCAAACTATGGACCCAAAGAATTCATTACTGGAGGTGAGCTTTTCTATTCCTAACGGCCCTTTCTCTATGAATATATAAGAGAAAAGTACACTTAAAAGATTGTGCTAGTGTCACTAATGCCAGCTTGTGAGTCAGCCGTGGCATGTGCATATTTCTCAGAGTGGAGGCTTTTTCCAAATAACTTAGTGTTCTGAATGAGTTTATTATGAAACACTGAATGAGTGTTAACATTCGCTCTCAGCAAAAGAACAAATTTGATAGTTTCTGTTCTAATTTTACTTCTCTCCTCACTCCAAACGCTGTTCATCGCATTGATTTTTTTGTTCTGCTAGACCCTTCCTGGTTAAGACAAAGCAAATTTGAATTGGGGCAGCAACATGCTTTGAAAAATAATTTTGTGGTTATAAAAAATATTAGCACTTTGGCTGTTTAAACAGAAAGTTAGGACACTGCAGATGTTCTAAAGTTCCCAGAACAATGAAGCATCATGTGAACAACAAAGATTGTCTAAAAAAAAATAAATTAGACAAGCTTTTGAATACAAGGCATTCTTCATCAGGTCCCACCTGGTGAAAAATATCTTGCATTCAAAAACTTATCTAACTTTTCCCCAACTACATAGTTGGTCCAATAAGAAATCACTCTAAGAAATAATTTCTAGACTATCACAACTGCAACATCATGCTTACAATATAAAAAAATTGGAAATCATGGTATAGAAACCACCAAAATTCTTCACATGAGCTTTGGTGAGACTAAACAAGAACAAATGCACAAGCTGTACGTGTGAATGCCTGGCTCATAATGTAATGCCTGAGAGACATACTAATTTCTGTATTATTCTGTTAAAAGCTCAAAAAGCTATGTGCACTAAGTCCTCTCTCCATGGAGTCTAAAAACCATCACTATAACCCACAGCAGACATAGACTTAGATCTACAGTGGGGTAACTTGACTATTTATAATAAAAGTTACAATTACAGTCCCCATTTCATTTTTATTCCTGGAACTAGACTGTGAAACCACACTGAGCATGATAAACTTCATCATCCCCAAAGCACCAACAGGTCTCAGAAACAACATTTGGAGGTGTAATTCTCTCCCTGTTTCCCCTCCTCGTGGAGGAGAGGAGGCAGTACTTGGCACTTGGTCTCTTCCAGTAGTGAATTTCAATATTTGCTTCACCAGACTAGCTCTGCTGGTTTTTAAGAAATGGAGAGTGTGGCAGGGCACTATGTGTGCCTGCCACTTTAAGACCCTGGAGCTGGCAGCCTCCGGGTGCCTAAAGAGGGCAGCCATTTTAGGCTCAGGGCGGCCTATATAAAGAAGGCAGTTTGGTTGCTGGAGGAGGAGGCAATAACATTGCCTGGCCTGAGGGCTGCTAAGTTTCCTCTGGAGATAAGGGAGGAGCTGTAGGGGATGGTAGGAGGCTCCTGGTCCTGGTTATGACTGGGAACTACATCCTGCTGGGAGTGCGTGGCCTGGTGGGGTTCCCAGTGGCGTGGGAGCCCCCAGGAAATGCCAGGCCAGTGATCACCCTGGTGAAAGGTAGGTTGGGGTGCCTTAACCCCTAGTCCTCACCTTTGGGTGGGTTGTGGTACACTGGAGGTAGTTGTGGGGGTGCAAGCCCCGAGGAGGAGAGTTGGAGGCCAGGTGTGGCCAAGGCTGCCTGAGCCCTGTGGGGGTTCGAGACCCCAAGGAAGAGAGTTGGGGCCAGGCATGGCTATGGCCACCTGAGCCCACCTGTGGAGGAAAGCCCTGAGACCCCAAGTAAAGGGGGTGTTATGAGCAGTGTGGAGCCCCCAGTGTGAGGGAGGCAGCGTGTGGAGCCCTGTGAAGGGAGAGAGGGCTCAGCCAGAGAGAGAGCTGAGTCCTGACCCCAGTAAGTCCTCCAATGTGGGGAGGCAGAGTTTGGGTTGAATATAACACCAGTAGTAGTACCATGATCTGCTGCCTGGGGGGGGAGTGACAGTCCCTTGTGAGACCCTGAGGCACCAGTCATGGTGTGAGGTAGCCCCAGCTCCCCACATCTGTGGAGGAGGATCCAGGGAGGGGAACCCCAGGATACCAGTATGGGTCATACAGCGAGGCCTGCCAGAGCTTCCCCTGACTGGCCCAGGCGTGGGCCAGGACCAGGAGGGTCAGAAGGGCAAGGAGGCCCACCAAGAGGGATGCCCAAGAGCCAGGGGCCTGGGGTCCTGATTGGCCTGGAGGTGGGCCAGGGCTAGTGTGAGCTGAAGGTCCCAGCTGGGGCTGGTGGGAGCATGGAGCCCAGGGCCCATGCCCAGGGGTGCAGCAGGATCATGGAGCTCAGGTGGACATGGTGCGGGTATGAGGGAGGTTGGGGGTGTGTGAAGGAGGGTAGGAGGGTGTAAGGACCACCCCACACACTTCTCCCACCATGGTGCACAGCTTCCACTGGTGGTGGCAGCAGCAGCAGGCAGTGGGCCCCCAGGGTGGTTATGGCCTGTGCAGGTGCAGCTGCCAGGTAGTGTGTGGCTCCAGCCAGTTCTGGGAGCTGCACATGGTAGAAAGAAGTAGAGCCAGGCCACCCCACCTCTATTGTGTGGGTCTCCCCATGGCTCACATGCAGCTCCTGGGACTTGCATGATACCAAGGAGGGGATGTCCCATGTGATGGAGCTGGCAGCCTGGCTCTGCTCCCTGCCTCCACATGCAGCTGCCAGGACTCTGCTGGGAAACAGGATGCAGGGCTCCCCACCATGCCACTTCTGGTGAAGTCCCGTGAGTTGCACGTGGTGGCAGGAAACGGGGAAGGCCCCCAGACACCCGCACATGCGCCCACTCCATCTGCACACGCACATGCGCCCACTCCATCCGCACACGCATGCATGTGCACACGCGCAACTTTATTTTTGAGCTATTATGCAATTGTCTCTATATATGCTATGCAAACGCACACAAATCAGGATAAAAATATTTTTTGAAATGAAATTAAAATATGTGATAGTAGATGTTTGACTTTTAGTATATGATTTGGTTTGTTTAGGTTCCAACATGGCAACTCTCCCCGCTCCCCTCCCAAAGAAGCACTGTGAGTGGCAAAGGTCAGAGTTTGGATGGGATTTCTGGTCCTTAGATGGAGACCAGAGGGCAGGGCACCTGTCTAGGGGTGGGGCTACCCTAGTGGCCCTTGCCAGATCACCAAAACTCATTAAGTGGCTCTGCAGCTAAAATAATGGCCCATCCCTACTCTAGACCTATCTGTTTCAATGTTCTTCTCTTAGCATCTACCCCTGCTGTGGGAGACAGGACTAGATGAACCATTGGTCTGGCACATCTTATGTTTTTATGCTTTCATCCAGTTCATATAATATTATATAGTAATATAATATTATCTACTATAACATAGTATTTGTATAACACACACACACACTGGCATGGATATGTGAATTCTGCTTTCCTAATGAAGTTGTTAAATTGTGTCCCTTTCAATGACAGAGTGCTTTTATCTCATGAATAACAAATTCACATTATGAAACGTATCTAAACTTCAGTAAAAGTAGAAACCTAAGCTTCACATAACAGTTCTCTGCTGGACTGGCATAGCTCTGTTTTAGTAGGAAATGTACTTTCTGAATCCTCAAACACCAATACCCCTGATTTTCCTCTGAGATCCCACACCTCAACTGTTTCACAGGTAATGGTTGACAAAAGCACAGCATAAGGCATTACAACTGCAGGCTGCATAAAGTACCAAATCCAGCCTTGTTTATATTTCTCGCCACACTGTTCCAAGTCTGAAATGGAACATTAATTTATTCTCTCAGTACAAACATCACGAGATTATGGGCTTGAAGCGGCTTCCAAAAGTCCATTTTTTTTGTTTTCCTTTTCTCTACATTTTCATCCCAGTTTTGCTTGCTGATTCCAATGTTTATATTCTGAAATGACCATTGAGAGGTCTTGGTTATGAGTGGCAGCAAAGGGATGGAGTTATTAAATGAGTCCATAGCACTGGTATTCAACTAGTCAAGTACCTTTTGAATAGTACTTCTAGGATGCTTCCTATTGCCCCACAGTCACATTGCCTCTTGTCAAAATGGAAGTGAGAGTTCCCAATCCCTTTTGCAGCTGACTTTCCTGCATGCCCACACAATACACTACCATGTGGCCACAGGGACCTGGTTCTCTTTCAATTGATTTGTGACACTATAAAAATGATGGGTTTTGAGGTGGTTGTAGGATTTTTTTTCAGATCTGTTTTCTGTTTTCCATTAAATCCTAAACGTAATTTCAGATGTGCCTGTGGCAGACAATTTTAGTGAAATGTCGCCTTGGCTGCTAGAATAGTTTTACTGTACTTTGCTTTCTAATCCTAGAAAGCTTAATACTAAGCTGAGAACATCTTTGCCTTATTTTGGACTGATGTAGCTGGAAAAAAATATACCTATACGTTGAGGAGGGCAAGTTCTGATTCTCAGAGTCCAACTGGCTTTCCAGCTGGAGAGGAGGGAGCAGGCTGTGAATTAACCTGTGAGGGATCAGTAGGATTTTACCTAGTTTTCCAACAATAGTGAAAGCACCCGGGGATAGAGCAAACCTTATTGAGAAGATGGGAAAAATCTAGCTAGAGATGTCTTCCTCTTACTGAATCATTATTTATAGGCAATAAAAATCAAACAGGGCTAAATTAAAACTAAAATGAATTTTCTTTGAGTGTATACCAACCTAAGGGTCAAAGCATTTACTCTGAAATCTGGATTCTAGGATCTCCTCAGTCTGAAAGGGTTCAAGACACTCATCTCCCTCTTCTTAGGAGAGTGCCCTTACCCCCAAGGTATAGGCAAGATTAAGAGAGAAAGACATTGGGCTTGGTGTTGGGAATGCCATCCCAGTCATCTAATTCTAACTCACTCACTGGCCACATCTACACAAGACGCTTACTGCACAGTAGTTCATTACTACTAGCTCGTTATTATTGCACAGTAGTATTGCTGGGTTTGAACCACGATGCAACGCTACTGTGCAGTAGTAACAAACTACTGAGCAGTACATGTCATTAGGCAACCATGCTGGGACACTACTGCTCAGTAACACTGGTTACCATGCAGTCATTTAGTAGCTGGTTAGGCAGTCAGTGTCTCGTGTAATGCAACCACTGTATAGGAAATTCAAGTGCCTAATTCACACTTATTAATTCCACTCCTGGAGTTGGGAGTCGTGATGTCCAGTGTCACCACACCTAAGGCTCTTTGTGGGTCTGGGTCACAGTAACTGTGCCTAGAATTGTACTGCCTTTGTTTCCTAGCTACATTGCTGTGGCTTTGTTATCAAGATGTGTGGGAGGGAGCACAGCAAAGAAGAAAGGAAGGGAAAGTTCAGATTCTGTGCAGAGTAGACAACACATTTATCAATGAGAGCAACATTTAATGCACCATAGCAAAACTGCCTGTCTGTTTCTTTATTTTGGTGATATCCAGCTGCTTTTGTGTATTCAAACCCCATTTTCATATTAAGGGGCAGGGCTGGCTCTCCTGAAAAGTCCCACAAGATGGGAAAATCCAGTGAAATTTAATGGAACTGAAATCAATAGGGCTTTACAGAAATGCATAAGGGTTCCATAGAAATTATTACGAGAGCCTATAACATATAACAAAAAATGGTCTCCTTCGTATAGGATACTTGTATCATCCTATAGAATTTAAAGGAACTTTGTCTCCTGGTTATTGAAGTCTGCAGGGTAGGTCACAGAGTCGTCACCGAGTGTTCAAGTCTATAGAGCCTTTTTATAAGAAACTATTATAAAAATACATGTTGCTAAAGAAGGGCCTGAAATGAACCAGCTAGCAGCAAGTATATATTTGGAATAATTGTTTTGTTTTTTTTCAAGGAGCACATTTGCCCCAAATAACTGAATTTTGCCCCTAACCACTCCACTCGGTTACATTTCTCCAGTTATTCATTCTTCCCCCTCTAAGTCTGCCTCCACAATAGTTCAACCTTACCAAATTCATTTGTCCCACCAATCAATACCCCCCACAAACAATCAGTTTCCTCTCCACACAGCCTATCTGACCTGCTAAGATCAATTCTTCCCACCATCTGGTGCTGATTCTGTTGCTGCTTCCCCCATTCCTGCTGGTCTCCCAAGCTCTGGCTCTCCTAGCCTTCGCTCCAGCAGGGCCTAGCTCTGTGCTCTCAATCCTCTCCTATGAAAAGATCTCAGCTGCTCTGCTTATTTGTCCCTACCCTATAGTTAAAGGAGCAGCAGCTGCCCCTTCCCCTCCTGCATAAATAACTGCCAAGTATGGGTTGCTTTGTTTTTCTTTGCAGGTCCAAGCGCCGAATGCCAAATAAACATTGTTGGACAATGGATTAGGCCCTAGGCCTGCTCTTGAAAGAATAAGTTACCCACTATGAAGTGACAACCAACTTCTACTCTGCTGCCACGGTGCTTGTACAGCCTTCCCCTGCATAGTGGATGAGCCCCTTGTAGTAACACATTGGTTATGATGACTAGCTGATGTCATCGGCGCTTTCTTTCAGCCTCAGCCAGAAACAGTGGAGAGTTGAACATGTAGTGCAGCATTTGGGTAACACATCCATGCATGTGTATGTATGCTCTCTTGCTCTTTCTCTCTTGATCTTTCTGTCCTCACCCCAGCCTGCAGTAGGTGAAGCTAAACTTCAGCAACTTCTCTCCTTTTTCACTCAGGGGTAAAATTACTGAAGTTTAGCTGAACTGGTCTAATGGAGTCATCCCTCCTGTGCGCCAGCCTGTTTGAACATCAATCCATTCCCCTTTTTTTTGGTTTGTAATAGTTTGTAACAATGCCAAACATGTTTTATGTTCTTTAAGGTTTTTTTATGGATTATGGATTCACCTCTGGCTTACGCAGGTGCCCAGCAGGGTAACTGAATGCTTACTCACTGACAAAGCAAACTGTCTTCTCTACTGCACCTTTATTTTAATCCCAGATCCCTGTGCATTATTATTTTTAATGCTCAATTTACTTATGTTGTTTTTAAAAAACACACTGATTTTTTTATTAATTTATAATATGTCAAATATTTATAGTGATCCCCAAGGACCCAGCCCATGTGCCTGCGTTCTCTGCTCTTTTTTCTGTCCCATTTCTTGGTTTCTTTCCTCTTCACAGGTTCAGTGGCACAAACATGGCTTCAATGCTATTTCCTGTCTTAGTGAAATATTTTTTCCCTTTTGGATCTACCAGGTCATATCTAACAGTTCGCTCCTCTCCACAATTACCATTTTCAAGTCAACCAGCAGTAATGAGAAATCAAATCACAGCTGTTAGAGAGCCGTGGGTGCTCTGGGGCTGTTCTCCCTGCTACAGTAGAAGACATCTTCATCTCTTAACCTTGGTTTCAGCTGTATTCGTTAACATAATCTCAAACTGCCAGGCTGGACTGCTCCTGGCAATGCCTTGTCACTGTGGGTATAGTTTGTATTAGCCCCTGTAACAGAGCAGTGATTGCAAATCATCTGACTGATTTGCTCCTGTACACAAGTATCTCTAGCTAACTCTGCCGCGCTTTATGACATCTGGCAAGTATAATAAATTCCTTCTAGCTCCGCTTGTGTAGTTGGATCTTTTACTGCCTTAAACGCAACTCTGGCTATTTGATTACTTTCTGCTCTGTGCAAATCTTGCCAATGTCTCTACCTTTTCATAATCTCTTAATTATCTGGATTCTTGGAGAAGATGTTGCCCCTGGATTTCAAGCAGATTCTTCAGTGTACAGCAGCCTTTCTGACCATTTGGCTGTTGGCACACGGCTGGATTTTTCATGTTACAGATTGAGAACAGAGACCTGTTATATTAATTTTAAATTCTCAGAAATCCGGCAAATGGAAGAGGACTGAAAAATTCTGCTGTGCTGCTGTCAGTGAGACCAATTCAGCTCTTAGGCACACTGGGTAAATTTGCTGGTTCCAGGAGATTTGATCTGTGCTCTGAATTTTACACTGGGTAAAAGCAGAATATGCCTCAGTGCCTGTAGAGCTTATTGAATGACCAATAGAGTTTGCCTCTGTTTTTCTAAGCTATGTGTATTAGGCAGGGGGAAAGACATCTCGCTGAAAATGTCCTGATCCAGACTGGTGCTGCACCAAAAAGAAGATTAGGACTGTTCTGTTTAATTCAGTACGAGTTTTCCATGTGTAAGTAATTAGAGCCACATAATTGATTGAAAACAGCAGCTTGTGTACAGTGAAGCAAACTGCTTTTCAGAATGCAAGCAAGGTTAGTGCTGGTGCCTTAACCCACTGTTTCTTGGTAATGTAAGGAGGAAGATGGGAGGGTGTCTTTACAGTGGCCAACAACCGCTCTCCCCAGATTGCAAGGATGGCTGTAATGCACAGGGGAGGTGAGAACCTTGGGTAACTTGTGTTCCTTCATAGAAACATCTGAAATTAAAGGATGGTAGTAAATCCTCAGTCACCTAAAATTTCATAGATGTCCCTTTTCTAGGCAGTAATGGTGAACAGAACATGTGCTCTGCTACTGTTTCAGGAGAATCTTTTTTGAGCCTTTTGAAATATAAGGCCCACGACACTAATTAGAAAAGTTTTAGATTTATCCAGAACAGGGTAGTGATGCACATGCACATATGTCAGGACATTGCATAACACCTGAGGCAGATGATGTTAATCCTCAAATATGAGCTATTCACTGGAGAGCAATTCTAAATCTCCCAGCACTGTAACAAACCCATAGTTCCTAGTTATTAGGATTTAGTAAATAGCATGTCAGGAATCAGATGTCCACTGTTCTTTCCTAATGGTAATTTTTTGTAAACAGATTGAAAAAAATCCTCAAACATAATTGCTATTTACAATTCCTTGCAAAATCTTCAAATTTTTTGGTACACAGAATTCTTACAAATGGCAGTTTGTGGACACTGACAGTATGCATTGCAGTGGTTAGTTATATAAGTTGAGTAAAAATGGTTTTGTTCCATGACTGAATAATGATGCAACTAACCAAAAGAGCATGAAACTTAAAATGCAATTATTAGAATAAAAAATACAATTCAAAATCTGTGTTAAATTGATAGGTTATGTAAGGCATCTTGTTAGAAAACAAAATCTCTTTATCAGTCGCACAACTAGCAAAGTGCCTGAACAGTACACTTTTTACAAAAGACCTTTTGAGACTGTTTAAAAAAAAAAAAAAAGTTCAGAGTTTTCTTTCAGTAAATACATTAGCATTCAAATTTACAAATGGGTATTTTCAAATAATATCCTTAATGAAGATTAAACACTTGTATGTTGGCAGAAAGGGAGCATAAAGATCACAGGAAAGGGCCATCAATACCGTCAAATTGATATTTTCTTTCAGGTTTGAATGCATGTCCATGGAAAAATATTTTGACAATTTTCCCAGCTCTAGTTGTTCCTTAAATCCATACCACTGCCTTTTGGGACTTCAGACAAAGAGAAAATCCTTAAAAGACAGGGCTGGAAAATAATACCTTAGGTGTACTAAAAGAAGTGGCAAATAAACTTTTGAAAAATGTTTCTATTCTATATAAAAAGAAGCATCTTTTCAAAAAAAAATAAGGATCAATCATTTGCTCTCAACTCCCTATTATACGGAAAACATAACACTAGTACTGCTACAGTTAATAGCTGTTTTCCTTTAGTTTGTGTATAAGCCTGGTTTTGATTCTGGGTTCTATTCCCACTGTTGCATGTGTGTATGAGTAATACATGTATTTATATAGCCACAGATGAATAGCTATCCTTTTAATTTAGTTTTGAACTATAACCTTTTCAAAGCAGACTGTTTGGGATTTTTTTTTAGGTTTTTGTTTTTTGAGTGTATTGGCCTTCCAGAATGGGGCCCTGCTTTTTTTCTGTGTCCTTTGTATGCTAATGCAACACAAATAAGCAGTAATAACAACATTAGGATCACCGAGAACATTGAAACGGTTGGTAATGAACATCTGCTCCCAAGACATGCATCTTATATTTTTACTGGAGATAATGGGCCAAGGGAACTATGTTTCAGTTTTACAAACATTATTAAGATTATTACATTCTTTACCTCTTTTGTTCACTGCATAAGCACACAGGTGTCAGATACTCACATCTCCAGAAATGCTCCAGGAAAACTTAGAAGGCCATTTCTTCAGCTAGTATCATATGATGAAGTCAAGTTAACTTACTCTATGCTGATTTAAATAGTTTACAATCTGGCCCAGAATACTTGTTACTTCCATATATCAAATTAATTTCCAAATGCTGGATTTCTCTTGAACAAAGGAGTAGTTTGCTAAAATCAGATATCCTGGTTTATCTTTCTGTTTAAACTTTCTGTAATACTCACCTATTTTTATTAGTTTATTCTGATCAAAAATACAAATCTATTGGCATATTAATAGCTGCAGTTATTTTAAAAAGTGGGGAAAAAGCTGCTTAAAGAAATTTTTGGGCTGTACATTGAATTCAGTCTCAACAACATTATGATAACTCAGAGACGTGAAACATTCAAACACAATAGCTGATGCAATTAAATGTAGCAGGGATGCGTGGAGAAATGACAGGTTTCCATTTTCAGTGTAAACATTATTCCAAAAATTATGGGTGCTCAGCAACTAGTATGACACCTATCTAAATTCAGGAAGCACAAAATGTTCATATTCACATTAAGTCAGAATGAAAATAAGTGATCAGAACAAGTTATACCAAGGCTATGATGATGAAGATTTGCTTATTAGGCTGAGGATGACAAATCTCTTAAATACTGGAATACAGATCCTTACAAATCTGGAGGCATATAAACCAGGTTTGCAATGCAAAGCTGAAGTAAGTGGTGAAATTTTACTTCTGATCAAATTCACACATTGGTACTAATTAAGTTTTTCCACAGACAGAATGAATTAGTTTGTACAATGTCACTACGAATTCCGGACCCCTTCCTCTGGTCAGTGAAAGAATACAATAAAGGGATAAAATGGTTTTACAAAGGAAGTGGCTGAGGTGGTGTGCATGCGTGTGCTTGTGTGCATGTTTTAAAAAATAACAACAAAAGAAAATACTAATTTTTCAGTGGGGCTGGAAGAACAACTCTGTCCATATGATTCAGGTGCATGTATAACTACCACAATATGAGTGCACCTTGCAGCCTTTTCGGTTATCCACCCTTGTTACACCCCTGGGAGGTAAGAAGTAGTACCGCCCCCATTTAACAGATGGGAAACCAAGTCACAAAGGAGCAAAGTCAATGTCTATACACTGTGGTGGGAAAATGTTCAGTCACATTGCCAAGGAAATACCTGTTCTCACTCTTCATATCAACCCTGGAAATAAGACAATAAAGGTACCCTGGGAAACCTCCAGCACTACACTCGAGACTTGACTTTCCAGAAGGCTTAAAATAGGCAAGTTAGGGAATCCTTGCTGACTCATTTCCAAGACCGATGTGACTGTAGTGTAGACTTACCCAAAGCCGTTTACCTACAGTCACACAGGACAGCTGTGGAAAGCCAGAAAGTTGGACCCCAGTCTCCCAACACTTTGCTTAATGTCCTAGCCACCATGTTTCCTTACCCTCTTTTAAAACTGTGTTTACATCACTTGAGATGTACTTAACCATATAAACTAAATCCACTGAGGAAAACATATTTTAAATAATGGCATTTTAAGCAAAGATGTTTCCCTGAGGTATGGGCTCATAGTGGATGCCTTGCTAGAAGGCTCTGCCAAAGCAGACTTTTACCTAATTCTAATCACTTTAAAAGGTTAAATATTTCATTACTAAAACCAAAGGGAGGAATTGTAATGGGTATTCCTGGTGGAACTATAAGTAGGACTAACAGGATAAAAATAAGTATAGGAACGATTTACTAAAAGTAGTGAGATATTTTCCATCTCATTGCGTAGTTTTTTTACATTTCTCCTCCTTATGCTTTAGTGTAGCCACAGGTTATTGGAAACTACTAGGAAATTGTTAGGTAAAATTACATGGCCTGAGTTAAGGTCTTTTTTGGCCATAAAAATCTATGAATATATAAACACAAGCCTACTTTGGAAGATACTGGGCCAAATTTTGCACTCAGATACATAAGTACAACTCCCAGGTGACTTCTGGATTAGGTCTTGTTCCTGCCAACATTTTCACATGTGCTTAGGCATGTGAGTAATCACAGGTTGAGTAGAACTGTTCAATTGCTTGAGGTTAAGCACTTCCACAAGAGTTTGCAGGATGGGGGTTTAGGCAGTCGAATCCTGTATTCATGCCCAGAACAAGTGCAACACAAAAGTTGGCAGTGCACACCTTCACTCAGGAAGGAGGGGAAAAAGGTTTGGATTTCTGCCCTTTCTGTGCTCGTGTACCACATGCAAACATGGACTGATTTTTCTCCCTTTTAAAATATGAATCAGCCTATATTTTTTACATTATACACTTGGCTCTTGTCGCCTCTGGGGAGTAACGCAAATTCTGATGCAGCCCTTTTGAAGAACAGACTACTTATTTCAAGCTCAGTCCTAGTTTTACCACAAGCCCTGTGTAATGAGCAGCAAGGTCTCACAAATGCTGCCCTGGCCCCATGCTTTAGCCACCCCTGAAGGGTGTGGACTGAGTCATGTTCTCCTTGGTTTCCCTGCTGCTCCACAGGATTACACTGCTGTAGGTCTTTATTCAGCCTAACGTACGATCCTTGACAGACTTGTGCACCTATATTGGTTGGTGCACTGGAGGAGGATAGAGCCCAGGTAACCAAGCAGGACCTCTTCCTGCCTCAGCTTTATTCAAGCAGGCTTTCTGGAGTTCGCTTGTTGTTCCTTTTTGCTACCTACAAGATGCACAGCTAGTGCAGAGCTGTAAGCACTCCTCCTTTCTTTCACCTTGTGCCCCTGCAAGTTGCAGCTTGGCCCCGAAGCTCCTAACATTGAATTTAGAAAACCTAACTTTAAATTCCTGGTTTTGAACTATTTTCTCCCCATTTTTATTTCCAGGCTACAGGCAGCAGTGTATCAGGTCACTGGATGCTCAGGTAGAATAGATCAGTTTAGCTCCACTGAAATTAATGTCGGTTGACAATCTAATGTAGGCATTTTAGTTATGCTAAAAGCAAAACAAAAAAAAAATCTCGAAAGTGGGAGCAACAAAGATATTTGGTAACTACTATGTCAGAGAGAAAGGAAGTTGTGAAATTTACCAGGAATTTGAAATTTTCTGAATGAAATCCTTGAGACACAGCAGAAGCACCTTGCTTTAGGCAAGAAATCCTGGGAACTGCAATAAAGGCATGGTTGGGGAGCGCCTCAGCAGGGGTGAATGCAGTTCCACACTAACTGAGAATCTGGCCCATAAAGTCCAGCCTTGGTGGTGGTGTTAATTAGCATTTGCTGGTGTGATTAAAACAAGCCAGAAGCCAAGGAAGGTGTACTGGTTGGGAGGCAGTGCACCTGGGGGAGAAGGCAGACTCGTGATTTTTCCAGCTCAAATTTCTGCAGACAGCAGAGCATGTTAGCATTCACTTTTCAGATGGCTGAATGTGATGGTGTTTTCAGAAACTGGATAAAATCCACCAGGTGAAAGTAACTAGCTGCTAAATGAATTTCATTGAACGTTATTCAGAATATAAGTGCTAAAATGTGAAGGAAAAATGAAAACACACTCTGTGCTTTGAACAGGTTTGTAAAATCGGGGCAAGGTTGTATTGTTTTGGAAACAGCACCTGACTCGAATTTAGCACAAAAGATTAAGGACTTGGCAGCTAAGGAGGACAAACAAATGAAGGACAGGTCTCCATTTTCTATAGAAAATCAGTAAATTTGACTTTTTTTTTGCATTCAGCTATTATGCAAATCCTTGATTCTTTGAATCTCTTAACACAACCAGTTTGCCAAAAGAGTACACAACTCAAGAAACAGCTGCATGAAAATAGAATAATTAACTGGGGGGAAAATAGATTTGGTGCTGCCTACAAAACAACCTACTGAGCTGCCAAAGCGAATTGGCTTGGCAAACCATTCTTTTGATCATTTCATGCAGAGAGCAGAGATGTGGTAGTGAGAGATGTCCTATTTATTCATCCTCCAGCATGTTTTTGGTTTATGTATGAATCAGTACCATAATATCTGAGTGAAAGAAAGCTTCAGGAGGATTTGAAACATGACAGGTGATCATAGAATCATAGAAAATTAGGGTTGGAAGGGACCTTAGCAGGTCATCTAATCCAACCCCCTGCCCAAAACAGAATCATCCCCAACTATATTATCTCAGCCAAGGCTTTGTCTAGCTGTGTCTTAAAAACCTCTAAGGATGGAGAATCCACAACCTCTGTGGGTAACCTATTCCAGTGCTTTACAACCCTGCTCCTTGTTCTGTCATCTGCCACCGCTGGGAACAGTCTAGCTCTTTGGAGCCCTGCTTCAGGGAGTGGAAGGCTGAAATTACCACCCCCGCGCCCCCGTCTTCTCTTCTCCGGACTAAATAAACCCGGTTCTCTCAGCCTGTCCTCATAAGCATAGGCGACTGGTTGACAGGTGCATAGGGGTGTACATGCCCTCCTTGGTGGAGCCGGTGCCCCCCTGACAGCCGACACTGTTGCTGTTGGTAGGGCTGGTGCCTCCCCTGACAGGATTGGCAGTTTCTGCAGGTGTCCTAACTCAGATTCAGGAGGTACCAGTCACTCATGGTCATAAGTCAAGTGTCCCAGACCCCTAGCCATTTTCATTGCCCTCCTCTGGTCTCTCTCCAATTTGTTCACATCTTTTCTGTAGTGGGGGGGGGGGGGCCAAAATCAGACTTTACTCCAGATGTGGCCCGACCAGTGCCAAATAGAGAGGAATTACTTCCATTGAGCTACTGGCATCCCTCCTACTAAAACAGTCTAGTATTCTGTTAGCTTCCTTGGCCACAGGGACACACTATTGGCTCATATTCAGCTTATTGTCTTCTGTAACCCCCTTTTCTGCAGAGCTGCTTCTTAGCCAGTCAATCCCCAGCCTGTACCATTGCATGGGATTGTTCTGTTCTAAGTGCAGGACTTTGCATCTTTCCTTATTGAGCTTCTTGAGTTCTTTTGGCCCAATCCTCCAATTTGTCAAGGTCTCTCTGAATCCTAGCCTACCCTCCAGTGTATCTGCTACTTCCTCCAACTTGGTGTCATCTGCAAACTTACTGAGGGTACTCCATCTCATCTTACAGACAGGTGATGAAGACGTTGAATGAAACTGGCTCTAGGACCAACCCATGAAGCACCTGACTTGATAGCAGCTGCCAAGTAGATATCAGGCCATTGATTACTGCCTTTTGAGCACAATGATTCAACCAGTTTTCTATCCACCTTATAGTCCAGTCATCCAACCTGTACTTCTTTAGCTGATAAAATCTGGCTGTCACTAATTCTGTTAAAGGTGACAATTAAAGATTTGCAATTTACAGTTTTGAGAAATTAGAATGAATGCCATGATGTGAACACAAAAAACGAGTGGCAGCAATTTTTTTTTTTTTTTGGAGACACCAAGATTGGCCAAGGTCTACAGTTGACTGGGTGCATCTACATATGAGCCCAACTGTACAGTTTTTACTGTGCAGACATTTAGTACTCACTTTAGCAGTAACAGTTGTTACTGTGCAGTCCTGGTGGTGCATGGGTTGTTTCCAACCCTACTGCACAACAGCAACAAGTTACTGCATAGTAGCACATTGCTACTGCACAGTAGTGTTGGTATCATGGTTTATGTTTGCTAATGCCATGTCACTATAGAGATGAGCTATATTGCTGTAGCTTGTTGCTGCAGCGATGTAGCATCTCGTGTAGACGTGCCCAGTGATGGCAAAAGGAACTTTGAAGAAATGATTACCGTATTTTTCGGACCATAAGACGCACTTTTTTCCCCCCAAAAGTGGGGGGAAAACAAGGGTGCGTCTTATGGTCCGAAGGTGTGTGTCCCGGGAAGACGGGGCGGAGCTTGCCCGCGGAGGCGGCAAAGCCCGAGCGGGACACCCGCCGCTTGTTTATGCCGTGTCCCGGGGAGACGGGGCAGAGCTTGCCCGCGGAGGCGGCGGAGCCCGAGCGGGACATCCGCCGCTTGTTTACACCGGAAGCCGGCGCCCGTGCCGGTGGCCGGGAGCCGGCAATAAAAATGGCCGGCCACCAGCACACATAGTCTCTCCTGCCATAAAAACTGGGTGCATCTTATGGTCAGGTGCGTCTTATGGTCTGAAAAATACGGTACGTCCCTGTAAATAATAAGCAAAGCATAAAAGTTATATAGACTAGCAAGTAATAGACTACCTACCTCATCAGATAATGAACACTGAGGAAGGTTTTAATAAGTAATGGTTAAGAAGATATTCATATTTAGAAGATCACCCATTGTACATTTTTATTACAATGAGTAGATTCTGATCCTGGTTAGCCTTGTGAGAAGTTAAGAGTTATAAGGAAAGAATGTTGAAGGGAGGCAGCGGCTTATAGAGCAAATAAAAAGCCAGAATATTTGCTATAGTTTCTTATGGTTGAAAGGACTTCCTATTACTTGATAATCCTAGCACTATTATTTCTTTAGCTATTTTTTTTACTATGATTTTGTGTCGTGTGCAACTTTCACCTGCTCCAGAGTCTTGGTTAAAACTAAGTGTAGACATGAACTAAACTTTCATATTCAAAGGTGTCCCTTGTTCCCACACCAGGGAAATTTGAATTTAATCCAGCTTTCATGCTGACATCCATGTCTGTAAAAGCTGAAAGAACCCTATGCATCAGCACCCACCAACTTTACACCATGATCCAATTTCTGTTCGAAACCTATTGAAATTCAGAGAATTTCATTTTGAAAATATGCATGTTCTGACTTTGTTCACTCCCAAATAAAATCAGACAGGTAAGAGTAGCATATTGATAGCTATAATGTTGTTTTCAGTGTATAACAAGGGAAAACTCAATATCCTCTTGAAAGATTTAGCTTGTTCAGACACAAAATTCAAAGTGAAATTCAGGCAACATTAAGGCTAATATGATATGAAAAATTAAGAAGTTTGCCTAAAATGCCTCTGAAGTGAAATCACAGAATTTTGCACATAGATGAAATATACGAAAGCTCTAGGAACATGTTTTGTCTTTTCAAAAGCTGTTTCCTAAATGTCAGTTTTATCGCCTTTTTTTTTAAATCATTTATGACCATATGTGTTTTTATGATATTCACAACATGCTTGTGCCACACAAGATGCAAATGTAATTTCCTGTTATAATGGCACAATATGCATAGCAACAAATGAGGGATGCGTGACACAAAATAATGAAAAGTTACTAGATAAGTGTATATGTATGTATTTTTTTTGAGAGAAAGTGAACTACCAGGTTCACCTAATGTTTCGTTCAGGCTCCTGATTCCTCACAACCTGTTCATACTCATAAAAGCCAAGCAAAACCTAGCCCAGAGTGACTTTCATAACTTCCATTAGTAACTGAAAGGATCTATTCTTTACAGAAGCCACCCTCTTCCTAAGAAACCGTAAGCTTGACAGTCCACTACTTTCCATCTTCTAGGTTCATTTACACTCACTTTGAAAGATGTTAGTATTTTACATCCATTTTGCACAGGTCTAAATGACTCCATATGGTGCAAATTAATGAAGAATCGGGCCTTGTTTGAGAGAGCTGTTTTCTGGAAGTAGATGCAAGGGTAAGGTTAAGACAGATAAAGGAATAATATCTCTGCTGATATGGGGTGAATCTTGTTCTAAGCAGAATTATAATTATTGTAAGTGCAGTTTATACACAATTTAGACATGTGCTGAGATGGGAAAGGACATAAGCAAAAAAAGTTGGATGAAGAAATAAAAAGCAAGAGGACCTAGTGCAAATAAACAGATTGTGCTAATTCTTGAGTGAGAACGTTATGAGTTCAAATGTCAGCTTTCACTGAAATTCAACACCATACATCACTACTATGATATCCATCATGCAGTTATTCCATTAACACTATCAGCAAGCATGTAACTAGGTGAGCGCTACGGGGTTCCTGGGCATGGGGGAGCACTGAAGTGTGAAGGGATGTTGGCTCCAGTGGTACCTTTGTGAGTGGAAATGTTCTCCTACACACAGAGTCTCAGTAGTAAACACCAGTTCTTTCTGGTATTTGGTGTTATGGAAGACACGAGCAATCCCATTTACCTTGATCTGACAAAAAAAAGCTGGTGCAGTATCTATGAAAGAGGCCAAGCCGAAATGGTGTAAGAATCTTTACAAACCATACTGAGATGGAGGACAGCAAAACTCAGGTTAAGAGGTAGAGATAAATGCTAAAATCATCAACGTTTATTGCTGCTCTAAATAACAGAAGCATACGATGTTCTGACAAGGCGCGTTGTGGCTGACCTTATAAGAAACTAAGTGCCAAAACTTCCATCATGGCAGAACTTCTGCTAGGCAATGTGCCACATCTACAGTTTTGTGGCTGGAACTCATTCATACCATGAGTTATAATAACTGTAAAATCACTGTAAATCAAAGGCAAATGTGAACAAATATCTATTATGTTGTTCTATGACTGCAGTAATCTTCTGGAAGATTTCTGGAGCATTTCTGCTGGTTTTCTAGACTGTACCCTCAGTTTGTTCTAATGATCACTAATGCATGTGTAATTGATAGGAACAATTATAGCTACTCCTGCATTTAGGAAGCTTTTAGCTGATTGTTTCAATTTGCCCTGTGCATAGTCTTGGCATCCAAGTTCTCAGTCCAAGAGAAAGAAGCTATATTGAAAGAGTAGCTAACAATTATTAAAAATAAAACACAACTAGGACTGAACTCTCAACATGGGCACTCTACAAGATAGAAAAGCAAGCAGTTTAGGTAATGCATAGCCTTACACACACACCCAACCTTACTTGACTGAAGGCTTTGCTGTGGGCAAATTAAAGCAGTCAAGCTAAACTTGCTCACTGAATATGAGCAAATGTGTTGTGGGCTTTCTGAAGTCGCCCTAGGTGGTACCTCACCTAGTCTTATTCTGTGTGGAAAGATTCTCTGTGAGCAACGGGGTGTGAAGTGTGTTCTTTGCTGCAAATTATAGGCAGAAATAGCAATCACCTATAGTTCTGGCTGCCTAACAGTTTCTGTTAAGATACCTTTTTCTGTGCATGTTTTAACACATTATGGTGAAATTTTTCATAGTGGTGTGGTGCCATTTTTTTAACATTTCAGTTAAAACAGTTCAGCTGTTCTTGACAATGAGATGAGGTAATAGTAATTTGCCTTGCTACAATAAATAGTCTTACATCAAGATGCTTCTTTGAGTTTCATTGAGAAGCTACAGAGCTTCTATTACCTGACGCATAGAAAAGAAATTTGGCTTGGGGTTTTCTGTGATATCAAAGATGATGTTTTTCTGTGATGTTTTGCCATAATAAAAATTAGGCCAAATCTGACCATGTTTTAAACTGAAAAAACATCAGTTCGCTACTGTGGCCTCTAATGGGTTTTCTATACCTTGCAGTAAATATTCAGTGAATGAACTGCAGTGTGATAATTTCTGCCCCACTTGGGGCCAAGGGCTAAAGCCCCTTCTATTTTAGGGCCAAGTCTGTATTACTGAACCATACTTTGCTTTGTTATCTTCTTTACAGTCTGGAGAATACTTTTAAATAACGCCTTTCCCAGGACCTAGTGGTTACAACACTTCTTTGGGAAGAGGGAGATGCAGGCGCAAAGCTCCTCTTGTGGAGCAGGACCCATAACTGAGGTCTCCCACAACCTGGGCAGCCACTGGGCTAAAAGGTAGATGGGTCCTCCTCTTTCACTGGCAGTCAGCAGTTGTGGTTTTTCTATAATTAAAGTTTGCAGGTGGGGGCAGGTGGTTACGTGATGTTACGTGTATACCCAGGCAATTCTATTTTGCCTTGAATTGTACATAGCCAAGATGAAGCCTTCTGAGCATGTTCAGAAGGGAAGCACAGAGCAAGAATAGCTACAAGTGTAACTAGAACTCTATGCCAAAAATGGGATGTACATGGCTACAGAAGGGCTACTTAAGCATGTAAAGGTGAAATAGGATTTAGCCCCAAATCTTTGAAGAATTTAGCTGCAGAAATGGAGTAAGTTTTTACTGGGTATGGGCGAACTGTAATTTTTAAGTTTTGTAATTGAGTCAATTCTAGGTAGATTTCATAGGAATGGCATAATTTGCATCCCATTTCCTCTCCTGCCAAATCTCAGGTCCCTGCTTCAAAACACAGGGACAATGAACTTTTCAAAGAAATGGTCAATAGAATTTTTAAAGATAAAACACCATCTTCTTAGAAACAGTTGAATGGCTATGGAGGGTAGTGGCATGAATCAGGCAGACAGCTAGTATGTAGAAAAAATAAGCCCTAACAGTTAAAGTTCTAAGGAAGTCAAAACAGTTTCTTAAAATGGAAAATATTGGACATAAAAAATAGGTGGTGCTGTTCATCCCACCTAAAATATGCATATGCACTCACACAGAAAAAAATGGCTTACTTTACATGAGATTTTAATTTCAAACATCTTTAGAATAATATTTGGTATAGAAGAATCATCCAAGACCTGACAGCAAGAACTCAGCAGAGTTTCTAAGTCATAAGAACTGTAGTCCGTTCTACTAAAGGGTCTGAACTCCACTCACCTTAGCCTTGGGATTCCCTGGCTTTTGACTTAATTCTGACATGTTAAAAGTCTCCTCACATAGAGAAAATTTAACAATCATTCCTGTGGCTTTAAATAAAAAACAAAAGGTGGAGAAAAATTCCGTGTTTTGTTAAATACTCCTGGTAGTTTCCATATAAAACACCCTAGTAGATATTGAAAGGAGCACAAGAAATGGAGACTTCTATGTACCTATTTAGTTGCACAGTGTATAGTTAGTAGGGCTGTCAAGTAATCACAGTTAATGTGCACGATTAACGCAAGAACCAATTAACATATTAATTTTCTAAATGCGTTAATTGTGCATGTGGTTTTGGAGCCTGCACCCGGGCTCCTCTCTGCTACCATCACCACCACCCCCAGGCCACCCATCACAGCAGTGGTGGCAGTGCAAAGGAGCTGCAGAGCAACATGGGCTCTGGGCTGCTGCAGCAGGAAGTGAGGGGATGGGGACTACACAGACACAGACTCACACCAGAGGTGCACCAATATGTTGGTGCCATATCGGGACACTGCATGCAGGTGCACAGCTTTAGCATGCACATGGCCAGGAACACAGCCCAGCAGCAAGTAGAGTAATGTCTTGCAGATAAGTCTGTGGAAGGGAAAGGACAGGGGGAGAGGAAAGGGGTGCAAAAGGAATGATCAAGGCTCCCACACTGAGGGAGGGAGTGGGGCAGGGGCTGGGGTGAATAGGACCCCAGGGCCAGGGCTGGGCCAGGTCATGAGATGGAGCCACAGGAAGCTCGTGCATGGGTGCAGGGGAGGGAAACTCCCCACTGCTGTGCATCCCTGGGGGAGGCATGGGGGATGCATGTGCCCCCCAGATTTGTGCATGGGGCAGAGGCAGGCTGGACCCAGGCTGGGGTTCTGTGTCCTGCTGCATTTGCCCCAGGAGCCAAGCAATGTCATGTTATGCCTCCCATTGCTGGGTGGGTAGAGGGCACGGCACAGCCAATGCATGGCTCTTGGGCCAAAGACAGCAGGGCATGGAGCCCCAGCCCACAGCAGGCAGCCTGCCTCTGCCCTGTGCACAAATCTGGGGGGCACATGTCCTCCACGCTTTCTCAGTGGTGCACACAGCAATGGGGAACCCCTCCCCATGCCCCTGGACGAGCCTTCGGCAGCTCCGTTCCAAGCCCCCCCCCCCCCAGCCCTGGCCCCAATGTCCCATTCACCCCAGCCGCTGCCCCTGCTCCTGGCCTTGCCTCACTCCCTCCCTCACCACGGGGCCTTGACTTGCCCTTCCCTCTCCCCCCACCCCTTCCCCTCCACAGATGTATTTGCTGGGCACTGGTCTGTACACCACAGGGCTGCATTCCTGTAGGGTTACAATATTTCCAGTTTCAGAAAAGAAGGGTGTGTGTGTGTGTGTGTGTGTGTGTGTGTGTGTGTGTGTGAGATAAGATTGTGGGGGGGACAGTGATGTGTCCGTGCCCTGCCCCTGTCCCTCACTCCCAAGCCACAGCCCCCCAGCTCTGCTGCTGCCCCTCACTCCTGATCCCCTACATGTGGGGGTCCCCCCTCCCTCAGCTCCAGACCCCCTGTGGGAACCCCTCCTCCCCAGGCTCCAACCCCACACCCACAGCCCCCACAACTTCACAAATCCCCCCACACCCCCCAACACCCACCCCAAACCATACAAAGTACCTGCATAATTTTGCATAATTTTGAGGTTTTAGCTGTGGGATTAAAATCGTGATTAATTGCAACTAAATTTTTTTAATTGCGCAACTAATTGCGATCAAATTTTTTAATCGTTTGACAGCCCTACCAGGGGAAACATGTTATTCTAAATGGAAAAAAGAACAGAAAAAAGATGTTTACTCACATGTAAAGGAAGTAACGTTCTGGAAAACATTCTGATTTCACTTATACCCGCGGAACTTTAATCATCTAAATATATTCCACAATCCATGGGATTCAAAATTTCAGCTTCAAGGTTTTGTACTTTTCTAACCAAAACTTTAAGGACAGGGTGGTCCTGTGGAGTAAAACTGAGCTAAATTGGCACAGTATTGAAAGGAGACCTGAATTATCTCTGCCCATTCATTACCCAATTAATGAACAAAGAGGGGTTTCTGGCCCAGCAGCTGACAAGGACTAATATTATACCACAAAAATGTATCTTCAAACTAGCTGCAAACATCAAAAGCTTAAAATGAAATATTTTTATTCTACTTTCAATATGCTTTTTTAGTGTATGATGCACCATGACTAAAGCTGGTCAGAATGTTTGGGTTGAAACCATTTTTCTTTGGAAAACACACACAGCCATGTAAGGGTTACTTAAACAAGTAAAGGTGGCATAGGATTTAGCCCAAAATCTTTGAGGAATTTAACTGCAAAAATCCAAATCAATAAATCCTCAAATTGTAATTAAATTGTATCAAGTTTGACCATAAAAGATATTGACCAGGAAAAGGTATTTGAAACAAAAACAGGTTGCTCTCATTTTTATATTATTTTTGCATTGTTTCCTGCCATGCTATATTTTCATCTTTCCAGTGTGCCATAATATGAAATAATGTAATTGCTTAAATATTTCATTATCATGCTATTTTTAAAATGGTAATGGGGAGCACTTAGGAATGGCTGATACATCCTTTTTTCAAGATCAAAGAGCTTTTTGTTTGTCATAAGTGAAAAGAGTTTTTTTGGGGAAAAAAATAGCTTGTGCGTTTAGTTGTGAAGACAAATTCCAGTCTACTGATCTTGTGCAGTCTTTTTATTTACTGCTTACAAATTACCAGACATCCTCAAAGCTGTAATGAAATATGTTGTCACAACCAGTTCCCACACTCAGTACCACTCCTGATGGGTCATGAAATAATGTAAAAATAATAAAAATAAGATCAAAATGAAAATACCATGAAATAAAAATTAAAATCAAATGTTGAAATCCTGATGTGAATTTTTTTCCTAAATGCCAGCATTTCCGTCAAAATAAAATTTGTAGTTTGGGTCAGGTTCAGGGATGACCTTCCACAGCACATGCAGCTTATATGAGCATGTGTTGTGGGGGGGAAGTAGCGCTACTTAAAATATTCATACCTTAGCTTGCAGACTGACATGTGTAGCAGTTAGGAAGCAAAACACTCCTGAGGGCTTCAACTGCCTGATTTTAGCTTTTGTAGGAATTACCCATTGAATAATAAATTCCCATGAATTATTTAAAGATTTTCCATGTAATACACTGGAATACAATTCCCACCTTGGTATGTATTTTTAAGCACATAACTTTATTACAACTTCAGAAAGGAGATCTTGCACCTTCCTTGTCATATCGCAGCTTGGAGTATTATTCACAATAGCCTCTGTGGAAGACTGCTGACATATTTTTCTTACACATCTCTGAGGTCACAGGTTTAAATCCCAGCGGAAGCCAGGTGTAGGCTTCCTTCGCCATCTGTGAATCCAAGATGAAATATTTCTGCTGCATTTGTAAAATGCATAAGCCTGTGTTTGTAACACAGTGCAACTGAGTGCCTCTGCAGTTTTTCTTTGTGTACATAGTCCTAACCTAGAGGTGCACTTGAAGGAACTGCTGTCAATGGTTAGAGCAGAGAGCATGGTGAACTAAACTCTCAGCTGACTCCTGCCACTGACTTTGGACAAAACCCTGGAAAAGTCACTTCTCTTCCTGCATTTCAGTTTACCTGTTTATAAAATGCATATAATAACCAAACTTACTGGTTTCATAGACGTGCAACCTATACACCTGGGTGAATTACTGATTGTACATAATACTCATTTTTCACTTACCAGCTTTTTTCATTCACAGATTGTAAATTGCACTCCATTTTTTTGAACATACCATATATATTCACTGAACAGGCTGAACAAATTGCTTTCAAGCCACAAGTACTGTATGAACCGTTTGCTTTAATTATTCACTATTGATTATTCATGTTATAGGATCATCAGTAAATTACACAGTAGTATATTCCTGCTCCCTGATTAGTTATTTGAAACTTGTAAAGAACAGAAAAACAAATAATGAAAATCCAGGGGAAAAAAAGAAATCCTATGAGTACTCATTTAGGCTAAAATCAATGAAAATTCCAGGATCCACACAAATTTGAATGAGTGTGATGATCTAATGGTCCCTTTTGACTACTGACACTAAGATTAGTTGACACTAGCTGATAACCTGTGAATAGCAAATGGTAAGGCTCTACAGGACCAATAGACTGATTTGGGGAACTGGATCAGCAAATACATCAATTCATCAGGTTTTTGTCCTATCTGTCCAGTTCTAGTAACAAGGCTTTCTTAAGATTAAGAGCTTTGAAATCTTTTCTTCTATCTAAAACTTAAATATTAGAATGAATAAAAGCTGTTATTTTTCTTTTAAAAATATTCTCTTCAATGTTATACATAAAAAGAATGATAAATATATGAACACAATGGATATTTAAACTGAAGTTTAGGGATGACTGGTGTAAGGACAATAAGCATCAGGACTACCCAATTGCTTGCATCAAGGCAGCTTTAAATATTTTGCCACGTATAGTTCGTGGCAAAGTTTAGGTCAGCTTTCAAATGTCTCTGACGTTCGGAGTCAATAACATCCAACACTATCTGTTCAGGGAATGTTTTTTTCTTGTGCTGCCTGTGTGAGCTGCAGATTTCAGATAATTATATCAACCTCAAGATTTACTTAACTGCCTTTTAAAGGAACTGTGATGAAAAGAAAATGGATTGAATTTTGCTTTTCTTCAAACATAGTGGAGTTACACTAGGGAAGGAGTCAGATAATTAATTATAAGCAATGGAGCAACTTCAGACATGGTGTAAATGGGTACTACTCTTTTTGCAGTACATTTGGAATTACATTCTTTACACTGACTGAAATGGGCCTGATAGATCTGTTACATATTTATAAATAATAAGCAGAAGGATTTTTTCAAATGTGTGGCATAAAGTTGTCCTAATTTAGGAGCTTTTGTATCTCATCATAAAGAGCACTAGAACAAGAGGATTAGGGGAAAACTCTTTGAAAATCAGAGCCCATGTTATTGCTTCTTGATGGACTAACAATTCAGATCTAATTGATCACAGCATTAATTATACATAATCTCTACATACTAGGGTAGCCTTGTGGGATATTTCTAATCAAATTAAAACTAATTCAAAGCAATCTGAGATTACAGAATGCTTTGTCTCTATTTTAGGATGGGGAGTCAGGGGACATGAAATGCATATTACATCTTGATCTGAGTGCACGCACTGTAAAAAGGCCTTTAATATAATCACTTGCTTAGAGTGGTGATTATGAGTACAGTAGCCATATAGCAGCCAAGCTGACAGAGATGGATTTTTTTTTCAAATGAATTAAACAGGCGACATAGAAAAGCTCCAAAGTTCAAATCTGGTCATGAAAATGAACAGAGATCTTGAGTTTTTTCTTTTAAATAAACGGGCCCAAATTCTACCCCCACCGAAGATGTTTTGTGGCTCTTCGTAGGTGCCAGTTCAGGAAATCATTTAGCCCTATGCTTAAATACAGCCCTTTTAAACACATGGGTGCTTTCTTTGCTCACCAGGGCAGGCTACTGATCCAAAGTCTTAATGCTATGTAGAGATGCAGACAAGAGTATTTGTGGCAGATCATATTGTATTGTTTTTAACCAAGTGTTTTAATATGTGCCTTGTTTTTTGGGGGCTTTTTTGACAAAATACCATGAGGATTTTAGGGAGGAGCATATTTTAAATTAAAAACCCTGTTTTTCTATGGAGATGAGAAAGCAGCATGCTAACCTTCTGGCTTGAGACAAGAAGATCCAAATACAAACAGTAATAAGAAAAGATTGCTGGGCAGATCCTCATCTGCTGTAAATCAATGTAGCTTTATTGACTTTGTGCAGCTGAAGATCTGGCCTTTTTTATAGTATTTATGCAAACACTTGCCACTGGCTAAATTCTGATCTCAGTTAAGGACACACATCTTCCATCATATTCCTGACAAGTGCACGAGAAATTCAGGGAGCTACATCGCAATGCCACCCCGTGCCCTCTACAGAAACTAACGTTTCTTACAGTTGCTGTTCCTGCTTGTTTCTTATGCTTTTTTAATCAGAGTAGCGGAGAAGGTTTGAATAATTGTCAGTCCCTTTAGCTCTGTTCACTTGCGCAGGGTGTGCTAGAAACCAGGCCCAGGTATTAAATGGAGTCTCCCACCTGCTAGCTAGAAATTTTAAACCGCTGGAATGGAGCTCCAGCACACTCCCAGAGCCTGTTTGTTTAGGACTGTTACACTAATTATAATGCAACTGCTTCACACTCACACATCAGAATGAGACACCTGTTCCTCAGCTTCTGTTGGCATCTCAGATCAGTCCTAAAATATCTTAAACAATGGGGGGAAATATGGCAATTAATTATTTTTGACAGACTCATATTATATGTACATCTAACTACATCCCATCTGAGGACAGGTAATGCATAGCTTAAAATATGCACTTGAATTTATCCGCCCTCACCCAAGCACAGTTCTGTGCACTGCTGTGAAATCTCTGCAGGTTTTGTTGTGGTATAAGGAGAGAGAAGAAATCAGTCCTCTTCCGTGATGCTCAGCGTTTGGAGAGAGAAAAGCAGAAAGAAACGGGAGTGGGGTTAGGGGATGGGGTGTGCTTTCTGTGTGTTCAGCACACGCTTTGATATTCCTAAAGAACAGCTTTCTTTTTCAAGCTTGCAAAAGTCTCCATATTCTTCTCACAGATGGTGTTATTGAGCTGACAAGGCCAGAGACTCCCCTTTGACCTAAACCTGTTAAAATCTTTGAACATTTCAAGTTAGTGGCTTTCTGTATGTTTAGAATAATAGAACACTTTGGAAACTTCAATAAAAAGGGGTTTATTGATTCTAATTAAATCTTTTTTAAATGTATAGCAGACACCAAACCTAGTTAACTTTAATTTAGGACTGACATTTACTTGCAGTCTAAGAAGTGGGAATTCAGGATGGACAATTCATTTTAATTTTGGTGAAAAATATCATTTAAATGTCAGAAAACTGCATATTTAACATTTGCAGTAATTAAGTGACTTAAATTTAATAATAAATCTCTCTGTCTTTATTTACTCTCTTTCCTCTGTCCTGGTCTGCCACTTTCTATAGTGATTGAACCACTACTAATTACTTCTTTTCAAGTGTAAATATGTTTTAATACTTTTTTTTAGCCAGGTAGCACGTTCACTATTTAACTGATAATAACGTGTTTCATGCAATCTGTAATTTGGGGGCTTCTCTTATGTGACAAAGGTTTTTGCTTATACCCTGAAATAGCAAAGGCAAGTCCAGACTCCCCCATTGGCATTTGATTCTGGTATCAATTCCCCTGTAAAGCACAGAGCAGCCTAAAATGAAACAAGGCTTTTTTTTTTCCTAGTGAAATTTTGCGAAAAAAGGATTTATTTCATTTTCACTCAGCAGCAGGATTCACCTTGGTTTTGACAGACCTTTCAGTCTGAGGCCAAAGAAAATGAAGTGGCCCAGCTCCTCAGCTGGTGTAAATCAGTGTAGTTCATTGCAGTTGATGTCCGTGGAGTTACAGCACTTTGTAGCAGCCAAGGTCTGGCTGAACAGAACCCACCAGTTCAGTTCTGTATTACCATCTCAGTGATCATTGGTACCCTGCACAGTCTACCTTGCATAACTTATTCATATGATATTGCTTGAAAATAAACAGCTGAGATTCTTTAGTCTTCAAGATACCCTTCACCTTGGGTTGCTTTATTATCGTGCATGTATTCATTTCAAAATGCTTTGATGTCCAACTTTTAGCTGCTGCTGCATCTTTTTGCTGAGTGCTCAGTTTTCTGCTCCATATGTTATGGCTGGAAGTGTATATGTGTCAAAACCCTTTTTAAGCAGAGTTAGCTTAATGATACCTATTATTTAGGAACTGTAAATCAGTTTAATATTTTAATTAAGCCATTCAGTACCTTCAGACACACAGTGTACTGAAACCCTCATGACCATATGGATGTGCAGTGGGAAGTTTTCAGCAGGGCACACTGGGATTTAGCCATATGACTTCCATTAATGAATACAAGAAGCAGGAAATATACCTCCGCTCCCTTAATCTGACACAAAAATGTGCAAAAAGCAAAACATTTCAAGAGCTCAATATAGCTGAGTATTAGAGGTGAAGTCGATTAGAAAGTGGCTCTGTCATCTGTTGAAAAATACTTGCATTGCATCCATCTGACCCTGGGCTGAGGTCTTATCCGACCTTACAAGGCTGGTTGAGCTTGGCCAGTATTGAATGAGATCACAGAAAAGATATCCCTCACCACACATGCCAGGGACATGTCACTTATTCAGAAAATGGGTTTGATTGCTTTAAGGGTAGCAACTACTATGTAATTGTTTTAAGCTAGGTTGCTCCATGAAAGTGTTAATCTGGGAAATGGTGCTGGATAGGGGGAGGATGGGATGAGGAGAAGAAGCAATGGGAACTCTTGATAAGGCTTCTTGGGCTCCGTATTCCATGAAACATTTTAAAGTCTTGAACAATATATAGCTCCATTCATCAGTTATTCATGTCAAAAAAGGAAACAGATCAGCATTTCTACATTACAGGCTGGGAAACTGAGGCACAGGGAGGAGAGGTGACTTAGCAAAGGTCACCCAGAAGGCCAGGGGCAAAGCCAAGAGTGCAACTCTGATCCTCAGAAGCAAAGTCATTACTCTATTCGCTAGACTACAAACACTTTCAACATAGCTTCGCTTCTGTGCTTAAATAAAACTGGATAGTTTATTCACCTTGTAGTGCCATGGTGCGCAGAAGCTTGAGAAAAGTTGGATCCTTATTGTAGCAGTTGATAACCCTTTTGCTGAGGAGGGCTGGAATGACCTGGCTCAGGTCTGAGGCAAGCCAGCAGTAGGACCTGGTCATAGCTGTCGCCACCAGTTCTCCCTGCCACCTGGACACATTATGGACAAAGCTCCTCACCACCTGGCTACAGCATGCTATGACACAGGCAAAGCCCCTCACTGGGATGCCACTGAAATCCCCCAGGTCCACAGGCCAGATCCAATGTTTTGGAGGGCCAGATCCAGCCCGCAGGCCGTAGGTTGCCAACCCCTGCCCTACTGTGCTAGATGCTGTACAAGCCTCTAGGAAAGACATTCCCTGCTCCAAAGAACTTACAAGGTTACTACCATTTTAGCAGATGCTCCAGGAAATAGCAGGAGGATCTCCAGAGCTGCATGCATGAGGGCTTACAGCATGAGCTAAACATCTGAGGTGGTGCTATACATGAAGGCAGTCACAACTCATCCTCTGCCGGCTGGTATGGTGGTGGACTTGCAACACACACAAGCCAACAGGTTATATTTGTGACCTCAAATGGAAAACATAGCATACAGGTGGCCCTGTAGTCTGGAAGAGGTGGGGGAGAACAGCGAAGCACAAGGTGAAAAAATAATAATAAAATGGTTTATGTCAAATTGACTCTGTGCATAATTCTTCCCCACTTACTCGCAGCATTTTAGCAGGCCCCTTTCCAGGGTGAAAGGGCATACAGGAAAAGTGGCCAGTACGTTCAGCGGTTCACAGATCACACTAGCTAAGTCAGGACTCCAGGACATGAGGCAGTGAGAAAGATGGAGCCACATCCATCCAGAGCCAAGATGCACTTCCTGATGTGAGAACAAGTCATTCTGTCTCAGGCTTTTCTGGACACTAAGAGGGAATCGTGGCTGACTCTCAGGGATTTTCAGGGAAAGCTCCTCGTGTTTTCTTCACTCCGAATGTGAAGCAGCAGAGGAAAGAGTCTAGCATGGTGTTTTTCTTACTTTCTCAGTAATCACTAAATACTTTAATAGTATGTATTTATGCTTTCAGGAAACAGTCAAATAGACAGTATTTAGTTTCTGTTCCAAATCAGGTGAAGGATAGGGCTCCAAGCTAGTGTTCAGCATCTGGCCAAGTCTAGATTCAGCTGTTCCCAAAACTTGTCGAGTGTTCTCCGCTATTTTTACACAGCTTACATGAGGGTGTCCAAATCACTTGGTCCCACAGGCCAAATCCAGACCACAGACTGCTTGCAGGGCAAGCAACCTGCTTCGGGCACCAGGGCAGAACCTGTTGGGGCAGCACTGGAATCCAAGGGTTTTACGCCAGTGCTGCTCACCCCCCATTTCTCCCATTTCCACCTATTTTAGTCACCAGTGGTAACTGAAGACCCTGAATTCAGCAGCAATGGGGTGGGGGAGAGCAGCAGCAATGTTCCCCCACCCAGATTCCAGAGCCACGTCAATGCAGTGGCTCCAGCATCTGCAGCAACGAGCCCCGTAGCTTGCAATTTCACCACTTGTGGGGCACATGTGGCCTGTGGGCTGCCAGTCGGACAGTCTTGGTTTATATCATTTTCAGCCACATCTGAATTTGATACAGAAAGCAGCGATAAAGGCTTTATTGGCATTTATTTGTGATGAGATCCATAAATCACTCATGGCTTGCCATTCTCATGCAGTCAGCCCAAAATTGTATCACTAAAGCCTTTATATCACAATATGCCATCATTGTATATGTATACATATGGGTCCAATAGGTCTGTTGTAAATAAGCAATTCTATTAAATTAGGAAAATGATTTAATGGAATGATTACTCCTAACTAACATTTCAAGTGAAATTAAGTTTGAAATTTAATTTAAAAGCCTTAATATGAATGGGTCATTATAGCACACTGACTAGGGAATTTGCAATAAAACTCAAACAAGAAGGAATTTGCAAATCTAGGAAACCTTAAGTTGCTAAAATATTGATCTGTTTTGCTCATGCAATTTTGAGCACACTAACACTTTTCAATCCATCCTAAAAACAAACAGCTCCAAGAGTTAATAGTTATATTAACAGGGGTGTAGGTTGTAGCTGCGTTGGTCTAAGGACATAGGCAGACAAGGTTTTTTGGCTAACAAGAATTTTTTCAAGTATTTAAGTTGGTCTAATAAAAGATATTGGGTTTACCCAAAGAACCGTGTCTGGTTATGTTAACATGAGTTTTAAGTATTTTAAGACTTACTGACCCAGGAGTACTGACCCAGGAGCCATCCAAAGAAATAACTCTGACCACTTATTCCCACTCCATACAGAAAAACAGGCCTGGCAAGTAGGCAGTGTACATGGCTTTGGACAGTCGTCATCATGTGCTTGAGAGCTGCCCTTAGGCCCCGTATCCTGCAGCGCTCTTTTAGGATTATTCTAAGCTATACAGAGGGAGTGTCTGCCCCAGCAGGCTGAATAAGCATCCCTGAGCCAGTCTGCAGGCCCAACCAGGCCTGACTCGCTGTGTAGCAGCCAGAACACCAGGTCAAGCCTTCACACTGCATGCAGCATGTGCCTGTGCCCAGGGCTGCGACAGGGTGCCCACTGCCTCCAGTCCATAGGCTGGACCAAGCGTGGCAGGCAGCACAAGGAGGCAGTCAGCACCCCAGGCCCCAGCCCCCCTGTGTCACATGCAGCACCAGGGTCCAGCCCTTATGTCGTATGCAATGTGCATGGCTGGTCCAACCCTACATGCCATGGGTAGTACATGCCATCCCTGGAGCTTGCTTGCAGATGGCACTGAGGGCCAGCACAAGGTATGTGGGCTGATCCATCACTGCATGTGGCAAAGGGGGTCTGGGGCATGGGTTGCATGCAGCACCCCAGACCAACCCCATGTTCTGCCTGAAGTGTGCACATGCGGTCCAGCCCACATACAGCACACAGGGCCAGGGCTGGCACATGGGGTCAGTCCAGCATCCTGCAGGCTGTATCAGGCTGCAGGCTCTCCATGGACTGTACCTGGCCCATGTGCTGTGTTTGACCCCCCCCCCCCCCACCATATATACTTCCTAATTGCCAGGCATGGCCATGGGGGAAGTGGGGGTGAAGGGGACTTATTCCATCTGTAGCAATCCTAGATTTGGCAGAGAGACAGCACAAACATGGCCTTAGCATCAGATCCTGTCGTGTACTGATGCAAACACTAGCTCAAGTTGCTTGGAACTTCAAAGGTTTGGTCCAATAATAGGTAAATGGAGGTAACTTGCTTCGCCTGGCATACTTATTCTCCAATAGCTATGGTTTGATTTGTTCTGGCATCTTCCTTATCCTTCCTAATGGTCTTAAATAGATCTAAGCCGGGCAGATCCAGGGGATGGGGCAGCTTTGGCTGTGGGCTGCCTGCGTAGTGAGCTTTCTGAGCTTGCTGGCATGTCAGTGCACCCCTTGCTGGGAGCTCCACATGTGCAGCGAGCTCTGAGCTCACCGGCTGGTCTGTGCAAGGTTTGGCCAGAACCCCTGTTTTCATGCAGCTCTGGAGCCCAGGGGGTGAGCACCACCTTGCCCCTCCATCCTCCCCCCAGGAATTCACAACAGGGGAAAATCAGGGACAAGTGGCCTGGCACTCAGCCCTGGGCTTCAGAGCTAATGAAAACAGGAGCTGAGTGGAGAGCTCAGAGAGATCATTGGCATCATGGCAAGGGGGCTGTGGGCATTACCCCTTTGGCTCTGTGGGGCATTTGCAACAAGATCTCTTCACTGCACATGCCCCCAAAGGTGGGGGGGGCTGCACCTCCTTCACTGTGATCCTGTATCCACCCATAGAGCTAAGTAATTCTAACCTGGATTCCTATAGTAAAGGCTGATACACAGCAATACATCACTAAAGCTGTTAAAATATTCCCAGTTTGAAATTTTAACCTCCACCCCCTAACTTGGATTATAATTTTAGGCAAAGTGTGGAGTTGCCATTTCCCACCCCGTCCAAGATTTTGCTTTAATCTTAAATAACCCTTACATGATATCTTCATGTGCTTTACCATCTTTAAGATATCAAAGGTATTTAAGTGCCTGCGACAGTTGATGTAACTGAGGCACAGAAATGCTAATATGGCCACAGTCAGGCATGGAGAAAATGGTTTCAGACAGGATGAGAACTTTATTGCCTTTGTTTCCTAATCCAGTGTGCTATACCATCCTTCCTCTGAGTATTGTGACTAATATCATTGAAGAGTATCTGAACTGTTGAAGCATAACCAAATGCATACTTTAAATGTAATATCAAGTCATTTTAAGATCTCCACCTGTATCAAAATGTGACTAGGGAACATATCAGATAGCTTTTCTGACGTGTCAGATATAGCCCATAACCAGCACTAAAATGTATGTAGAAAACATTTTAGCTTGTCTTTATTATAGGATATAACCAGTCACAGATCTCTTAGGCTGGACTCATTCAAAGAAATCTTGTGCTTCACAACAGATGTTTCTAAATGTTTGGATTTATTTTTTATGAAGGCTTTACAAGAATCAATTCCAGTTTATAAGACTTTTTTCTCCCGAGAACAGAAGATTTGGAGAGCTCTTTCTGCTGTTCTGGTTGAAGTTTTACTTATTGCTTTAAAACACTACAATTTTATGTGAACTACAGCTTTTACAGACAAAGTAGCTATCACATTTCACAAATCACTACTTCTTGTACCACATTACATGTGAAACATTGGAGCAGCTACACTGTGAGCTGATTTACTGGTCAGAGATTGCAGAAAGAGAAATTAGTTCCATGTACCAGCAGAACAATTTTTCTGTTCGGTGGGAGGTGAGTGAATCCAAGGCAATCAATTAAAGGAGAAGAATCTGAACAGAAAAATTATGATTGAAGGTCATCATTTCCTGAGCCTTTCCAAGTCCACAGCCCAATCTAGCTGCTAGGGACCTACCCTGCCAAATGCTGAAGGCAACTGGTGCTGTGAGCTTCAGCACTTAGCAACATTGCTCAGCACCACAAAGAACTGGGCTGTACATTTTGCCCTAATCTATGTTGGTGTAACAGGAAAGCAGAAGGCATAGCCTGTTTTATAGTGTGACAGTCTAAGAAGAGCCCCTTTGAGGATCTATAACAGGAACTGTGGTTAGGCTCCAACAGGAGTCAAAGTTGGCACTATTGCACAGCGAATGCTCGCGCTGATCTAGAATCTTTAAGTCAGAAATCCGGTGTGCGTGCACATTATGGGTCACTGTGTTCATGAAAATTTGCAATTTGCAATTTGTCCTTTCCATCAGAGACCCCCAAAGACTGCCAGCCATTTTTATCAGATACTACCCATCCATATATTTTAGGAATAAAAGTTAAAAAGAAAGGGGAAAAAAGGGTGGAATTCCCTTTGTGTGTCAAAATGGCAATTTTCTACCTGTCTTCCTGGCTGGTTTTGGCCCTCATTTTACACAATGGCTGCATAAGCCTGTGTGCATACACTAAGAACAAACAGTAGGAATAGACACTGGCCAAGAAAGTATATGGCCACATGTGAACATCCTGGGAAAAATGGGAAGGAGGGCCTGGGGAGGAGGACCCTCCATAGTTCATTTGCAACAGCTGAGTGCTTGCTCAGGAAGGCAGAGAGCTGGGTTCCAGGTCCCTGTTTCCCACAGGGAGCTTGAACGTGCATCTCTCTCTGCCTTCCCAGTAGAGTGCTCAAACCAGCACACAATAAGTCAGGCATGAACCTGACTTCTCTCTGGCACTCCTTTGGAAGCTGAATCACTGGCCCTTGCATGTAATAATCATTGGACAAAATGAAAGGGGACCGGTGCAGCAGGGAACTTTTTGCTCCCCTGGAAGCAAGGCTGCATGCTGAAACCCAGGGGCCCCTCCTGTCATGGCAGCCAGCTTACTGAGCCATATATCCCCCCGGCTTACTTATCTGCCTTATGCTGCTAGAGAACTGCCGTTGATATGCACAGAGGGAAACAGAACTGCACCCTAGATAAAGACAAGCTCTTCTGTGAGTTAGTTATATTCAGAATTAGGCCCCCGGCTTAGAAAACAGAAAAAGCACCTGATGACACCAGTTCTAGTCCTCTGAATTAGATTCATTGAGTCATAGACTGCAAGGGGCTGGAAGGGACCTCGGAAGATCATCGGGTCCGGCCCCTTGCACCAAGCAGGAAGGACAGCTGGGGTCAGGTGACCCCAGCAAGGTGACCATCCAGTCTCCTCTTGAAGATTTCCAGGTAAGTGAATTTCTTAAATATGTCTGTTTGGTAAATTATTATGAAATGAAGTTAATTCCCGTGTTACTTGCTCTCTAAGAATGTTTGCTAATAGGTTGGTGTGTGTTGCTCTTGGATGTACCTGAGTGAACACAGGCTGATGATACCGTTCTCGTGGGTAAATGGCAGCATGAGAAAAATGCTGTTATGCCACATATAGCCAATATCACTGCCTCTACCACCTGAAAAGGTACAAATAATAATATGTCTGATGGGGGATCCATTATTATAATAGAAACCTCACTTGCTTTGATTTAAATGATAAAAATAGATATTTTAAAAAATGTCTAAAATAGGTAAATGATAAAAATAGGTATTCCAGTATTAAATGACAAAAAATGCTGAAGTCCAGTATATGCCTGCAGGATCTCTACCAAGGGTCCTACTTGTGCTCCACTGGTTTAAACCTTGAGGTTTGCCCATGCATTCATGAGTCCATGACTAAGATCAAACTTTAACTTCCAAAATTTGGGCTATCATTGCCTCAGTCTCCAACAAATCATAATTAATGAAGGTAAGGATGAAAATATCTTTAAAAAATTCCTTAACCCAGTCAACGTATCTGATACTAATTTTATGAAAATCTTTTCACTGAGAAAATCCTAGGTCCCTCAACTTATTCATGTTTCCTCATTTATTAATATAGTTATACACATTCAAATCAGGAAATGGAAACAATGCCATGTGGATAAGGTCATCATTCAAGCAGCAGGAATAGTTAACAATGAAGTATAAGTGGAGCTGGACTCACTGTCTATTATTAAATGATCCAACACCTTCCATTACAAGACCCTGTTAACAGATACTTTAACATTGTCAAACTTTAGCCTTTGGGTTCAGATTTAGAGCATCTTGGGTGAACCAATTAATTCTCCTCCCCTCAAATTTAGCCAGAACTATTTAGCCTTTTCTAAGAATTAGGCTAATTAAAATAATTTCATATTCCCTTTGTGAATAATATTGTTATATTATACTTATGCATTATATAGATAATTATTATAATAATATACTATATGGGGGGGTGTGCATGCCTATGCACCCATGTTATATATCAGTAATATATATTCAAAATTAATTCACTTTTAATTTAGGAAATATCACTTAATAACCAGTTCTTCAGTGAATATGATAAGTCCCTATCTGTGCCCAAAGTATATGACTCTATAACAGCTGCCAGGTAGGGAATGTAGGGCCAGATTTTCAAAGGTATTTAAGCACTTTGGCTCATATAGTCACAGATATTTAAAAGCTTAACTTCCACTGAGTTTTTAGGCACCTAAATTTATTGAAGGGATACCCAGAGGGATATTTACCCAGAGGGAAATTTAGTAGATACCTAATGCTAAGACACTTAACTGCCATCAAACTATAAAGGAGTTTTGTGCTCTGGAACTGTCCCATACAGTACCTGTCAGTATTTTTAGGTGGCTTTGAAAATCTAGTCCTCATTCAAACTGTAAAGACTTATGCTTTCAGTTTTAGAAATCTCATGTTCACTCTCATGGTGATGACCAAGGTGATGATCATTACATATCTATACTGTGTCCTTTGTGATTACACATTTCCTATTTCACAGTGTACTAACATGGAAATAATAATATAATAATAATAATAACTCTAACTTTTCTATAGTTAGTTAAAGGGCTGCCTTTCTGATATGCCCGTACAGAAAAGCAGGAGATAGCCATGCTCAACAGCTACAGGACAGAAATACAAATCTTCCTGTCAGGCTCAGCAGTCAATACAACTACCAACCTGAGAAATCCCGGTATTCCTATACAGCTCTGCATCAAGGGCATGTTCATTGAACAAAACCCTTCAGCGTAGGTGCTCCATTGAACAGCTCTTCTCCATTCCATAAGTTTTCCAATACAATAAGATGGGATCTTTTTTTCATTACTTTTCAAAACCTTGATCAAGTTACCAGGCGCTTTGTATTACACTTGATTTAGCTTTGCTAGACTAAGCACATTATTAATTGGTTCCCTTTTTATTTACAATACTATTGCTTGAAATATATACTACGCTCTGTAATTGAATTTTTGGAATACAGTAATTAAAAAAGTCAAAAGAGCAATAAACAGAAGCGTTAGTAAATAATTGCATCTGAGAATGAGCATAAATCATCCAGATTAAATGATTCAATATCATATTTGAACTCTTTAATTTTAATTTATGATTTCCAGACAATTTACAGCCACTGCTGACTCCATTTTCTTCTCTATGCCTTGTAGCCTATGTGCTTGTAGTGTTGATAAAAGGCCTTTTAAAAATACTTTAGATTTTTTTCCTATTTTTTTCTCTCCTCAGGAAGTGACGTGGATTTAATCTTTGGGGGCAATGCAATAATCAGAAAACAAAGTCTGTTTACTGTGTAATGGAAGTTCAGAAGTCAAGAAGAGAGTATGTGATAGTATAATTCAGCCACAACTTGAAGTGGTTGTTCAACTGTGTCTTTCCATGTAAGCATAAGATAAGAAGGATAAGCCACAATTAGACTGATAGAAATTCTTCAAATGAGTGCATCAAACTATGGACTTCTGGCAGACTGTAAATGGAGCAGAGCCTTTAGAAGCTATACAGATAAGCATCTAAAATGTAGGATTAATGATGGCATATTCCATGAGTCCATATGCCTGACTAATGTTAATATTAATAAGTAATCAGTAAGATTTTGAACTTAAACAATTTAATCCTTAAACATATTCCAGCCAAGAATATCAGCAAACTTAACAGCTGTAAATGCATCTTCATCACTCTCACCTGAGTCACAAATTTCTTTTCTACCTCACCAATGGAGAAATCAGCCCCAAACATTAACCGACCGGTCCAAAGTGATGTTGAGAGATAACTGGGGCAAACCTTAAAAGAACGCATTTCCCATTCCTCTGCAGTAACTACTGGGCCAACTTTGGTTGCCCTGTTATTTTTCCACTCACTTATGTGGACGTGTTGTGAAATCCATCCCGGACAGAAGAGGAAGCAGTGTCTGCAGCCAGAATGGGTATCAGATACTCAGAAGCATGCCAATGAATAAACACACTGATTAACAATGATAATAAATATGTCCCCCTCTTTTCTTGTTTTATCAACCCTCTCTGATCGTTGCATAGCCCTGCTGAATGCTTATCAGGTGAGGAAGGTACAGAGGCCCGGATTCTTTCAAGTACTTTCTTTCTGTTGCCAGCACATCCAGCCTGAAGAAGATCCAGACTGAGAAAGATTTTTTGGGAAGAGGGACAATGAGGGAAGAGGCACTTACAAGGCCTGCAAGTTGGGAAGTTATAGCCAATACATGTTGTCTCATAATAATGGCTCCTGCATATTTCCAAGACAAGACTGTGATTTTCCTATAGGCCTGGCTACAATCGGCAGCACTCCATCCTGCTTTTAATTTATATTCATAATTTCCTTTGCACCTGCTTTGACCTCCGGGTGGACTGTGTTCAAGTGTGAAGGCGTCTGCTTCAGTGGTATTTAAATAGGAAAAGAACCATTGGGCTCTTTATTCTTTTATTTTCACACTTTGAGCGTCAGCCACAAAATTGAGTGCTGCAGTCTGGGAGCCTAATTCAGAACTTCCCATGCAGCCAAGAGATATTGCATCAGCCCCCAATTCTTCCTGGCCCTGTGCTATCATCACAGATATCAGTGTATTGCCAGGGGGTCAGACAGCAGCAGCTGTTCTCCAGGGAAGTGTAGGGCAACATTCTCTGCTGCATGGCTTTTCTGCTTGGCTCAGCAGAGAGAAGAAGCCATTGGGGAGCCAACTACAGCCCCAGAACATGTTAGAGCAGCCCCCACCAGCTGGCAGTGGTCCCCAAGGAACCATCTGCCAGCTGAAGATAGCTGGAGTACTTTGTGCATCCAACAGGGCCATCCCTGCCCAACATGCCCCTTGTGCCAGTGGCTGCAGGAACAGTGACAGAGGAGCCAGCTCTACGCTCTGGGAACTCCCCCACACTGGGAAAATCCCCAACCGGGGGTGGGGCCCATCTCTGTTTTCTTTGTGCAGTGACAGGGGAGGTGGAACAAGGTAGAGATTCCAGCCTTTACTATTTAACAGATCCAGTATTTATAGTTTATCAGCATTAATCCCCCAGTATTGGCAATGTACTGCAGAAGAGGTGCCAGGAGCTCAAGAAGGTGGCATTCACTACGCACCTTAGCAGAAATGGCAGTATAATAGTGCATCGCATGGAGGAATAGCATCTCAGTAGCAGGGGGGAGTTAAAATTGGCCTTTAGGTACTCTCTCAGTAAAAATACCTGTTAGGCTCCGGTTGGTGATGGGAGTCCAAATGGGATATGAAGGGAGCAGAGGATTAAGAGGACATACGGTTTGACTAAGGATTAGGAATCACTGGTTGGAGGAAGGACACAAAGAGAGGCTGGGGATTCCTGGCAGCAAGGGTGGTTGGGACATCTGAGACGTAGCCCTGACCAGTCCATCTAGCAGAGGCTCTCTAGCTTCCTCAGCCGATCACTTAACATGTGATAGCTAAATGGAAATTGTTAGGTACTTGAGGCCTCCAAATTTAGGTTCCATATAAAAACAAGTTAGACAGCCGATCATTAATTAATTTGTAGGCAGGATACTGACGCCCCTTAAACATGACCTGAAATTCAGTTTTTTATAAGGTGTCTCTCTACCCCGCCTTCTGCCTGACTTCAGAATAACACAGCTAACTAACTGCTTGTCTCATTTCATTTTTAAACACGTTTAAATGTTTCAGTGGGAACTACTGGTTTTGCTTTCAGACATGACCTGCATTCCTAGCTGCCCCAAAATGGCTTCCCCCGACACGAGCATGAGATCTGTAAGGGAAGCTGACCCACCTATTTTTACTGTCCAGAACTGCGGAAAATGCAAAAGGAATAACTCACAGAGCAAAGCGATGTCACTACATGTAAGTCCGCGGAGCTGCACCGATTTCATACTGGCCGAGGCTCTGCTCCTTAAACGGAATTTCACTTGCAGTAATAGAGGCACAATTTTTAACCACAGGAAAGAATTTGTTTATATGACAGGGGCTGTAAATAGTTCTTTTGCAGCCCTGTCTACACCCACGAACACAAACCGGTGTGTTCTTAAGCAGTTTATCTCTTGCTGATACGATAAAAGATATTGAAGATACTTTGGTGAGCTGGCAAATTTGTTTTGCCCTGCTGTGATGCATGCCTTTGTGACATCAAGGTTAGGTTACTACGCTGCACTTTATTAAGGGATAGTAAAAAAGGCTGATCTTTCTTTTATAGCTAATACAAAATGCAGCAGCTCAATTACTGTCAGAGGAGGGCAGAGGGGATTACGTCTACCTGCTGTTGTGTTTACTTTACGGGTTGCTGTTGTGGGGAATGGACTGATTCTAGGATTTTAGCCTGACTTTTAGGGCCTTTAATGAGCTGGATCCCAGATAATTTTCTCAGCTTCTGAATCCCTGAAGGCTGAAACTGCAGCAGGCAGAAACTTGAGGAGCAGGATTAAATCTATATGCCTGTGCCTGTGGCTCTGGAGGCAGGGAAAATTCTCTCCCTTGGCCTCAGAAAAACGATGCTGCTAATATTTTTAAAGCAGGTTGAGAACTCTTTCTTATTATTTCAGGAGGCTGATTACACAGCACGTGGATGGCATTCCTGGTTTTGACCAGATGGTCATTTTTACTTTAAAGGGCTTCACAACAAATATATATATATATATCGCTTAGTATAAAAAGAAGTTTAAAATGAGCTTTTCAAATCCTTGAATCCATGTTTCATTTTCCTCACTTTTACTTCACCAATGGGTGGCATCCCCTTCATCTTAGATACACACCTTTTGAACCCTGATATGCCAGCTATGCAGAGGTGCAGGGAAGACTGCAAGGCAGAGACCCAGTCATACTGACTTTGCATAACCCAAAGGTTCTTTGTGCCTACAGAAATTCTTGGCTGGCCTTGCTTGGACAGGCTGCCAGTATCACTTGTGCACATTTGCTCCATGAAATAAGACCACAAGCATCAGTGAGACCAGCATGTACATGTTTGTAGCATTGTACCCTTGATTTGCACTCATTTTACAGATGGGAGGCTGTATTTTATGTTACACCGAAGTGAGAGACCCATCAATTATTCTAACATGGAGGGGCAGATCCAGAGGGGGGCAGGGTGGTGGCATGGTCAAGCCCCCCTTTCTGACCCCATCATGGCAGCAGCAGCTGGGGACTTATTTATTTCTCTGAAGCAGATAAGAAACCCTCTCCCTTCCCCTCCAAGCACATTCCCTCCTCTTATTCTTTGTCCTCTTCCTGCCCCTGCTGCTGTATCCAAATGACTTGTGGGGTGGGGGCAGCGGGGGGGAGGGAAGCTCCAGAGTCACCCCTGCTCTTCTCCATCAGGGCTTTGCAGGGATCCAGGCTCAGCTGGAGACTATGGCAAGGCATGGGATCCCCTTTTCTTCCCAGTCCCCCCTTGCTAGCCCAGGAGCAGGCTCAGGGAGAGGGAATCTGCCTGCCACTTCAGTTGCTGCTGTCTCTGGCTGAGCCCATCTCCCCATTCAGCACAGCTGGAGAGGGGCAGCAGTGGCCCTGGAGCCCCGCCCCACCCCACCCGTGGCTTCCCAGGGGACAGCGCAGACAGTAACACAGGTGGATGGGGTAGGGGAACAATGGGAGGACAAGGACATGCCACTGAGCGCAGAGGGGAAGGGAGGAGGTATCAAAAGTGGAGGTATGGGAATTCTCCCTCGATTGTTAAGAAGTCCCTAGCTTCTGTTTTCATGTCACGGTCTGTCCAGCCTTGTGTGGGGAGCGAGCTGGGAGTGGGGGGCCAGCTGCCCCTGCAGTACCAGCCGCTGCTCCTGCAGCCCACCCCTTTACAAGATCTACCCATGCTGCCATGCATCACTTCTACAGGTTGTGCATGAGTTTCATAGTTCATAACATTTCACCTAAAACAGTCTGCGTGCACAGATTTGGACATGTGTAAATAGAGGCCACAATTTTGGTCATCATTCTTTACCTTTCTATTGTGTCCTGTTAACAGAGAAATGTTTTATAAAACATTTAACTAAGCTGTTATTCTATATTTATTTCATTTCAACTTCCTTTGATATAGGGCTCTATTTACAGGAAAAATTACACCATTATTTAAAATGCTATTAGAAAAAAGTCCATGAGTTCCTCTAGCCATTTCCTTTTGAAGCCTTGTTTACTCCTCTCAGTAAGCTGAACTTTATTCATTATTTTTTGGTTGTCACTTTTGAAATGTACCATCTTTCTGGATTACACTTGATAAGCACTTGCTGAGGATATAAGCTATCAGTTCTGTAGTTTTGATCTCCCAGAATTCATTTTTTTCTGGCTTAAGATCAAAAGATGACAAATATCTTGAAAGAAGACAGAAGCTTTATTGTTGCTATTTGAGGATATCAGCATGTCAAAAGTAGAGATGGGTTGTAAACTATCCTGTTATTGGGGACAAGTATTTCCAACCTACATATAAACTCAGGCTTGATAATTTTGCACATCTTTATTCGGAATAAAAGATGTTCTGTTGTACTGCTGATGTCGGCCACTCAGTGAAATCTGACAGTCAGTATGGTTACTCTTCTTGAGGCATTTGAAAATGTCACTAGGGAAGTATTGCTGCCAGAGGCACATTTTAACTGCCACTGAGAGAAATCAGGTATTGTAGCTAAAAACATGTCTGGAAAAAAGAATAAATAGGAAGCAGTAATCTTGTAGTGCCGGTATCAACAAAACCCTTCTACAAGCAGCAAAAGGGGGCAATTATTTGACAAAGCTGAAGATGATATAAGTACAACAATGCAAATATATTGTGTGCTTGTCTTTCCCTACAAGGCATTACTCACCATTTCAGGCACTTCTCTGACTATGCAGGCTAAGTTTCCATCTACAGTCTCTAATCATGTTAGCTCAGTGTTTCCTAGTCCATGCAGGGTGCCAGGCTCATTAGGAGAGATATAGAGGCAGAGCAGGGAAAAAGCTGGAGGAGGAAAAGTAGTTTACCTCCAGTCTGTCCACCAACAAATGGCCTCCCACAACTTTAATCTAAGTGGTAGGCAGCTCTTTGATAGCCACACCCCTTTCCCACGCTGTGGCTGTCAAATGGTTTCTAGATGGCCCAGTTGAGATGAGCACCTGTTTATGCTGGATGCTATTCTAACAGGGATAGTGTTTTCCCCAAGAGCTTACAAATTCCTCGGACCCTTTTCTGTTGTTGTTAAATTGCAGCCAATGTTAACATCATGGTTCCAAAGATTGTTTCCTCACATGCTTTTTAGATTTCTAACATCTTTGGTTTGGTGATGTAAGCTAGGGAGTAGAAGGGGAGTTCTTCCACAATGAAAACATGTAGGGAACCATTAAGCAATTCACCTTTTTTCCCCCTATTGGATGCTTCTATTCAACTTCCTCAGTTACTTACTCAACAGAGTTTTGAAGGAGGGACATGCTTCAGAGAGGTCTAGATCGAATTGGTTTTATTTACATCTTTGGAATTGTGCAAAGATAATAGAGCTGGGGGCCACAATCTGTCTTGGAGAAGAAAATAATTGTGTATCCAACTTATTTTCAGCGGTCAAAGAGGAAGTGTAACTTCAGGAGGGTTTTATGATCCTGATCCCTCCCAAAATAACTTAAATGGATGATTTTATGTACGTGAATATATTCATTGAAATCAGTAAAGTCTCCTATGAACACCAGTTCTTCAGAGACCTTAGTCTCTAGCCATACCAATATTATTCATATCTGAATTGCTCGGCTATGTATATCACCCAGATTTTTATTATCATTATGCACATACATAATTACATTTTTATGACAATTTGTATGGCTTTTCAAATAGGTTTTAGCCTTTTCTGGAACTGCAGCTATTGACAGTTGTTCTACCTTTTGAGGCAATGCTTGAACAACATATATGTATTTATAAACAGGGGGAAATAGTATGATTCACTATGAAAAAATTAGGAAACATATGGTATAAATACATCTTTAGAACCCTCTGTAGAGAAGAGGCATTGTTATATTAGTATGCTGTTTTATTAAGCAAAGATTCTAATTAAAGATGTATCAAATTACTCAAAGGTAATTCAATTATTTAGCTCACAAGACAGAGGAGAAATGCATGTTGAAGTACCATATCAGTGGGCATGCATTATCTAGCATTGTTTTAGTAATGTAATTTGAAATATTGTACAGATAAAAATCTCGGCAAAAAGATTTAGAGCTAGGAGGGTTTTGGGGGGGGGAGGGTTGGTTTTTTTAAAGCAAATGCATCCGTATTATTTTGACTGAAGGCTGAAAAAGGAGAAAGGAAAAAAGGTACATGAATCCAAAACAGAAACATCTTGGTTTCTTTTGAAGCTTCGTAATTGTGATTGATTAACTTGCAAAACCTTGTTGCATTCTTTATCAGACAAAGGGGTTGGTTCTGGCTGCCAGGAACTAGCCTGGACTTAGGCAAATTGAGATCAATTTTTAGCTATAGGAAGCTCATATGATTTCTCTGTACTTCAGTTCCCAGCTGTAAAATGGAGAAGTGCCTAACGCAGCACTCCTGGTAGTGTCACAAAGGCTAGAGACAGACATTACATTTAACTGGTTTAAGTGATCAGAAACTGGTTTAAACCTGTAACAGAACAGCTGTTCAGTGCACATAAACCAGTTTGAAAATGGCCGAACCCGATTTGAGATAAACCTGGTTGAATGTAGTATCAGACTTAACTGATTTAGGTCAAAACAGTGTATGAAATGTATCAGACCGCTTGCTGATTTAAGTTAAACCAGACTCCCCCAGCATCCCAGCATGCTCTCTGGGCTGGGAGGGGCTCTCTGCTCCACAACAGAGTTGACCCTTCCCCTCTGCTCTCTGACTGCAGCTTGGCAGAGACTTCAGGAGTCTGCCTGGCTTTCCCCTGCTCTCCCCCTCTCCTCCCCATGCCCTCTGCCTTACACAGACACCTCTCAGCATTAGCTAGCAGACCACATGCTGGCTATGGTCCTTGCTGTGGCAGACAGGACAAAGGCAGAATCAACAGGTAGCTGGTAATGGCCCTCTATTGTTTTCTTAATGAGGTGATAAACACTGAGTTAGGGGTGATAAACACTGTGTTATCAATTTCCTGCTGGGCTGGTCAGAAGCAGTGAAGTGTCCTAATCAGAGTGTCCTGCCCTGGCCTGGTCTGCCCCCGCCCCTGCCCCTGCCCCTGCCCCTCCAGCTCAGCACTGTAGAAGGGAAGGGAGGGCTGCTCTAGTACCCCACCTACCCCCCCCCCCCCCGGCTTCTAGCCTGAGTCACTTCAGGCACGTGCCTCTGTTTCTGGGATGTCTATCCAGTTACAAACCAGTTTAGCCTAGTCAGGTTAGACTAACCTGTAAAGATTGAATCAATTCAGGCTTTCCGAATAGCTGTCCGTAGCCAAAAGACCCACCCACCTGCTCCCAGTCTACACATGCCAAAGCAGAAGTAAGGCACCCTAACAAAAGAGGATTCATGATAGGAGATGTCTCTTTTTGCATGTATGTACAGCACTGACATAAAAGAGTTTCAGTCTCAGCTTGAATTTCTTGGAGCAAACATAGTAAGACCTATATATTTGCAGCTACCCCATTTGAAGAAACTTAGAGTCTGAAAATGCATCATAATAACCAACCTAATTCATAGTTTCATAGATGTTAGGGTCAGAAGGGACCTATTAGATCATTGAGTCTGACCCCCTGCCCTGGGCAGAAATGGGTGCTGGGGTCAGATGACCCCAGCCAGGTGTATGTTCAATCTCCTTTTAAATATCTCCAAAGAAGGGGTCAGCACCACCTCCCTTGAAAGCTTATTCCATATTTTGGCAACCCTTACTGTAAAGAATTTTTTCCTGATGTCCAATCTGAATTTTCTCTCTTCCAGGTTGTGGCCATTATTTCTAATTACCCCGACAGGTGCCCTGGTAAACACTGTATGCCCTATTTCTTGCTGCCCCACCTGATGAGTTCGTAGGCGGCCATGAGATCACATCTCAGCCTCCTTTTGCGGAGGATGAAGAGGTTCAGTCCCCCAATCAGTCCACATAGTGTTTTTTCTCTAGGCCTTTAACCAGAGAAGTGGCCCTCCTTTGAACCCTTTCCAGGCCATTCACATCCCTCCTGAAGTGTGGTGCCCAAAGCTGGATGCAGTAGTTCAGCTATGGCCTTACCAATGCTGCATAGAGGGGAAGTATCACCTCCCTGGACCATATGATGCACTTACTTATGCAAGAAAGGGTGCGGGTAGCTTTACTTATTACCTCATCGCACTGATGACTCATGTTCATTTTGGAGTTGACTACGACTCCGAGATCCCTTTCTGCAGTTGTGCTACTTAGAGTGGTACCTCCCAGGCTGTAGGAGTATTGATGATTCTTCCTCCCCATGTGCAACACATGACACTTATCCTTGATAAACTGCATCCTATTCTGTTTGGCACATTTCCCCAGCCTGTCCAAATCAGCCTGGATTCACTCCCTGATGTCTAGTTTATGTACCTCCCCCCATAGTTTGGTGTGGTCAGAAAACTTTAACAGGGTGCTTTCTACTCCCTCTGATGAAGATATTGAATAGTACTGGTCCCAGGACAGAGCCTTGGGGGACTCTGCTGCCTACATTTCTCCAGGTAGAAACCAACCTGTCCACCACCACTCTCTGGGTGCGTCCCATAAGCCAATTTTCTTCCCACCAGACTGTGTAATAATCTACATTGCAACTGCTTAGTTTATTTATAAGAATTGGGTGTGACACTGTGTCAAAGGCCTTTTTTTAAATCCAAGTAGATAACATCTACCTCTATTCCTTCATCCAAGCATTTTTTGTTAGTTAGGTAATTATATCTACCCAACAAACATATTTACTTGTGAGCTTCTGAGAGTGGCAATATTCTGGCATCTAATTTTTTTTCCCAAGTGAATGTTGAAATGGGAAAACTACTTTCTGGTTTGAAAAGAATTTAAGATAGCATTTCATGGGTGTAATCCCCAGTTATGCCCAGAGTTTATTTCATATTCTCTCACACCTGGGGACGAAGAATCATAAGCCACATTTACACCTCCCAGGTCCATGACTGAGTAGGGGGCCAAACTATTCACAGGTACATACTAAGGCCGCCATGGGGTACCTTAGGTAAAACAGTCCCTCAGACGGCTTCTTTTGGCTGAGGATTGATGGAGCAGATCTTGCCCTGGCATTATCAACTCTAGTTCCTGGAAGCCTCCTTCTTCCTATGTACCCCTAACACTGTCAGCCATACTGCACAAAGTGGTATAAAGTGCTTGAACCTAAGCAGAATTTCACATCAGCAAGATTACAGAGAGTTTTACCATATCACAGAATCCCATGAGACCAGAGTATTCTTTAACAGTATCCTTATGGCTGGTTTCGGTAAATTTGCATTCATCCACTATAACTAACAGATCTTAGCATAGATAAAGGATCTAGACCTTTACAATAGTATTTTGTTTGTGCTGTTATTCTTTATACCAAATAGAAATACCTATAAAAGTCTGCTCCCCCACGAAAAAAATATAAAAAACAAGCACCTTATCCAGTCATACAAATATGTCAACTTTCAAGATAACTGTGATTAAAAAATCTTAAAATTGGCAGCCTACATCAGGTGAGATTACATTTACTGTCTTACCTAGATAAACAGCCATATTGCAAAATATTAGAATGACACTTTTTAAGGACTACAAAAATCAATATATATTTCAGGAATTTTTTTTAAATCTAGCAAGATCAAAAAGCCACTAAGGACTTGGGTTTGCTGAGGAAAAAAACCAAACAGGTAGCAGCACTTGTTTCACAACATCTTTTTTTTAATCCAGACAAATTACTTTTAAAACTAAGCAATGAATATCAATTCAGTTCTGTGAAAGATAAAATATGGACATTAACTCTTCCTTTTGCTCGTTAATTCTTATACTCTTGGAATTATGATCGTTATAAACCTTTAGCATTACAACCTAGAAACATTTTTTTGTTAAGAAAAAAAGGAATGAAATCATAAACAGAGATTAATTAATTTCAATAAATTTTGCTGACAAGAGGTGTGAGGCCAAATTCATCTTTGATTTAATCCCACTGAACCCAGTAGAGTTGCACCAAGGATAAATTTGGCCAGCCATGTTTTAAGGTAAATAGCACACACATTTATAATAGGTGGTTTGCAAAGAGTGCTGGGAGAGAGTATTGTCAGATTGTGGTTGTGTCATTTTAATGTAAATGCTATAATTGCTATTAGCAAGAGAAAAGACATGAGAGCTCTGGAGGTTACAAGTCTCACCAGCTGTGGTGCTGTGACACTGCTGCAACACAGCAGTATGAATCACCACTTGAAATAAAATTTGTTTCTATCTTTGGATTTTTCTTGTCACAAAGTTCATGTTCATGAAAAATCAAGAGGCAGGCTCTTCATTTTTTGCAGACCACCATTGCATTGTATTTCCTTCTTCACCCACAGACTAACTCATAGCAGAAATAGTTATCAAAAAGTAGATTTAATCTTAATTGTTTGTGAAGATCTTGCAATAACTTTATGGAACTGGATTCCAAAGCATATTTGCTCCATGAGCACAGAGACATTCTTAATAAATTTAATACATTAGAAAAGATACCGGGCCAGACCCTCAGCCAGAAAAGGTCCATTCAACATATCTGAGTCATTGTGATTTATACCAGTGGTGCATCTAGCCCAGCTTTTATATTTTGTACAGCTGTGCCATATTAATTCAATTATTTTTTACTCTGAAGTTAGCTATAAATTCAATGCTTGATTTAATGAGCAAACACTCTATTTGCCATGTGGTACTGCTGACATAAAGACCATTGCACATTGCATTTTGAGTGCAAAGTGGGATTGGGATTACATGACCTACATATTTACCACCAGCGTTACCATCACCTGCCATGACTGTGTCATTATCATAAGATCCTCAGTAAACAAGTGAAAAACTGTAACAAATGTCTTCAGAGAACAGGAGACCAAAAGTAATTTTGAAGCTGTCTTTGGACTGTATTTGTAAGAATTTGGAAAAAGGGGGTTGCATTTATTTAACTTACAGACCATGTCAGGGAGCTAATGACCATTCTGTCTTTTCTCTGTTGGTGAACAGGTAGGGGATCCTAGTTCGATATATAGAAGAAGGTTGGGGTGGAGGGTGAGAAGGAATAGGGGCTACTTTGGGAAAGATGAAGAACCACAGTTCTAAAATAAGTAGATGCTGACATTTTTTGTACCGAATGCCTAAGGGATCAGGCCTAATTCAGAAGGAGTGCTCTTCATCCCAGAGGGTTGACTTACATGCAAAAAGGACAGTGTGCTTGCGTTCTAGAGGTTCATGTGGGAAGTTGATAACGCAAATTTCCTTTTGGGATTATGGGTGTTTGAGAGGTTATAATTCTGCACAGCAGACTCTGCAGGCAGAGAAGCTTGTCAATTCTAAAAGGAACCTCCCAGGCTTCTGGCTGTGAATAAAGATTCTGCCAGAGTTTACACAAAAGGGGCCTTTGTGTTTTATGTATTCAACACAGGGCACTGTTAAAAGTGAAAAGGAAAATTGAGCCTATTGTTTTGGGTGCTATTAAGATTTCATTGTTAGGAGAATTTATTGAAGGAAGATTGTGCTGGGCTTCTGCGTGAGTTGGCAGCATTGGGTAGAAATTAGAGATGGGTCTGAACCAAACCATTTTGAACTATGGGAAGGTCTGGCGCTGAATGATGGTGCTTCACTTTATCTCTAATGTGTGTATATTTCCTTATGTCTAAGGCATGCCATGGGATTTTATAAAGGAGAAGCAATTACAGAACTACAATATGTCTTCAAATCTGTATTAAGACCATGCTACAGTTATGGGTGGATCAAGAACTACGGACTAGAAGCTTTTGGCATAACATCCAGTTCCACCACCAAGGAAGAGAGCAGGGAATCAGGCCCTTTAAGTTTAGAAAAGTATTTGGTACAGTGTTTCATAGTCTTCTTCAGGTCTGCTGTGAACATCTTCTTCAAAATCCCAGTTAATAGGCCTGTTGGGATATTATCTGAGACACAGATGTTCTGCGGCAAGAGAGTTAGGGATGAGAATAGGCAGAATATAGACATGATGGCCCCGTCTACATGAGAGGCTGACTGTGTGTCAGCGTCAGCAGAATCATTACTGCATAGTCATTTAAAACTTGTATAAACAAGTACTAAATGACTGCGCAGTAACTGCGCAGTAGTGCCGATGAATGACTTTTTTGTGACGCTGATCGTGCAGTAGCCTAATAGTACTGTGGAGTAGTGTCATATCACAGTTTATGCCATGCAGCGCTACTGTATCTTGTGTAGACATGGCCAATGTGACCAAAAAATGGTCAGGAAAGTTTTGGACTGGGACACAAACACAACATATTTTATAAGGAAATATGACCCCTTCCATTACTGTTTCTGGTTTGTTGCTCAGTTTTTTCCTCTCCTTTTCTATCCTCCCACTTTCTGATAGATCCAGTGCCCTTCTTCATTTCCCATCTCATCATACATTGCTGGGCACATGGAGAATCCATTTGTGTTAAACAAAATTGAGGTGACGAAGGCAAGAGAAGAGAAGAGAAGAGAAGAAAAGAGAAGAGAAGAGAAGAGAAGAGAAGGTTATTGAAGCATAGTTATGCTTTTCGTTCTTCACATAAGCTATTCCTTTAGCCAAGGGATACAGCCAGACTAAGAAAAAGGCAGATAACTTTTCTTGCAGAAATGGCAACATTTGTGTAGCATTGTGGGTAAGGTGGGAGGGATCTAAGATGATACAATCTTCTGCAGACACGCATTATTACTCCACTGACTAGTGGAAATGCTCTGAAATAACCTGGGTGCACCACAGGCCAGGAAACTGCATTCAGACAGACTGTTGCTTCACATTTTCCAAAGCTTCAGCATACTGGAATCTGCTTGCATTCTTGAGCCTGCCAGTCCCCGGGTACAGTCTGTAATAGTTTGTTTTGCATGGGACCCATTGGGTTTTAATGGCTCAGATGCAAGTACAAACTGATGCTCTCTGTTTTCAAGCTTGGCATTGTGAAATACTTGAGAGTTACATATGAATATTAGCCATCTGCAGGATATGATGATACAGCTCTGATGGAGTTGTTTTTTTTTTTTTTTTGGTGGACCAAGCCATTACTGAACCATGTTTACTCTGAAGTCCTGAGTTTACTCAGAAGTCCTGAGTTTAAATGAATACTTCTGCACATTTTTTGAGTATTTATTCAGCTTTACTGAGGACAAAATAATAAATAGAAAAAAATTAAATATCTATTTAAAAATGTTGAGGGGAATAAAGTGCAGAAAATTACAGTGTTGATAGGGAGAGTTTATCCAGAATTGGAATGAGTACTTGATGTTCAGAATTTGCACTGAAACGCGCATTATTTATCTGGATGCTTGAATAGCTCCAAAGACTTTGGTGTGTTCAGCCTTACCTGCAATGCATTAGGTTCAGACCTGGGGAGATCGAAATTTAAATTCCCAATTGGCTCACAAGAGAAAAGATTTTAGTGTGGGTTCTACTTAATGACAAGCTTTACTGAATATTGGTCTGCAGTCTCACCCGCTATATAGTGTGGGTCTTTTGATAATTTCTACCAAATGGATGCCCAAAATAGTGGAATAAAAAAAGGGAAAGCAAAGCTGAAGGCACCTACACGATAGTCACCATCTTAGTCAGGAGACCAGGAACTGATGATGGCCAAAACTAAAAGTCTGAATACCTTTTGGCTTAAGAAACATTCGTCCTCCATGAATAGAGAGAGGTAGTCATGTTAGCTGCTCTTCTCCCATAACAAAGTCACATTCTCTGCAAATCAGGCCCAGAGGAAAACTTGTAATATATGCCAGCAGTGTGTTAAACTCATGTATTTACCTTTTCTAACTCTATTATGCATCAGCTTCTCATGCTTCAGCTTTCTTTTAAAAGCTACACCCCATAATTAACACACACAGATTTAAAAATGCAGTTTTAATCTTCATTTAATTCCCCCCCCCATTATTTGCATCATACAGGCTGACAATGAGAGATTTTGGTTCTGTCTTTAAGAAAGAATAGACCGTATGATGCTGAAAGGTGACATCATATAGGACAAACCTATTGCATCCAAATAGCGTGTGGCCAAACAGTAGAAACTTTCCTAGCTCTCTTACCAGTAATGCCTCTGCAGAGAAAAAGCTGTTTGTTTAGACTTCCTCAAATGAAAGGTACAGACATCCCTGGCAGGGCTTTTGAGTAAGAGAAAAAACCCAATGTAATTGCTTTCAAGAGCACAATTAAAAAAACACTTACCTGGGCTTTGTGTGATTTTACTGCAAATCATTTTAGCATGATGGGATGTGTATTCTGTTCCTTAAAAACATATGCTGGGACATGCTGTCATATGGGGAGATTCAATCCAGTGCATTGATGTGTATCTAAATATGGGAATAAGAACACATCAATACTACCCATAGAAGGAATAACCTCTTACGGGAAAAATCTTGCATGTGAGAAATAAATATTTCTTGGTGTAGCCCCATTTTCCTCTGTAGAGGTATACACAGAAGTGAGTTTATGCTCTAACATTTCTAATGCAAGCACAAAGAGTTTTCAATAGTTCTTAAATTAAGTAGTGTAGGTCAGTGTTCAACACCAGCATTGTAGCAAGGAAATAAAAATGTCAAATCATCCTGAGAACAAAATAATTGCTAGAAACTTGTAGTATTTCATGTAAACAAAAGGATCATTTCTATAGTAGGAATCAAGATCGGAAGTCTTAGGCAATTCTAAGAATGGAAGAAAATGGAAGGAAGAAAACCCACTGCAAAAAGTGGTATGCCACACGAGCATTTTTGGTGGATTAAATGGAATTTGTTATGAGGATATTTTCTTGAATAAATTGGATGGCAAAGTAGGGGGTCACCAATGTATTTTACTAGACATGTCTTCAGTAATCCAGCCTTGCTAATTAGATTGTTCTATAATAAACTTCTAGCCAATCACTCCTCACCTGAACTGAATTTACTTCTTAGGTATGTAGTTTAAAGTAGTTTAAAAAGCAGTAATTATAAGAATATAGGATTTGCCACAGCAGGTCAAGCCAGAGTTTCATCAAGCCCTGTGTTCTGTCCCTAACTATGGTCAGTACCGCATGCTTCGGAGAATACAGAGATTATCAGGTCAGTAGGTACCATCATGATCAAGTAGTCTGAGCTCTTGCATGACTCAGGACTTTCCTTGAATCCATTCTTGTTTGCCTCTCTCAGAAAAATATTTTATCTTAATTTAAAAGATGGCACAACTAACTTAGTAGTGGACATTTATGAAATAACATACTTATGGCGGATCTTCCTTCCTAACCCTGTCAGTTAGTGTTTGCATTATGCATTGAAATATGAGAGTTTCCACTGCCTTATTTGTCCTCCCTTATTGCTTGTAATTGTGAAGATCTCGTTATCTATATGTAAAGTGTTACACATTATTTATATCTGTATATAATATTTGTGTTCTGTAAGTAGTGTGCTACAGGCCTCAGCTCAACTGGAGCCCTGTTGTGCACACCCATGATTAAACACACAATAAATCACACATATTTAGCCCATAGAGCTTACAGATGTTTAAAGGATAAACAAGGATTCCTAAGCTCCTGTGCAACAATTTTTCTTTTTATATCTTGTATTTTTTTCACTACCTCCTTTTCTATTAAGCGACAGGGACAAGATCTTCAGCTGGTGTAAATCAAGAGCACTGCCATTCCATTAAGCCAATGTAGTTTAAACATGGGTGTACTCTGAAATTACACTGGGGTAAACAAACTGAGAATTTGGCCTGTCATTGGCTGATACGAAAATAACTTTCCATAAAGTAGATTTTTACTGGAAGTAAGAATGAACAGCAAAAGCTCAGTTCCACAGGGTGTTGAGCACTCACCCTGGCTGCCTTTGACCGAGGTATGCTGATGATGCTTTGAAGGAAGTATAGATCAGCAATCCATCGCAGTCAAGGATGATTGTCTTCCAGGGTTGCTTTATGGGTCTGAAGATGGATGATGAGGCTGATCTGGACTCAGCAGACTCTGTTGCAACTCAGGCACATGTTTCCATGCTGGATGTGTGGCTCTGGATTCTTGATTCATACCGCAACACATTGTTTCTGCTGCTCCAACTTGTCTGTCTCTTGCTATCATCATGAGATTTCAAAATACTGAGATCCTTGCAGCAGACTCTTCCTCCATTTGGGGCAGTCCTAAGTGATAATCTCCCACAAGTTGATCTTGATGTTACGTTTTTCCAAGTTGGCCTTGAGGACTTTCTTAAAGCACTTTCTCTGCCCTCCTTTTGGGCATACACCTTGACTAAGCTGGGAGACTAAAACTTACTTTGGGAATCTGGAGTCAGACATCCAGATAAGGTGGCTGGCCCAGTGAAGTTGATAGCAGATGATCATCACCTTGATGCTCATGGTGTTTGCTTGCAAGAGGATGCTAATATTGGTGCATCTGTGTACCCACTGGACTCAGAGGATCTTCTGCAGGCAGTGTTGATGGTACTTCTCTAGTGATTTGAGGTGTCTCCTGTATGTTCAGCCTCCAAAAGAGAAGGCTGAGGGGGGATCTTGTGGCCTGTTATAAACTAGTCAGGGGGGATCAGCAGGCATTGGGGGAGTCACTGTTCCCCCGAGCACCGCCAGGAGTGACCAGGAATAACGGTCACAAGCTGGCAGAGGGTAGGTTTAGGTTAGATATCAGGAGGCGCTACTTCACAGTCAGGGCGGCTAGGGTCTGGAACCAGCTTCCAGGAGAAGTGGTGCAGGCCCCTACCCTGGGGGTGTTTAAGAGGAGGTTAGATGAACATCTTGCTGGGGTCATTTGACCCCAGGACTCTTTCCTGCCATGGCAGGGGGTTGGACTAGATGATCTGCTCAGGTCCCTTCCGACCCTAGAAACTATGAAACTATGTTGTCCACTTCTCAGCTCCATACCGTAAGGTGGGCATCATAACTGCTTGATAAACCATAGGCTTGGTTTTGAGTCTAATGTCATGATCTTCAGACACCCATTTCCTAAGCTATCCAAAGTCTGTACTTGAACTTTTAAGGTGATGTTGAATGTTTTTGTTGATGTCATCCCTCTGCAAGAGATGGCTTCCGAGGTACAGGAAATACACGATGTTCTCCAGAGTCTCACCATAACTATGAATTACTGGAGCTGAGAACTGCTCATTAACAGCTTATTGATGGAGGACCTTAGCCTTGTAAATGTTAAGAGTAAGTCCTGTTTTCTTGTACATCTGAGTAAAAACAATGATGATTTCCTGAAGGTCTGCTTCAGAGTGAGCACACACTACAGCATAATCAGAGTACTGGAACTCAATGATTGAAGTCAGGATGGTCTTGGTTTTGGCATGGAGTCAGCTGAGATTAAGCAGTTTACCATCCTTTCAGGAGTTTAGCTCCACTCTGACTGTTGGTAGTCAGATGTAACATCGCAGTAAGGAATATTGAGAAGAGTGTTGGAGTGAGGATGCAGCCTTGCTTAACTCCTTAACTTGCTGGTGATGCTTTAATGGAAGTACTCTGATTAACACCATCTGAGGGCTCAGCCCTGAATCTGTTATATGCTGCTAAGCGTAAAGGCAAGGCACCTGCAATGCAAGATCATGGATGTGCACTTCTCACTCACACTGGAACCCCTTAAAGAGATTACTTTATCTCACTAAAGGGCCTGTCTGTGTAAATACTCACCGTCATGAATGAAGATGGCAGAGTGGGTCCTGGGAGTTTATCTACTATTAGGAGTCAAGTCTCCAAAGCCCTCACAGCTCCCATTGGACTCAGAACTGTGAACATCTGCTTTATGCCACTCAGAAATCAGAATCCAGCAATCTGAGATCACATGGGAATAAACAATTGCAGGTGATAAAGAGGATCATCTTTTTGTGAAAATATTAGGGCCATGCGAGATTTTGCTGGGTGTTTTGTTTTGACGCTGTTTTGACTTGTTTTGAAATCAAAATGAAAGGAAAGGCTTCAAAACAGCCTTGAAATGAAAAAAGGGCACTCAAAATGTTTCAAAGTTTCAAAACGTTTCGAGTTTCGAAGCTGGGCTTGCTTGCAGGGAAACAGAAACTAAGGAGCGGGAGGGGGAAGAGAGGGGAAGGACTGCTCTGATCTTGACCATGTAGCTGGCCAGTGACTGTGATCCTTCCCTGAGGTCCCTTCCAATCCCAGTGCTCTCGGGGAGAGATGGAAAAACAGCTGCGCCTTAACACACACACAGTCACACGTCACAAGTTTTGTCAGCAGCTTGAGGTGCAGTTTCCCAGAAACCCCTGCAACGATCTCCTTCAAACTTGGCAGGCTTTGTGGGCTCAGCAGGGGCTACCATGCCTGAAGTTTTCACCCCACTCTGCCTTAACACACACGTGACATGAGTTTGCTTTCAAGATTTCGAGGTGCAGTTTCCCAGAAACCCCGGCACCTATCTCCTTGAAACTGGGCAGACCTCATGACCTCAGAAGATACTACCATTCCTGCAAGTTTCACCCAAATCAGACCTGAAATGACAAAGTTATAGGCAGTTTCATCCTTCCCCATTATAGACTAATGTCAAAACACCATTGAAACAGCAAAACAGTTTTGATTCAATGAAACAGAACAATGCTTTTGAAATTAAATGAAACTCGAAATGAAACACTGTCCCATCAAAACACCAAAATGGAAGGCAAAACAAAATGGTGCTGTTTCACACAGCCCTAGTAAATATTACTGGTACTAAACCGTTCTAGATTATACTCTTAAAGTAAAAAGCTTTTAGCCCCTCATTTTAGCAGAGAGTTGTGGTATACAGGAGGATTGTATCTTGTGGTCATATAAATGGTAAGATGAGTTACATACTACTGGATGCATCTACATGTGCATTTCCTGAGCACCAGTTTACTCATGAGTAAATTACTTGCCAGTAAACAGTGCTGTGCAGGTATCTACATGTACAAGAAAGAGGGAGCAGATTTGCTGCCAAGCTGCTCATGCTTCCTGAGGCCCTACAATAGGCCCCAGCCACCACCGGGGGGAGCGCCAGGCTCCGGCTACAGCTGCCATTAGTCAGCAGCCCTCTTCCAAAGCCAGAAGCAGCCTGTGCAGCACTGGAAGGGCATGCGGCAGTGCTCTGCTCATTGCCTCTGCTTCCCTGCTCCAAGGCTGCCCCTGGCAATGATAATTAGTGTCCCACACTCCTGCTGGCCACTGTGCTGCTGGCCCACCACACCAACCACCACCTGGTCCCACGGCCGTCTCGACCCTCCCAGCTACCCCACATGCAGTGACTGCTTGCTGCACACTGTCCCAGGGCTGCTGTCATGCACTTGCAACCTCCACCCCATCCACCTGGCTGGAACCCACCAGGGATGCCAACAACAGGTTCCAGGATGCCATTTCTGGGGCACCATCACCCCCCTGGGCCTGCAGCACGATTGTCCGACCAGGCCAGCCAGGACTGGTGGCAACATGTCATCCAGGACAACACCTGGGATTATGAGCAGTGGCTGAAGACCTTCAGGGTGACCCTGGCCACCTTCTTGGATCTCCTGGAGCAGCTCTGGCCACCTCTGAAGGGGCAAGACACTGGCATGCAGCCGCCCCTCCCTGCAGACAGTTGGGTGGACCTCCCCCTTCTCAAGCTAGCCACACCCACCAGTTTGCAGTACATTAGCCACCTGTTTGGTGTGGGCAAGGCCACCACTGAGGAGGCCATCCTGGAAGTGTGTGGTGCCCTCCAAGACATGCTGAGGGACACTGTGCTCTATGTGCATGACCCCTGGCACTGGTGTTAGGGCTCTGTGCACTGGGATTCCCCTAGTGAATAAGGGCTCTGGCTGGGACCCACATCCCCATCACCTGCCTGCCCCACACTGGCATTTCCCTAGTGCATCAGGGCTCTGGATGGGACCCACATCCCCATCACCTGCCTGCCCCACAGAGGCCACCTCTATCACAGCTGGAGGGGCTTTCACTCCATGGTGCTTCAGCCCATTGTGGGCCACCAAGTCATAGTTTCATAGTTTCATAGTAGCTAGAGTCGGAAGGGACCTAGGTAGATCATCTAGTCCGACCCCCTGCCTTGGCAGGAAAGAGCACCGGGGTCAGATGTCACCTTCACACATGTCAGTCCCGGCTGGGCAGGTAGTGTCCACAACACCTATGTCTTCTGAAACTCCAGCCTGCCAGGCTTGGTGAAGAGTGGCTGCTTTGCACCAGGGGTGCTATACCTACAGCTGAGTGCCTTGGTGGTCCCTCCCCTCCTCATTGGGAATCCTGTCTATTTGCTCCTGCCTTGACTCATGCGACCATACACTGGGCACCTGAACTCCCGCCAGGCCCACTTCAACCATTGCCTGAGCTGGACCTGCGCCCTGGTGTGGTGTGCCTTCAGCCACCTCATGGGCCACTACTGCACCCACACCACCTGCCTTCACCAAAGTCAAACTTCTCTGGGTCATCATTGCAGCCTGTATGCTGAATAATATCTGCAAGGCCTGGGCAGAGGAGGCATGGTGGGCTGAGGATGCCTGGCAGTGGAAGCATCATCTGGGACAGCAGTGGTATGGTGGACCCCCACTGCTGAGGTCCAAGGAGAGCTGCAGATTCATCAACAAGGGCCAGGGCACCAAGTGTGAGAGGTGCTGGCTGACCACCTCCTCCAGTACTCCCTGCTCTAGTCTGCCTGCACCACCACCCTGTTCCCAGGGCAGGACAGTCCAGGTTCCTGGCTGCACTTGCTGTCATGGCTCCTGACCCTGCTGCTCCCCCTCCCCTCTGCTATCTCCTATGCTGCCACCCAGCCCACAGTGCCTGGGCTCAAGGGGTGACCGACTCCTAGATGATTGGAGTGAGGAGCTATATGCACCCCTCCCTTCTCTGGGGAGAAGTCTCAGGGCCAGCCCCTCCTGCACCAGAACTGCACCTCAAACATGCCCCTGCTGCGCATACCCCAGGCAGTACATTAGGAGCTGTTTGCATAGACCGAGGGGTGCCTGGCCCACTATGTCCTGATGTTGCTCATGGCCATGGCACCATGCATACTTTGCATGGAACCCTGAGCTATGGTGGCATGGGGGGCAAGCCTGGACTGCCTTGCAACCTTCACCATTGCCTGGAGGGCTACTTGTGACTGTGCTACGTGTCTCTGCCCCCAGCTGCTGGGGAGGATGTGGCTGCTGGCATTGACACATTCCTTGGAGTGTGAGAGACCCATGCCTGCCTAGCTGTGGGGGCAAGGGCTACTCAATAAAATTTGGCACTGTCTCCTTCTTCCCTGTGTTCTGTGTGTGTGTGGGGGGGGGGGGACCCAGGGCCAGTGGAGTGCAGCCAGACTGGACAGTATGAGGGAGCAGGGGTAGGGGCCAGGGACATGGCAGGTGCTGGGACAAAGAGGGCTTTCCTTCCCACTGTGGGGCTCAGCACATGGCTGGGGCTGGAATGGCTAGCAGCTACACACAGTCACAGCTGTTGGGGACAGCATGAATTTCCAGGCAGTGACCTTGGATGGCAGGGCATGGCAGGTCAGTGCTCATCTGCGACACTTCCCCCACCCCCCCGAGGAGTTTGTGCTTTCTTGTACACTTAGTAAAAATGTTGATGATTGCCTGAAAGTCTGCTTCAGAGTGTGCACACACTACAGCATCAGCAGCATACTGGAACTGAATGATTGAAATCAGGATGGTCTTGGTTTTGGCATGGAGTTGGCTGAGATTAAAGTTTATCCAGTCAGGAGTTTAACTACCTGTTGGTAGTCAGATGCAGCATCACAGTAAGGAATATTGAGAAGAGTGTTGGAGTGAGGATGCAGCCTTGCTTAACTCCTTAAGTTGCTGGTGATGCTTTAATGAAAGTACTCTGATTAACACCATCTGAGGGCTCAGTCATGGCTGGCTTCGCCTCATGGAGGGGGCTGGGGCTGTGGAGCTGGTGTGGCAGACACTGGCCAGGGCTTCCCAAGCTGCTGGTGGAGACTGCAGCCAGGGACCTTGGTGGGATGGCATGCTGGATGCCTGAGGAGCCCTCCCCAAGTGACATTTCGTTGTGGGTGCCAGCCTAGGGCAGGGGCTCAGGCAGGCTATCCGTGCTGCTGTAGACAGCATGACTGCAGCCTGGGTCCTGGGGCACAAGGATGTCCATCAGTAGCCGCATAAAGGGTATGGACTTATGGGCACTCCCTGACTCATGATTGTGGTTGATGATGGCAACCCACTGTGCCACAAGACCTTCACTGTCACACCAACCAGTTGTGCCCGCACTCCTGCATCTGGCCTGACAACATTTGCAGGTGTCAAATGTACTCCCAATTAGGGGGTTTTACTGTGCTGTAAGCGTGTGCACATGTAGGAGCACATGATTACTGTGCAGTAAACTATGTTACTGCACAGTTAAGCGTCTCTGGTAGACATGCCCACTGAGTGGTAAGTGGTCATAAAATGGATGTAATTGGGTGGGTCAGAGTAGCATAATTTGAACTGATTTGGGTGTACAAAGCTAGTGTAATTTATACGTGGAAGGTGTTGAAGGAGCTTCATGAGCCGGAAAAACAACTGATAAGAAAGTCAAGGTAACAGCTTGAAGGCTGGTGCTTTCTGCCCCTGAGCCTAAAGGGAGGGGTGATGTAAGTCAAACTTGTGTATCCCCAGTTCCCAGGCAACCAGACCCCAGCCTGATCCTGAGAACCAATGCAGAACAGCTTCAGGATTGATCTTGGTTGCAGCTGTCCTCAGGAGGCCATTTTAGCCCTCAGGGTCTCAGAGTGCAACAGCACTCCTATTTTCCCTAGTCACACCTTTATGGCAGAACGGGAAAACATGAAGTTGGCCACTCTTGCTCTGTCATGTCTGAGGATTCCCTGGTGCTGGAATCTCCCCCAGTAAAGCAGCAGAGCACAGCATCTGCCCAGTTTTGGGAGGGCTGTTTCATACTTTATCCTCTTACTGGCTTTTCCGCAGGGTGTTCGAGTTATACTAAAATTGTACATTCCAAGAGTGATAAATACATGTAGAATATGCTGCTTCATCAATTTTTCGAGTCAATTCACACCAACATATTTATACCACCATTCATATCACCAAGGAATATTGCTCAGACACTTCTACTGCACTTTCACTTAGTGTCTGATGCTGATCTCACAATACTAGCTGGGTCAACAAAGCTCTAGTCAAGTATTTAATTCAGTGCAAGAATCAGAATCCAGCCTGCCAAAGCAAAGGCACCGACTGTTGATTTACAGTGCAACTGGAAATATGTACGTGTATTTAGTGAGATCAGAATCTAGGCAGAGGCGTTGTTTTTCCCCATATTCCCCAAATTCTCGTCTCATTTATACGAGGGAAAGAATTTCAGTGTAAATGGAGTTAATTTGGATTTGCCACTTTGTAACTGAGAACAGAATTTTCACTTGATTCTTACTTCACATCAGATCAATACTAGTGTAACTCTCTTAACATCAGTATAAAAATCAATGTTAGATAAAATCAGTCAATCAATCAATCAGTCAAACCCTTTATGGCTGTTCCCTATAGCCCTTTTACAGTATTTTCTCATGAGATTAATAGAACCGTATCTCACATTTTGTATTTCTTTCGTGTGACATTTCCATTTTCCTCTTAGAAAATTACATTTATCTCCCAGATTTATTCCATTGTCGTGTATCTCAAGTGATATAATTCTTTATGCTCCAAACATAATGCTGTTCTCAAGCAACTGTTGCAAAACAAAGATCCCATGAGACACTAACCTCTAATGAAAGCTGATCTCAATGAGAACTGAAGGTACTCGGTACCACCCAGGACCAGGCACACTGATTACAAATAGTAGCAAAACTGGAGCTATTGTGGAGCTGAACTCTGTTACAATGATGTTCTGATTTCCATGAAACTTTCCTTAGGTGTCAATCATGTAGTACTTAGTATTGACCTTTGTGATAAGATTCTACCATGGGAAAAATAATCTCACTATTAAATGTATACAGTGTATTTACTTTTCCCTTATAGGAACAATCTTCACAGTAACTTTCTAAATTCATTATTAACAAAGGTTGTATTTAAGATTCCTGTGTCTACTGCTTAATAACACCCAAATTAGTCTCGATGGAATTAGCTGTAATTAAGGACATTGTGAAATATAGTGGGGGCAAACAGAATTACACTGTATTACTTTATTAATAATATTCTTTAACTACACTGTAAATTGCTATTAGGCCTGCGTATTACTGCCTGGATATGGAAATAGTCTTTTGCTATGCTAATCTAACACAATTTTCTTTTAAATGTAAACAAATTATACTCTATTAATATGCTGTTCTACTTGCATAGTTAATTATTGTAACAGTAAGGAATAAAATTGTTCTGCTTTCTCTGTTTCTGATGGAAAAAGGGCTACATAAATAGTTTAATAGGGAACTAATTATGCAAAAAATTTAGATGCCTAAAATGTGTTTGTAATTACATTAAAATGGTCTTCTGTTCAAATATTGGAAAGCCTGCTAATTGGAGGCTAGCTGGAAATTTAAATATTGTGAATCAATGATTTTAATACAGTACATGTTTGGTTGTGTTTCTGTTCATATTTGTCTTTGAAAATGAAGAGAATATTTAATGGTGTTTAATAAGAGGAGTTCTGAATTTCATACCAATGAAGTTAGGAAGTGGAAGACATGAATTTTAAACATGTATGCTGCAGCATTATCCTTCATTTAGTCAAGGGGTATGGCAACGGCTCAGCACTGCAGCATCAACAACAACAAAATAAAATGCTCTGAGTGTAAGTTGATGGGAGAGGGAACCTGATACAGACCAAATCAAAATGTACTGGAAAATGCTACACGACAACCTAACAAGAGTTGATACGGTTGTAAATTGCTAAATTGTATTAGCTAAATAAACACATGTAGCATATCACCTGCCTGGTCTCAGAGGAACTCCAAGACGTATCACCTTCTCAAGTTGTGCTTAAGGAGTGTTAAGGACATGAGGTGGATTTTGAAATGCCTCGTGCACTCATCCCAGGGTATAACGTAGTGGAAGTGATGTGCTTTCAGTATGTTGAAGGAAGTCGGGAGGAGCAAGCCCATACAAAAACGCCCTCGCTCTCTGCCCTTCACCAGTGCCACATATGTATCAGGTCTTTGCAAGAGTAGATTAGGGTAGGGTTGTGCTAGCCGCCAAAAGAGGCATGGTAGTGTGCTTATGCATATATGTAGCACCACTGACTTCAGGGGCTGTTTTAAACACAGAGACAGAGCAGCTTGCTAAGCTGCCACGTTTCAGTGCGGGGCTGTGAGGCTGGGAATTCACTTGCAAGAGAATGTGTTTGGGCCAGGAAACCCCTGTAATATAAGACCCAGCTTTTACATAGCAGATGGGATAAAAAACAAATACTCCACACTAGTGAAGGGTGGGAACTATTGATGGGGAGCCTGTGTTAGGCAAAGAAATAGAAACAGTGGAAACAGGCCCCTGAGACGCAAGCCAGCAAAGAGAGAATGGAAAACAGCAATGGGCCCCATTTCACTGATTTGACATAAAGAATAGAAATTAAAAATATTCTTCATATCAGTATACCCAAGGGTGGCTTTGGGGATCAAAATGAGGCATCTGTATCTGAGTGGTAGCACCCAAGTATAGCAATTTGGAGAGAAAACATGAAAACAGCTTGTGGTACAAAGTGAAGGATAGATTTCCAAATGGCTAATCTCCAGCCACCCACACAAGTTTTGTCTCTCTTTAGCACCTTTCTCTGTTGCTAAGTCTCACATCCAAAAAATGGAAAGGAGACACTCCAAATTATGAAGTGATATTACAAGCTGAGTAGTTGCAAACAGGGCATTGAAAAAGATCTTGGTGAATGCAGTGAAATTGTTATTTGCCTTAGGAAAGTGACACAGGACAGGCAGGACCAACAAAGCAGTAATGAATAATGGGTTGAGGCAAATACACAATGGCCATGAACACGTAGATCTGATTTCAAGCAAACTGGTGCAGATTACTGAGTAATGCGCTGACAATCCTGCCATCCCTCTGTCAGCTCCAAGGGAATGGGGAAGACAGCCAGTTGGTACAAACAAATCTGTGTCATGAGAGAAAGGGTAAACTTCCTCTTCTGTTGACCTATCTCAAAATGATTCAAGCCGCCTACTCTACCTATCCTTCATGGAAAGGAAACAGGATGGAAGAAAGTTTAAATGATGGGGTTGATTATTAACCTCGGATTTCCATAACTGAAGTTTAATAAGATCATCATCATTGACAACAACAACCACAATAATAGCAATCTATAAAGCAACATATACTTCCTTAGTCATAGATAGGGCCTTAGGGGGAAATGTTTTGGATAAAAGGTCTTTCCCTCTTCTCCGTAGTTATGTGAAGATTGCACAGCAACACAGTGCTTCAGGAACTATTCACCTGAGTAGCCCCAGTTGAAAGCAAACAGGTTAAAGAAGGGCAGAACAATCCAGCCCTTTTTTTTACTTCCTATGAAAATCCAAAAGCCATTTGTTTTGTACTGGTATTATAACTGAATGCTTCGGGCAACAAATTAGGCAACTGATGCTGAGATTTTCACCCCAAATCTACAGCACTGCAGACCATTCAACAAATGCACCAATCCATGTTTAAATGTTGTTTTGCATTGCTACTTGCAAATACATTTATGGCTAGAACCTGCAGTTTTATAGACTATAAATAATAGCACAGGACCAGGTATCTGTAAATAGGCCAATACTAATTATTAAGTGACCCTCAGAAAAGTGGGAGAACTTTTAGCTTCTTAAACATTACTGAATATGAATTGTACCTGCCCTCAAGGGGTAATAACCAGCAGACTTCATCACTTCATAGAAAATACAAGGTGATGGCTGTAGGAAGAAGCAATGCCTCCACCCACCTGGCTGGAAGTAAAGCCTTATATTGCAATTGTTACTTGGCAAAAAAGAAATGCATTTTTTTGGTTTGTTTTTTGTTGTTTTTTTTAAGCTAATAGTTGACAAGCAAAGATTTGGTCTGATACCAAGCTAGAAAGCATGACAAGAAAGCTCTATTTCAGAGAAAAGAATGTGAAACCTGGTTAAATTTGGGGTGGGATAAAGGGCCAAATTTTTCTTGGTGTATCTCCATTGACTAAGTATGGTGCAGTGTGGTGAAATAAGATGAATTTGGCTCAATAGGCTTCTATCACCCTGAAACAATGGGAGTTGTGTCCTTGCCCATGCGCCAGCTCTCCATACAACAGGACAGAAGGCCAAGGCTAAGTGAGCTATTGCCAAGCGCACAGTGGTTGCTGCATTTGCTTAAACAGCCCCTGCACTGTGATTATCTAAATGACTGCTTTGCAAAACAATTGGGGATACACGCAGTATGAAAGGAGCTATAGAAAACTAAATTTTATTCTACACTTGATCATACCTATGTGCATTATTGCCTCTGAGGATGTACTAGATTAAACAGAAATAGTTACCATTGATTTGTGTTATATAAAACAAGTGATCTGTGTAACTCTCTTTTCCTATTTAAGTAAAGAGAAACCCTAAAATGTACATGAATTAGGCATGGGTAGAACTGAACCTTCAAAGATAAAATGTCTGACAAATTACCTTGGGCCTTAAGTTGCCACCTCAAATTCCGTAGTAAATTCCCTATCAAACAGAAAGCCTACAAAGCAAATCTTACATAGTTCTCCTGCCAAAATCCCTGAACAGCATCCTTGCCGCTTAAGAGAAGAGCTTTTTAAATATCTTCTCAGAGTCTTGTCTGTTTGTCTTGACAGATGTCTGCACTGTGCTGGGAACGTATTCATGCTTAGACTGTAAATAAGATTAGAGGTCCTGAAATATTCCCATTATATTATACTTACCCAGATGCTGATGAAAATAAATAGAAAGGATTTTTGATAGTGGAATTCTTTCTTTCCTCCTACAAATAGGTTAAAAAAAAATTACCACGTCAGTTAAATGTTCAGGTCTCCCCTACCATCTAATAGTTAGGCCAACATGCACATCTGCTAAAGCAAAAGACAGTATCTGGCTAAAAATTATGTCAGTCATTTGAAATATTTCTCAAATGAATCAAATGCTTTTGATTTTTTGCAGTGAGGACAACAAAAAGCTGAATAATTGAGTTTATTTGGTCCCCTATTTTATTCACCATATTCCCAAGAAAAAGGAGCCAGCTCTCTTATTATACCACATATTTGGCTGCACTAGAGTTCAATAAATCAACAAAATAATTTGACATTAAAGATTAAACAGACTCTTTATACATACCAATTTCAATATAATTAAATCCCAGCAATACTTCAGCATGGTTTCTAAGAATCTGGCTTCAGCTCACAAAAGCAAGGCAACTCCAGGCTGATCACTGATCCTTCACTCATTTCTGTTGGGCTTAGATACTCACTCAAGAGGTCCTTCAAGACCTCATCCCATGATGTTGTCAATGCTGAACAATGAACAGATTGAAAAAGGGGCTATTTGCCAGTATAACTGGGGAAACACTTTTTGATGAATTTTTTTCTACTGAAAAATAATAATCAGTGATTAATCAAAACAGGAACTTTTTTGCAGAAACATATCATTTTCAATTAAATATTTATTGAGAAAGTTCCTCAAATCTAGGATGGACTTTATAGCCTGAGACAGAAAAAGAGAGGCACAGCCACATTTTAATAGTGCAGTTATGGCACTCACCTAGGACAGCAAAACTGAGGCTTTAAGTCCTTTAAAGTCAGGCAACTTTCACATACCTGGTGAGTGCCTTGACAACAGGCTACTGAGTCAGTCTTTTCCCCTGCACTAATGAACTTTTGCTTCTTTATATAAAAATGGAATATCTCCAAGAAAGAAGGGTAGAGAGAAAGAAAGAGAGAGAGAGAGACCCCCCCTAAAATCCTGCAACCTCTAAGTTTTTCATGAAGTACAGCATTTGCTTCCTGGCCAGATCTGTTTGCTTTATCTGACTCTCCATGTCTGCATTCTCCCCCTGCTATGAAAGGAGGAATGGAGCAACTGTGAATTGGGGCACAATGCAATGTGCTTTTGTCTGCGGATGGAAGAAGATGCATTAACTTTTTCCCACTGTCAATATCAAATATTAGAGCAGAAAAACTAACTGAATTTTGACTTGATGAAAGGAACTAAAGTAACAGATCTAGAAACTGAAAATCAACTTATCCATAGAACAGCAACAGTTTGGGAAACAACATTATAACCTTTTCCACTTAATGCTATTCATGGGTGACATCTTGGAGTGATAGTGTGTGTTTATTTTCCAGAGCCCATAACTAATGGCTAGAAAATGATATTTAGAGGTTTGCTTTTGGTAACTGGCTTGTAGATAAAGTAGACATTGCATTAGAGCAATGGTCCAGGGGAATGGGAAGAGTTAATTGGTTTCTAAAAGCCTGTTAGGGACACAGGCTTCAAGGCCCTCTGTGTCTGATACAACAAGGCAGCAAGCAGACACACAGGCTGGGGAATTAAAGACATGTACCACACTGTTCCATAACATGAACAGTGTATCCAAACAGAGATAAGGGACTCTGCAGGTCACAGTGCCAAACTGCAGAGCCCTTGGGATTTCTGGTTTTGGTAGATGGACCAAATTAGGAGCAACTGATAAATAACCAAATTAGGATGTGTGTATGTTATGGGTTTGTGAAACAAAGGAATATGGTGGCTGGACAGAATGTGGACAGTATGACAACCCTGGGGAAACCACTCAATGATGCCCAGAGATGAAAAGTCATCAGAAGGGAGAAAGAATACAAAAGGAGGGATTTCAGAGCAGCAAAGGATCCCTGAGAGGGGAACCCAAGGCCATGGACAGAGGTTACACCACTGTCTCACCAACCCCGGTGGGGGGGTGGGGGGGCGGGAAGGGCATTAGCCTTTGACCTCAAGTTGAACCTCACGTACTGGCCAAATGTACCTTGACTCTGTGAAAGCTCTAGGATGGGTAGATATAGATTTATTTGCACTATTCTTATCTGATATCACTGTGTATTAATAAAATTTGCTAATTATTGAATGGAGAGGTTGTGATCTGGATGAGGGTTTGGGTCTGCCTGGATCAAGGTATCAAGATCATAAATCCAAGAAAGGCCCAAAGGGCCAGATCCAAACTCCATTAAAATCAGTAATTCTACTAACTTCCTTGGGCTTGGGTTCTAGCCCTGAACATACTGGGTGCTTTTGGGATGAGCATTTGCATGCAGTGACCACCAAGCTACCATCCTGTGGCTTCTGGTCTACCACATTGCCATTCAAAATTTGATATGAACCCAGATGGGACAGACATTCTATAACCCATTGTACAGGCTAGAATAATTAGCAAGAAATTATTGCTACTTAATGCTAAAATTAGCATTTTATTATTGCTAAGTACTATAAAGCCCTGAATCCAAGTGACTTCTACAGAATTTATTTTGTGTCAAACAAAAGTATTCCTGAATTAAAAATGGGTGGAACAATCTGCCCAATTGTTTTTGGTCTTAAGCAATTTCAAATTGGTGGAGTGATTATTTTTCAATATAAAATATCTCTGAACTTCAGTCTTGAATGCCAGGAGTCAACCCAGTGTTCTGGCTGAGCGATAAATCCCTTTAAAACAATGTTTGAATTTGTAATGGAAATGTTGACAGACCCTTAACTATGGCAGTGCAAGCGTGTACCATTAGAGTGTACACCAAAATCAATTTTATAATTGATCCTGACTTGTACATCATAAAGTATGTAAAGAGCTTTGGGCACTGGGCAGCATTTGTTAATATAGCTGCTTTCACCTGAAACAAATGAGGTCTAATTAGATTAATCTGTAAATCAGTGCTCACCAGTTGTATGATTAATGAGCACTTTACATTTCTCAAAGATCAGATGAATGGATTATTTGAAGGGGTTTAATAGGAAATAATAGATTTCTTCATCTGTGACAGAGCTACCCATGATCCCAGGTCTTCCTTGTTATGCTTATGAAGGCAAAAAGTGAAGACCAAGAAAATTAAGGCTCAATCTGTCTGGTTTTTTCTCCCGAAGAGCTGAACTTATGATTGTTAGGGTGTCAGATGGACATTCTACAGCTGTTATGGAACCATGTGTCAACATTATTTACTAAAGTGATGTGATGATAATTATGGCATAAAGTACAGGGGAAAGCATGCAAGCAGAATGGACATACATACTTAATGATTTTATTCTCCAGCATTCAAAATCAGTAGGAGCTGAGCTTGTCACTGGAGACATGTTGAAGCAGCAGTGCAAGCTGTCTGTGCAGAATCCAATGATGACTGTATGTGGCAGTGTGCATTCAAAGTAAAAAATTAATTTACAAATGGTTTTCAGGGTTCCCACCAGATGGAAGAGCAATGAAGTCACAACCAGCCTCCTTTGCCTTTTAACCCTTGAGCTGACAGTCTGCAGTGGGAACATAGCCAGCTATAAAAACGTAATAATCAGAGGCCCCATTCATAGTTATTTTTAAAGGCTTACTTTAAAATCCAAACACCTGTATTTTTATTGCTTGCTAAGATGGACTTGTAATAGCACATGCAGGAGGCAGATGTGTAACCCGAGCCTTAGTAACTGGTTCAGGTTATAAAAACACTGGTGAATAAAGGGGGTTTGGGCAGTGCTTTAAAAAACGCTAAAATCTGAGCTTAAACTCAGATCATTAAAGAATTTCTTCAGAATCATTCACTCTCACTGAGCAGTCCCTTCCTCTGCAAGTAATCTCACTGATACCAGTCAGCCCCTTGAACTGATTTCTGCTGATTGATGAAAGTGTAGCAGAATCTGGCCCTAAAGATTTATAGGTCCCACAACTGCTCCTCAGTCAGGGAACATTTGCGTTTTCTAAGCTGTTCTGCTTCACTTCAAGCTAGCTAACTGATCCCAAACTCTATCTCCTGTAGTCGTCATCATCACTCTTAGCAGTAAAAGAACCATTCATTCTGAAATTGCTGCCACCTTTATTTGCAAAAATGAACATGCCTAGAAGTGTGGTTTAGTTAAAAGAGCATAGCTCTGAAATCCTGCAAAGATCTGTTTTAAAAGAAGTTTTCAAGTGTGAACTGCATCAATTTCCCTAGTATCCTGTTTGGTTGTCATAAAATTTACAGCATGATGTCTTCGTTCATTATGAACTAAGTCATAATGCACACAATGTGGCAAGTTGGGGAAATTATGTTAAGTTGCTGCATTTTTGTCAGGGTTTGGTCAGAGAGCTGGGATTGATCTGAACTTTGGGGGATTACGTCTAAACACAAATGTTCCCAAATTCTGTCTTACAGAAACAGCTGGGATGTTTGGGAAACAAAGACTGGAGCACAAACTTGAGAGACTTTTAGAAGAATAAATGAAAAAAACCCAACAACTCAACAAACGCGCATGAAGAATTGGGAGCGGGGGGAGGCATTCTTCCAGAGGGACCTTTGCCTTGGTGAGGATCTTCTTTGCAGCATTTCCTGCAGGAAGTGTCAAAAAGGTAAATATGATCAGTGAATGACTGGGTTAGAATGGACTGGGACCTACTTGAAAGCCTCTGTGAATTGTGAATGAAAACAGGATGTGTGTTAATCCTCACATAACTCATCAAGAATGCCTGTTCCAAGCCATTCCCAGGATGCATAGCTTCCCAGAAAGCCTTTATCTGTTCACAGATTAAACTTTTTCAGACTTGCTCTTGAAAAGTAAAAGGGTTGAACTTGGAAAAAGGCAGTTTCCATTTGCGCAATACCATTATAAAACATTCATTGTGATAAAAGACAACGTTTGGATGTGTTCTTAGACCAGGGCCATAGCATCCCCTCCCACATTTTTGTTCTGCAGAGGGAATATAAAATCCATGGAAATGTACCAATTTTTATCAGAGAAAGGGTGGTTCATAGAATCATAGAAACTCAAGGTTGGAAGAGACCTCAGGAGGTCACAACCTCCTGCCCAAAGCAGGACCATCCCCAAATACATAATCTCAGACAAGGCTTTAAAACCTCTAAGGATGGAGGTGCCACAACCTCTCTGGGTGCCCAGTTCCAGTGCTTTGCTACCCTCCTAGTGGGACAGTTTTTCTTAATATCTAACCTAAATTTCCCTTGCTTCATCTTGAGACCATTGCTCCTTGTTCTGTCATCTGCCACCACTGGGAACCGTCTAGCTCCATCCTCTTCGAAACCATCTTTCAGGTAGGTAGCCAAAAGGCTGTTAATCCTCCTCTTCAGTTTTCTCTTCTGCAGACTAAATAAGCTCAGTTCCCTCACCTCTCCTCAGAAATCATGTACCCCAGCCCCTTAACCATTTTGTTACCTTCCACTGGATTCTCCAGTTTGACTACAGCCTTTCTGTAGTGGGGAACCCAAAACTGAACACGGTACTCCAGATATGGCCACATCAGTGCTGAATAGAGGGGGAGAATCACTTCCCTTTATCTGCGGAAATGCTCCTACTAATGCAGCCCAGTATGCCATTCGCCTTCTTCACAACAAGGGCATTCTGTCAGTTCATATTCAGTTCATTGTCCACTGTAACCCCCAGGTCCTTTTCTGCAGAGTTGCTGCTTAGCCAGTCAGTCCCAAGCCTGTAACATGTGGGATTGTTGCATCCTAAGTCAGGATTTTTCACTCGTCTTTGTTGAACTTCATGAGGCTTCTTTTGATCCAATCCTCCAATTTATCTAGGTCTCTGTGAATCCTAGACCTACTTTCTTCCACCCAGCTTGGTGTCATCCACAAACTTGCTAAGGGTGCACTCCATCTCATCATCCTTAATGAATATATTGAATATAACCAGCCCCAGGACCAATACCTGGGGACTCCATTTGATAATAGCTGCCAACTAGACATTGAGCAATTGGTTACTACTCCCTGGGCACGTCTACAGGTGGTGCACTATGGCGTGCTACAACAACATAGCGATCATGTGGGGCTACATGTGAGCAGCAGCTATGTCACAGTAGCGGTGCACTCCCCTGTTTTAGCGCACCACTATGGCAACGTAGCAACAAAATGTAACCGTGCACGATGTGTGCCATGCTTTAGGACTTCCAAAAGGGTGCATCCTTTTGGAAACACTAAAGCACAGTGATGTGTAAATGCACCCTTTGAACCCTACAATGTGACTAGGTTTATATCCACTTTACAGGCCATTCATTCAACCGGTACTTCCTTAACTGGTTTGCAAGAATGCTGTGGGAGGCTGTATCAAAAGCCTAGCTAAAGTCAAGGCATATCACATCCACTCCTCTTTCCACATCCAGAGAGCCAGTAATTTCACCGTAGAAGGCAATCAGGTTGGTCAGACATGACTTGCCCTTCGTGAATCCATGCCAACTGTTCCTAATCACTACCTTATCCATTTGCTTAGAAATAAATTTCTTGAGGACCTGCTCCATGACTTTTCCAGGGACTGAGGTGAAGTTGACTAATCTGTAGTTCCCTGGATCCTCCTTCTTCATTTTCTTAAAGATGGACACTATATTTCACCCTTTCCAATCCTCCAGAACCTCTCCCAATTGCTACGAATTTGCAAAGGTAATGGTCAAAGGCTCTACAGTCACACCAGCCAACTCCCTGAAAACCCTCAGGTGCATCTCATCCAGTCTTATGGACTTGTATACATCCAGCTTTTCTAAATAGTCTGAAACCTGTAGTTCACTGTTGTTGGCTGCTCACCTCCTCCCCAAACTGTGCCACCAGGTGCAGTAGTTTGAGATCTGAACTTGCCTGTGAAGACTGAGGTGAAAAAGGCATTGAATGCTTCAGCCTTTTTCAAATTATCTGTCACTAACTTGCCTCCTCCATTCAGTAAAGGACCCATACTTTTCCTGATCTTCCTTTTGTTGCTGATGCATTTGTACAAAACCTTTTTGTTACCCTTCATGTTCCTTGCTAGCTTTAACTTCAGTTGCTTTCTGATGCCTTCCCTGCATGTCCAATCAATACTCTTATACTCCTCGCTAGTAGTTTGTCTGAGTTTCCAGTTCTTGTAAGCTTCCTTTTTCTGTTTTCATCCTAGAAGGCATTATTTTGTGTTCATCCTAGGAAACATCATCAGACCTTTTATTTTGGTCCCATGGAAGTCTACATGGGAGCATCAATGTGTTTAGAAAGAGAGAAGGTGGGATATGGTTTGGGGATGGAAACAAAGAATGGCTTTTCTTCATGGCCTCATCCCACACCAGACCTCTGAGGGAATATCTGTTCATGAAGATAGTTTCAATTTTATACAGTATTCATCATGTCCTGTCCTAAGTATTGTGCAGTGCAACATTAAGTAGCTATGTAGTTCAGTCACAACAATGCCTACATAACCCTTATTTCTTTCCTTGGGAGAGAGAGTTAATAAAAGCCAGATTATGCCCTTATTTATAATGGTGCAAACAAGCAATTCTGTGAACTCAGATGATTTATTCCAGATTTGCATTAGAGTCACTGAAAGAGGGGTGGGGCCCATAGTCATTATTTGTAACTGCTTTATAAATTGGCCACCTAAAAACTCTAAATATATCCTGCCGAAGTTAATCTGCTCCTATGCACAAACAAGCCCTTTCTAGAGGGTTCTGGGGACTAGTTGCTTTTGGCATAGCCAAAATCACCAGAGGGAACTATATTATCATGCAAATGGTTCTCAGTGAGATTGGGACTGTGTGCCTCTCTATTAGTTTGTTATACTGCAATGTGCCCCTATGAGTCCAGATTATGGTTAGTGAAAAAAAATACATTTTATGTCACTGAACACAGTGATCCCCCAGCAACCTAAGAGATAGTGCAGAGTTCTTATTTATTTTTTAATTTTCCTTCTTTTCCCTCTATTTACATCTCTTTGCTTTCTTTGCTTTTCCTATTCCTTCCTCTTGCATATAGTCTAGAAATGTACCGTGTACCCTGTGGAGTACAAGTAAAACACCACCATAGGAGATGGAGCTGGGACAGGGGCTGGCAACCTATGGCCCTCAAGCTGTATGTAGTCCACAAAAGTCTGATTCAGTGAAGGTGAAGGTGAGGGTGCCAATTTAAAGGAGCCTCATTAAAGTGTCAACTTAAAGGGGCTGCATTAAAGCAGCCACTCCAAGCCTCCCACTCTGTTCCTTTGCCACTGAATTTTCCATTCCCTGTTGATGTTTGGCATGGCTTTTGGTGGCACCTTCGAAGTAGAGGAGGGCACAGAGCAAGGTGAGGAGTGGAGCAGCAGCTGCTGGGTCCCAAGCACTCAGCTTGCCGCTCTGAAGGCTTGCTGATCCCTGACCTAGGACATTGAAACAGTATATGAATGCCACAGTGAACAGCATTTACCTAAACATCTAAGGAATCCCACATAAATCTTGCCGTGTCTACTAGTTAGGAAGGCCGCATCCAGCTGACTTCTTGAGGAGTAAATCATCTTGCCCAGGAGGTCATTCCAAAGAGCTCCCTGGTACTTCAGTGGGTTTATAGAAATATAGGAGTAAAAATTTTGGCTAGAGTTAGGTCCGGGTGCTATGACTGTTTAGCTCTCTAAGGGCCAACTCCTGCTTTTGCTGAAATCAGTAGTGAAATTCTCATTGCCCTCCGCGGAAGCAGGAGTCGTTCTCAGGCCAGGCCATTGCTTTGAAAATCATCGAGAGATTCTGTGACTCTTAAGCCTATATTCTGGTGTCCTTTCCTTTTAAGAAGTTATCTTTCTCTTTGGTTTATCTGAGGATGGCATTACAACTCAGTTACAACTACAATGAGTGATAAAATTATATATAAAAGGGGGGAACATAGCGATAAAGCGCACTTCCCAGGTTTCTTCTCTTTAAAAATATACTTCAGTATTTACCAGCAGTGCTCACAAAACACTGATGTGTACATCAGGGTAACTGCATTATTTGGGACTGTAGCTTTGTAAGGCTGTGGAATTTTTATACAGGAAAAAAAACCAAATATTTTTACTAGAAACTCCAGTTTTACATAAATATGAAATGAATCACTGGGTTCTGGGCTCTCTTGTCCCCAAGGTACAAAGCAGTGACTGTATAGGACCTACTCCTTCATGCCCCTGCTAGTGATAGCAAAGTGAGGATAAAACTGAACTAGAAAGATAGCATTTCATGCCCACTGTGCATAGGTGTAAACAGACTGCACAAGGGTCTGAAAGCAGAAAAATCAGGTCCATTGCCTCCAACAGGTTTACTCTATTTTAGACCTCAGTCCAGGAATGCAACCCTATTCAGAACAGGGCTTAAATACATGTATTACTTGAATCAGTCCTGATATATATAGGTGTATGTAAGTACCGCATTAATTGTTTTCCTGCATAAGAGCCTGAGAGAAAAGATAGCTAGAAAGCTTTTCTAAGTGGAGCTTTGACAGTTCACAGCAAAGTTTTTCTACGAATATGAAAAAATTCAACATGGGCCAGTCATTTTGGGGGGTTTTTCTCCGTGTGTGTATGTATGTGTATGTGTCGGGCTGAATTCAGGAAAAGCTACAACAAGCAGCTCTTAACGGGTTCGGAGGTTTTTGAAAATCTAACCTTATATCTTTCCCAAGCCTGTTAGAAAGAATGTTCCATTAAATAATCCTTTCCCCCCTGAAGAAGAGTCAAATTTTTTTTGCATTTTTTTCTAATAATATTTCAAAGACCATAATAGGAAGAAGAATTTCTGTTTTATCCCAGCCATTTCAATACCTTTTGGGATTATCCCATGGCACAACGCTGTGACCTGACCTACAGTACATGGTGCTGCCTTTTCTTCTTTTTTCCTCTGAGCTCATTTGAAAATTCCAATTTCTATAATAATTTGATGCAGCTGCTAAGATGTTCTTTTTCTTTTGATCACTGTTATTAATGATGTGCCGTAACATATGCAACGCTAGCAATCTGAGCTACTATTTCTTACAAAGATCATTTTGTACTCCCCCCTCTGCACTTCCCCCCTCCCCACCTCTCTGATGAAGCTCATATGTTTCAGGAAGTTCATCCCAGAGTTATTAGTCTAAGAATTAGGAAATGTGTGGGCAGCTCCTCTGTGGTATAAAAGAAATTGGAAAAGAAACCATTCCCTTTTATTCCCCAAAGAAAGTTATTGGCTTGCTTTTTGGTCCTGAGTTTATTGTTAAATATTTTATTGTTCAGCCTTAATGTCATCCCTTGTTTATTTGCTCGATGTTTTGATAAAACTGAGGGGTTTCTATTTGGGGGGTTTTGGTGGGGGGTTTTTCTTTTTTTTGTGATTTGAGAAGAATTATCAGGCCAAATAATGATCTCATTTCCATAAGTGTAAATCCAACTTAACTCCACAGAAGTTAATGGAGTTCTTCCAGTACTACAGCAGCATAAATGAAATCCAAATTTGAAAAGTAAGAGCCTAATCCTGCATCCAGCTCAAACTTAGATCTGGAGCAATTCAACTCATGTTTGCAGGTTTACACCAGGGCAAAACTGCTGTTCAGTTGCTTGAAGGAGTTTTGAATGCTCAACCCCACTCAAAGTAAATCTTTTTTATGTTGTAGGCTTGTGAGATGGGAAGAAGCAGCAAAACTCAGCGGGGTAATAGAGCAGCAGAAAATATGGCATGAGTTAAATGGTGCAGCTTGAAGCAGAAGGAAATTTTACCAAACTGGACTTCACTATCTCCGGCTAATTGCTGTTAGTCTGTTTTTTGTTAGGAAAATAGAAACCCTTCAAAGAGCATAACCATGTTTATATGAAAAACGTGTTATTCGAACATGTCTAGTCCTTTCACAGATGCTTATTGAAGAAGTTTCCATTGTATGTTCAAAACATTTTACAAACAGTATCAAATTAATTAACACTGGAAGCCAAAAGAATTGCATAAATGCTTAAAGTTGAGTATGGGCATAAGTTCTTGAGACAGAGACGCTCAGGGTGTGATCCAAAGCCTTTTCAAATTAATAGAAATGTTCCTATTGATTTATATCAGGTTTTGGATCAGGCCCTGTGTCTCTGTTGTTTTGAGTCCTGTTGTAAAAAGGAGGCAACTATGGTGACTATCTCCCACAGGATGCTGAATGCATCGTTTTGATCTAAATGCCTTCAATATACATTAAAATAAATAGGTGTTGAGCTGTAGGTGATTACAATTTACTTCTGTTATAGATATAATGGAGATGGGAGAGCATTTAAATTAAGAGAGTGTGGTGGTTTGGCCCATCAGAGAAAGCAAATCATCCAATGTGTAAGGGTCAACATGTGCTTAGTAGGCAAATGAATGCAGTTACTTTGGCAAGTAAGGCACCGTGCTTATAAAGCACTTTGATGAATAGCACAAAAAATGTTTGATGTTATTATTTGTTAGAGTTTTCATTAAAAAAAGGAATCAACTCTATGACCTAATTGCCTTTTTTCAGAACTGGGCAAATGCTCTAAATCCCTATAAATATTTATTTCATTTTTAAATTAATTAGCTTTGTGTGTGCTCATGTCACCTTTTGTGATCTTTTCCTGGGTATGCTCCGAATGGAGATGTTTAATGACCAGAACATTAATGGAAAAAGCAAGTTCTAAAAGGATCCTGTCACTGGGCAATTTTAAAACCTAGATTTCTGTACCAGTTGGGTTTCTAATTGCTTGCTTTATAAATAGTACATACAGGCTTTTTTATGCAATAGTCCTTAAAATATAGAGGGTTTTCCTGCTTCTCTGCTCCTATTTTAGGGGTCTTTTGTGTGATTTCCAAAAGAATAATATAAAATCTACTCAAGTCATCCCTCCTCCCTTCTTTGTTCACACACATGCTGCTGCCTCGTCGCTTTAATTTTTCAGCTGCGATGTGGCTGTTACGGGGATACATCCTCTTCCATTACATGGGGAACGGTGCTAACATGAGTTACCCACAAAGGAAGGACTACACTCCTGAGCATAGGAAAAAGACCTATATAGGAAGGAAAAAGATGAAGGAATGATCATAGTAGTGTATGAGACAGGAAGTGACCATCAAGAAAAGCAGTGACATTAAATGCTGTGGAATTCAAGGCTTAAACAAACTGAAGGGAGAAAAATATTTTTTTATTTCTAACAATTTTACAGTTGCTTTAAAAATCCTGATCTACAGTTACTGGCACTGCAGTAACCGAAGAAATCACAGTTCTCAAATATATCCCGTCCCTGAAAGCGAGTAAATATCCCTTTGCAGAACGCTGGATTTGTAACTAGAAATATTCACACCAGAAAGCTGAGTCTTAAATTTAAGTTCATCCAACTGGCACACAGAAACACCTCACATGACCCAAGCGTCCATTTCCAGTAAAAAAAAATAAAAAATCTTTCCATGAAATGCTTTCAAACCATCTCCCCAAACAAAACAAATATGCAGGCCTTGTTCTGATCCTCTGCACAGGGGCAAATGTTTCTCGGGGCCAATGTGCTAAACAAATTCTGCTGCATATATTAAACTTAGATATGAGCACAAACACCCTAGCCAGGCTACAGGGTAAATTTTCACCTCCCTCTACTTCTTCTTGCCATTAGGTGGAGCAGCTTAAAGGACAAATATTGTAGCCTTTGTCAAAGGTAACAGAAAAGGCTAATCTACTGAGTACCCCTGGGTAATTTTATTTGTGCTGAAATGCCATTCCTAGGAAAATCCTACCCAAAAAGCAGTCCTTAGGATTGATACCTCAGCTGTCATCAATCTTCACGCCGAACTCATTGCTCTATGTGTTATTTTCAAAGGGAGTCGCATACACTTACAAAATGGGCATGCTCGTCGACACAGAAAGAAACAGAGGGACAAACTACCTGCTGTAGTCCAGCAAAACCTGTATGAACTGAATGATGGTTTAATAGGGTGTTTCCAAGGAAAGAAAACATCCAGAAAGTTGGTTCATTTATCAGAGGTCTGGTGATGATGCTTTTACTTAAACAATACTGACTTTAGCTCAGGGCAATTCCTGGGATTAATAAAGATTCATAAGAAGCCTGGGGGGGAGGGGAGGGGGATAGAAACTGATGAACCTGAATCCTAGCAGACCACTAATTTATAGGAAATGCCTGTCTTGAGAATGGCATAGAAATGCAAAAGAAAAGAGGAGATAAAAAAGCCATGCATGGGATATTTAATGGGTGAGGCAGTTTGAGTTACTACTTACAGGACATTTCCAGCTAGTATAGTAGGTGGCCAGATCAGCGTTCAGCTCCATTTATCAGTATTTTAATGTGGTGAATTTTTTTGTTTGTTGTAGTTCTTCTGATGACAGAATCAAGAGTGAGAGGACACCCAATCTAAAATGCACTTCTTGACAAGTCTGCTAAACAGCCTTGTATCAATGAGGCCACTTGCAGAAGATTTTGTCCCCACATTTATTCCGACTTTGGGGAAGAAATAAACAGCCATGAAAAAATGCACCAGGCTGCTGCAATTCCCCCTGCCCCCCGCCCTTTTTTTTTTTCCTTTCTTCTTTTTTTTTTTTTAATAGCTTTGGTATACGGGCAAAACAGGTGCTGAAATGTGAAACCCTACTGAGGGATTTCCTTTGCAGAACAGCTTGGTGCAAGCATGGACCTAAAGTTAGACATGTTTTCAATGCTGAATGTTAAAATGACTGCTCTTCTATTGAAGAAGGATCCATACCGCTCACTGTCAAAGAAATAGCATACTGTCACTTTAAGAAAAAATAAACTAAAATATGAACTACCAAAAACCCTGCCATTTCCAGCCTGGGCTTGATTAATGATTTTTCTATCTAATAAAAGGTTCACAAACCATCTGTTTTTCTCCCTAATGCCTTGCCCAAAGGTTTTTCGTTCCTATTTCAGGCTCGGGGCCAACTGACATTCCACTCTTTTTTTTTCCCAGCCTTGTAAACAAACCCTTCTCTCTTTTTAATCTTCCAGTGCTGTTTCCTACCCATCGTTATGCATATTCATTGCGAGTAAACATTTTTAGTGTCTACACTTAATCTCTTCCACTGGCAATTACTGTTCTATGCTGTTTTGTAATGCAGAAGGGCCAACGCTTTCCCTTCTAATAACAGCTGGGTCGCAGATGGGGCCTGCAGTCATTGTAGAAAATAAAAATTTACAAGATGCCAGTGGAATTTATTTCAGTTTTATGGAGTCACAGGAGGAACCTTTCTGTTATCCGCCTTCAGTGAAATCTGCAGGCACAAGGCAAGCTTTTGACATTTAATCAAAGGGGGGTTCAGGTAGGGTCTGGAACAACACAAGGAAGAAAGCAGGTGGATCATATTAGGCAGTGCCATGGTTAATTTATTTAGAAGTGATTGGCTTAGATGTGTGCAGCCAATATTTGACATCATGTATATATCTTGTTTAGCATCCTGCTTCTAAATTGTTACCACTGTAGAGGCACTGAGCTGTCACTGCGGACCGAACCAGGTGTTAGGCTTGGTTGCTGTTTAGAGGTACTGGTAGAAATGGCACTATAATAGCTGAAGACTTAACGTGCCGTATAGTTTCTGTAGGTGCTTCATTTTTACTTACCATATCATTCTCTTAACTACTATAATGGATTCTTCAGCTGAACCCTGGAGAGTGCGAATGGGCTTTTGAAAGCGGGCTCCAACCTTTAATTTAGCAACGGAGTTTAACTAGAAATGTTCTGTAATTTAGTGACATGAAAATTACTTTCCTTGAAATGTTTTTAAATGTCATATTTCTGCGCTTACATAGATCTCGTGCAGGCTTAGTCTCTCAGTAACATGTTGGTAAGGCATTGTACAGCCTTTAAGAGCGAAATGCAAATAATTCAAATGAAAAGTGAGTATCTTCCAAGTTACGGGGCCATGCTTTGTTTCAGCCGGATCTGTAAATCCAAGGCAACTCTCACAATTTTGGTAGGGTTACTTTGCATTTTGGAGGTCTGCATGAAAACCAAGCCTGGTCTGCTCTACTTCAGTAGACATTTTAAGAGCAAGGTCCAGCTGCAATGCCTTATTTAAATTCCTCTGTCTGGACGCTGAGCTTGCCCCAGCAGGTGAAATGGTCTAAGGCAGATATGTACAATAAAGAAAGCTATGACCCAAAGAGCCTCACCTGGCTCACTTATACTTGAAACCCGTGCCCGAGGAGCGTATGCTCTTCTATACGGGCCCCTCTTCTCGAACACACCGCCCACCAGTTGCCTGGCAACAGGAAAAACCCACCGAACATGCGCGCCGGGCAGGGTAATTGCTGTCACAATTTACTTTTGTATTTTTGTTAAAGCCCATTAACTAAAACAGGATGTTTTCCCTTTCTGAAGGACAAGTAAGGTCTGTCTGAATTTGCTGAAAGGCTACAGGGTGTCTGTCATAACCAAAGTGATTCATAAAATTTCTTGACAGGCAAATATGTGGCTGCACATAACGAGATTATGAGTTGAAGTAGTTTAGAGAAAACTCACATTAAATAAAGTGCATATTTCTATTTATTATGCTTTGTATAGATGATTTTTTCCAGCCTTTTTTTTCCCAACTGGTTGAATGGGAAAGAGGTAAATTGAAATTCTCACATCTTTTTTTTTCCCCCCCGCCTCTGTTACAGGCATCCAGAAACAGAAACTTATCGACTCATTCAAATTAATTAGATTTTAGGTGGTGTGTTTTTTATTATTCATGCATTTTCTTCATTTATAAATCCAGGGTTTTCAAGGCCGAGTCTTTCTGCACTAAGGGCAACAGATCTTTTTCTTTTAACAAAGGTTTGTATAAATTTGTGCTTTTCAGGGCATCTTGCTCAGCCTACAAGAAAATTCAAGTTTTATTAGAAAAAAGAAAAAAACTCTCAGTGATGGCAAAGAGTTTATTATTGCCTGATAAATATTTCCTGAAGCCTGGATTGATGAATAAAAACAATTAAAGTGCCTGGCTTATTTAAACTTTTTCTTTGCCTTAAAAGGAAGATTTCCATTTGAGAAAAATACTAGATTGCAATTTTTTATATGCAAACTATGCTTGGAATATTGAACTTGGTACATTAAATACCAGAGATGAAGATCTTAGTATTTTTTTAATGAAGAGGATAAATTCTTATAACTGGCTTTCCCTGTGTATTACCACCCAGACTCCCCTTCCCACCCCTAATTTACAAATTCAAAAGCTGCAAGTAAGCCACTGTGAAGTTTGCTAATCTCATCGCTGTGCTGTTTCTACTGCAAATATTAGTAAAGATTTACTAGCTCTATGTCATGAATTCATAGATAGGTTGGAAAGAACCCCCCGGGTTATCTAGTCTATATATTCCAATAGTGCAAAATAGATTTCCTTATTAATCCTCTTGTATGAAAGATTTTGGTTTTGGTGGGGGAAAGCTTTGGGTTGACATTTCTGATAGAGCAGTGAAAATTTGGGGAAAGCAAATTTTAATCATTTTACAAATGAAAAAGTTCACGAGATCAGCAGTCTTGGGAGAATTTAAAAGCTATTACAAAAAAATAAAAGTGAGAAAATTCACAAATGGACAGCATTGAACAGCAATTTAATAATGAGAATTAAATTCTCAACTACATAGAGATGAGGGATGGTACAGTGGAGTGGTCTACCTTCTGGGGATTCAAAGAACCAAGGTTAGCTGCCAAGGTTAGTTTAATGCAGGGCTGTCGAACTGCTTGCCTGTGGGCTGCATGCAACCCAATTGGGGTCATGCAGCCTGTAGGCCCCGGAGGCTGCCTCTCCCATTGCTGCAGGGTGGAGAGGGCCCAGAAAACTGTCCAGTTGCGGGGGTGAGGGGGGTGGGCACATGCTGCTGCTGCATCTCTCATGGTGGGAGACATTCTGGGGGTAGCTTCCCCCAAAGCATGCAGCCTGTGCAATGTGCAGCTCCAGGGCCATATGCAGGTGCCACGTATAGCCTGTAGCTGCTCTGCTCTAGTGGCTAACGCAATCATCCTTGAAACAAGAGCCCAAGATGACATGCTCTCCCACTGACTAGGGATCTGCCATAATCCCAAGGCTGTAGAATAGTCTGGGTAGGGAGGAGGCACTCTCCACCCCTCCTGCTGAAGTTGGGCCATTGTGCAGGCATGAATGTGAGAGTCATGGGACCAGAAGGTGAGCAAGCAATCACAGAGGATCCAGCTGGGAAAGGAGAATAATGAGTTCAGTCCGTGCTCTTAGACTATTTGAAAAAATTAGCCATTGTATACAACTCAAACCCAAATAATCCTGCTAGCAGGGACTAGACCCTCCCAGCTCAGTGCCCTAACCACTGGGGTAACACAAAGAGGGTCCCACTTATTTGTTTTCCTTTGGGACCCATGAATCTTACATTGTGGGTTGCATAGTGAGCCAGCTCTAACAGAAGAGGAAAAAGATACCCCAAGCCTGTTCCATGCCCGGGTGGGTAAGGTATTAATGGTCAAATCTCCCCAGGCTAAGGTAGTCCTAGAACCTAAGGATCACATTTCCTTGGGCAGTGCTCTGTCCATGAAGCTGGAATATAAATGTAACCCTTCTGCTGGGCGTCAACCAGCAGCACAAGGGCCAAGTTCAATTTTTGGGGTACTAAATTTATTTACTTTGGCCCAAGCCACCACTGAGAAATCTGGGAACACTAAATTAATGACTGGGGAGCTCCACATAAACAAAACCCCTGTCCTCACAAGGACTATAACCAAAACAGATTTAATACAGAAAAAAAAGAAAACACCAAATGCAATGTGAAACACTACTAACTATATAACATAGTCTATAGGTTGCACTGGGCCAGAGGAACCTGCTTGAGAGCGCAGGTCCTTCAGCAGTGCAAGGGAGCCCTCAGTGCTCATGGAGGCATGGAAATCTTTGCTGTATATGTGTGTGGGGAGTAGGGTTGTCAACCCCCCTGGAGTGATCAGGAGTCTACCTGAATCCTATCTATTGAAAGCAATCAGGGAGATCGATATTGTGAACAGGTTGAACAGTACAATTAATGACATTATGTCATGTTGGGGAAAAAAATCTCCCAAAATAGCTTTAGTCAGTTGGCAACCCTAGTGGGGAGTGACCGTGGCTACAGACAGAATGCACTCCTGGGCTGGATTACATGGCCTGCTGAAATGAAAACTGCAGAAAAAACTCCAAAGGAACCAGGTTGATTAATGGCTACAGGCGGTCCAGCCACACAGCTGACTAAAACAAAAGGCCATCAAAAGAAACAGGAGGAAAGACCAAGCCTATCCTCTAGGCCTGGGATGCAGGTGTTTTGGATCAGAGCTCCACTGGGAGGAGAAAGTTGCAAGCCTCAACCTGGGCCCAAAACCGGCAGGATTAGGAACTCCCAGGTTCCAACCCTGTTAAAGCTGCCAGGCCTAAATCCTGCCCAGCAAATGCAAGGAACCAATGCTCTTTCCCCAGTAGTAAGCCCTTAAAACCTCAAAAGAGAGGAGAAGAAAAGGAGAGGAGTTCCTGGACACTGAAACAATTCTCCCTCTCTCTCCCCTCTAACTAAGCTTCCCTTTTCACACCGTGCAACTCCTTCTCCCTTGGAGGAGACATCACTCTTCAGCAGCTGCTAGCAGCTGCTTCTCCTCCAAACCAGCCCAGGTCTCCTTATATCCCTTTGCATAACATCACCCTGGCCTTGTCCAGTCAGCGACTGCCACATTGCAGTCTCTCTCCCAACCAATCAGCCTAAAGAATCCTTTGCTACCCATGGCCAATGAGGCTATAGGGTTTTACATATTTTCCCTAGATACAGGCCCTGCTTGCCATGTGCTGAGCACATGGCCAGAACAACAGGGGCCACCTTGCCCATTTCAAAACACACACACACACACACACAAAGACAGCATACAACCCAGTGTGTGTGGTGGGGGTGTTACATAAAATACTGTCCTCCTTCCATTTTTTTCATGGGAAATAACTGAGCCTCATACCAAATTCAAATGATAACGTTCATCTAATATGTAAGTTCAAAGAATGCCGAGGCACCACAAGTGTTTTATGACCACTGGAGTGGGGTTATTCTGGATAACTTTCTGTATTTTGTGCACCTCTCTGCCTACCATTTCATTTAGATACCTAATTTACCTATATTGACTTTGTCCTTAGTCTGCCTATGCTTAAATTCCCAATATAGGTAAGAGTATTTACCTGCCTGCCAGCCATGGCAGGAGAATAATAAGTACATTAAATGTGTTAAGATGCTCGGGTTCTATGGTAATAAAGACCAGATAGATGGATACATAGCTTTATTTGTAGCCTACTTACACAAACCCTCTATTTTCGTGTGCTGCTTAGCTCCACGTGTAGGGCCAGATTTGTTGCCCAAGTACCACCTCTTGACGAAGAACCTTGGAAGTGGCGTTTTACCCTGTGCCGGAAACAAGCCAACTCTGCTCCCAAAGTGACATAAATTAGCTTGCAATCTTAAAATGGTTAAATTACCACAACAGAAAATCCTCTGGTTAAATTCTGCAAATGGAAGGAAAGGACCCTGATAGGTCGTCCAAAACTCTGATGGGGGGGGGGGGAGTTGCAGATGGCCCCACAGGCCAGATCCAGACCACAGGCCTCTCAAGGGCCACAAAACCCACCTCCAATGGCAGGGCAGGGACTTGACTTGTCAGTGAGGCTGCTGGAACTGCTGCATTGCCGTGGCTCCAGAACTGGAGTGTGAACACCACCTTTCACCTCCCCCATTGCCCCCATCATCACTTTTAGTTACCAATAGCAATTGAAGCCCCTGAATTTGGTGGCAGGCAAGGGGTTGTGGGCAGACAATGGTGGAGGGGAGTGGTGGTGATGTTCATCCCTGGGTGCTGGAGTCATGCTAATGGAACAGTTTCAGCAACCACACTGAAAAGCCTGGTGTCTAGTGTACAGTCAAAGGGGTTGGGGGGAGTGCGACCACAACACCATATCCTCCTGGATCTGTCCTTTGGTATGGGTTACCTGGCTCCAGAGGATATACGCCTCAGGCATAGAGGAGTCTGAGGTTTCATGGAGATCAATGCTCTTGGAGCTATGGATCCCTGAGCATTGGCAAAGGCCATCAATGCCCCTCCTTTCTCTTAACCTCAGCAACCTCCATCCTAGTAATAAGTCTCCCAAAAGACCTGTACTGCCACTGTATTTTCCAGCCATGACCTCCCTATATCTCTTGGGAACAGAGGAGTACAAACATAATTTCTGCCACATCTAGCAGCATGGACAGCCACATCAAATCTCAGTTAAATTCTGCTGCTTAAGAAGGGTGGGGTGTCATTCCCAGAGTGGCAGGTCTTTACTTCTCGCTACCACAGTCACTTTCTGCCAGTTGCTTAGGACCCAAAACACCTTGGTTCCACCTGCTGCCATGTACTATGGGGAGGACGAGCAGGACAGTGAAACACTGCTCCCCTGCGTCCCTTGTATTTGAAGTTTTCTCTTCTCTTGGATTCACAGTGACAAAGAAGAAGCAGGACAGTAATTTATCTAGAAATGTGGTCCATGACCAAATCTGTAGATGCAGCTGAAACACTGATTTACAGCAGCTGAGGATCTAGCCCCCAGAGTTTAAGTCATTTCTTTTTCAAATTGCACCATACTGAGGAAAGGCAAATACAAAGTAAACAACAGCCAGTCTTGATGCATAACCTGAAATCATTTTTGCTCTGTGACTGCAGAAACAGCCAGAAGAGGGACCACAGATTAATTAACATGCCCTCTTCTCAGAGCAGTGCTGACATCACTGATGATAGTGTTGAGGATGATTATAAAAAAAAGGCCTGGTCTGTGAATTTCAGTTTTTATTACCAAAAAGGGAGCAAATCCTCAAATCATTCTTTGAGGATTAGAAAAATTAGCACTGGGAGAGGAGGACAAGAGGTTTCTTAGAGTATTTTACCAGGACATAAATGTAACTATTCAAAATGTTATATTCAAAGCAACTTCAGTGACTCATTCAATTAATCTATAAGTGCTAATTGGGGCTTCAGGTCTCTCTTTATCTAGGTGTTTTTCTTTTGTCAGATTTATTCTGTGCTATTCTACTCTGACCAGTACTTGTATCTCCCAAAGGCAGGGCCTCTCCCCTGCTTAGGATCATTTCTAATGTTAAAAGTGCCTCCAGTGTCATAACTTTTAACTCACCTTTTCTCAGAAGCTGACAGGTGGCTGGTCTGCAAGGGAGTTGCATTTCCAGAATTTGCTGGAGCTCACTTTGGATCCACTTTTCCAGGTTCCAGGCAGGCTATGAATACTTTAGGTGTAAGCCAATGTGAGGAAGAACATCAGGATGGTGGAAGTTGAGTATTTCTGCCCAAGAGTTTGCGCCTGAAATTTTAGTCTGAAACAAGGCTTAGCTGATAACATGTGGATGGGCAGGGAAAATGGTGGCCTGTACTGTTGAACTGTCACCCTAGGAACCAGAGAATTATTTCTCTTGTGCAGGAGCACTATCTGTCCTCCTTGGCTGACATACTGGGTATTAAACCAGCTGAAAGCATAGGCAGGTGGGGTGCTATAACGATTGATATGATCTTTGGATTGGTACGGTAGTGGATGCATTCACCAGTGGCATACACAAATACATTACAAGCTGTGCTGGCCTCCTTAAAAGCTGCAGCACTGGGGGCATCAAAGGCACACGTCAATGAAGGTGTTTGGCAGGCTAGCCAGCTCCACACAGGAGTTTTCTATAGTTAGTGCCAGTTTGGATTTACACCGAGAGATGCACTAGCTTCCAGGGCAGTGCAAAATCCCATAGGTGCAAAGGGTGCTTTAATTCATCTCAGCCCTACCTTCCACCTGGGCTGTATGTCATGTCCCAGGAAGCACACTCCAGAATTTCAACCATATATTTTTCAAACTTCCACAAACTTATGCCCCGAGAATGTGGTAATATATCAAAGTATAGATTTATTCTGCAAAAGTGCTCATACACTTTTAAGAGGATTAATTGTACTATTTTATTTTCATTTGTCTGTCATCAAAATCACTAATTTTAAGTATTTATGCATGAAAGATGTATGCATGTAAAGCTGGACTGTCAATGCCACAGTATAGTGATATTTGTGGCAATCTTTTCTCACTGAAAAGCTAAGGAAGTCAGGTTTCTGATGTGAATATGTTAATAAAGCTAGCCCATGATACCGTGTTTTAAAATTGATTATTTAAATAAAATACTTTTATCATTTGTAGTGTGTTGACGCCTTGTTGGACCTAGTGCTGGCCACGGGTGATGACCTGGTGAGGGGGCTGCGGGTGCTCGACCACCTGGGCGACAGTGATCATCCCCTGCTGGAATTCACCATCCAGCGCAGGGTGGCAAAGGCATGCAGTAAGACAGCAGCCCTAGATTTTAGGACGACAAACTTCAGCGAGCTAAGAAGGATAGTTGGAGAAGCGCTGAGGTCCCGGAGGGGAGGGGAGCCAGGTGTCCAAGGAGAGTGGTCACTTCTTAAGGAGACGATCCTCCAAGCCCAAAGGAAGGTAATCCCAACGAGGATCAAAGGGAGCAGGAGAGCACACAAGCCTCCGTGGCTCACCAAAAGCATCCAGGAATGTCTCCTTGCTAAAAAGGAGGCTTACACCCAATGGAAAGAAGGGGTCATCACCAAGAAGGACTATGTTACAGTCGCCCGAGGATGTAGGGGGGCAGTCAGGAAGGCCAAGGCAGAGATGGAGATAGGACTAGCTTCCCAGATTAAGGACAATAAAAAGTCCTTTTTTAAATACATAGGGGGTAAAAAGAAGGTCCTGGGTAATGTGGGGCCCTTGCAGGATGCGTTGGGAAATTTGGTCATCACACCAGATGGCAAAGCTAACATGTTTAATGATTTCTTTGCCTCCGTCTTCCTAAGTAGGGACCAGAACAGCCACCTCCCTGCTGGGCCCCCCTCGGGCCCTGGGGAAGGCACACCTGGGCCAAGGGTTAGCAAGGATTTAGTTAGGGAGCTTCTGGAGGGGCTGGATGTACTCAAGTCAGCCGGTCCAGATGATCTCCACCCTAGAGTTCTAAAGGAATTGGCCGAGGTCATTGCAAGACCCCTGGCAGGGCTTTATGAGCACTCGTGGTGCTCAGGAGTGGTGCTGGAGGACTGGAAGAGGGCCAATGTGGTTCCCATCTTCAAAAAAGGCAGGAAGGAGGACCCGGGAAACTATAGGCCAGTTAGTCTTACCTCGATCCTAGGCGAGCTGTTTGAGAAAATTATGCTAGCACACATCCAGGAGGGGCCAGCAGGGGACTGCATGCTTAGGGGCAACCAACACGGGTTCATCAGTGGCAGATCCTGTCAGACCAACCTGGTGGCCTTTTATGATCAGGTCACCAGATCATTAGATGCAGGGGTAGCAGTGGATATAGTCTTCCTGGACTTCCGGAAGGCTTTTCACACTGTCTCTCACCCCGTTCTCATTAAGAAACTGGGGGGCTGTGGTGTAGACACCCACACAGTCAAATGGGTCGCCAGCTGGCTGGAGGGCCGCACCCAGAGGGTGGTGGTGGATGGGTCCTTCTCAATCTGGAAGGACGTGGGCAGTGGGGATCCACAGGGCTCGGTCCTCAGGCCCGCACTGTTCAACATCTTCATCAGTGATTTGGATGAGGGGTTAAAAAGCACCCTGTTCAAATTTGCTGATGACACTAAGATGTGGGGGGATGTGGGCACACTAGAAGGACAACAGGCTACAATCAGACCTATACAGGTTATAAGGGTGGGCGGATAAGAATAGGATGGGATTCAACACAGACAAGTACAAGGTGATGCACCTCGGGAGGCACAAACGGCACCATACCTACAGGTTGGGGAACTCCCTTCTTGTCAGCACGGAGGCGGAAAAGGATCTTGGAGTCATCATTGACTCCGAGATGAACATGGGCCGGCAGTGTGGAGAGGCAGTCAGGAAGGCCAACCGCACCTAGTCATGCATCCACAGATGCATCTCGAGCAGGTCAAGAGAGGTGATCCTCCCCCTCTCTGCGGCACTGGTCAGGCCACAGCTGGAGTACTGCGTCCAGTTTTGGGCGGCACGCTTCAAGAGGGATGTGGACAGCATGGAGAGGGTCCAGAGGAGGCCACTTGCATGATCAGGGGACAGCAGGGCAGGCCCTATGAGGAGAGGCTGCGGGACCTGAACCTGTTCAGTCTCCAAAAGAGAAGGCTGAGGGGGATCTAGTGGCCTGTTACAAACTAGTCAGGGGGGATCAGCAGGCATTGGGGGAGTCCCTGTTCCCCCAAGCACTGCCAGGAGTGACCAGGAATAATGGTCACAAGCTGGCAGAGGGTAGATTTAGGTTAGATATCAGGAGGCGGTACTTCACGGTCAGGGCGGCTAGGGTCTGGAACCGGCTTCCAAGAGAAGTGGTGCAGGCTCCTACCCTGGGGGTCTTTAAGAGGAGGTTAGATGAACACCTTGCTGGGGTCGTTTGACCCCAGTACTTTTTCCTGCCATGGCAGGGGATCGGACTAGATGATCTGCTCAGGTCCCTTCCGACCCTAGTAACTATGAAACTATGAACTCTACATATCTACAGAAGCACTTATTTAACTTGTATGCTGGTAGCCACCTAGAAGGTTAATCTGGGACATCTCACTATACACAGCAAGAGATGCAAAACTTGGAAAGTCTTGGTTTTGGATGCTTCTCCTTCAGCCAGACTTTAGAAAGAACAACCCACCATTCCTTTTATTACAGTAGAAGTTTGTATGCACTTGGTAATCCATTGAAGCCTGAATTAAACTCAAAAGCAGAGCCTGCACTGGGGGTAGATGTGCAAGTGTCTGGTCTGGAGGCTTCGACAGAGAGTTTGGCTTTCCTCTTTTACACTGCAATACTCATCCAAAGTCCACTAAGATGAGAGGAGTCTGCTTTCTGTAGACATGGATCCAGCTCCAAGTGCAGTCCTTCCACCCGAGTGAAAAGCTATGACTGAGAATGTTATTAGTTAAACACCCATTTTACCATGATGTATTACAAACAGGGCTGCCAAATGATGAAAAAAAAATATTTGTAATTAACTATGAGATTTTTTTAAAAAGTCAAAATTAATCAAAATTTTGATCACACAGTTATCAGTAGTCAGCATCCCCCAGAGCCCATGCACCCTGTGGCTCCTCGCCTCCCCCCAACAACAGCACACCGCCCCAGCCCTGACCCCAGCCTGTGCTGCACCTACTCTGGACTCGCACTATCCACACTGAGCAGCAGCAGTGGCAGCTGTGCAGAACCTGCTGCTCAGTGCAGGAGAAAAGCGGCCTCTTCCCCTTGCCGCTGCTGGGCCCTTCTTGCTGCAGCCGCCTGGAACCCACGCCCAGGTTGCACTGTGGCTCCTCTGCACTGCGGCTCCTCTGCACTGCCACCACTGCCCTGTTGGGCGGCACGGAGGTGCCAGTGATGGTGGCAGAGAGGAGCTGCAGGGCAGCCCAGGCAAGAAGGGCCTGGCAGAAGCAAGTGGCAGGGGCTGCTTTTCCCCTGCATCAAGCAGCAGCTTCTGCCTGGCTGCCACCACTGCTGCCGCTGCTCGGTGTGGGTGGGCAGTCTGGAGCAGGCACAGGGTGGGCTGGGGTCAGGGCTGTGCACATGAGCTCCAGCTGGTCCAGAGCTGGTCTGCTCTGGTCCACTCCACTGGGCCAAGTCTGGAGACGGTGCAGGGTGGGCTGTATTTTGCCCACCCCTGGTCAAAATGGATGTGTGCATTTAATGCTCGTTGCAAAAATTAACACATGAATTTGTTTCACGTTAACTGTTGAGTATGTTAACTGAGATTAACTGACAGTCCTAATTACAAATGAATAGACAATGTTCAAGATAGTAGCCAATCAAAAGGAATTCATCCTAGCCCTAGAACTGTTTTGGCTCCAAGTGACATGATGTTGAGCTTAATTATACTGATGTAATGATACTGGTAACATTTCCTGTGTAGGCAAGCCCTAACTGCTACCTCCCCAAGGAAAACCTAAGAACAACAAGCTTTCTGCCAACCACTGCAAATGTTGCACAATGTAAGGCAGCCTTCAGGGCTTCTGTACCTTAAACTAGGTGCCAGCTTGACAGTGTCAGCAGTGGGGCTCTGTCAGCCTCAGCCTTGCACATCCACCTCAAGTGCAGTTCCATTCATCTGCACAAGGAGGGAGAGGACAACCACAGCGATGCCTTTCAGAGCACAGTGTCAGCACCCATTTGTACCTAGCCTGGTCTTCCTAGGTCTGGGAATGAAGGGCACTGCCCATGTCTCTCATGCCAGGGGTGCTGTTCACAGTGAATAACCTTTGAAACAGTTCCCACTACCCCAAGTTTCATGGTATCTAGTGTTTCCCCTACAGACCCAGCAGCTGGAGCCAGGTGAATTTGGGAAAATGTATATTTCTAGCCCTTTTGTGTGGGGAGAAAATCTGAATCTAAGTGCACCTTAAAGTCTCAAAAATGAGGCATTTGGATATATATAATTCAAATTGCCTTCTAATTTTTGTTGATATATAATATACATGTGCCAATGATAATATAATATAATATAATATAATATAATATAATGTATGAATTATGGATCATTAATGTTATTGATGGGTCTATTATATTACTATTATATATTTTTATGGGTATATTATGTAGTATAATATATAATGGTATATTATACAATGTAACAATCTATATTGTTATACTGTGCTATACTATACTATACTATTAGTAGGCAAACTGACATGTGTATGTATGCGTGTGACTTTTTGTGGGGATTGACTGAGTTTTTGAATCACTGGGACTGCTAATACATGCACCAGTGCCAAGGATGCCATTGCACCAAGTCCCTTCACTGGGAATCCCATCAAAGGGAGTGCTAGGGAATATAGGAATCATATTTTGTTTACACCCCCTCCTTCTATACGTAGCCACACAGATGCCATGCACAGTTTGGCTGACAACGTCTCGGAGAACACTAACAACAACAGGCATCTCCTTTTCATAAAGATTCCTCCTCCTTCAATACCAGTCTCCTGCTAAATGACTGCGGGAGAAGAGTAATTAAAATGTACAGATTGTGGAAGAAGGAATATTCTGCACATGGTGAAGGAGTGTCAAAGAACAGTTTTCTTATGTGGGAATCAGGCTTCTGACCCGGGTCTTTCTTGACTCTGGCTGTAGATCCTGGTTCCAGTTCTAACACCAGACCCTTCTGCATCCCAGCTCCTGGGCTAGAGCTAACAAGGTAGAGTTCAAGCTTGACGAATACAAGTTGCTACAACTTGAGAAAAATAACCAAAAAAACCCCGAATACAAATACGATGACACCTGGTTGGTTGGCAACACTACAGAAAAGGATCGTGGTGTCTTGGTAGATCACAGGCTCAATATGAGTTTCATGTGATACAGCAGAAGGTAAATGTGGCTTTGGGATGCATCACTAGAGGTATTAGGTGCAAAACATAGGATGTGATAGTGCCTTTCTATTCAGTACTGCTTAGGCCTCATCTGAAGTATTGTGTGCAGCTGTGGGCTCCACATCTTAAAAAGGCCTTGGAGAAGTTAGAGAGGATCCAGAGGCAGGTGACAAAAAAGATGATGGCTTGAAAGGCAAGTCATATAAGGAACAGTTGAAGGAAATAAGCATGTTCAGTTTGCAGAAAAGCCTCTTAAGAAGGGACATGACAGCAGTCTTCAAATACTTGCTGGGCTTCCATAGAGAAGAGGGAAAATACTTTTTCTGTCTTGGGAAGTAGACCAATGGCTTGAAATTTTAGCAAGGTAGGTTTAGATTAGATATCAGGAAAAACTTCTTCACTGTTAATGCCATGAGGCAGTGGAATAAACTAAGTTGTGAAATCACCACTGTAGGAGGCATTCAAGAAGAAATTAGATAGGCACTGGTTGAGGATGAGCCAGCATAGCTATGCCTCTGTTCACCATAAGCATTTCCCATGCTTCTGGGCTTTGTTGGTTGTCACATGAGGCAAGGTGGGCATTTTTTCTCCCTTCCTGCTGCTACATGTGTCAAGGTTTTTGTTTTGTTTTTTAAAGCCTTTCTTGGAGGCACTGGGTGAAGATTTTAATTGGGGTGTGCCAATACTCCCTCGGACTTAAACCCAGAGGCTTCTGGCCAGATCCCCTCTGCTCAGAGTCAGAGCAATTTCCATCTTTGGGGTCAGGAAGAAATTTTAGCCCATGGTCAGACTGGTACTGACTGCGGGGGGTTTTGTCATCCTCTCTAATACAAAATGTGACTCTCCTCCTGGGATTGCTCAAGCATATTTTAACAACTGTTGCAGCAGCATGACATTGGTGGCTGTGGTTCCTCTGCTTTACCTGTGGCAGATTAAGGTGCTATGTCTTGAGTTGTGTCAGGGTTGACTCTGTAATTTTGGTAAGAGCTTAGACTATGGATTTGTATGGGATAGTTTGGATAGGGATGATCCTGCCTTAGGAAGTAGAGTGGGCTAGATGATCTCTTGAGGTCCCTTTCAACCTTACTTCACTATGACCTGGACTGCATCTGTGCATCTGGTGCAGATCAGATTACTGACAGACTGTAACAGTACTCATGAACACTGTGCATCCCCAGAGGCTGGGAGGACATGGTGACTGCCTGCAGGCAGCCATGGTGGTGTTGGCGGTGGGGACAGGCCAGCTGTGATGGTGTCGGTGGTGGGAGAGGGGTGGGGCAAGTGCTGACCAGTGGTCAGCGACCACCCGCAGTTGCCACCGGTGGTGTCAGTGACAAGGGGAGGCAGGTTGGCAAGTGGCATTCACCTGCAGGCGCTGCTGGCAGCATCGGCAGAGCTTTTCATAGGGGGTGCACTGCCAATCTCAGGGGGTGCATGTGCACCCATGTGCACCCCCTATGCATCACCTATTACATTAATTGACCAGCTGGGCTCAGAGGCAGTGCTGAGTGCTGTCCTAGGCTGGGCTTGCTGCTCCTCCAGATAAGGCATAAAGTTGAGAGAGATATTTATTCAAACTCTACTAAAACCATGCCTCTGAGTAAAATCTAATAATAGAAAAAGCAACCATAAAAGGATAACTCAGATGTAGAAACCCCAGCTTCCCAAATCTGTAGGGTGGGTGAAATATGAAGGGTGTGAAATTTTACAGATATCCTTGTACTATAGCAGGGCCTGTAATAGGATCATGATATAGGAAGGAACCTCCTGGGTCACCAAGTCCCATCCCCTTCCATTGCAGGCAGGCATGTCATACTGCCTTTTTTATAAACTCATCAAACTCCAGCTCAAAAACTGTTTAGATTTCCTGACCCTACTACTGTAGTAGGAAAACCATACAAGAACCTCACTGCTCTGACCATTAGAAACCTCATTTCCAACATAAATTTATTACTGTTTATTATTTTGATGCTAGCATTATCTTTTAGCTAAATGGCTCTTCTGCCTCACTGGTGTTGCCCCTTCTTTTTCACTCTGATGGATTTATAAAGCTCAGATGTGTCCCCTTTCAGCATTCATTGTGCTAGCTCTTTCATTCACTTCTTTTCTTTGGGCCATCCTAATAACTCTTTTGTGCACCTGTTTCAATGCAACTTGCTTGAACACAGATGACCAGAACTGCACATAATATTGAAGAATATTCTTTCCAACACCTTGCACGGTGACTTTCTCCTGGAAGTGTCTTGCTTGATGCATCCTGGGATCACACTGGCCTTTTTCGTAGCCATATTAACTTAGTAGTTATGAAGTTATCCTATGACTGACCTGAATCTTTTCCCCTTTTTCCATTAGTAGCTTGAGTCCTCATTTAATAGGAGACATTCTTGTTAGTCTCCTACATGTCTGATTTTGCACTACACTAATCCTATTTCTATTACTCCTGACTCTCTATTACTCTATTACTATCCTATCTCTATTACTCCTGACCTCAGTCATTCAGCTTTTTTGATATTCCAGTCCTCCTCAGACTTGGCACACCAAAATGTTGCATTAGCATATTCCTACTTCTTATGCTAGAGAACTTTATGAACATATAAAATAATTCCACTCCTCAGACTGTGCCCCAAAATATGTTAGTTCTTTTACTTTTACCCTAATGCACAGCACTCGCTATATCTTGAAGGAAATAATGTTGAAAACGTTTTTCTACTTAAGAGTTCAGCTGCCCAGGAAAGCACATTCAACAACACACTGTGCTTGACCAGAAAAGCTAGACCAGAGGATTTCCAAACAATCCGTTTTCGCATTGATAATTTGCAGGGCATGCTGGGGCCCATGAACATGAACCTGAGGCCCTGGCACATGTTGCACTTAACGCATGATTAACCAGTTAATCACATCTTAAGTTGTTCCCTGGCCACACGTGAATGGACCTAATGGTGTGATAAAACAAGGAATAATCCACACAGTTATTACACAAAAAATGCATGTGTGGCATAGCAGGAAGTATGATTGTGGGGACTGTGCATCAGATCCCATGGTGCCTTCACTGGCACGTCTGTCAGGGCCCTAGATGCTATCTGAGCAAGTGTCTCCAAAGCACTAGGCAGTATTATGCAGAGTCCCTGAGCTAGTTGTCCACACTATCATTATCAAACTAGAAGCAGTAGAGCTTCATTAGCTCAGCACCACACCTCAGCTAATTAGCTCTGTTGAGAAGGAAAGCTAATTATCCTGGGGGCAGCATCTTGTCAGTTCAGCTATACAACTTCGGGTTTGGGAGCTAGTGCACACTGCGGTAGCTCAAGTATACAACACTATCTTGCTCCATAAACAAGTAGCTATATTTTGAGAAGAATCTGGAGTCAAGTTGCTACAATCCCCACCTCTGCTGGGGAGGGTGTATATCTGGAGTATAGAAGGCAATCAAGAAGGCAGTCACATTATTAAATAAAAAAAGAATAAAACACACATGTGTGCTTGTTGGGAGGTGAAGGAGGGTCAGGAAAGAGACTTTGGGGGTTGCAGTAAGGGACATGGAATGAGCTGGTGGTACGTATGGGAGGGGAGAGTGTCTGAGAGTTCAAGTCAGGCAACATTTGGTTGGTTAGGAAAGAAGCAGGAGCACGGAGCCATGTCCCTTTCACAGTCAGCCAAGGCTCATAGGACTCTTGGGAGGACCTAAGGCCCTCTCTCTGCCCCCTGCATATATGCCAGGACCCATTGGAGACCCTATCCCTCCAAGTGTGTCTGAGACCCACTTCCTTATGAACTGGATATAGTAAGTCTTGACCCACTGTGAGCATCTCTGAAATCCTGTCCATGGTAATGGAGGTCTGGTAGCCCTGAACAAAACACAAATTCATAATTTTGTAGAATGGGACATACAAAAAGGAAAAACTCACATGTAACAGGGAACCTAGCAGGAAGAGGGCTGTAGGAAGCCTACTTGACCAGGTTCAAGGTGGAAGAAAAACATAGTTGGGGCATAAGACCTAGTTCAATGCACAGCTTGGGCCATATAACTAAGGGGGAAAATGTTGCCTGTAATGTGTGCAAGCAGATGGCAGGGCATTGGTGACTATTTTAACCCCATATTTCCTAGTTTTTACAGTTTGAGTGTCATTGGAATCATTGATTTAGAAAGGCACAAGACACCACAGGGGATTTTTTGTCAGTGAACTAACACCTCTCCTGCCAGCCAGGACCATCATACCCGGAGCAGGGAGAGGCATAGGGGAATGCACCCGCAAAAGGAAAGTGATAGAGTTGCTGCTGTGGGAAGTTAAAAACCCTCCCAGGACTGCAACAGAGCACAGCCAGCAGAAGCCACTAGAGGGAGGCCCCAAGTCAGACACTTGACTGAGCTCTTCCTACCTTTCCTGTGTACTTTTCCCATTTGCTACAACCATCTACAAGAGTAAGAGGCTACAGATAGTTTCTCTTCCTTCAGTAGAGCTGCTGAACTCATCCATAATCCAATAATCTTATGTGTTCGTCTCACACCTCCTTCCTTTACCTTTTCTAAGACTAGCACCTCACTCCTAGAAGAGATAAAGTGGGAGATATGTCTGCAATAAATATTATCTTGTCATTATAATAAAAATTAAAGTGAGGAAATGTACTCTAACATGCACACTCATTTTTTCCAATTAAAATCTTTATTAAGATTTGTAGTGCATTTAATTGCTGCAATTGTACAGTTGCCAAGAACAGAAAAGACAGAACGGCCCCCACTGTACTTACTGACTGGATGGATAGTAATTCCTCTGATATGGGTCAAAAAAAAATAAACCCCTAAAAACAAAAAATGTGAAAGATCCACACTTTTATTGCAAAATACACCTTGAAATACTTGCAAACAAATCAGCAGAGAGAAGGCTGAGATTCATTCCAGATATGTTTATTACAAGCCAAAATGCTGTTTGCTACTTCATATTTCTCAGGGAAATTAGAATAAAATTTTTGTAAGAGTAAGTACCTACTCTTTATTTTCTTATTAGTGATTGTTATGAAATGAGAATGCTCTGCCAGCTTATCTCACTGCACCTGTTACTAAGCAGTTCCAAGACACTCTACCTACAATTTTGCTTGAGTACACTGGTTGTTTTTCCCATTTTGTTGCCTGTTCAGCTCATTTATAGATGGTTGGCATTTAAGAGGAACAACACGTTTTACTCCAAGAAAGAATATTGAGGTCTTCTAACATCGGCTTTATGAAACTTTTAGTGGATAAAACTGAGAAGAATGGGAAGTATCTAGAGAGAGGGAAGGGTGGCTGGTGAATGGAGAGGCCAGGGACAATGCACTATGGCAGCCCTTCTTATTACCCTTTCTACCAAGAAGGGTAAAAAGGTTTGCTTAGTGATTAGTGGTCTACACTGGCACTCAGGTGATGTGGGTTCCTTTGTGGACTAGCCACAGACTTCCTATGTGACCTTGGCCTATGCAGTGCCTCAGCCTTTCCTTTATCAGCTGTGGTAATTCAGCCCTACTTCACAAGGGCATCATGAGGAAGCATCCATTAATAACTAAAGTTAGATATTGTGATGAGTCCCACAGAGTCCATAATACATCTAGGACAACACAGGTCTAAGCACGGTAGAAAGACAGAATGAAAGGGAATTGCCTGCCTCAAAGACCTTGCAGTCTAAGTGATATAAGTCAAGATATAACAAAAAGGGGAGCATAAGGGAACACTATGTTAGGACTGATCACCACTGATCTAAGCATGCCAGTGGCTTATACATCCGCTGTTGACACATTTTTGAATGTCATCATGGGAAAGCTTTGCACATGTTTACCACCCTCTCCTTCTCCCAAGCATGAATCATAGAATCAGAGAAGTCGGGTCGGAAGGGACCTTGTTGTTCTTCAAGTCCAAGCCTGAGCAGGAGAAGAACTGGGCTAGATGACTCCAGCCAGGTAGGCATCAAGCCTTTTCTTGAAGACCCCCAGGGTAGGAGCCAGCACCACTTCCCTTGGAAGTTGGTTCCAGATCCTAGCCGTCCTGACTGTGAAGTAGTTCTTGCGGACGTTTAATCTAAACCTCCTCTCCAGCAACTTGTGGCCGTTATTCCCTGTTATGCCAGGGTGCGCTAGGGGAAACAAGGTCTCTCCCAAACCCTTCTGGTCCCCCCAGTGAGTTTATAGATGGTCACCAGCTCCCATGAGTAGCAGTAGTGTGGGATAAAGCAAATATATCTGTTTGAACAAGTAGGTGATTGATGATATATCATGGGGACAAGTAGTGACCTATATGAGTCTGAAGGGACGCGCACAGCACAGAGAGTGGCACCTCATATACTAATTCAGAAAAGCATAAGCTTTCATAGGTGAAAGCCTACTTTGCCAGATGCTGGGCCAGGCCAGGGAAAGAGTCTACATCTGAGCAGTGAATGAGAAATGATAGCAAAGGTATTAATGGGCTCTGGAGGGCTTTGATAGTGAAGATGAACAGGTTATGCAATAGCTTATGAATAGCCTGATGCAATAGTGAGTCTTGTGAGCTAGGCTTAGTTAAAGGTAGTGTCAAAGGACTTAGTCAACATAAAAAAAACCCTTGTAGCAAGACCAAGATAGCATTTTTCACCTCCATCTTCTTTTCTCCATGCCATTAAGGGCTTACTGTCCCAGGAGATAATGAACTTCAAACTGAAGACCCCACTGAAGTCACCAGACCTTCCTGCCTTCTCTCTTAAATAGCATCTTTCATCACAGTGTTGATTTTTTTTTCAGTCTGTAATTGAAGAACTTCACCAAAACAACTCCTAACTTCTCTACCATCTGCCCAGGCTACCATCTTTTATATAAGCTGTTTCTTATCAGTCCCTTACTCACAGCTAGGGAGATAATTAGTGGGGATGTTCAAAATGGGGTGTTTTGGATTTGGATTCAGCCAGAATTGGGGACAGTGATTCAATTTGTTGATTTGGATCACTGCCCTGATTTGATTTGGCCCAATCCGAACCTGAAGACTCAGTGCTGATTCAGAGAATCGGCGATTCAGCCATAGACACAGCTTTAAATGTTTTTTCTACATCCCTCAAGGTACTCAGCGCAGCTCAGCTTCTGGGGGCTGTGATGGTGGGGCAGATGGAGTGTCCCACGGGAGTGCGGGAGGGGGGCGTGTGCTCAGTGGCAAACCCAGAAGTGGACCAGAAGTACTTCCTCACTGGGGGGCCCCCTGCACCTCCCTGGTTCATGATTGGTCATGCAGGGACCCCGGGTGCACCCCTCAGACCCAGGAGGCACCAGTCACTGAGCCAGGGGGGCATGGAGGGCCCCTCCAGCATGCTCCCCGGCGGACCCAGAAGTGGACTGGAAGTGTTTCTGGTCCACTTCTGGGTCTGCTGCTCAGCATGCTGGGGAGCCTCCCACACTCCTGTGGGATGTTGCATGTGCCCCAGCATCGCAGCACTCACCAGCCACCTGCTACCTTGAGGTATGTAGAAAAAACATCTAAAGCCGTGTCTATGTTCAAATCTCCAAACCTTTCCAAATCTCTCCAAATTGATTCGGAGCGCTCCGATTTGATCTGGAGAGATTAAAGGATCTCCTGATTCGATTTCAGAATCTCCGCCGAATCAAACCAGGGGCTGAAGCTTCACACAGCCCTAGTAATTAGCCTATTTCTTAACCATTTGGCGATTGTTGTCATGTGGAATCTAGATACACCATCAGAAATGGGCAAGGAAAATGATCTTTGCAGCAGGCATCTGAATAGATTTGAGCAAGGAAAGACTGCATTTCTAAAACCCTGTCATCTGATGACACATCTGGAAAGGTTCTTCAGTTGTGTGGATACAAAGAAAAGGCCACAACAGAGAGATGGTCAGCATAAAGAGTCGTCAAGACTTCTTACTGCTAGCCTGGATTTCAGGACGCAGAGCCCTGAGCTGATGACACCCAGGTAACAGACTTGAGTGGCAGACAGAAGAGCGGTACTATGCTGTACCCTCAATAAAGGAGGGTTTAGTAAGGCTGAAGACAATATTAAGAGTGTTACTTTAGCCATGATGACTAGTAGGTATCAGAGACCTGGAATAGATGGGTAGGTCTATCCACATACAGGGATGTGGATTTGCAGCTGAGATTACTTAGAGGTGAGGTGTTGAATGGAAATGCAGTCTGTGTGACTCTGCGGCTGAGCCTGGCTTCCATGCAGCCTGGCTGGAGTGGCTCTGGAGATCCCTTTGCCCTTGGGACAGAGTAGGCAGTGACAGCAGCAGGTAGGGAGAAGGGGAAGGGAAGGGACATGCTTCTTAGGAGGAAAGGGAAGGCAGGAGATTCTTATCTGCTTTGGGGACTTTAAAAAGTCCCTGACTGCTGCTCCTGTGGCATAGTTTGCCATCCTGGTGGGTAAGGGGAGGAGGCTGGGAAACAAAGAGACTATCATGAAGGACCCACTGAAGGAGTGATTCGAGAGGAGAGGAGAACTAGAAAAGGCCAGAGTCACAGGAGTTAGAGGAGGAGACGATTTCAAAAGGATTAGGATTAGCTCTGTCAAAAGCAGATGACAGGTGAAAAAAATGGTTCCAAGTGATGGATAAGAAATGAACACTAGAAGTCTGGCCAGGGTGTGTTCAGACGGAGCGTGGGGAGAACAACTCCAGACTGAGACTATAAACAGGAATTTCGGTGAGTTTAGAGATGAAAGAGGAGAAGAGGGATTAGGTGGCAGAGGGAAAGGCCAGGTGGGTCATGGATGCATTTTTAATATGAGAAAGACTAAAAGATGATTGTATTGTGAAGGGGAGAAGCCAAAGAAGAGTCAGAGGTCAAGAAGAAGATTAAGGGAAGGGATTAGTGTAGATATGAGGGAGATTAGGAGAGGGGCTGGACTGAGGTCCAGGGCAAGTGGAGGAGTTAGAAAAGAAGAGAAATGCATGCATCTGCAATGGGAAAAAAGGAAAAGAGAGTTGAAGGGGCTAAGGGAGAAAGAAAGGTGATCTGAGTAGAAGGAAAAGTACAACAGGTTAGGGGCTTGTTTGTGATATCTTTTATTGGACCAAGTGTATGGTTAGAAGACACGTTAGACAAGGTTTTTGTGTGAAAACTGCCTTTCCTCCGGAGAAGTCATTTTGCTCTTGGAAGAAGTCTGCAAAATTCTGTGCAAAGTAAAGGGGAAGCAGGAAGAGCTGAGAGTCTGAGGAGTGAGTCGGATATGGTGGAAAGGTACTTGGGATTGCTGGTGTGGGACTGCAGGTGTGAAAAAGGAGAGGTGTTTAGGAAGATCTGACAGGGGAGAGAATTAATCTGTAGTAGAAAAGCAAGTTGCATGATTCTTGCCAGAGAGGCTCTGCACTGCAAGGGTGGGAGTGGAGAAAGCAGGCATTGGGGGTGAACCTAGGCAGAGATTGCCAGGGATCCGTTATAAGTACAACTACTAGTCTTTGTATCATAGTCATCATATTGCTGACATTGAAGTAAGATAAAGTCCAGCCTGACGGCAAAGGTCCTAATAGACACCTCTGATTTAGAAAGGCCTATTGGAGGGTGTTGATATCTGACAGCAAGTATGTCTTTGATCTATGGGCCTTGCTTAACACGTTGGGCTTGCTTTCATTCAGACTAATTTCCTGCCCTGCTCTGGCAAAGAATCAGCAGTGTCTATGTTACCCATGTCCCTTACATTTGGACTGCTGTGTTTCTTTTTTTAAGAAGGAAACATGTAGCTGAGGTAGACCTGTTTAGATGCATGATTGCCTGTGAAAGCAGAGGTCCTGGGCTGCCAAATCCTGCGTGCTGTTCCTTTGTTCCATCCCCGCTCTCAGTGCAACCACAGCAAAGTGGGCATCGCTAAAATGCACTGGTTCCCACTGATTCCTAGATAGCATAGCATAATACCCCCCCACCCCTTTAGGGACACAGCAGCTAACATAAGCTAAAGCCCTTAAAAAATGTCACCGTACAAACCAGACCCACACAGAAAGTATATTGGAGTGTGCCAAGGAGCGTGGCAAAGACCAACTGTGCAACTGTTCCTGAGATAGTTAAACCATTGTTGGTGACCTGGGCCTTAGACTTTTTTTTATTTAAGCTATTGCAATGTCAACTGACTTTTTGATAAATATTGGCAGTATACATATTAATAATTGATAGATTGGACTGTCCAAATAAAACAATGTTTCCTGACACCTGTAATGGCTATCTTATGCTAACAACCTCCTGCATCTCAATTTCCTCCGATATTGCTTATTCCATCAGTACAGAATTATTGAGTAGATATTTCCTGACAGAACTTGCTCTATTGCAGAGTTGTGGAGTGCCATTCATATACACACATGATGCTATATCAAGAAGCATTTTAATATACATTTTAATGTAACAGCAGAATTCTGAAGTGCATTGGTAGATTAATGAATTCCTCTGTGCTGAGAGATGGCACAGACTTTACAATGGGCCATACAACAATCTGTGGGAAAAGTAAGTCCACAGTAACCTATTTGCTGAAAATTAGTTTCCTGGGGGGAAAAAAGATGGTTTCTCACCTACAGTATATAGTGCTGAGTACTGCAAGATTTACTCTGTTTGTATCATTACGTAAAGCAGGAGGCAAGTTGCTCAAATATGGATTCTTTAAGTTAGTTTTGATGCTATTTTCCCAATGCAGCTCTCCCACTGCAATGCTGGGCTTTATATGGCATAACACTGGGTGATTGTTAAGATAGATGCTGCTTCCACCCCATCTAAGCATGCATTTATAGGAAATGCACAGTCGTGTATAATAAGGGTTTTGAAAATGACCATACTGTCGTAAACATACTGGAAGAGTTACAGAAACAGTTTGACAGGTGGATTAGCTCTCTCTCAGCTTTGACTTTTGTGTTCTCATCTCAGGCAATGGTGCAAATATAGTTTATGCCATAAAAGATAAGGGTCATATGCATATAGAGTACCTGCATTATGGCTGGCACACCGTTTGCAGTTGTTTGTCATGGGCCTCTTGCCTGTTAAAAGTGACATTGAAAATATAAAAGGGGTAGCACATAAAATCTGAAGCTAGTTTAGGCAGTTTGTCAAAGCCAAAAATATCTTTAACTGAACAGCAATGAGGCAACTTACCACAACATTATCTGAAGCAGCTGGAACTACTTATTTAGAAGAAATCACTCTATAGCTGTATATGCTATGGAATCTATACAAAATAGCACACAACATAGAAGACGTACTAACTGATTTAACTTTTACTTGTGTGAAACTGCCCCACAGTTCAGCTACCTTTTTTTTTGCCATATATGATCCCAATGAGTCAGTGTCATTGACAAATGAATGAGCCTAAGTCCACCTACCAACATCTCCAAGGATCAAGGCTTTTTAAATTCATGTTAGATAAGGGTTGTTCTGAAGTTTGTCTCTAGAACTTCATTTATAAGACTTTGCAGGTGCTTGGATCTTGGGCAGTTTTTTAAGTTCATCTCTAATAGGTAGTCTGGCTTTTCAGTTTTTGTGAAATGCCATGTTCATTGACTAGATAACTAGAATGATGCTGCCAAAAATTATACTGGAACACATTTGAAAAATATGGGAGCAATGCTCAGAAAACACCAGAAGAAGACATATTGACAACAGAAGACATGACATTTCTGACTATCCATAATCCACAAAATTATAGAGTCATCCAGGAGATGAACTGTTTAAAAGATTAGTAATGATTGCAGAAGTCATCACATCCAGATCAGTAATCAAAAGCTATCTCATGTTGTCAGAAACTTGAGCTTATTACCATACAAGCAGCACTCTTCAGCTGAGTATTGGGCTCAGTATTCAGCATAGGGAATGAATGGACTTAAAGGCTAAGGTACAGTCCCCAACAGAGGTGGCACCTTTGGAAGAGAGCTGAGTCACAGGTTGTTCTACCTCTGTCTGAAGTGTACAATACCTGAAAAGAGGTATTGGCATGATCTTAAGGGGCAGTGTAAAAAAAGGACTGAATGGCTATGATGATCTAATGAGGATCATCATAGCCCAACTGAACTACACCATGATTCAGATCTATACTCTTTTGATGGAAACAGATGAAGAAGAAATCAGGAGATCCTACAACTAGGTCAAGAAATGCCTAAACAACATCCTCTCAACATAATTTTTCATAACTGGTGACTGCAATGCTAAGATCAGTGACAAATAACACTGAGGTAAAGCCATACGGGGTGCAGTAACACAGCTGTACACTGCTTTCTGACCACACAGAAGGAACAGAAACTGAGGACTTTTTTAAGTCCCCTAAGAAGGTAAGAATTCCACCCTCTATCCCTCGGTGCTTAGAGGCATGTCCCCTTCCCTGCCCAGGAAGACAAACCTCCCCTCCCACTCCCATCACTGCTGCTGTCCCAGGTTGAGCCTAGTTTCCAGGCAGTCCAGCTCTGGATTTCTCCTTGCCCCCAAAACAGAGGGAACAGTGGCAGTGGCAGATGGGAGAGGGAAGGAGAGGGACATGTCTCTGAGCAGAGAGGGGAAGTGGGGGTATTGTTACCTGCTCTGGGCACTTAAAAGGTCCCTGGCTGCTGCTGTTGTAACGCAGTCTGCCTGTCTGCCCATCTCAGTGGGGCAGGGGAGGAGGCTAGGAGCTGGGGGTCACAGCCACCCCTGCAGCACCAGTTGCTGCTTCAGCAGCCTCCTTTGCAAAACCCTGCATGCACTTCTGAGTAATGCTGAATGAGTGGGTGTCAAGAGCATGTGCAACATGAGGTTCAGGCACTAGCTGGGTAAAAAATGGACGTCAGAAGCACTAGGAATATGATCAGATAAATGTCCAGATCAATTAACAAGGAGAGGGCATAATATCTCACTGTTAGAATAACCCTGGAGCAGAAATCTAGTTGGATTATCTCATCCTCTGCAATATCAAGCTCTGCTTGAAGTAAATCTCTGAGAAGAATGAGATGCAAAGACCAGTGAAATACAACATAGAGGTCTTGGATAGGCCTAAGATGAAAGACTAAATCAGCCAAAAGCTTGTGGCTCTGACCAGATCATAGGTAGTCAGTCAAGTGGAGCATGCTAGGTCAAGCGGTTACCATAGTGTAAACCATATATCAGTCCAAGTCCAGGATCTCAAACCAAAGATCTAGATGAGGTTGTGGTCAGGCAAGCAGTTAATCCAGGCTAGGAGGAAGTTCAAGACTGAGACAGGAATAACAGGAAAATCCAAATTAGAGGTTCAGTGCACAGAGTTACAAGCCAAAGGTTCAGGTTCCCCTCCTGCCTGCCCAGCCAGCTTCAAGATGAGAGCTGGAAAGTGCTCTGGGCAGCCAGTATAATGTTTACTCTATGCCACTGGGTACCAGGGATGTGGCACTCACTCAGACCTCCATGCCTTCGGGGTTCTGTCCTTGAGTCATCATTCAGCAGAGACCGGTGGGGTAGTAAACAGCTTTATCTTTATTAGGAACAGGATTCATCAACTCGCATGCTCACAGGTTGCAGGGAGAACTACCAACTACCCACCACCACAAACTGCACCCGCAGGGCATCAGAGGGAGAGGCTGGGTCGTCCCACTGCTGGCCCCTTCAAGGTACATTCCACATACCAGATCCCCCTTCTTTACTCTGAGAGCTCCCTCTTAAATAGTTGGATGTTCATCAGATGCTACTTTAACTCCGTACATTTCAGGATCGTGGAGCCAGAGGTTGTTAGCACTTGGCTCACCGATAGTGGTAGCCTTTACCACTATCCCATTATATAGTCCTTGTACTTCACTGGCAATCTCACCACACGTCCACTCTTAGTTGGCATGGTGTCATCAGGTTCCTTTCTGAGTATGGTCGGTTCTCTGTGATGTGATGAAACTCTTGCTCATGGTGGTCTGGTTCTTCTGAAGTTTGTTCAGCTGCTATTTCTTGAGGTACATCAACATGTTCTGCTGGTATTGATGAGTAATTCTTCTTAAGTGTCTTCTGTTCCTCCTGTAGACATTACTCTGGGGGATTTTATACCTAGGAGTGTGGTTCATCCCTTTTTCCCATGATGGATGCTGGTGTCCAGCCTGTAATTGTTTACAGCCTTACTTTTCCCCCCTCTCGTAGAAGTGGCAAAAATGCAGCCGTGCAGTCATAGTTCTCCTTTTGGTGCCTTTGAAGGTTCTTCAACTTGTAGGAGGCATCTGACGGTAGTCTAGGAGTTAGCACTGCCATTGTAGCAGGGAGGATACTGTGCAAAAGTCTCTCCATCAGAAGCTGTGCTGGAGCATACTCAAGACCAGTAATGGGCATGTTCCTCATATGGAATAAAGACAGATATAGATCAGAGCTGTCCTGGAAAGTCTTCTTAAACATTGATTTGATGGTCTGAACTGTGCGTTCAGCCTGACCATTGAATTGTGGGTAACCTGGACTAGAATGGGTGATGGTTAGTCACCCAGTCAGTCGCAAATTGTTTCATCGTGTGACTTGCAAATGGCACATGATCACAGACAATCTCTTTAGGTATGCCATGGTGAGCAACCACAGACTTCATTTTGGCTACTACCATGCCAGCTGTTTTCTCTGGCAGGTGCAAAACTTCAGGGTACTTGGCATAATAGTCAACTATAATCAAATAAGTCTGTCCCCATAGGTCAAAAATGTCTGCTGCCAGTTTTAGCCAAGGCAGGTCTGGGATCTCATGTGAGATCATGGGCTCTTTCTGATTACTGGGTTGGAGCTCTTGACAAGCTGGACAATTTGCAATCCATTGCTCAACATGGGCATTAATTTTAGGCCAATACATGATTTATCGAGCCTGCGCTTTTGACCTTTGTATGCCTTGATGGGGCAAGTGAAGCAATGTCAGCATGTTCATCCTCACCACCACTTGCAATGATTATTTTCAGCCCAATCATAAGCAAGTCATCTTGAATCCGGATTTGGTTTCTGAGAGGCCAGTAGGGCTTTAGTTCAGGTTTGACTTATTTTTGCCTGCTTAGCCATCCATTAAGATGCTGTGCTCTCAGGGCTTATAATTCCTTGTCAGACTTTGTGTGCTCCTGTAACTGCTGGAGTAACTGGTCACCGAGTGGCTCCATTTCCATCAGACCATGAATCACCTTTTCTGAGTGGAAAAGATCAGGTTCAGGACAAGGAGTGAGCATTGTGGCTCTAGAAAGTGTGTCAGCCACTAACATGACTTTGCCTTTGTTACAGTGAATCTGGATGTCATATTTTTGGAGCTGCAACAGCAACCTATGTAGCCATGCTGGAGCCTTTCCTATGGGCTTTGCAAAAATAGCGACCAGGGGTTGTGGTCTGACTGGGCCTGTACCTGGGTACCTATCACATTTTGGTGGAACTTCCTCATGGCGAAGACAATTGCCAGAAGTTCTTTTTTCAATCTGCACATAATGTCTCTTGGATTTTGTTAGAGCCCTCAAAGCACATGCAATTAGTTGATTCTCCTGAAACAGACATGCTCCTAAGCCATATTTGGACACATTCGCTTTCATTTCCAGCTGCTGTGTTAGGTTGAAGTACCTGAGCACAGGTGCCATTGTGATGGTTTGCTTGAGCTTATCCAGGGCTTCCTGCTGCTCAGTTCCCCATTGCCATATAACATCATTACTGAGAAGTGCTCTCTGCAGGACCATCACGCTTGACTCATGGGAAATGTATTGTGCCAAGTGCTGAATTGTTTCAAGGAGTCTCTGAAGGCCTTTTTTGTCTGTTGGACAGGTCATCCTGTTGATGGCTTCCATGTTGTCATTGTCTGGTTTGACACCATCTTTTGAGAAGATATTTCCCATATACCTAATGCTGTAGACTAAAAACTGTATTTTGTCCTTATTAAACTTTACTCCTTTCAGATGTGCTCTCTCCAGGACTTGTTTCAGGATAGTATCATACTTCTCTTTGGTAGCCTCTGCAATGAGCATATCATCCATGATTATATGGATTCCTAGAATATCACCAAAGCACTCATAATTCTCCTGCTGGAATACCTCGCTAGCCAACTTAGCACCAAAGGGAAGGCGATTGAAGTGGTATTGTCCCCATGAGGTGTTAAAGAATTCCTTTATTAGGAACAGGATTCATCAACTTGCATGCTCACAGCTTGCAGGGAGAGCTACAACTACCCACGACCACAAACCTCACCCACAGGGCATCAGGGGGAGAGGCTGGATCATCCCACTGCTGCTGCTTCAAAGTACATTGCATGTACCACAGCCAGTCCCTAGCCAGTGAGAATTAAAGCACGCGGACCCCTCTAGATGACAGGAGCCTGGGACCTGGGTCTGCTGCTTCCTGGGCAAATGCCGTAAACACTGGGGTAAATGTTGGGAGGGCTCTCCTTCATCACTGGTATCAAAAACCCACTATTCGCAGTTGTTTTGAGACTAAAACTTAAGGACTTACCTGCTATTATGTGCACGCCTGAGTGATTTGCAGGAGAATGCATGTTCAGAAGGGAAGTGCACGGTAAGCCTAGTTACACAAGTGCAAGCAGAACCTGAACCGTGCGGAAGGGCCAAGAATCGTCGTTCCACGGTTATGCAAGTGCCACCGCGGCACAGGAAGATGAAGTGGGGTTTAGCCCTATAACCACAAGAGCAAGACAGAACTCAGTGAAAATTTTCCCTGACCCCCACAGCAACTAGACTATGAGACAGAAGAAAGACAGTGTACTGTTTCAGATTGTGAATTCCTAATACAGGGCTGTTACTCATACAAACACTTCCATTGACATCTGTTCTTCATGGAATAAACTGTATTTTCAGAGACAACAGCCCTGAAACTAGACTGCGTCTATGAGTAACAGGCTCACCAGCATGAGTAAGAGGTTCACATTCTGACCCTCTGTGAATAAACACAAGGCATAACACTCCAGAGCTCTCATTTTGGTATAGTTTACAAGGACTGCATTTATATGATCGATCATATTTGAGGAAAAGAGAAGAATGTAATGCTGGCAATGCTGATTGCCTCGCATTTTAGAAATTGATTGCAGAACATTTATTTCCGCCAAGTCCAGTAATTCAGCACCATGCAGAGCTTCTACAAAATACATCCTCTGAAATGTCAGAGACCAGGCAAGTCTTGGCTATTGCTTGAATAAGCCAACTGTAAATATATCTCATGGGACAAGTTAGCAGTGCTAAGCTTTTAATGCAAATGTTTAAGACCATATCCATCATTGTGCGTGTATGTGTGTGAGTGTGTGTGTGTCTGTGTGAGTGTGTGTATGTGTGTATATGAAGGTAGGAAACTGTGATGTACAACTCCTATTAATAATAGCAGTTACAGGCCTAATTGCATGTGCGTTGCACTGAAAAATTACTCCTTGCTGTCTAAAACATGTTCTTAGATTAACAAAAAAAAAGATTCAAGAATGAAAGAGCAAAAAGTCAGCTGGACCAGAAGCAAATGTCATAAAGGCTCAGAGTGTGTTTAAAAAGAAACAGGACATAGGGAGTCTGTTGGACCTATACAGTCCTTTCAGTCATTTTAGCACCAGAAAGTACAGAAAACCAACGTACATTTTGTTTTACTATAAAAGTAAGCTATCTTTATAGGATAGCTCTTTTCAAAGGAAACTCTTTTTGCCTCATTAAGCCAATTGATTACAATGACTAAGACGGTTATTTGTTCATGTGATAGGTGCATATATTGTAATTTCACATTTACAGATGTTATTCTTACATATGCATAATGCACAAGATCTACTTAAAATCCAGACAATTTGGTGCTACAGTCTCTCATAAAGCTGAAGTTTCTACTGCCAGCTTAGACAGGATTGATGTGTTGTTGTAGCTATTACAATCCAAGACATATGCAAGAAGCAAGAGGTTTTGGTGGGGGTTTTTTTGACCAACTATATGACGAGAAGAGATTGCTAGAGAAACTTTCAGGCACAAATGTAGAAAGTTTTTCCAGGGTGAGTAAGGGCATGTTGTGCCTGAAAGCTTGTCTAACTATACAGTAGGTCTAATAAAAGATATCACCAAAAACTCCTTGTTTCTGTCTTAGACAGGGACTTTCTTCCATCCATTTAAATTAGTGGGAAGACTTCTGCAGATTAAAATGTTGAAAATTCAGGACCACAGTGAAATACAGCATAATATAATTCTTTTCCCCTCCTTATTTATCATCAATTACAACCATGACATTTATATTTTGGTTGCACCTACAGGCCACAAGATTTTTGTAACAATCCTAGCTGCAAAGAGCAAATTATCTAAGAAAAAACAAACAAGCACTGAGGGTTTTAACAGGTAGTCAGAGCCAAGAAGGGTCAGGTGTCAAAGGTCAATAGCCAGGGTGTCAATTTAGGGGGACATGAGGAAGAAAGTGTGAGATACGTTAGGTCAGGTACCAACGTTCTCTACACAGGGCATCAAACCTAGTATCTAGAGTCAGAGACAGAAAACAAGGAGATGAGACAAGGAAACCAGAAGAGGAGCCAGTGTCACAAAAAGCTGAGAGACAAGCAAGGTCAGGAACTGGAGTCAGGAAGCTGGGAGACAAGACAAGACCTAGAGTCAAGAGCCAGGAATGAAGAAATCTTATCAGGGAGCAGGAGGCAAAGCAACCAAATGCAAACAGGCCAGAGTTGCTTTCAGGCTTGACAAGAGTCTTGTTCTGCAGCAAAGGTCAGGTCCGAGGGGAGACCTTAAATGAGGAGCGGGAGACAATCAGCTGGTTGGACAACGTTTGGTTCAGTACCCAGCGAGTACATGAAGTGTGGCTCTAGGTGGGGTATACCAATGGGTTTTTAAGCCTTATGGGGGGCACCACAAGTTTAGAAGTAAAATGTTGATAGCTCTGGAGTGAACTGGAGGGAACATTTACACTTCCAAGCTAGGAGTGAAGGGGAAATAGATCTAAGACTCCAACTGGACGCTTAGAACAATGGAAAGTAAAGCAGAGAAGGGGGCATGGGGCAAAGGTTTAAAACTAGGAATTCATCGGGACATACTGAACAGACAACCTTTGACAGAGCCCTCCGGCCCCGACAATCAAAAAAACCCGAGGCTGAATCGATTCAGTTTTCTCAGGTTAGTCAAAGATGAGTAGATTGAACTGATAAGCGAGTGACCAGATGTTCACTTTTGATTCCAGAAGTGCAGCCAAAGACTGCAGTGGCCCAGGCCAGAAGCCTCCCTGCTCAGCTGGAGCAGGGAGCGTGGGCTAAGGCTACCCCACCCACCCTGCAAGCAGGGAGTCAGGGGAGGTTGCGGAGGAGTTGCAAAGTATTCTGGGGGACTATGAGTTAACTTGAATCTGGAGGGGTTCTGGGACAGAAGTTCAATAAACTGATTTAACCTAAATCAGTTAAGTCTTTACACTACATGCATCCAGGTTTATCTTAAACCAGTTCTCTTAAAGCAGTTTATGTGTGCTGAACTTCTGTTGTGTTACAGATTTGAACCATATACTGGTTTATGTGTAATTTCTGTCCCTAACCCAAAGGTGTCTAGGGAGTCAGTGGACCCTGTGTGTCCAGAAGCATAAGGTGATTAGAGCCTGAAAGGTTCTACAGTCATAAACCAAATCCTTGTTGAGCTTCCTCCTCCTGGTGACAGAGGTAACTTGCCTTGGAGCAGCTCATTAAGCTGGGAAGCAGTGATATAACCCTTACAAATCTAAAATACCTGTCAACTAGTTTTCAACTATCTGTAATCCGTAAGGCATCCACCCTATAAATGTTCAATACCGAACTTCAGATTCTACCCCTTTAAGACTGATGGCTAATATTACCAACTGTTTCATAAGCCTGTTGCCCTTACTTATATATAAGTATATATACACACATATGGGAATCCTGGATAATACAGAGCACCAGATTTTTGTGGTTACTTGTTCAGAGATTTGTACAGAACTGCTGCTATCAACAGAAAAGAAAGTGGTAGGAACCTACAAGTGGTGGGTCTGTCTGCTGACACCAGACTCAGACTTGCTATTAAGTAGGCTAGAGAAAAGAATGAGCATTTGGAGAAGAAAACCTCACATGCTGCTTCTTTAATACGGCTCCATATGTCTGCCATGTTTCTCTTACATGTAACTACGACATACAAATCACAGGACAGCACCCACATAATTTTATTGTGCAGAAACAGTCGCAGCTTTGCATATTTACCATAAATGCAAAATTCATCTCCAGATAAACATTGGTATAAAATACCAATACAAATACCACTGTTCACTATATGCCCATGTGTTTTACTGTTTAAATACTATCAGCTTAAATTTAGTGGCAGGAATTAGCATTAGGATAATACCGTCTCACATGCTATTTCCCTATGCAGTTGCCTGATTAATTATATTATTATTCTGTGTATTGTGGTAACAGCCATAATGGACTAGAAATATTTGAGATGTATAGAGAAAAATACAGTTCTTGACCTCAAATGCTCAGTCTAAAAAGACAAACAAGTTAACAGAGGAAAACTGGAGAAATATACCATACAAGCAAAGTGGTGAAGGGACTGATACCACAAATAATCATATTCAAGGACAGATACCTAGAACTGCAATGCTTTCTTATATCTTCTTTTCCCAATATTTTTCTTTTCTGTCATGGTGGAGTCCTTTGGAAGTTTATCAGTTGAGAGAATCATTGCCCAAAGTTTTAACAGTTGTTAGCAATTATTATAGCCACTATATCTAAAAGTGCTCTAGACACAGTCTAATAAAGTATAAAGACATGCACCATCCCCAAAGAGCATTCCAATTTAATTTTTAACATAAACCATGCTGTGTAATTAGATAGTTTGGGAAGGAGACAGGTCAGGAGCTACACAGGTTCCAACAATAAGCTTGCAATGTGGTACAATATGGTGCAAACTTTACAGAATACATATCCTTTTCTTCAATTCATTCTGCATTTTACCCAGCAGAATATCCTTTTCAGAACTATAGGAAATGGTGAATGTTGTAAAACAATTTGTATGGTGAGTGGTAGATTTTCTTCTCATTTTGACACATCAAATATTCAGAATGTGTTGGTTTGGCCATAAAAAACAGCCACTCTCTCTTGACATCTGCACTATATGGCCATCCTTATGTTAACAACCTTCTCTACAACCACTACCACTGCAGCAGTCTCCACATTTCCAGTCATGCAGTCATATAGATTAGACTTTTTCCTGGCACAACTTGTATTTTTAGAAGTAGCAGCAGAATTTTAAGCTGCACTGAATCCTAAAAAGCACTGGCACTCTATGGAAATGGGCCCCGGGGTCCCTTTGCTGCAGGAACGCTGCGTCAGACCCATACACATGGCCTACCTTCTCACCCTTCACGCTCAGTGCTATGGGCCATGCAAGCTGCTAAGCTGTGGTTGTTGTTTTCTTTAAATATTATTGTGTGTTTTTGGCACTGTGATAAAACTGCAGTAACCAGCTGGCACTGCACCTTCCTTTTGATTGCAGCATTGATTGTGCACCACATGCCCTTCTCCTCCTCCTCCTCCTCCTTGGTTTGCTACATCACTGAAGCTGATTGCTGTGGCCACTCATAGGGAAGGTTTGGCAGCTGCAAGACCCAGATGCCAACTTCTTTCGGCAGTGGCCTCTGGGTGTCAGCTTGTCTCCCTGTTTGGCATCTCCTCTGGCAACAAAACCTGTTCTGTGTCAGTGTGTAGGCTGCAAAATGAAAAAGTTATCATTAAAATACATCAGAGGGAGACGTGTAAAGACTGGAAGAAAAACTCATTTGAAGTTTATATGGGAAAACAAAGAGCCAAGTATAGCTTTGAACCCTGGAACCTTCCACATTGCAACTAACATGTCAGTGGTAAATAACAATTTGAATGGACTGTGACAGGCGTGATGATAATAGAGTATCATCAGACGTTAAACACTTGGTGGACTTCTAGATCTCAAGGTCTTGTTTAATTATACACTGTCTGATTTTATCTTTGATGCTGTCCAGTATCTGGGGGTTAGAGTTATAAGGTGCCAGCATGGGACTGTGCATCATGCCCACTGCTCTCCCCCAGGTGTTTTGCATCTTAGTGAGACCTACTGTATCCCAAAGCTCTCTGGTGTGCATGAGAGCCCATTGATTCCTTGCTCTCTCACCTGTAAATGTATTGTTTAGACATCTTAGCTGAAATCAATAGAATATCACCAATTTAAATGAATGAGCAGAGGTGTAATGACATGGCCAGTTGCCACCGAGTTGGTGCCCAGTGGCTGCCCCACATCACCGCACCCCAATTACACTTTCGGCAGTAAGAGAATCTGTCTCCATCTGTCACATGACTAGAAAACAGTTTTCCATTCGTTTTAGTGAAAGACCTTATAGTGACAAAGACTTGGCCTCATTCTTTAAAGTTAATTAGTTAAAAAATAAGTAACCTCTGCCAGGCACTGGATGGCAGTAAAAAGGGCCAGATTCAAATTTAAGGGTTGACACCAGCATTTCAAATTTGGTTTGAGCTCCCTCCCCAGAAACTTGGGAAAATATATATTAACTGGGTGTTTTAATGTGAACAAACTTCCTCACTTACAAACACGTTAAACTAAGCCAGGGTTCATTGCAACAGGAAAAAAGAACATGCACACCTCCAGGAAAAAACGTAACTATTAAACCTTAAACTATTAAACTCAGAGCAGATTGTAGTCTCAGTCACTGGCCAGGAACTACTACCTAGCCCAGTCAGCTGTGAAGGGAGTCTTAACCAGGGCTGCTCTCCAGGGGTCTACCACCTACACCAGCCAAAGTAGCAAGCAGTAGGTAGGGAGGCCTGCACAGGAGTTGCTGCTCTGGCTGCTAAGGAGCAGCGCTAGGGTATGCTAGGGAGTGCTGTTCCGGCCACCACCTCCAGGGATCACTGTCACTCCCCTGTACTACCAGGAAGTGTCTACTTTTCCTCCTGCACTATTCCAGTAGTGGGTTCAGGGATTTTTTCTGCTTTTTTGAACAATATCAAATCTTGCACTTTTTCCTGAACTCATGAGAGTCCTACGCTTAAATGCTCTTTTAGGTCAAAGAGTTCTGGGGAGTGACTCCTGTCTAGAATCTCTCCACCCTTTCCATGCCAACTTCACGCTAAAACTGAGGGCCACCTCACTACAGACCTCTGCACTGCACTTTTTATAGTGACATTTTCATAGATTTTCATAGACATAGATATTAGGGCTGGAAGGGACCTCGGGAGATCATCGAGTCCAGCCCCCTGCCCAAAGGGCAGGAAGTCAGCTGGGGTCATAGGATCCCAGCAAGATAAGCATCCAATTTACTCTTGAAGGTGTTCAATGTAGGTGCTTGAACCACCTCCGCTGGCAGACTGTTCCAGACCTTGGCGGCTCGGACAGCAAAGAAGTTATTCCTTATGTCCGGCCTGAAACGGTCTTGCAGGAGTTTGTGACCCTTCGACCTCGTCATCCCTTGGGGCGCTCTGGTGAACAAACGTTCCCCCAGATCCTGGTGGTCACCCCTGATAAACTTATAGGTGGCCACCAGATCACCCCTGAGCCTACGCTTTTCCAGGCTAAAGAGTCCCATGGCTCTCAGCCTGTCATCGTAAGATCTGTTTTCCTGACCTCTGATCATGCGCGTGGCTCTCCTCTGGACTCTCTCAAGCTTCTCCACATCCTTTTTGAATTGTGGAGCCCAAAACTGGACGCAGTACTCCAGCTGCGGCCTCACCAAGGCCGAGTACAAGGGGAGAACGACGTCCGGCGATTTGCTCGAGAAGCATCTATGGATGCAAGCCAGCGTTTTGGTCGCTTTACTAGCCGCAGCATCGCATTGCAGGCTCATGTTCATCTTGTGGTCAATGATGACCCCCAAGTCTCTTTCTTCTGTAGTGCTATCCAACGTAGCAGTGCCGAGCCTATAAGGGTGCTGCAGGTTTTTCCTCCCAAGGTGGAGAACCTTGTATTTTTCGGTGTTAAACACCATCAGGTTCTCGTCTGCCCATTTGCTGAGCCTGTCACGGTCAGCCTGGATCACCCGCCTATCTTCTGGCGTGGATGCTTTGCCCCAAAGTTTGGTATCATTGCCGAACTTGGCCAGTCCACTCCTGACTCCAATGTCCACATCATTAATAAAGATGTTGAACAGTATGGGTCCCAGGACAGAGCCTTGAGGGACCCCACTGGTCACAGGGCACCACGATGAGTGACTGCCATCAATTACAACCCTCTGGGTCCGACCACGGAGCCAATTTCCCAGCCAGTGTATCATGGTGGAGCCAAGGCCACAACTGGGCAGTTTGGCCAAGAGGTGATCATGGGATACCAGATCAAAAGCTTTTTTGAAGTCAAGATATACAACATCAATCTCTTCTCCCTCGTCCAGGTGATAGGTCACCTGGTCGTAGAAGGAAATGAGATTGGTCAAACAAGACCTACCTGCAACAAACCTGTGCTGGCCATCCCTTAGGATGTTAGCCTGGGCCAGTCCCTCAAGGATGGCCTCCTTAATAAACTTTTCTAAGATCTTCCCCAGGATAGAAGTCAGGCTAATGGGCCTGTAGTTAGCCAGATCCACTCTCCTCCCTTTCTTGAAGATCGGCACCACATTGGCCTTCTTCCAGTCTTCGGGCACTACACCAGAGCACCAGGAGTTTTCAAAGATCCGTGCCAGGGGCTGGGCTATGACACTCGCCAGCTCCTTGAGTACCCTGGGGTGCAGGTTGTCAGGGCCAGCTGACTTGAAGGTATCCAGCTTCTCAAGGTGTTCCTTCACGAGGTCAGCATTGATGGAGGGTAGGGGATCCCCATCACCTGGATCTCCCTGTCCCACAGCAGGCATGGGCGTCCCATGGGACTGATGAAAGACTGATGCAAAGTACCTATTTAATAGGTTGGCTTTTTCCTGGGCGTCAGTTGTCAGTTGCCCCAGCTTGTTTAGCAGGGGTCCAACGTTGCCCTTGCTTTTCCTCCGGCTCCCCACATATCTGAAAAAGGACTTTTTGTTGTCCTTGATGCTTGAAGCTAGTTGGAGTTCAGTTGCAGCCTTGGCTTTCCTGGTTTGCTCCCTGCAGGACCGGACCAGTGCAGAATAATCCTCCTTGGAGGTGAATCCCATTCTCCATCCTTTGTAGGCTTTCCTTTTTAGCCGCAGGAGGTCTGCTAGGTCCCTAGAGAGCCAGGAGGGCTGCTGTGCCTTCTTGCTGCCTTTCCTTCATGTTGGAATAGATTTAGCTTGTGCCTTGAGGATCGCTTCCTTGAGAAGCAACCACTCTTCTTGAACTCCCATCTCCCTGGGGTCATGGTCCCTGAGGGCCTGACCGACAAGCCTCTTAAGCTTGTCAAAGTCGGCTTTTCTGAAGTCAAGGACTTCTGTGTTGCTGACTGACTTGCCAGCTTTACAGTGGATGATGAAGGTGATCAGCTCATGGTCGCTGTCACCCAGCTTCCCATCGATCACTAGGTCACCGATTAGGTCGTCCCCCGTAGCCAGTACCAGGTCGAGCAGCGCTTTGCCTCTCGTTGGCCCATAGACTTCTTGAGTCAGGTAGAGGTCATCCATGCATGAGAGAAAGCTTTGTGACCACTCGGATTTTGCTGAGTGATCTTCCCACAAGATGTCCGGGTAATTGAAGTCACCCATGACAACCAAGGTCCTGGAGCAAGCGGCCTCAGTCAGTTCCCGGGCGAACTCCTGGTCAAGCTCAGGACTTTGAGTGGGAGGTCTGTAGTAGACTCTCACCATTGTGTCCCCTGTGCCATTTTCCCCATGAATTTTTACCCAGAGGGTCTCTAGCTGTCCATGCTGGTCGCCAACATCAGCTTGCAGGGACATGTAGCTTTCCTTCACATAGAGAGCTACACCCCCGCCCTTTTTGTCAACACGATCCCTCCTGTACAGGGTATAGCCCTCTATACCCGTGGTCCAGTCATGGGTGGAGTCCCACCAGGTCTCTGTTATCCCAATGACATCATAATTCTTTGCACTGAGCAGGAGGACAAGCTCCTCCTGCTTGTTACCCAGGCTCCTGGCATTAGTGTACAGGCAGGCAAGTGTGCCCTTAGGGGCTCTTGCCTTGCCCACAGATTGTGCCAGGGCTGGGGCAGGGGTGGGCTCCCTTAAGTGCCTTGGTCTGCTGGCTTTGCAAGCGTTGCTCAGCGGGCCAGCAGTGGCAGTAGTCCCCCATCCCCCAGCGGGCTTAGTTTAAAGCCCGGTGGAGCAGGTCAGCCAGCCTGGCTGAGAAGAGCCTCCTCCCCAGGGGAGAGAGGTGGAGGCCATCTCTTCCCAGCAGCTCGCTGCCTCTCTCGCCAAAGAGCGGGCTGTGGTCATGGAAGCCAAAGCCTTCCCGATGACACTAGCCCCGCAGTCTTTGGTTCACTGCGTGGATCCTCCTCTCCCTCCTCAGCCCATAGCCCGAGACTGGGAGGAAGGACGAAAACACCACCTGAGCTCCCAGACCCCTAAGCCCCACTCCGAACTCCCTGTAGCACCTCATTTGTATAACTTGGCATCAACAACTTTTGTGTGCTTACAGAATTCACAGTTTTGGACACAAAGTCTGATCCACCTCCCCTTTACAATTGTACACTTTAACCTTAAACTGTATAACCCAAGACCACAAACAGTGAAAGCAGAAGCATGTAGCCCCTCAAAACTTCATACTAATGAGGGTACACAGAAGAAGACACATTACCATTCTAGAAACTAGCCATAGTTAAACATGCAGAACATTATCAGGGTTACACATAGAAAAAAGTTGATAGAGGAAAATAGTATTGGAACAGGGCCAAATAATGAAGAAGTCAGGTCGTTGATACAGAGTGATTTGAATGGTTTGATAAATTGAACACAAGAAAACAATGTGTGCTTCAGTATTTCCAAGTGTAAAGTCATATATCTAGCAATAAAGAACATAGACCAGGATGGGGCACTCTTCTAGGAATCAGTAACTCTGAAATGGGCTTAGAGAATATGGTGGGTGATCAAGTAAACGTGAGATCAGAGTTGAGACAGTAGCCAAAAGGTCTAATGCAATCAATGGATGTATAAACAGTGGAATCACTAAGAAGAGTTCAGAAGCTATATTATCTCTATTGTGGCACCACTGATGCCACAAATCAGATACATTGCTCTGTTCCGAGGTCCCCAGGTCAAAAAAGGGGAGGGGAGGGGAGTTGGAAAAGTATATAGAAAAACAGCCACATATTTAAAGGATCAGAAAACTTGCCTTACACTGAACGATTCAAAGGGCAAAATCTTGTCACAGAGACAAGGGGTCACCTGATCATAAACTACTTGGAAGGCATAGCAAGATTTCATTTCAACTAGAAATGAGGCACACATCAGGACTACTTACTAATGGCTCTGATCATCATCAGTGGAAATTTAAAACTGAGATGAGAGGGGTTTTTTTGGACATTTTAGTTCAGTATACCTCTATGGTCAATGTTACATTACATGATTACAATGGCTCCTTCTGGCCTGATAATCTGTGAATCTATGACTACCAGCATAGCCCTTTGGACTGTTATACCTTATGCCAGTAAAGAGATTGATGGGACAATCAAGGTGATTTATTATCTGCTTTCCCTCTACTTTCTGGAGTGGACTACACTAACTGGATATAACATATCTATTATCATATCCATTTCTACAGTTATACTTAAGCATGTTATAAACATTGCCCAAAGGTGCTGGGCAATAGACTATCAGACCCATTGTATGTACATTGGGGCACCAACAAAACATACTCACTTGCACAAGCCACAAAGCACTTCAGTAATGTCTGGGACTAAAAAGTAAAGATGCTTTTATTTCTGGTCTAACCACCAAACAATATGCTGATTTTCTCTCCACTTCTTGTGTTGGTGTAAATTAGCACAGCAACACTGTTGGCATAACTCTATTGGCTTCAAGCGCAAGTGCAGCACTGAGGACAATGGGACATCAACAGGCTAGTAAATGATGTACAATCATGTTAAGCAGTGATCCAAAAGAAATATGAATTACAGAGGGGATTAAGAATTGCCAAATGCAAAAGGACAAAGCTATGTAAAAAACAGGCTGGAAAATAAATGGTACCCGGGGACCAAGAAGGAGTTATAAAGAACAGGAAATATAAGAGCATACATTAAAGACTATAAATAAAGTGCTAGACAATACTAGATAGATATTACCACAGCCAAAACAACCTCTTCCTCCACAGAAATCAGCTGAAGCATTGGAAACTCCAACGTCCGGCTTCAGGCAAAAAGTAAGTGATTGAAGATTATATTCTGACCCTGATTCATACAGGGAACCACAGTTTCTAGCAAATGGAGTTACAGTATATAGTTGGAGAGAAATATTGGTATATGCTCCTTGTTATTCAAGAGAAAGGTAATCCTTTGCCCCACTATATTCCTCCCTCTTCCTCCTTCCCTTGCCTCTCTCATGCCTTCACTGAATGAACCCGTAAAGAAATCTGCTAAATGGGAATATGGGGAAAGTTAGACTCCCTAGAGTCCCCACCAAGTAAATGGTTACATTCTAGGTAAGGTTAACTAAGAACTTGGGGTTGTCAAATACATTTTTTTTTACTTTCTGATTTGTTTCACAATTAAGATTAAACAGGGCTTTAAGAAGGCTGTTTTGGGTCACTGTGCTCAAACAGTCAACCATAGGATATGTCTGTCTAGCTTTCACTGTGCTCTCAACAGCATGGCAGAGAAGCGCAACCCACCTGCCCATTCCCAGTGTACATGTACCAAATCCAGAAATGAGGTGGTGAAGCTGCCCTAAAGGCACCTCTGCAACCACTGTGAAGCATGCTGGGGAGCGAGATGTCAACAAAAGTGGCAGGGGCACCGTAAGTCCAGCTTCAGGGCACTGTAGCTCAGAGCTGATTAGAGAGTGAAGGATTCTGTAAGGTGAAGATATCAAATTTGAGACCCGAGAGATTCATTCAGAGAAACCAAAGAAGGGTCCAGAATACAGCTCTCTGCGAAGAAATACCAATGTCTCTCCCTACTATGTTTAGAACATGCATTAAATCAATTGTTCAAAAGAACAGCTTGGGATTTATTCTCTATTTGTGCTAAAATGGTTTAAGACAAGTTTAAATGTCACTTGACTGAACAGAGTGCTGAAACAAAAGCATTTTTGAAAGGCCAGTTTATAGCACATTGCTCATCTCTACCTACACTGTGTAAAAATACCATGTTAATCCTGTTTTTGGGCAGAATTATGTTTAGAAAGCATGATTCTAGCTAAAAGTTTCAGTAAAAGTAGATGGATAGAACTGTAAGGGACCTCAGTAAGTCTTCTAGCCCGACCCCCTGTTCAAGGCAGTATCATCCCTATTGAAACCAGTTTATCAGGGCCCCTGGGATTTAAACCCTGCTCTATGAGACTGCCAGGCTCCAAACCAGCTCCAGCTCAGCCTGGCCCCTCCCATGAGGTCACTAATAGGGGATCAAGCGGCCTGGGAAGGACCAACAGGAGCCACAAACCCCTGATGGGAGAGCTATAAAAAACTCCCTCTTCCTACAGGGCCTCATCCTTGCAACAATATTTTTGGTATCTCTATGTGGACCTCCTTTCCCGACTCCTGTCTTGGACCGTCCAGCTTTGATCCCAAATTACTGTCTTAATCCTGACTCAGTTGTTGAAGTCTTGATTTGCTTCTGTAGCTTTCAACTCCTGCCTTGCTCCTGTCTCACATCTGCCCTGGACCCTCGTGCTCTGCCTCCAGTTTTGCTCCAGCCTTTGACCATCATGCCTTGTTCCTGTCTTGCCCATACCTTGGACCCTAGTACCTCACTCCTGCTTATCTTGTTGTGCATGTTGGATTCCCCAGCTCCCGACCTCTGGCCTGGCATTGACCATGGACCTGCTTCCACCCTGGTGCGATCCATTGGACTCAGACTGACACCCAGTATTGTGACCCTTATCTTTGGTTTCTGGACTTCTGGAATTGTTGACCCTTGGCTTCTGAATCCTGACCCCCATGTCTGGGTCATATCTATGACCCTTCTTCACAACTTTCATTGTATGTGATGTTTTTATGGCTGCCCTATGGAATTTTTCCAATTTGTCCTCATCTTTGTTGAAGTACGGTGCCCCAAACTGGACACAGTACTCCAGTTGAGGCCTTATCAATGTTGAATAGACTGAAAGAATCACTTCTTGGGATTTGCACATGATGCTACTGTCAGTACACCACATAATGCTATTAGTTTTATTTTTTTTTGCAGCAATAGCATAGCATTTACTCATATTCAGATCATGATCCATTGTAATCCCCAGGCCCTTTTTGACAGTATTGCAGCCTAACCAATTACTCCCCAGTTTGCATTTATGCATTTGATTGCTCCTTCTTAATTGCAGTACTTAGTAATTTTTCTTATTGAAATTCATCCTACTTACCATTTTTCCGATTGTCAAGTAATTTTGAACCCTATTTTGTAAAATGTCAGCTATCTCATCCAGCTTAATGTCATCTACAGATATATTAAGTATATGTTCATTTCTACCCTCCAAGTCTTCCAAAAGGAGATGTCATGATGACCATTGCAAAGGCAAAGAAAGCTCCAAAAAGCTCTGGAATAAAGGAAAAAATCTTCACACATTGTGTGTGCCTTTGCCTTGTCACTCCAACCCACTAATCTGGAACAAAACTCGGCATCAAACACAATGACAGACATTGGGGAACCATCCAGCATAAGAACGCCTCCTGAAGAACAGCATGGCGTTATTGCTGAATGCCAGCCTAAGAAATGCTGGGATATTGCTGAACAGTCTTAGTGCCCTTTTCTTTTTAACTCTCTCTCCTTCTTAATTCTCTACTGAGTGACTTGCTAATGGAGCAAAAACTTGCAGAAAACACAAAGAAATTAAGCAACCTGCATCAGGATTTTGGTGTAAATACAATAGCGGTGATAATACCACAAGTACCAAACCATACCTGGATCTAGGAATCATGGTACCCTACAGCAGTAAACTATTGCACCAGCCCTTTGGGCCTAAATTCCCACTAGTCACCTGGAGCTAGAGCTCAGTGTCTAAAGAACCTTTGGGAATTTCTAGGGCTTAGGCTTAATCAGTGATCACCAATAATTTAATATATTTTCAGTGCTCTCTTCCTTAATTGAGACTGACTGATTATATTTTGTATCAGATCTGAAGTTTGCAAGTTACATGGCAATTAATGTTTAAAGGATCTGTAATTTCATATAACATTTTTATATTTGCAAAGCGATTACAGGGTGTGTGTTTGTGTGTATAAGTGTGTGTATACATACACACACCCACCCCTAATAAATAAAAACACTGAGCACTTATATATCACCACTTACCTTATAATTTCTAAATAAAAAGATTAAAAATGTAAACATTTATCAAAAGCAAAGAAGGTTCTCATTAGTATGCTAAAATTATGTAATTTTAGAAAAATTCTAATGATTCTTAACATTTATAACTTCATAAAACGTATGGCTGGAAGGGACCTAGTCCAACCAGAGGCTCAAAGCAGACTACATCATCCCAGCCAAGGCTTTGTTTAGCCAGGTCTTAAAAAGCTCCGAGGATGAAGATTCCACAACCTCTCTGGCTAACCTGTTCCAGTGCTTTACTACTTGTCTCATGGGAATATTTTTCCTAATATCTAACCTAAACTTTCCATGCTTCAACTTGAGACCATTGCTCATTATTTTGTCATCTACCAACAGCGGGAACAGTCTTGTTCCATCGTTTTTGGAACCACCCTTCAGGTAGTTGAAGGTTGCTATTAAATCTCTGCTCAAGCTTCTCTTCTCCAGGCTAAATAAACCCAGTAACCTCAGCCTCTCCCCAGAAGTCATGTCCTCCAACCCCCTAATTATTTTCATTGCCCACCACCAGACTCTCCAATTTTTCCACATCCTTTCTGTAGTGGCAGTCCCAAAAATAAACACAGTACTCTAGATGTGGCTACACCAGTGCACAATAGAGGGGAAAAATCATTTCCCTTAATCTGATGAAAATGCTCCTATTAATGCAGCCCAGTATGCCATTAGCCTTCATCAAAAGAAGAGAACACTGTACGCTCATATTCAGCTAATTGTTCACTGTAACCCCAAGGCCTTTTCTGCAGCAGAGCACTGCTTAGCCAGTTGGTCCCCAGCCTGCAACAGTACATGGGACTGTTTGGTCCCAATTGCAGGATTTTGTACTAGTCTTTATTGAATTTCATGAAATTTCTTTTGGTCCAATTTTCCAATTTGGCCAGGTCTCTCTGAATCCTAGCCTTACCCTTCAGTATATCTACTTTTCCACCCAGCTTGGTGTTGTCTTCAAACTTGTTAAGGGTTCCCTCCTTCCCATTTTCCAGGTTGTTCATGAAGATATTGAACAAAACCCCAGCCCCAGAACTGACTCCTGGGACACTCCACTTGATACTGACTGCCAACTAGACATTGAGCCATCAATTACTACCCTCTGAGCCTGCTGATCCAGCCAGTTTTCTATATGCCTTGCAGTCCATTCATCCAATGCATACTTCCTTAGCTCGCCTGAGAGAATGTCATGAGAGACTGTGTTATAGGGCTTTAGCCCCTTCTTGGTTGATGCCTTGCCCCTGAGTGACATCAGGGTATGATCCGGATTCAGCACCACTGAGGTGGGTTGGGTGCTGCTCCTACTCATCTGCCACTTCTTTGGTGTTCATTGTTATTTTTCTTGCGAGGCAGTTCCCTCTAGGTGGCTGGAGATCTCAACCCTAGGTTTCTTCATGGGGTTCCAACCTCCCCTTTACCCCCCACACCACATCCATGATCAGGAATGGACTCTGCTCTCCACAGGTCTTACACTGGGATGATCCTGTCTCATCTGCACCACCCACCTCCGAGGGTTGGGTCTTCTTGGCTGTTACTCTTCCCAAGGCTGTCCTTCATCTTTGGACCTGGGCAACTAAACACATCCTGGTCTGGGATTAACTGCAACTTAGAAGTAAAACTGAACATAAGAGGTCAGAGTCCACTGACAGGCTCCTGGGATCTTGTCTCCCAGGTGCCTTTGGTCTTGCCAAGGACTCCATTGTCCCTCTTTGCCTAGTAGGCATTTGGAAGGGTTGGCCGTCTTGTGCCAGTCCTCTGCTGGCCCTCTTGGGCAAGCCCCCTTGGGTTCATGTCCCTTCCCCCTTTGAGCTTGTCTGACCTGTGGCTGGGCTGCCTGGGTCCCACCAGCTGGCATTGCCTGTCTCCGCTATGCAGGGCTCCATGGTTTCATGCACAAGCCCCACTTGGGTCCATGTCCCTTCCCCCTTTGAGCCCACCTGACCTGCAGCTGGGCTGTCTGGGTCCCACCAACTGGAATTGTCTGTCTCTCCTTTTCAGGGCTTTGTGGTTTCCTGCACCTCCCTCCTTGCCGTGCTGCCCGAAGGTATGGGCAGTCCTTTGTTGCCGCTCCCCACCATGGTACCTGGGCTCCTTGTTGCTCCCCAGAATCCCTCTATTCCTGAGGCTTGGGCTCCCCATCTCGCCTGCCAGCATCCTCTGGCAGATGCCCAGTCTCCTTCCTGGGGCTTGTACTCCCCGACTCCATAGTTGGCATCTCCCCACTGGCATTCCACTCTGCTCCTCCTCGCGCTGGGCCAACTGCATCTCCAGCTGCCTCTTGAGCAGCCTGCGCCTCTCCGAAGCCACACCCCTGAGGCCCACTGATTCTCAGGCTCAGGCAGCTCTGGAACTGCTGAGCCTGCCCTGGCATCTCTCCCCAGCTGCTGCTCTTCTTCGCGCCTGCAGTGAGTATCAGGGCATGGGGAGGGGAGTCTGGGATGAGTTGTGGGGGGGCGTTGCCTCCTGCCCAACTTACAAACCATTTCTACATTCCCCACCAATTCTTCCCTGTTTGAGAGCAGCAGATCAAGAAGAGCATGAACCCTCATTGGCCTCTCCAATACTTGCACCAGGAAGTTGTCCCCAATACGCTCCAAAAAAACTCTCCAAAAACTTTCTGGATTGCCTATGCACTGCTGCATTGCCCTTCTAGCAGGTGTCAGGATGATTGAAATCCCACCCCTGAAAAACAGGTCTTATGATCAGGAAACTTCAGCTAGCTGTGTGGAGAAAACTTCATCCACTTCATCTTCCTGGTTTAGTGGTCTGTAGCAGACACCCACTATGGCATCTTCCTTCTTGCTGTCCCCTCTGGCCCTAACCTAGATACTTTCAACTGACCCATTTCCAGTATCTATATAATTCATGGATTAACTAAGTGACTCTTATAAGATAATTTAATATTATCCCTGTTATACATATGAGGAGCTGAAGAAAAGGGGTGAAGTGATTTGTCCAACCTCACAGAATTAATGAGGGATAGAAACTATATTAAGAGTTAGGATCAAGTCATTGCTAGTCCTTTGGTCATTCATCCAAACCATGACTCTCATAAAAAGAACAAAGAATTAATCTCACAGCCTTACTAACAAGATTCTCGGCTACTATCTTAATCTACACAGGCTTTGCTCAGTTCCATTACTTTACGAACATAAACTCAGAACAGAAAGATAAGTAATCTTTACATGATGTGTAACCAGACTCTATAGCAGATTCATCTCTTTCTCTTGAATTTGTGTGGTCATTGATGCCCTTCCTAAAGTGGAGAGATGAAGATTTACATATCAAGGATAAGGACAGTAAGTAGTTAAAACTTAAAACCCAACTACATAGAACATGGGAAAGCAGAAGCAATCCCAAACTACAGAAAGAACTAGAAGATTTATTTTTTTAAATAAAGCTTTACTATATTTTATTTATGTCTCTGGTCCCCATTTGAGCCTGCAAAGGCTAATCAAGTCCAAATACAAATTGTGAACCATCAGTACTCTATTCAAAACGAATACTATTCATAAATGAATGCATCAACAATCATTCAAGAACCTCTTTGTAAATAATCCCTTTTAAAAATCAGCCTGTGCTTCATATTTCTATAGCTACAGACAGTGAACCACCTGCTGTGTCCTTTATCTGCATTGTGGGCTGGAGAATCTATGTCATTCAAGCGTGAGGTGGTGTTAGGGTTTTCCTGCCTTGGTCTTCTGGTTCTGTGGAAGGTTGCAGGTTCTGCTTTCCCTCCCACGGTCACACTTTTTCTTAATACCAGATGATTCAGAAAGAAGGAAAGAGTGATGCAACACTGCATGGTCCAGTCTCACTTATTTCCATTACACAAACTTCATCTGAGCTTAATTCCTGGTTGACCTTGAAGTTTAATTACAGACTAAAAAGAACAGTTACGTAACAGAGGCAGCAAAGCTAAATAAAACAAAAACAGAAGGGCCATATGCCACATAGCCCAGAAAAATCTAGAATCAAATTACACTCTTTGAATTATTTACAATATTTCTTCTTGCCAAATCTAAGCAAACATTCCACTCTAGCAGCTTTAACTGTTTGCTGTAAACCCAAGTGTACAATAGCTCTTTCATAAAACATTTAACTGCATTTTTCGCATTAATAAATATTACAAGGACATTATAAATGCTTCCTTATTATAATGCTATATGTAGTTTTCATGAGACTCCTAGCTACTGTACTCAAAATCATTCTAAACAAGATGTTTCCTCTCAGGCCGTGTATTCTAGCAGTGTTTGTGATATTGAATAAATATAGTGAAGCTAGTATTTTTTAATAGCAATTTTCCCACCACGTACTGCAGTGGAAAAATTACCTTGGAATCATTTCATAATTATATATTGCCCAGGTTTACTTATTTTAATAGTCATTAAAACATTATATTATTTACAGTATAAATGTTCAGACAGTTACATTATTCAGTTGGCTAAGCATGCCTATCCTTATTTTGAACCAGGAGCAATAAATGCCTTGAGCAATGTGGCAACTTCTGAATGGGTCATTCCAGTTCTAGGTATGTAAAGATTTAGATAACAAAATATTGATTTAATAGCCTAGCATGGAGAAAAAGATTGGTGTCTCATAATTTCTTCATTTGGAAAACTTGGATAATCCACATTTACCTGTAATATAAGGTTCTTTTGAAGATTGGCTAACATGTGTACAGCACTTTGAATATGTAAAATACTTATGTAATATGTTCATGTATGAGATGTATAATCTTTGCATGACACTAAGAGCATACTCAGTTTTTTACAAGGATAAGGTTCTTTTCCTAAAAGTTAAGTTTCTAGAAAGACAATGTATAAATGGGGACTGGGGAGTGGTAAACACTATAGGCACAGACAGAAGTGCAGCTCCTAGTTCTAACTCATGGTGCTCCATAGAAAGTGCCATGAGTTAGACTGATCCTTCCAACTCAACAGATGTTAGCTGTTGGGTTGGGAGGGTGGGTAATTGAGATCAAATTTAGTGATCAAGCTTCATCTCTGCAGCCTCTTCCTCAAGCTCCACCTCCTCTTTTCCAGCTCCCGTTCTGAGATTTCCCCAGCTGTGCTGGTGTGGGGACATGGGTGGATTGGTACCTCAGGTGGGGGGGGACTCCAATCCACCTGCCCCATCCCCAGTTCTGGCTGGGCAACCCCCAGAATGAGCTCCTTCCATTCGCTTTCCCCCTTCTCCTCTTCCCAGTTTGAAAATAGCCAGGAGCAGTACTGGGCTATGTCAGCCAAGCCCTGCTCCTGGCATGTACAGATGGAAGTTAATGAAGGTGCTCAGCTTTGAAGTCCCAATAATCAGATTCTATACATGGAAAATTATAATTTGTTATAATTTCCAATGTATAGAATCAAATTATTGGATGGTTGTCTTAAATTTATCCCCCCCCACATCTGTGGTAAGGAAAGCTGTAGCAGAGAGTGAGGTACCAGGCCTCCATCCCTTGCCCCCTGTCCCTTATCCTTCTTTCCTGCCCTTCCCTTCCCTTTGCTCCCTGTGCCTATACCTGCCCCTGCCACCTAACCCCAAAGTCATCACTTCTGTGCCTGTGCCTATCCCTTGCCACTTGTCCCCTCTGCCACCTGCCTCCCTACCCCTTGCTACTCCCATGCCTGTGCTTGCTCCCCTGTCACCTGTTTCCCCTACACTGCCATCTAGCCTCCTGTTGTATGCCCCTGTCCCACCCTCTGCTTTCCTGCTGTTTCCCCCTCCTATCCCCCACTTACCTTCTAGCATCTCTGGATTTGGGGCAGCCAGCAGCAATTGTTGTGGCTGCAGCCCCAGACCTGTTCTCAGTTAGCAATTAGCACTCCACCTGGGATGGGAAGAAGCTGAGGTTCTGAGGTCCCTGTTCTGAGACTGATGTATATACCTTATATTCATAGGAAAGTAGAGATGGAAAAGATTTCACAAGGTCATCTAATGCAGCCCCCACTGCTAAAGGCAGGATTGTCCCTGAATAAACCATCACAGCCAAGTATCTGTCTAACTAGCTCTTTCCACAATTTCTCTAGGTAGCCTGTTCCAATGCTTGACCACCTCATATTCAGAAAGTTTCTCCTAATCTCCACCTTAAATTTTCCTTGCTGCTGCTTGAGGCCATTGCTCTTAGTCCTGTTGTCTACAGCCACAGAGAAAAACCCATCTCCATCCTCTTGGTAATCATCCTTCAGGTATTTGAAGACTGTTATGAATCCCCTCTCAAACTTCTCTTCTCCAGATGAACTAAACCTAGTTCTTTCAGCCTTTCCTCATAAGGCTTGCCTCTCAGGCTTCTATCAATTTTTATTGTTCTGTGCTGGACTCGTTCCAAACTGTCAATAACCTTCTTGAAGTATGGGGCCCAAAACTGGACACAGTACTCCAGGTGAAGCAAGGAGCATCACCTGGGTTGAACAGAGTGGAAGAATCACTTCTCTTGATTTTCAAGTGATACTCAAATTAACACATCATCGCATGGCCAATGACAAAGCTATTTGAGAACTCCAAGGAGCAGGGCCAAGGGGGAGGCCAGGAACGGTGGCCTCACCCACCAATTCCATCCTTTCTGTGCCCACTGTCATGGTGGTGCTCTGCTGCCTCTGAGGAGCAGGGCCAGTGGGGCGTGAGGCCAGTGCCACTGGCCTCACCCCTGTGCTCCATCCCCTCCATCCTCACCATCATTGCAGTTTTCTGCCACCTCAGAGGAGTGGGGGAGGTAGGAGGGGGGAGGCCAGCTCCATTTCTGCTCCACTGCCTCTGAGGAGCAGGGCAGGGGGGGAGTACCCTGCTACATCCCCACTATCATGGTGACGTTCTGCCATCTCTGAAGAGCAGAGCTGGGGGGGAGTGAGGCCAGTGCCTCTGAGGAGCAAGGCTGGGGAGGGGCAAGGTCAGCAGTGCTGGCCTCACCCCCTGCTCCATCCCTCCTATTATGGTGGTGCTCCACCACACTGCTGCCACCGCCTCCTCTTCCTGTTCATAATGCTCTTCGAACACTCTGATTTGTTGTTTCAGTAACCAGTCTTATGACCTCTCCCACCCCCAGTGCTCATTCCTGCCCATGGCAGATGGTAAGACTTGATGATCTGTCTAGGTCCCTTCCGACTCACTGATTCTATGATTCTATGAATCAGAGTGCTCCAAGAGCATTACAGACAGACAGACAGGCGGCTAAGCCATTTATTATATTAGAATTCTTGGAGGGCCTGCTCTATGATCTTGATACATATAAAGGTCAGGCTTACTGGTCTGTAATTCCCCCTATTCTCCTTCATGCCCTTCTTAAAGACAGGCACTATATTTTTCCTTTTCCAGTCATCTGGTACCTTACATGAACTCCACAAGTCCTCAAAGAGGATAGCCAATAGCTCGAAAATTACACCAGCCAGTTCCTAGGGTACATCCCATCCAGCCCTGCCTTTCCTTCCTTGTATACTTTTGATGACATATTTAGCAGAATTCACAGAGCCATGCCATGAGCACTTCTGCTGTGGCCTTGAATTTATGACCTCCAGGCTATCAACTATGCACCTTAGCAGTTTCACTACCCCAGGTCCTCTCTGAGCCAGCTGACATGAAAGTATCTAACTTTTCTAAGTAAACCCTAACCTGTTCTGCCATTACTTTAGGATTTTTGCATCCTTCCCTATTTTTGCTGCTGTCTATTCTTGTCCTCAGCTAGCTGCTGTTATTTTTGAAAACTTAAGTTAAAAAGGCATTGATTACTTCAACCTTCTTTGAATCATCCATAACTAGGTTGCCTTCTGCATTCCATAAAGGACCTATGGTTCCTCTGGCCTTCTTCTTACTTCTGATATACTTTTAATTGTTCCTTATGTCCCTTGCCACCTGCATCTCAAATTGTGCCTTGACCTTCCTAGTTTTTTCCATGCATGCGCATGTGATACTCTTATATTCTTTGCTAGTACTATGACCAAGTTTTCACTTTTTATAGGTCATGAAGGAGATGACTTTTAAGTATGAATATAATAATTATTATACACACCTGTAGTAACACTAGAAGACAGAGGCCTGTTTAATGATTTATATTGAAATCTAAAACTTCTTGCCTTAGAGTTGTTAATTTTTTTTCAATCCTCTTCAGCTGCTTTCTGCAGAACAGCTGGATCACTGCATTTGTGAGTCTAACCCCCCATCTCAGCATAACATGCTGTTGTTTCACACTGCTCATTGTGTTCCCTCTCTTTGCTCACTCTAAAGAAAAAATTAGTAGCTGCATAGTTGCATGCTGACAAGACACTTTCTTAGTTCCAGTGGCTCCTGGTTCAGTTCCTGCTGGGTTAGCCAGAAAATTGCACATTTGCAGTTGAACTGGCTAAAGCTTCAGTGATGCAGAGTACCTCTACTGAGTCATTCTCAAAGCAGGAACACATGTCAGAAGGAAGTAGCAACTCAGATCTTTATCAGGGAAATCCAAGAGCAGGTAAGTTGCAAGAGTTGTAACATATTTATTCTTGAGCTACAGCTTAAGACAAGCTCCAGCAATTGAGTATACTTGGATTTTATGTGACACGTTATTTTCTAACACCCTAGGCATGCCTACGCATACACCTGACTGCACAGTTGTTACTACTAGTCCCAGCAGCACCCAAGTCTTTCTGACCCTACTAAGCAGTAGCAATGAGCTACTATGCAGTAGCTTGTTGCAACTGTGCAGTAGCATCAGTGTCACAGTTCGTGTCTGCTGACACTACATCGCCATAGTAATGAGCTACATCACCATAGCTCATTGCTACAGCAACATAGCGTCTCATGTTGACGTGCCCCCTGTATTCAGAACAGGATGTAAAGTCCATCTGCTTATACTGGGGCACTGGTATGCATTTCTAATATTGAGAAATAAAAAATGTTACAATCTTTGTAGCTAAACTATAGCTAAACTGCCTTTTGTATAAGGCTCAACCGATTCTCAAGAATTTATAATAGGTGTGGCCTCAAGTCTATATACATACACAGCTTTACATCAGTATCATTAAGGCTGTCAAGTCAAGCAAGCCAAAGTTAGAAAATGCCAAAATTAAGGCTGCCTGTGTAACCTTTAATTAAATGCTATTGTGCATGTGTGACAATACATGGTTGTACACTTTTTTTCAGCATAGAACTTATATCATTGATGCAGCATGGACTTCTGTTGCCAACAGTCAACAAGAAGTTATGACCTACTGCAGAGTTTAGCTCTGTAGCTGGGACTACATGGAACCCTATATAAGTCTCTCTGGACTATGTGCTTTCTTCAACACAATAAGTGCAAAATAATTCTTTAAATCCCCATCCAAAATCTGTTTGTGCCACCATGCACATAACATGTCGTTAGGAGTCTAGAGTGAAGTACATCAACACAGAGGGTGCACCTACACGTGTACGATGTCGTTGCTACGGCACCATGCTTTAGTACTTCCTTTTGGAAGTACCAAAACATGGTTCAGGAACTGCCCCTACTGCCCTGTGTACATAGTGTGTTTAGATTTCACTGCTACATTGCCATAGTGATGTGCTACAACAGGGGAACGTGCTGCTACAGTGGCATAGATGCTGATCAAGTGTAGACCCATGTGATGACTATGATGTTATAGCATGCCATACATTGCTACTTTGCCACAGGGTGACATGTAGACATGCCCTTAATGTCCCTAGTTTCAGCTCATCATCCTAGCTCTTTCTCTCTCCCCCTTGTCAAATAGCCACTTCTTCCCACTGAAATTTTTCCCTTCTTCCAGCATAGGCCACCTAGGAGATTTTCTTTCTTATTCTGGGCTACTTAACAGACAAGCCCATCTATACCCCTCCCAGGCATTCCTCTACCGTCTCTGGTTTTAGTTCAAATAAGTTATCGTGTAAGCTCCTCTGCTGATCCTCTGGCACTTAGATCTCTGGCTTTATCTTTCTGGCCTAGGAAAAGCCAGCTGACAAACACTATTGCTGCTCTCTTTCCTGTAAACTTTTCCAGCCTTCCAACTCTCATCTAACTGCTTTATCTAAGGAGCATCTTCAGGTATCTGGCTGCTTTCTCCAACTTAATTTCTACAGGCATCTCACTTCCTTCCAGCTTCTCTGTATTTTTTGCACTTCCATGCCATTGGTTCCAGTTGACATACCCTTGGTCTGTCACAGGGGAGCTGGGCCAACATTTTAATGAAGCAAGTGATTCATGACAGTGGCCCCTGCATTATCTATTGCACACCAGCCAAACCCAAATCTAAATACAGAATTATAATTTCTCATGGGACATCCTATGGCATTTTCATCACAGTATAGAAGTGCTGTATGAAGACTAATGTGTATTAGCTAAAGAGCATAGTTTTTGTATCTTTCACTAAGCCCCTGTGAAGATGAGATGGTATTATCTCCTTGTTTCACTGGGGCAACTGAGGAGAAAGATTGAAGCCAATGTTGTCAGAAGTGGGCACATCTACATGTGCATTTTAATGCTCATTAGCCTATTTTAAAGTGCATTAAAGCATCACTAAAAAGTGTGCTATTTATTTAACGCACATTAAGACAGGCTAATGCACATTTTCCTGGTACCTCACAATGGAGGGCACTTTTATACATGCTCTGAGGTAGAAGGGGCAGTGCTTTAATTAGAGTGGTTCAGAGAGCTTTTGTCTGTCATGTATCAGCATCCCTATGCTTAAAATGGTGCTGGGGTGCTTGAACTAAAGCTTGTTTGACATGCTCTAGTTCAAGCACCCCTGCTGCCATTTTTAAGTGTGGGGGTGCTGATACGTTGACGCAGGAGGCTGCTGGAGCAGAGTAATTGCCACACTCCAGTAGACTCAATTAATTGAGTCTGCTTTGTCACACTAGAATTCCAGCGTACTGGAGTAGCCTCTGCACTGGTGCGTAGGCATGTGGAGATACTAGATTTAATGTGCCCAACTAAAGAGCATTAATGCACATGTAGACATGTCGCAATCCCCCTTGTAGGAAGGCTAGGACCCATTTTTTTCCAGACTAAGTATCTGTTTGGGAAGAAAATATTTACAGGGTAGAGCTCCCAGTGCTGTTAAGCATTTCTGCAAAGCACAGCCCTGTTTTTCAAAATGGGTACAGAGGGTGAGAGAAAGCATCACCAATCTCTCAGTTAAAAGGCTTTTGCGTTGTCTGTTCTTAGTAACTGACAAACCGAATATCTGGTTTTTGCAAAACCTCATCAGACAGATTTTGCTTTTGTCAAACCAAATCTAAACTCAGAAGTGTTCTGAGTCCAAGCTTTAAAATTTGGAGCAGGAGGAGGTAATTATGGTATATCTGGTGTTCTTTCTTTAACACTACATTATCTATAACTAATCTTTATTTCACATCAAATTTTCTGGTTCCTGATAATCTTGTCCTCTAGGTCAAAGATAAAAGTGTATGCTTATCACTGAGAAGACTTTCAATACATTTCAGTTGTAACATAAATGATTTGAGGAGTGCGGATTTTCCTAGATATTTTTCCTAATTCTCAGAGATATGCAGATAGTCACTTCAGTTTGCTGTAAATTTACATGGCAGTAAAGATAAATGGAGCTACGATGCAAGAAGCTAAGTTCCAGAGAGACAGGGCTTTTTGATCTCACTATATGGAGAGCTTGAGGAAGAATAGGGGTATGCAGTAAACACCAAGACACAGGGATGTGCTGTTTCTTTTATTCTTTGTAGGTAAGAAAAGATGATGAAGAAGAACAAGAAGCAGCAGCAATGCAGGCACAGCTGGATCCTAAATAATTATGTTTCTCAAATAAATGCAAATAATCAGCATGTGTCTACATACAAACTATTGCTTTGACTGATTCCTTATGATTTCAAAAACAGTATACAGTGAACAACCCAAGAAGGCTCAAGAACTATTAAATATACTATGATATTCTTGTATACTACAGGTTATATTTTCAGAAGCATTTGACAATGGACTACCTCTGTTCCCATTGGAATAAACTGGAGTTTTACCACTGACTTCAGTGGGGACAGAGTTAGATAAATGCTAAGTGCTTTTGAAAACATATCCACAAGTATGATTTTGAATCCTTTGAGATCTTTCCATCATTATTTAATTCAAGCCTAAATGTTTGGAACAGCAGAAAAGAAATGAAAATTACCAACAATGTCAGTGGCCTTATTTGTATATGCTCTTTAGCTGAGTTTTCTTCAGTTGGTCTATGAACCTCATTTTGAGTCATTTAAACCAAAACTTGGAATCCTTCAAACAAAGCAGTATTTGTACCATTTTACAATATCTTCTTCCTCAAGAAAAGCAATTGCATTATGAATCTTTAGTAGTTTGTTCTATAAGGCAATTTTGCCAAAAGAAGATTCTTTTTCCAAAGTTTGAAGTGAATGGAGATATAATACCTCCAAATTTGGCAGGTATTTTACTTTTGGGAAAGGATCATAACCTTTGACATATATTACAAATATCTTAGTCTAGAAAACCCAAATTCATTCCATGGAGTAGGCCTCAGGAAGAATCAATGAGCTGGTGGATATGTCTAAATGAATTGAAACTTTTACCTGCTATTCAAAACTCTGTTAAAATTACAGATCAAATTCTTTGCTACATTATACAAGAATAAACCTAGGGTCCAGATTTGAAGAAGCTGCTGGGGATGATGGAGGCCAGATTTTACACTGGGTTTGAATTGGTATAACTGGGAATAGAATTTGGACCTGTAATGTAAATGATAAGATCTGCAGAGTTAAAACCAGGACTAGAACACACAGCGAGTGTCTGTATGGGATGCATAACTGCGCAGTAGCATAGTTTACTCTTGCAGTAAGCATGTGCATCTACATGTGCACATGCTTACTAGACAGTACAACTTCCTAATTGTGAGTAAATTGCTACCTGAAAATGCAAGTAGCAAATTTACTTTCAGTTAGTAAGGGCGCAGTAGCACCCATGTAGATGCCTGACTGGGAGCAAATCTGCTCCTGGTCAGCTGTCCACCAGGGGGCAGGAGATTGCTCCTGCCCCCAGAAGCTGCCTACTACCAGAGTGGGCTTTGCCACCAGAGCCCGGGCAGGGACTATGTCCCCCTGCCTCAGCCTGGCTGGGGGCTCAAAGCCCCCTATTCTGAGATGGCGATGGAGGAGTGGGTACTGGGAGATCTGTTGCCATGCCTGGCAAAATGGTTGCCCCTTTGCCTCCAATCAGCAACTTTGTGTGCCTTTGTGTAGCTGAAAATAACTGCAAACCAGGGGCATTTGTACACATGCTTGTGTCGCAGTGTTGGGCACTTGCTGCAGCACATGCAGTTGTATAAACAGCAAGATACATGTCAGCACTGAGAAAATGGTGGCAGCGCACTTTTGAACTAAAATACATCAGAGATGTTTTAGTTCAAAAGTGCACCACCACCATTTTCTGTGTGCGGATTCACATTTTCCCTTTTATACAACTGCATGCGATGCAGTGCAGTGCATTTCAGCTTGTGTGTGGAGCAGACTCGATTAATCATGAGCTGATGCGATTAATCGAGTCTTCTCTGACCTACCAGATCTCCAGCACATTGTGGGATGAAAAGTTATGTGTATAAATGCCCCAGATTATCTGGCCTGTGGTAGGGGATCCTTCAGCCTAGGGGAATCATCAGGTGGCCTAGGAACTGCTTAAAGCCACCCACTCACACTCTTTTCTTAAGTCTGATGCACCTGAGCTGAACTAAACTATCCACATATTATATTCATGGGTATCTCATGGCTAAGAGCTTCTACACAAACTTTGCCCTATTTACTTGGCTGAAAAATGAGTAAAGACATTATAATGAACTCAGCATTTGGGCTTGACCCAAACCCTATTGAGTTCAGTAATTGCCATTGCATTCTGCTCAATGTGGACCCTTTCTTAGGCTCCCAAGGCATACCATATTGGATTTTGGTTTTGCTTGGGTAATGCGTAGAGGTTACCTTCCCTAGCCACACACACAACCCCATTTTTTGAGGGGGAATTGCAGATTCATCTTCCCTTATGTTCTGTTATGATAATTAAACTGCAAATATTCTCAAAACTAAGCCGAAACACTTTAAAACCAGAGGACTGACAATCTGCCTCTCTGTATTTTTCCCTTTCACTTCATATGAATACTTCCCAGCCATTTGATATTCACTACTTTCTTTGTGATTGATAAATGTGCATTTGTGCATAGGTGATTTTTCCACCTCTCTAGTCACACCAGCTAGTATACCTCCCATTGAGGTAATGGAAAGCATCCACTGCTTATCTCTGAGCAGCACATTAAACAAAGCAACATAATGAGCTGCATTTTGTTGAGGGCTCTCCAGGTCCCCCAAATCCTTCTCAAATGTGATTGTTTATAAAACGTTTGATAAAAAATAAATGATGCTTTCATTTTCAACAAAATCTCACAGTGTTACCGGCTTTAATAACAGTTTTGACAGATGAGATTGTCATCATCTGTTTTTTCTTTGTAAAGTCTTTTTCAATAAACTGAAAATGCTTTAAACTAACAGATGTGAGTATAAAGTACGGCTGAACACAAGACATTAGGAGGTGAGGCTTACTGAATGCCATAATAAATAAATTGATGGCCATAGGAGAAGCACTCATGTTGTGGGCCCTGTCAGATTCCAATGAATCTGCTCAATTTTGCTAAATAACTTTAGCAGATTCTGGAAAAAAATATCTAATTTATGACAATGACACTAGGAGGAGGAAGAGGAGAGGAAGAAGAAAAAGAAAAGGAAGAAGAGAAGGAGGAAGAGGAAGAGGAAGAGAAAAAGGAAAAGAAATATTCCTAGTTAAAGTTTCCCTGAGCATCAGGAAGCCTATTGCATCCTGACCTTGCAAATATTTAATGAGAGTTCATGTAATTTCAGAGAAACTATTCTCATGAGTAACATTAGTCAGGTACTTGAGTGGTCATGAGATGGTCATTAACAACGGCCTATTAACCTGAAATGGGGGCTACAATTTTTGCAGTTAGGCCTAAAAATTCAAAACTGGACACCTAATAAGTGGTCTGATATCTGTAAGCGTTGAGCATCTCCTAGCCCCTTTTATTCTCAGCATGTTTTAAACTCAGGCTACTTATTTAAGCACTAAAACATGGGCTTTAGAGCCTAATTTTAGACAACCCTTTTAAAAAAAAACTCCAGTATTTTTTTAAAAACTCTGTGTTTACAGCATACCTCCTCTTATCCTCCAGCTCTAATCTGTTTAGTTTCTCTTACTGTTACAAATGAGTCTAACAGCCATCCCAGAATCAATTTGGAGCAATGTTGATGTTTGAATAACTGATGAGCCACGATTTTTTTATCAGTGAAAAGTTCAGGAATTAGAATTTCCAATGATATTCTGTTTGCTGTAAACAACTTATATTTACTGATTTGGCAAGGAGTTTTGCTTTGTTTAATGGGCTTTAAGCAATGCAATTTTAAAAGCTTGATTGCTTGTAAAAACTAATACTGTTTGTTATTTAAATTTCCCACATTATTATTTTTTCTGCTTTGCATATTTTTTCCAGGCTTCCCTCTCTAGAAAAATGAGTCACTAACATATCATGGAATCAGAGAGAAGGGACCTCCAGAGATCATCCATGTGATCACCTTGTCAAAAGCCTTGCTGAAGTCTAGCTACAATGTATCCACAGGTTTCCCTTCATCCACCCAGGTAGTTATTTTGTCAAAGAAGGAGATCAAATTTGTCTGACATTATTTGTTTTTCATGAATCCATTCTGACTGCTTGTGATCAGCCTTTCCTCCTCCAGATGCTCGCAAATGGCCTTCCTTTGGATATGCTCCAGTAACTTCCCACGTATTTCTGTAGTTACCTAGGTCCTCCTTTTTGCCTTAGCAGGTCTTTGGTACCTAAACCATCCCCCATGACTTCATTGCCAAGGGCCACAAGATCTCCTCTGTCAGTATCCTGGGATGAAGTTCATCTGGTCCTCCTGGCTTGCATTCATTCAGACTCATCAAGAGCTCTCTACCCCTCTCATTTGTTATGTCATCCCTCATCTTGTTCCCTTCCTTATCCAGATAATCCTTATTAGGTGTCTGGCTGCAGCTTACTTTTTTGTGAAGACTGAGGCAAAGTAGCTGTTGAGTAGCTCTGCCCTCTTTGCATCTTCTGCTGGAATTCCCCATGACTTGTTAACAGTGGACCCCAGGTTCCCTGGTCCTTCTTTTCTGGCCAGTACACTTATAGAACCTCTTCTAATTGTCCTCAATTTCCTTTGCTAGGTGCAGCTTGTTCTTTATCTTCGCCTTCATGACTTCATCACTGAAGGTTCTTGCTATTCCTGGTATATTTCCTTGGTGACCTGCCAATTCTTCCATTGCCTGTATGCTTTCCTTTTTCATTTATGGTATTTTAGAAGCTCCTTGTTCAGTCACACTGGTCTCTTGCCGTACTTCTTGTACTTCTATTGTGATGAAGCTTATCAGGGTCTTGGTATAATCAGCCTTTGGAGCATGAACCCAATTCATGCAGAATGCACTGCTAGAAGATAGACCCTCATCTCACTACTGCTCACACAGGAAACATTGCTAAAGTAAAAGGAATATAAGTGGGTCACCCCAACAATGCACCAATTTCTAGCTGGAATCAGAACTCATTGCTGAGGTGATATCTTTTATTAGACCAGCTAGATATCTGCAAAAAAAATGGTCTTTATCTGCAAGCTTTTGACCACAGGCACCCTTCACCAGGTATAGGAGATTGCAAAGTTCTTCTAGGTAGAAATGAAACCAATTCCTACCTGTAGTTTTATTTCTGTAGGGGTACAATTAACCACAATGAACTGGAGCAAAGTAGAAGTGTGAACTTTAAGGTATACTTGCATGACAGCCACCATCCTGACCAACCAAGAACTGAAATACAAACTTTTGAAGTTGAAAGGATGAACCCCCACAGGTAACTCACATTGATCTCATGGAGCAGATCCTCAAGGCATTCATTTCTAAGCACTTGGAGGAGAAGAAGGTGATTAGGAACAGTCAGCATAGATTCACCAAGGGCAAGTCATGCCTGAGCAACCTGGTTGCCTTCTATGAGATGATTGGCTCTGTGGATGCGGGGAGACCAGTGGATGTGGTGTACCTTGACTTTAGCAAGGTTTTTGATATGGTCTCTCATAACATTCTCATAAGGAAGTATGCATTAGATGAATGGACTGTAAGGTGGATTGAAAACTGGCTGGATCATCAGAGTCAGAGGGTAGTAATCAGTGTCTCAATGTCTAGTTGGCAGCTAGTATCAAGTGGAGTGCCCCAGGGGTCAGTTCTGGAACTGGTTTTGTTCAGTATCTTCATAAACAACCTGGAAAATGGAATGGAGTGTACCCTTAGCAAGTTCAAGATAACACCAAGCTAGGTGAAGTAGAAGATACACTGGAAGATAGGGCTAGGATTCAGAGTGACTTAGACTAATTGGGCCAAAAGGAATCTCATGAAGTTCAGCAAAAACAACTGCCGAGTCCTGCACTTAGGATGGAAAATCCCATGCACTAGTACAGGCTGGGAGCTGACTGACTGGGCAACAGCTCTGCAAAAAAGGACCTGAAAAGTCCATTCATCTAGTGGACAATAAGCTGAATATAAGCCAAAAGTGTACCCTTGTTGCCAAGAAGGCTAACAGCATACTGGGCGGCACTGGTAGGAGTGTTGCCAGCAAGGTAAGGGAAATGATTATTCTCCTCTATTCAGCACTGGTGAGGCCACATCTGGAGTATTGTGTTCAGTTTTGCCTCACCTCCCTCCCACTACAGAAAAGATGTGGACAAATTGGAGAGAGTCCAGTGGAGGGTGACAAGAATGGTGAGGGGACTGGGGGACATTACTTCTAAGGAGAGGCTGAAGGAACTTCGATTATTTAGCCTAGAGAAGGGAAGACTGAGAGGGGATTTAATAGCAGCCTTCAACTACCTGAAGTGGGGGGTCAAAAGAGGATGTTCTCAATGGTGGCAGATGACAGAACAAGGAGAAACTGCTTCATGTTGCAGCAAGGAAAGTTTAGGTTAGATACTAAAAAAAACTGTCTCACTAGGAAGGTACTGGAATTGGTTACTGAGAGAGGTTGTGGACTATCCATCCTTGGAAGTTTTTAAGACCTACTTAGACAAAGCCTTGCCTGGGATGATCTAGTTGGGGTGGTTCTTCTTTGAGCAGGGGGTTGGACTAGATGACCTCCTGACGTCCCTTCCAACCCTAATTTTCTATGATTCTATGATCTCCATCAAAGAACAGCAACAGAACCACGTTCTTTGTGGAGTGCTCACAAAGCAGGGTGGGGGGAGCACATAACACACACAGAACCATGGATGACATACCTCCTCCAAACAAAGGAAGTTTGCTCTAAGCTTTGGAAGTCCACAGCAGTTAAATTATGGGTAAAGTTTATGTGACAGCTTCTCGCTTGGCTAATTTACTGCAGCAAAAACCATAAGATTTCCAACTATCCCGGTACTGTAAGAGTTCAAGTCCTGATGAAAGTTAAACAAATCTGTGCTTAGGCACTTTTGGAACCCCCAAACTGCAGTAATCCTTAATAAAATGCCAAATTAGGTAACTGGTTATGAATGAAATAAAGTACTCCTCAGCAACCTGGGTTGGGCAAGTGGGGCATGCATCCCAGGTGGCACCTAAGGCGATGGGTACCTCATGCTTCTTTCACTTTTCAGCAGTAGAAAGCAGCCAGTGCAGTCAGTGTGGGTCATACAGCACAAGTATTCTGGGAATCATAGAATCATAGAATAGTAGGACCAAGAGGGACCTGTAAGATCAAGTCCAGTACCCTGCCATGGGCAAGAGGTAGTTGGGCTCAAATGAGCTCAACAAGGTGCTTGTCCAGCCTCCTCTTGAACACCTCCAGGGATGGCAACTGCACCTCCTCTGCTGGGAATGTTTTCCAGATTCTAGATTCCCGTATGGAAAATAAGTTTTTCCATATGTCCACCCTAAATTTTCCCTCAAGTAGCTTGTGTCCATTGGAACTTGTCCTCCCAAGAGGTGCCTTTCTGAAGAGTTACTCCCCTAGATCTTGGTGTTCACCCCTGACATACTTGTAGGCGGCTATCAAGTCACCTCTCAGTCTTCTCTTACTCAGACTGAACAAACCCAGCTCCTGGAGTCTATTCTCCATCCCCTGATTATATGGGTAGTCCTTCAATGTACCCTTTCAAGCTTATCCACATCCTTCCTACAGCTGTGGCCTCACCAATGCTGAATAGAGGGGGAGGAGCACCTCTCTGGATCTCTTGGCAACATATCAGCTGAGGCACACCTGACTTCTGTTTGCCCTGCTGGTGACTTCATTGCACTGGTGGCTCATATTCACCTTCTGGTCAACTGTCACCTCCCTAGGCCCCTTTCAGATGCAGTGTCAGTCAGTGGATTGTCACTCATTGTATAGTTATGATGAGGGTTCTTCCTACCCAGGTGAAGGACCCAGCACTTGTCCCTATTGAACCTCATCTGATGGCGTTGAGCCCATAGAACCAGCCTGTCAAGGTGTGGATCCTTACCCCGTTCCCTGATGTGTCTGCATTTCCCCACAGCTTGATGTTATCTGCAAACTTAATCATTGTGCTTTCCACAGTTCATAGTTTTGCAGAGCACCAGTGGCATTCACAGCTACTGAGGCTGTGGGGGCTAGGGACAATTTTTGTAGCTAAAATCAGAATTTTTTTGCCCCCTGGAAATGGGCTGCAGCAACCAAAAAAAGAGGATGAAAGTTCCCCCCGGCTGCTTCAAACGCTACTGCTCCTCTAGAGAACTACAATTCCCAGAATCCCTTTCACTGCTTCTTCTCAAGTCTCTACACCACATTTGACCATTTTGTTACACATGCTTGTGCTCATTTATTGTACTTTGTGAGGCCTTTCATGGTAAACGTGCCCTCAAACAGTAGGCATTGTTGCGTAGACAAAGAGGAATGCCACAGTCACAGATGGTTGAACCCGTGGTAAAGCCCCACTTCTTCATTAGTTCCTTGAAACATCCAACTCTGGTATGTAGACTGTTGAGACATAACCACCTTTGCCATGGTTCATCAGCCCCTGGTGGTAAGAACTCAGCTGCTGGAAGGTCCATTTTTCTTCTGTCATGTATTTTCTTCAGCCTCTCACTCCACATCTGTAGTCATGTCTTCTTGTGTGTGGCATTGAGAGGTTGGGTGTTGGTGAGGAAGCTCCTGTGTAACTTCAGATATTTGTGTGCTGTGGGATAGACATACAGCCGGTGTCTCACGTCTTCAGTTTGTCTCAATCATTGTATCCTGAGGCCACTGCTCTTCTGATGTCAGGTGGAGTACATGTTGTTTACAGCAGGTACACATTGTTTAGGCTGGTAGGCTTCAGACATCCTGTGGTGTGTCGGCAACTGTCATTCAGAAGATCCTGCTTTCACTGCTGCTTGCTGCTGTGCCCAAAAGCCAGAAGACATTGTGGGTGGGGGAGGAGTGGGAGAGAGGATGCCCTGGGAACATTTTTCCCATGCTATGCCTCTGGTACCCACATACCTGAAAGTTATATTTCAAGAATAATCATGGCTACAGGCAAAAGCCAGAATAAAGCAATGCTTTTTCTATTATTTTCTGGAAGTTAACCACAAACTCAGGTCCTGTCTGAGGCACAAGGGAATTCTAAGGCTTAAGCTCAGGTTCTGTCTAAGGAGAGGGCTATTCAAGCCTATAAATGCCCTACCTTTCCTTCCAAGCATTGTATCTGGGACTGTAAATCATAGAATCATAGAAAATTGAGGTGGGAAGGGATCTCAGGAGGTCATCTAGGCTAACCCCCAACCCAAAGCAGCAGCATCCCCAACTAGATTACCCTCTCAAAACTTTGTCTAGCTGGCTCTTAAAAACCGCTAAGGATAGAAATTCCACACCCTCTCTTAGGAGCCTATTCCAGTGCTTTACTACCCTCCCAGTGAGAATGTTTTTTCCTAATAACTAACCTAAACTTCCCTTGCTGGAACTTGAGACCATTGCTGCTTGTCCTGTTATCTACCACCACTGAGAAGAGTCTAGCTCCATTCTCTTTGATACCATCCTTCAGGTAGTTGAAGGCTGTTATTAAATCACCCCTCACTCTTCTCTTCTCCAGACTAAATAAGCCCAGTTTCCTCATCCTCTCCTCATAAATCCTTTTCTCTAGCTGTGTAACCATCTCCGCTGGACTCTCTCCAATTTGTCTACATACTTTCTGTAGTGGGGGGCTCAAAAGTGGATACAGCCCTCCAGATGTGGCTTAACCAGTGCTGAATAGAGGGGAATAAACTCTTCCCTTGATCTGCTGGCAATGATCCTACTAATGCAGCCCAGCATGCCATTAACGTGCTTCACAACCAGGGCACACTGTTGGCACATAGCTTATTGTCCACTGTAACCCCCAGGTGAGCTGCTGAGCTAATGAACTACTGCTTAGCCAGTTGGCCCCCAGTGTATACCAGTGTATACCAGTGCATGAAACTATTCTGTCTCAAGTACAGGACCTTACACTTGTAAATTTCAGCTGCTTTCAAATGTTATCAGTGTGTATTGAGAAAGGGGAGAATTCTCTGGTCACAAGGGGTGCATGGACATGTAATAACTCTCTGGCAGTTAAGCCAGCTTAACATTTTTAAGTCAACTTAACTGTCACTTATGTGGAGCAAAATCGACTTAAATGAGGCTCAAGATGATACACCTCCAAGGTATATTATCTTGAATTGTATTAGTTAAGTTGACTTAGCTCACAAGATGGCTGCCACCGTAACAAGGAGCTGTCTGTGTGTATGCCCTGATGTGGCTTAACTTAAGTGGACTTAGTGAAGTTAGTTTAGTTAAGTCACTTTCTTTTTATTCAACTTAGTATGTGTGTATATGTGTACACACCCTGGGATGCAAAGCGTATAGGGCTGTTGAGATCAAGAACAATACCTTAAATATTAGTGTAGTGTAATGAAACACTGTTTCATTACAATGTTTTATCAATTTTTAAGTCATCTAAGCAACTACACCCTAATTTACTTGCTGAATAGGTGTTTATAACCAACACTTAACCATTTAAAGACTTTGACATCTCCTTGTTTTCTTAGGTTGGTCACTACAGGTGCCTGTACATGAGTGCAGAGGCTGCTCTGATGTGCTGTAATTACAGCATGTTGAAGCAGACTCGAATGGAGTCAGCAGGAGTGTGGTTATTATCACACTCCATCAGACTCCTGCACCTCATGTGTCACTGTCTCCAGGCTTCAAAATGGCAGTGGAGATGATTGAACTAAAGCTTATCAAACGAACTTTAGTTCAAGTGTCCCTGCCCCTGCCACCATTTGAAGCATGGGGATGCTGATGCATAAGATGCTGCGGCACTTTAATTAGAGCAGCTCTTGGAGCCACTCTAATTAACGCACCCCCCAGAGCATGCATAAAAGTGCCCTACATTCTTTTTTACATTCCAGAGTAGATCTAGCCACCAAACAATCCTTAGTGGGGGCGTATTTCCTACCATACTAAAATAGTTTCTAGTTTAGCCACTGACTGTATGCGCTTAGTATGTGTAGATATGCAATTTATATGATAGACACCCAAGGGTGATGTCACATGTTCAGTTGCAACAGTTGTAAATCATTAAAATATAGTGAACTGTGTTAAGAGGTAACCCTCACCTGAAAGAGAGCAATTTTGCAATACCACAAGGGCACATAATACATGCTAAACTGTCTGTGTGCATCTACTCATGTTTTAACCTTATTTAGTAAGTGTTAATGATTGAATGATTGAATATGTGACACTATGCCCTAATAGCTGGTTACTACTGTAATACAAGGAATAATAAAAGACAAATAAATAAACCATAGTGGAGAATCTTAGTTCATGACTGTGGTTCTATACACGTGCATTGAGAATGCTCTGATGCATTGTAATTACATCGCATTGGAGAAGACTCGATTAATTGAGTCTGCTGGAGCATGGTAGTTACCACACTCCAGCAGACTCCAGCATCATGTGTATCAGCAACGCCATGCTGAAAAATGGTGGTGACGGTAGTTTAATTAAAGCCTCTTCAACGAGCTTTAGTTAAAGTGCCCCTGACATCATTTTCCAGCACAGGGATGCTGATACATATGACACTGCAAGCACTTTAATTAGAGCAACTCTTGGAGCAACTCTAATTAAAGTGCCCTCCCCTCACCTCCCAGACCATGTGTATAAAATTCTGGTTTAGTACTAGTGCAATACAAATGAAGCAATAAAACAATAATAATATCAATAAAGTTATTAGTATGCTAATATAATAGGTCAGTATAGGAAAGAAAAAGTCAATGAAATAAAAGCATGTCATCATAAACGTACAAAAACCAAGTTATTTGGGACTATTGATTCAATAAGTGAAAACTTAAATAAGACTTTGGAAAATAAATTTTTTGAGAGATAACGACTCCGCTGAGATCTTGTCAGACACAGGCAAGGCTCAACAAGGACAAATTCTCAATCTGGAGCATCTTGGATCTTTATGTAAATTCTTAAAAGGTATGTTATATTTATTTTTATTTGATGTTTTATTAGAGTCCCAGAGATTCAGTTGAAACAACCTTCCATTGTTACAGTTTTTATATCTTGAGATATCTCTATCTCAGATTCTCTTTTCAAACTCAGAATGCTGTTCATTAAATTCTTTCTTCTATGGAGCCATAAATGCAGTAATCTAGATCCTGATAAAGGCTTTAAAGCTATCCCACAGGATACTTGTGGTTGGAGCTGATGGAACATTAGTGTCAAGGAAGCATATTATTTGAATCTCAATATAATTAATAAACCCTTTCTTTCCCCCACAGGAATGAACTAAATCTCCAACTCTTGTTTGTGTTGAGGCAAAAGATTTAGTTACCTCTAACAGAAAAGGAGAAAAAAGATGAAAAAAGTGTTTAAATATTTAACAGTTTAAACCCAACATAAATTGAAGATCTGAATAAAAAAAATCAGCCCAAGTATATTTGTATGAAACTGGTGAACAGAAGGAATATACATGCTCAGAGGAATAGATTTTATGCCAAACATCAATCAATCCCAGCTTCGAAGCCTATTTATAATACTGTGGGGGTTCTGGACGGTTGCACTTCACACTGTGAGGACCAATCCATAACATTATCTATTGAACAATTGAAGTCTTTACAAATAATTAAAACTCTGTTTGAAAATGGATGCGTTTTTCACAGCTTTTTGTGTCTATGCACTGGATCAAAGATATTTGTGTGTGTAAATAATGACTAGTTAATGCTGAGAGCCTGTAGGCCTACTTTTTTTGCAGCAGAACTTGGTCACCGCTGTGTAAAGTAGTTCCCTGTAGCTGTCCGGCCATCAGCGCAGACAAGTACTTACATTCAACATGGGCTTGAATCTACTCTCATTTAAAGAAATAAAACAGTAATACCACTGAAGTTAATGGAGTTACACCCATGCAAATCTGGGAGGAGAAGATAAAGCATATGTGCAAATTGTTTCTTTCTCCTATAAAATACAGGCTGGGAATGACATAAACTGCAATAATTGGTCTGATGTCCGAAAATTAATTTAAGAGTTATTGTCTGGATATATATCTGAACCTGAAAAAACTGTCTTGTTTTGCTGGAATAAATCATGACACATAACTAACTAATGATGGAAGGTAATCAATGTGTGTCTTTGCTAGAGTTGTGTAGAACTCATCACAGATTGACAAAATTGGTAGATGTAAAAGAGATGTCTGGGTCCCATTAATGATTGAGCTACTTGAGGAAAGATGGACCAAATGAAATGAGCTAACTAAAAACCAATCATTGTTGTCACTTTCAAAGTATGCTGTTTTTACTGTAATAATTGTACTATACCTATAACTATTCTTATTGTTTGTACTATAAAAAATTATAGTCTAAATAACCTCAGCCCTCTTGGTACTTTCTTGATTTGTACAGCTGACATCCTTGTTTCTGTTATTTGTCTAAGAAAAGAACTAGTTTGGTCAATAGTTTGGTTTACTTTGGATAGGTAATGACCTGGGCTCATTAAAAAATGCATCCTACTCCTAAATGGGCAAAGCTTGTCTCAATACACCTTCTTCTATATATGGAGAGGGCCCTAGATATAAGAAAGCTAGTGAGATTCACCTATGCAGAGAGAAAAGGCTTGGGGAGCTAGTGCAGTGACTGCATGCAATGTGTGCTTCAGCACACAGCTTGACATGGGTATTCTGAATGCACATGAATGTGATCTTTTGAGACCAGAGTGCCAGACAAGCTTTTGCATCCTTCACTACCAATTCACCAGTCCCTTCCCACACACCCAGATCCATCACTCCAGTAATATTGTTAAGGATAAGCTCAGGTTAACTATGTAAGCTGTTCCATTAAAGTTAATAAATTGCTTGAAGTTAGGCAGGTGCTTAAGTATCTTATCCTAGATCAGGACCTAAAAAAGAAGCAAGCTACTGCTCAGTTTAAGCTTATATGGATTAAAGCTTTAACAAATACATGATAATAGGAATCACATTTCAAAGGCAACTTCCTGTTACTTATTAACATTTTTAAAAAGGTTAAATAACTTACTATTGTATTACCATTATTGTTAGCAGCACATATTCTATTGTTCCAGATGGAATTAACTACAATTAAATAGTGCAATAGAACAAAAATAAAATCCACAAAATACATGCCAGATGGCCCAACCAAAATTGTGCAATCTGATATAATAGTAATAATAATAATAATAATAATTGTAGTAATCGTAGTAGTACTAGGAGTAGTAGTGGCAGCAGCAGCAAACCACAGCTTTCAGTTTTTACTTGCCTATCAAAAAATCCAAGAAAAAAATAATTTTATAAAAGACCAAGAATTAAACATTTAACTTTCCATTATGGGAAAGTCCAAACAATTTTTTTTTTTTTATATATATACATCAAGGGGTTGTTAGCTTGAGCACCTCCATACGGTGGTGGGTAGCACAATGAATAGTAGTGGAGAGATACAAAAACCACAAGCCATTCAGGCATTTATAAATCACCACAAACAAGCAGCTAGTGCAGAGCACATAATGCAAGTGCACTTGCATATGTGGTACATAATTTAGCAAGTGACCATTCAGAAGTTGTACTTACTTCAGCTCCTAGGGTACCTGTAGACATGCAGGGGTGCTTCTCTAGTGCGCTGTAATTACAGTGCATTGGAGCAGACTTGATTAATTGAGTGTGCTGGAGCGTGTTGGGGGGGCAGGGGAGGAGCAGGGAAATGACTGAGCAGGTGGGGGGAAAGGCAGTGAGTGGGTGCACGGAGCGCAGCGACAGCCAGGCAGGAGTGCAGGGCAGCAGGAGCATGGAGCTGGGATTGCCAGGGGCTCTATGCAGCTGGGCTGGAACCCTCCTCTCCCTGCTTGAGAAGCACCGCCTGTCTCCATAGAGTCCCTGGCACCGTGTGGTTCCCAAGTGCAGCACCAAGACTGCAGGAGGAGCTGGAACATGGTGCCAGAGAAGCTGGGGATGGTGGGGAAGTGGCAGGAGAAGAGCAGCAGTGGCAGATGGGGGACAAGTGGCAGCAAGCGGGAGCACGAGGCACACATTAGTGCCCCAGGGCCAGGAATGGCAGTAGCACAGAGACCGGGTTTGCAGGAGCGCTGGTGGGGCTCTGCCTGTCACAGGGGGTGGGGGGTGGGCAGGCTGTGGGCAAGCCACAACCCTCCCCAGCCATCCCCCCACACATTCACAGCCGCCCACAAAATCCATACCCACCCATACCCCACACTTATCCACCCACCAAATAATCCCATACACCCCTCCCCCTACCCTACATACCCCCCAAACCTATACACACCCCACAAATCCTCCACACCCTCCTACAATATACAAGAGTAAGATTTCATTTTAAGCCATTATACTATCAGCTCTATGTACACTACACAAATGCATGTAAATCAGGACAAAAAAAATTTTTTAAATTAAATTAATGAATTTTGTAGTACATTTGATTTTTAGACTATAATTTGGTATTTTTCTGGTTCAGAGATAGCAAAACTCTTTGCTGAAAGGAGTAATTCTGGGGGATGGGGGGGAACTTCTGGTGTCAAAGGTCAGGTGTTAGGGAGTGGGACTTCTGGTCCCAAGATGGCAACCACGGGGTGGGACACCTGTCAAGGGGCAGAGTTGCCCATGTGGCCCTCGATGACTTGCCAAAACTTGGTAAGCTGCCCTCCACCCAAAATAATTGCCCACCCGTGTTATACGGTTTGCCTCCTTGCAGAGGGGCTGGCAGGGACAAGCCTAAGCCACAAGCACCCTGGTTAAAAATTACTGATGTAGGTTCAGGGGCTGATCATGCATGCACTAAAGGCAAGCTCAAAGCTCTAGAAGACTGAAAAATGTTCCTTGGTCATAGGTGCTAAATAAGCCAGCAGCAGCAGCCAAATATTTGGCAGGACTACCAGGATACAAATCCTTATTACAGAACAATAAGAGGTTCAAACATAAACTTCACTAACTCCTTCAGTTGTCTCCCCAGACTGACCAACATTAACCTTCAATCTTACATAAATCAACTGAGTTGAGTATCAGACAACAAGGCCTCATGGCCTCATTCATGCTCCAGTCACATTCAAACTTTTGGCCATTGAATCAGTAAATTCATGTGAGATTAGAACAAAAGGCCTGATTCTACTTACATTGGTGTACTGCCACTGATTTCAGTGGAGTTGCCCCTAATTTTCATTGAAGAATCAAGACCATGGATTGTGGTTTGGATTGTCGATTGTACTCACTCAAGTCTAAGATGAGGCTTTCCCCACCTCATTCATTATGGAGAAGGGGAACCCTAGATTTGATCATCCAAGATTTGAGTACAGGCCAGAAAAGCAGCACCTGTTGCTCTTTCCTTTTCTTTTCCATTAGGCATATGTAATTCTTTCCCCCTTTTTTCTTTATTAATTTTTAGTAACAGAGAGGTAAGGGATAACATGAAAGCTCTGCAGCTAGCCAGCAGCTTCAATGGCTTCCATGTTTGCATCCCCTGCAAACTTGGTACTTGGGCTGTTACCCCAGTTGCCCTCCTTCCCCTTGTGGCACCAGTGAGTAGACCTTTTGTTTTTCCCTTGCTTTTTTCCACTAGCATCAACTATTAACACCAGCAGTTAAGGACCTGCACACAACACACTTAGGCCAGTATAATTTACATCAGTTTTATCTAACAATGTAAACTACACTGGAAGCTGGGTAGATTTCATAGATTTCATAGACATTAGGTCTGGAAGGGGCCTCAGAAGATCATCGAGTCCAGCCCCCCACCCGAAGGGCAGGAAGTCAGCTGGGGTCATAGGACCCCAACAAGATAAGCATCCAATCTAGTCTTGAAGGTGTTTAATGTAGGTGCTTGAACCACCTCTGATGGCAGGCTATTCCAGACCTTGGGGGCTCGGACAGTAAAGAAATTCTTCCTGAAACGGTCTTGTAGTAGTTTATAACCGTTCAACCTCGTCATCCCTTGGGGCGCTCTAGTGGATAAACGTTCCCCCAGATCCTGGTGGTCACCCCTGATAAACTAATAGGTGGCCATCAGGTCACCCTTGAGCCTGCGCTTTTCCAGGCTAAAGAGTCCCATGGCTCTCAGCCTGTCCTCGTAAGGTCTGTTTTCCTGACCTCTGATCATGCGCGTGGCTCTTCTCTGGACTCTCTCAAGCTTCTCCACATCCTTTTTGAATTGTGGAGCCCAAAACTGGACGCAGTACTCCAGCTGCGGCCTCATCAAGGCCGAGTACAAGGGGAGAATGACGTCCCAGGATTTTCTTGAGAAGCATCTATGGATGCAAGCCAGCATTTGGTTGCTTTAGCCGCAGCATCGCATTGGAGACTCATGTTCATCTTGTGGTCAATGATGACCCCCAAGTCTCTTTCTTCCGTAGTGCTATACAACGTAGCACTGCCAAGCCTACAAGGATGCTGCGGGTTTTTAGAGCCTGGGGCTGTGCTGCAGGTTTTTGGAGCCTGGGGCTGTGTTGATCTTGTCCCCTGACCCTGACTGGGCTACTTTCTCTCCCAACTACTGGCACCAGACAGGGGAGCACCACCCTTCCACAGACCCATTAGCCACCCATGATCCTCCAGCCTCCCAGACCCACCAGGTCTTCCTCTCTCAACTGAATTACCTCCAGCTGCCAGCACTTGCATGCACCACTTCCATCTCAGGTTTAGGCAGCTTAGTTTAAACCACCTAAACCTCAGCTGGGTGCCACAAATGTTTATTTGTCCCTTAGAGTTTTGACACGATGAGGGCAGCTACATGTCAGTGATGTAAGAGTTACATTGGCAGAGCGTTGTATGCTGTGGTTGCGTCTGCATGAGATGTTAACCATCCACTTGTTACTGCGCAGTTATTTAGTACTAAATGACTACACGGTAACCCAAGTTACTGCACAGTAGCACTGACAAATGCCTCTTTCATGATGCAATGCTGCCGTGCAGTAGTATTAGGCTACTGCACAGTAGCATCAGGGTTGCCACACAACACTACTGTGCAGTAGGTCTGTGCGAAGTGGCTAGTATTCACTTTGGATTCAGATTCGGCCGATTCAGAGCACAGTGATTCAATTCAGTAATTCAAATCACTGTCCCAAATCAATCTGGCTGAATCTGATTCAGAGATTTGGCTGCTGCCGAATCAACTGAATCTCAGAATCACAATGGCCCCATCCCCTGCCTGCTCTCCCAGCCCTGCCCAGCCCAATTCCCAGCTCTTTGGAAAAAAAAGCCCTCACTCACCAGCTACTGCCAGGTGGGGGGAGGGGGTGATTCCTGCTGCTCCCCACTGCCCCACACCACATTGGGAGGCTCTGTCATGAGCACCCTGACTCCAGCCTGCTCTCTCAGCCACTTCATGGCTGCCCTGCCTGCCACAGCTGCCAGCCCTTTGGGAAAAAAAAAACCCAAACAAACCCTGGACTCACCAGCTGCTGCCAGGTGAGGAGGTGATCCCTGCTGCACCCCATTGCCCCATGCTGCATGAGGGGCTCTTCCATGAGCCACCAGAAGCCCCAAGGCTCCTGCAGCATCTGGTGAGCCCGGGGTTTTTGGGTTTTTTTTTTTAAGGGCCGGGAGCTGGGGCAGGCCGGGCAGCCATGGTGGGTGCTAGGAGAGCAGAAGGGGATTGGAGGGCTAGTGGAAGAGCTTCCCCATGCAGCACAGGTCAGTGGGGGGCAGCAGGGATCACTCCCCGCCTGGCAGCAGCTGGTGAGTAGGGATTCTTTTTAAACAACCGGGAGCCAGATGGGGCAGCCATGGGGCAGGGGCTGGGACAGCAGGCAGGGGTCAGGGGTGTTCAGAGGGCCTGGGGAAGCAGGCAGGGGATGGGGCCTGACAGAGGTCCCTCCCATGGTCCCCTCCCCCCTCCTCCAGCCCCATCTCCCTGGCCCGCTACTTACCAGCATGGAGTCCTGGTCCAGCTTCCTGCTGCAGCCAGCAGGGACTGCCCAAATCGCTGAAGCTCTCCAAATCTTTTCTGAATTGATTCAGAGAGCTTCGAAGCAATTTGAACCTTTTAACTGGTCCTCTGATTCAATTCAGATTTGGAGATTTGGCCATCAAATTGGGCCAAATCTCCTCGGAATTGAATCAGCACCTGAAGCTTCATACCGCCCTACTGCACAGTAGTATTGGGCTACTGTGCCATCAGTGTCTCATGTAAATGTGGTCTGTGTGCCTGCCACTTACTAATTCTGGCTTAAAGCTGATTATATTGGTGCAAATGTGTAATTTATCCAAACCTCAAGTTAACTATTCATTGCAGAGCAGCAGAGGGAGCCAATATGAAAGCATTTGCACACTCAAAATGTGACTTTTAAAACTTTCTCTGCAATTAAAAAATATCATCATCACTCAGTCACCCAGACAAAAGCTTGTAATAACACCACTACCACATATGTGTGTGTGTGGACACATACACACACACACACACACACACACATTATATATATATGTGAATGCAGAATTAATTATGTATGGCTTTGATAGGAATTCATACACACACACACACATGAATTCCTATCAAAGTCATACACAACTCTGAGGGATATCCAGCTATCCAGATAACCTTAAAAGCATGTAAGTGGTTATATGAAAGCACTAAGGTAGTAACATGCTTAGATTCAAGGTATCATTTGCCCTTTATTTCTATCATGTTCTGTGTCAAACTAAATCCTTCACACTGGTATCACCTGCCTTTTAATTTTATTCCACACGGAGACATAATCCATGTTTCTTCATTAATCCTTCATAGGGGAAGCAAGTGATTTTAAAACTTTTTAAATACATTGGAGTGAATCTTTACAAGATGATTTGCAAAGCAAAATTAAACAACAAGATTTTTTTTCAAGGAATTTCCAAATAAGTACTACATAAAAATAATAAAATAAAAATAAGGGGAAAGGAAGGGAAAGAGAAATTATACTTCCATCAGTCAATACTACAGATATAAACTGCCTTTTACTTTTGGAAGTTTAACATCCCAGTCTGGATCTCAACTGGTCAGGCTCAAGTGGCTGGAACCAAAAACTCAGGTCTCAAAACTCCAAAACTTCAATAAAGTTTGAATCTAGTTTGAATCTAAATGTCACAGCTTGGGCCTGTTATGGTTTTGTACACATAGAGAAAAAGATGTTAAAATATTTTTATGCAAAGATAACAACAAAGAAATAATAAGCAGGTATTCTATGAAAGCACACAGACTGGATTATTGAAGCAGGGAGCTGTGTTAGTTTGAAGTCAAGCAGAAGGTAAGGCAGGGTGGCACCTTAGGGTGTTTTTACACGTGCTCCAGGGGCAGGGGGTGCTTTAACCAGAGTGGTTCTGAGAGCCGCTCTAATTAAAGCACCTGGAACGTCTTGTGTATCAGCGTCCCCGCGCTTCAAAATGGAGGTGGGGACACTTGATCTGAAACTTGTTGAACAAGCTTTAGTTAAAATGCCCCCACTGCCATTCAGAAGCCCAGTGACAGACACACGAGATGTGGAGGCTGGCTGGAGTGCGGTAATTACCACACTCTAGCAGACTCGATTAATCGAGTCTGCTCTGATGCATTGTAATTACAGCACATCAGAGCAGTCTCCACACTCCTGTACAGGCACCTTTAGAGACTAAGTGGTAAAGAAAGGCAAGGGCTATTGTAGGCAGCAACCTACTTTTCCATCCTGACAACTCTGACCAGCCATGAATTCCCAAATTTCAGTGTGTGGGGACTGGAGTGAGGAAGTACTTAATGCAAGACTGTAAATTCTTGAAAACATTTTCCTCTGAGCTTCCCCAGGCATACTTAGCCAGATTTTTGCAGAATGACCTGGTTTCAGGTGCAGGTTGTCCATTTCATTGGGGAGCTGTTGCTTGTGTTGTCTATCGCTGACTTTGTACCACTTCTCTTACAGTTTAATTTTTGTGGTTTCACTAATGTGCTAGGAAAAGCAAAAACTGGCTTATTCCTTGGAAGAAATGTTGATGCTCTGTCTTAATTTCTGTAATGACATTTGATATTATGGTGATGAGTATCTTAGAAATACATATGATAATCATTATAATCAAGCACATGTGTCTGGAGAATGTATAGGTACATTTTATAAATTAGAAAATAAACGTGTTAAAGAAAGACTTCTAATATTAATTTCCAATTTTAAAGGCTCAGATCCAAACCCCTCTCCCCCCCCCATTTAAAAGCATAAAGTGGGGGGATTAGGTGATATTTAGACACCTACATCCAAAATCGTGATCCTTAAAACCTGTTTTCAGCTGCTGCCTTGTTGGCCTTACCTCATTTAATGCATTGGTTTTTAACATTTGATAGTTCCCATGCCCCTAAAATTCTACTTCTGTGTCTGCCCAAAAGCACCTCATTCATAGGATGAAACAACTTGAGATCTACTTCATGCCTAAGACTTATTGGGATCCACAAACCAGGCATTCCCCTGGCCATCTTCCCTGAGGGCACCAATCTTGTAGGCCATTCCTGGAACATGATGACCAGTCTAGCTCTGCACAAAATGCAACATTGGCAACCACAGCAGAGGGAGAAGGTAGTGGTGCACCCCCGCCTTGGCCCAGTCATTTAGTGGTTACCCTGAATGGATCCAAGGAACGTACGGTTGGAAGGAACCTCATGAAATCATCTGGTCCAGCCCTCTGCTCAAAGCAGGATCATCCCTGACTAAGCCATCCTAGTCAAGTGTTTGTCTAACCTGCCCTTTAAATATTTCAGGGCTAGGGATTTCACAGCTTCCCCGGTAGACTGTTCCAGTGCCTGACCACTCTTATTGCCAAAATCTCTTCCTAATCAATATCCTAAAATCCCTCTGCTGCAGTTTGAGGCCATTGCTCCTAGTCCTGTCCCCTACAGATACAGAGAAAAGACTGTCCTCTTTGCAATTGCCCTTTCGGTATTTGAAAACTGTTATTAAATTCCCCTTAGTTTTCTCTTCTCCAGATGAAATGACCCTAGTTCTTTTAGGCTTTCCTTCTAAGTCTTGCCTCCCAGTCATTTTTATTGTTCTGTGCTGGACTGCACCAAAATGTCCACAACCTTCTTGAAGTCCGGGGCCCAAAACTGGACACAGAACTTCACGGGAAGTCCCACCACTGTTAGGCAGAGTAGAATAATCACTTCCCCTGATTTTCTCCTGTTATTGAAACCTGGTATGCAGTTGATTTTTTTTCTTTTTTCTTTTTCTTCCCAATAAGAGCACACAGTTGTCTCGTATTCAGTTTATGACCCACTCTAATGCCCAGATCCTTCTTTTCAGTACCACAGCCTAACCAATCATTCCCCAGTCTGTGTTTGTGCATGCAATTATTTCATCCTCAGTGCAGGATTTTGCACTTGCCCTTGTTGAATGTCAGCAGAGCTGGTATCATTTCTCCAGTTCATTCAGATTGTTTTGGATTCTAGCCATACATGCCAAACTATCTGCAACTCCACTCAACTTGGTGTCACTTGAAAGTTTGCTAAACATGTATTTAATCCCATTATCCAAAATCATTAACGGGGATGTTAAACAACCCCAGACCTAGGACAGACCCCTGGGCATCCCACTTGACACCTCCTCCTAACTAGATACTGAACTATTGTTTTGTTGAGCAAGATGATTCAAGAAGATATGTATCCAGCCTACAGTACTTTCATCTAGTCTGAATTTCCTCAGCTTATTATTGAGAATGTTATGGGAGACATGAGAGTCATGAGGAGAAAGGTCTTTGAAGGAAAAGGTCTAGGTGTCTAGGTGTCTATCTTCAAGAGAGTTTTGTGCTTTGAACACACTGCTTTTGTGAATACCATTTTGTATGGGGAGTTTAGGCCTCTAATTTATACTCCAAATTTTATTCTGGGGGCCAGATATCTAAAAGTTAGGTACTGTAGCACTGGCCATTGTGCTGCACAAGTCTTTCCAGATCTGTGCCTAAAACTCTCTCTATAAGCACAGCCTCAGTTCAGCTTTTTGTATTTGGCACATTTTTTTACCCTTGCAATTAAATACAAATGCAAACCTGAGGGTGCAATTTCTTTCCCCCACAATTGTACCCACTTAAGACTTGTTCCAAATCCTGTGAGGTCATTGGGGAAACTACCATTGATCCAAACAGAAAGCTCCTCATTCACTTTATTATCTATTACATCTACGGAGCATTGGAAAGGCAGCAGAAGGTGTGCAGGATGATAAAATGGCCATTTTTTTTTCAGTTGGGCAAGGCAAATTTTACCTTACAGACACTACAGGCAAGATCCTTGGTCGATTCTTCAGTATAGCTAAAACAATTTGTACCAGCTGAAGATCTGGAGCTATATTTTTAGGCAGGTACAGGATTTTGTGATCAACAATTTCAACCCTGAACTAGGTGGTTTATTACAACACTAATAGAGCCTAAAATGCTAACAAATTCTCTACTGTAACACGTAATAAACCAAGTGCGCAGTATTCCATGCAGATTTTATAGACTGACATGGGGGGAAATGCAAACTAACTCTAAGAAAACATTTTTATATAATAAAGCCTGAAACCACCAGACTTTGGGATTATTTGGTCCGCTAAATTGGAGAACTGAACTTTACATAAAAAAGGACCCCTGGCTGGAATGTTGATAAGATGAAAGGCTATATGTTTCTACCATACTATACAGCCTATTGATTTTATAAGTCATCAATGTATATTGTGTGTCTATACTATTAACAGGACAAGCAGGAGGTGCTTATAGTTATTTGACTGCATAAGCCAGTTGTCCCATGCTGTGCCCTATGGGAAGCCACTGATTCTTACACTTGGAGCAGGGACAATGCAACTTAATCAGACTGACAGGAAACAGGCAGCAATTACAGTGTGCAGCTACATCTGCTGGGTTCCACTTCACTGAAGGAAGAGTTATCTCAATTTTAATGTACATCCCTTTTTCATGTTTCATTTAACCTCTGCTGTATTATTAAACACATCAAAATATAATGACAGTCGTTAAAAAAGAAAAAGAGAACATTTTGGGGATATTTTGGATTCGACCCCCTATATCTGCAATTTAATGACATCAGCTTTGCTTTCCTGTAACACTTTACAGCAGTGGAAGATTAATTGAGAATATAGGTTTTTGTTTTAAAATAGAAAGTACAGACCCAGTCTTGCCTCTTGTAAAGTCAATGGCAGAACTGCCATTGATTCAGTGAAAACAGGAGCTGGCCTTGTGTTATTATATGTTGTTCACCTAGACATTAGGAGGAAGCAATCTCAATAGTTTGTTGAGGCTCTCGAATTCTTTTGCTGTTCTCTAAAGGCTCTAGTTATAAAAGCATCTTATTGACAAAGCTGTAATTTGGACTGCTTAAAAGCAATTGTGTTAAACCCCAGGGATAAAATCTGCCCCTTGGTAGACATTTGGAGTTGTACCATTGACTTTGCTAGCATCAGGATCTCACTCTTTTATTCACTGAATAGGTAGCACAGCTGCCAAGTTGTACGAGTAACATTTTTTTAAACGTCAGCATGTGAAGTGACCTAGCTTTTCCTGCTCTCTGTTTGCCTCCCTCTCGATAATAATAGCAAAGGAACTTCTGCATGAGCTTCATGTGGTGCTTTCTCCTACATGAGAGGTAGGTAGGTATTATCTTTGTATTGTGTGTGGATAACCCAAGGTAGAGATAACTGATGTGAGCACAGACGTGGCCAGTTTAGAGCTGGGGCTGGAACCCAGGAATCCAGACTCTCAGTCAGAGGTGCTGAGTACCTGGGGGCCCAAGGCCCTGGCTCCCCTCGGGAAGAGGGCTGTCACCTGAAACGCATAAAACTTCCCACATGTCCATCACCTTACCCCCTCCCTTCTGTGCCCCCCAAAATAAAAGTTGGAGCCTAAGCTCTCAGTTCTATGAGAGAGACCAAAACACAGGATTTGCTACAATTCAATCTGTAGTTTTCTCTCTGTTTTTAGCTCCTTCCTATCACATTTTTCACTACTGTTTCTTGCTTTGCTCTTTCCTTTCATCCTCCTCTCTCACTGCCTGGTTTGTTTTTTTTCAGTGTCCATCCTTCTCCAGTGGTCTAGTCTCACTTTGTATTCTTTATCTCCCAAATTTCTTATTCCCTTATGCCACAGCTGCCTCCTGGGAAAACATGGTATTTCATTCCTGGGCTCTGGCTCTGGGTTATGGAGATTGTTTTAAACACCTTGCACTTGCTGCTACCCAGTTCACTCTCTGCAGTGGCCAACAGGCATTATTTCTTACACCCCTATAATGTTTGCTCTAGTGTTGTCAGGATTGCTGTGTCCTTGTTAAGTAGCTGTTTACTCGGTGGGACCTCACTGGCAACAGGTTTTCACAGGGTTTACTGCATGGGCTCTACTGGAATCAGACCTCATTTACTGGGGTAACTGAGATCAATCCCTATGTTTCTTTGTAGTATGGCATGCCCCCAAAATCATTTTACATAGGCCATCAAATCTTACACCGGGCCTTGAATGCCCTGTGATTACAACAATTCCCTTAAATTAAGGTGAGAGTTGACTGGGCTCAGAGGGATTATACTGGCATGAAGTACAATATGCAGAAGACATCCAGCACGTATGCCTTATTTGTAGCTAGTGCTTTAAAACTACATGCTGTCCTAAAGCATCTAATGAGTTACATGACACCCCTACCTAAATTACATCTTGCAGGGGGGGGCAGGGAAACTGTTGACCCCTTTCCTTAGGTTCCCCGTCACAGAAGGTTGGCCATAGCCATTTCCAAAAACAGAAATGGGGGTAGCAGTGGGGGGGTTGCATGCTAAGTACTATCTTGCACTGCTCCAGGAACAACACAGTTCCTGCAAAATCTTCACTGCCTTCATTCCCTTCCTTTCCCTTCCTTCCCTGGCTAGTATAGCAAGAGATGGGACCTTGCTCTTGTCTCATCAAGTTTCCAGCACTGCAAGCCTCACATAGCCCTTATGCTCAGAAAGCACAAGGCCTGCAAATGTTCTTCAGTTGGGCCCAAAGGCAAGTGATAGCTTCTTACATCTTTTCCAACTTGTGCCCACACAAAGAATTCAGACACAATCTGGTCCTAAGTAAATAATATATTAATTTTTTATAAAGTATCTAAAAGTGTTCAGGCATCTGTGAAGAAAATGCTTTTTATTCATTATTTATTATTCTTATAATTAGATTCTGGGTTAATTATATCCTAAACCAGCCTCACAATTTATGAAATATTATCTCTGGCATCACATTTCTTTATTTCTTGTGTATACATAACATTCCTATTAAATGTTATATTCTCACATTGGAATACAACATATTTATTGTTCTGGCACTCATCTTCACAACTGTGGAGCCATCTTTGATTCCATCCTCTATTTTTCCTTAGACATCCAGATTGTTACCAAGTTTTTGTGCTGCTTCCTCCACAGTTTATAAATGCTCTCCCTGTCATAACACTTCTTTTCTGTCTTGGATGACTAAAGGATTCCTCAACTCCTTGGAAATTCTCTGCTCTGACTAGATCAGCTCTGGCCTCCCTAACACGCTGAACCCAAAATAGCTAAAATGATCTTCAGACTACTTGAGACAACTTGGTTGGCTCGCTCTGGGCCTACTGAATCATGCCAACAATACTCTCACATGCATCCATTCATGCATCTCCAACAAAACCAAAGAAGTGATTCCCCCACTCTGCTTGGCATTGGTAAGACTGCAGCTGGAGTATCACGTCCAGTACTGGCGCCACACTTCAACAGGGACATGGTAAAGCTTGAGAAAGTCCAGAGAAGGGGCACTCATATGATCAGAGATTTGCGTGGCAAGCCGTACGAGGAAAGGCTGAGGGATCTGGGACTCTTCAGCCTGAAAAAGAGAAGGCCAAGAGGGGACTTGGTAGGAACTTACTGCTACATCAGAGGTGTACATCAAGGGCTCACCAGGGCACCCTTGGGGAAAACTAGGAGTAATGGTCACAAGCTCCTGGAAGACTGTTTGAGGCTCAACATTAAGAAAAACTACTTCACAATTAGGGTGCCCAGACTGCAGAATAAGCTCTCTTTGAAGATGGAACAATGAACTATCCTGAAAATCTTCAAGAGGAGACTGGATGGGCACCTTGCTGAGGACACCTGACCCCAGTTGTCCTTCCTGCTTGGTGCAGGGGGCCGGACTTGATGATCTTCTGAGGTCTCTTCCAGCCTTACAGTCTATAAATATATGAATCTATGCCTACATTTTCAAACTTGCCTTCAAGGTCATATATAATTGCACACTGGCCTACGCTGGGCTTTACTGCATGCACTTCTTTGTTTCCCTTTTTCTCTACCAATGGCACCAGGACTACTCTTTTCATTTCCTGCAACACCTGTTGCCTTTCTTCTCTTGCTCCTTAAACTGTGTCCTCTTAAACCTATTGCATCAGGGCCATGATTTATTCTGTAAGGCCAATACACATCCAGGCAAATGTTTCTTTCTCCTATCCGTTAATTTACACAAGGGAATAGACAGGAAAAGGAAAAGATAAGAGTATAAAGGTCAAGTCAACACCATCTCTTCAGTTACTCTGTATTTCTTGTCTTATCTGTGTCTGTTTTCTAGGCCCTATAAACACCAAGGACATACTTAATTTTAAGCTTGTATGCCCTCCTCCTGAAGTCAACTTAAGACTCCCCAAAGTGAAGAGGATTACTCCCATAGTTACTATCATTTGGTGGTTGCAGAGCATTAAAACATTCTGTGCAAGAGCTATTTTATATAGTGCCTTGTATTATGCTGAGCTTGAAATAACAAATGAAAATAATGATGATGGTAATAATCCTAGTCAAGAATTATAATTTATTCATTTAGATTTTTGCCCATGGGAAGAACTACAGAAGAACTACATCTTAGTTCAGATTCTTAGCTGGTATAAATCAGTGTAGCTCCTGTGGATTTAGCTTTGGGGAGATAGTATCATATGATATTATTCCAGTATAATTCAGGTAACACACATAGACAATCAAAAAAGATGTTCAGGCCATGTCTAGACTGCAAAATTACAAGGCCTAGCAATGATGCTCTCACATATCATGTTACTCTGTGGGCACATCTACACATGAAGCTACATTGCCATAATGACACACTACAGTAACATAGTATCTGTGGGCAAAACCCATGATGCTACAGCTATGTCACCGTAGTGACATGCTCCCCCATTATAGTGTGTTGCTATGGTGACATAGTACCTAAAAATAAACGTGTGTGGTGTGCACAGCACAGTACCAGCTGATACTGCGCCATCTTTTAGTACTTCCAAAAGCAAGTATTAAATGATGGAACAGTAACAATGGTGCCACAGCAGCACATGTAGATGCGCCCAGTATATACTATCCCCAACAAATGAAAGCACAGCATCTATGGCAGGGGCAGGCAATTATTTTGGCTAATGGGCTGCTTAACAAGTTTTGGTGAGCTGTTGAGGGCCGTATGGGTAGCCCCAACCTTTGACAGTTGCCCTGCCCCCGGTCACCATATTGGGACCAGAAGTTCTCCCTGCTAACCCCAGAACTTAGCCACTGGACATCCCTCCTCTTGTCCCCCAGAATTACTCCTTTTGGGAGAGGAGGGTTGCCATCTTGAAGCCAGAAAAACAAACAAACCATACACTAAAAGTCAAACACCTACTATAACATATTTTAATTTTATCACCAAAAAATTTGTAATGATTTGTGTTTGTGTATATAGAGGGGATTACATAATAACTCAAAAATAAAGTCTTAATCTTGTATATTATGTGAGAGGTATGGGGTATAGTTGGGGGAGTGGGGAGGTGTATATGGGTGTATATGGAGGGGTGTGTGTGTATGTATGTATGTATGAAGAGGTGTGTAGGGTGTGTACAGTGGGGTGTGTGTGTGGTGGGGTATGGGGGGTGTGGCTATGTGGGAGGGTGTGGCTGTGTGTGGGGGGCAATGTTTGTATATGTGGGGGGTTGTAGGGACAGTGCATGGGTGTGCAAAGTTTGTGGGGTGTGAGGGAGGGTGGGGGGTGTGGGGACCACCCACATACTCCCCCACATGGTGCACAGCCCCCGCTGCCCCTGCACAGCTCTGGCCAGCGGTGCACATGGGTGCAAGGAGCTCAGCCAACCTGGCCTACCTCTATCATGGAGGCTCCACATGGTGCACATGCAGCACCAAGGGAAGTCGTGTGCTGGAGCCAGCTGTCTTTCCCACTCCCTGCACTTGGGCTGCTCCAGCCCTGCACAAGTGCTGGTGCCCAGCAGCATGCTGCTATGGTCAGTGCTGCGCATGGGGGAAAGAAGTGCAGCCTACCTGGCCTACCACTATGATGGGGGCTCTGCATGGTGTGCGCACAGTTCCCATACTCATGGGGCACCAGGTAAAGCCTTGTGCTGGAGTCAGCTGCCTTTTCCACCTCCTACTGTGCAGGTCCAAGGACTCCACCAGGAGTGGAGGGAGCCCTTCCCTGTACTTGCTGGCAGTGGGGGTTATGCACTATGTGTGGGAGTATGTGCGGGGTCCCCTAACCTCCCCCACCCCCTCTCACACCCACACGCTGCCCAGCTGAGCTCTGCACCACCCTGCCCCCCTGGGCACAGGCTCTGCACTGCCACCAGCACCAGCTCCATGCTCCCTGCCCGACTGAGCTGCAACTCCCCCCGACTCCTGTCTCTGCCCCCACCCTTGCCCCCACCACTTCCCTACCTGCTGGCCAGAGCCAGCAGGATGCTGGGGAAGCTGAGCAGACCCTGTGGGGTTGGCTGCAGCAGCAGCAGCCCCACCTGGAAGCTGCTGCTGGCTGGGCTGGGCCCTTCTGCCCACAATGGTGGGAGTGAGGTACAATAGAGTACATTGAGGGGCGGGTATACATGGACACCTTGCTCCCACCCTCATGGGACGAAAGGCTGGGCAGGGTACAATTTGTTGGTGGGTACCCATGGGCCAGATGAAAGTCCCCGGCAGGCCAGATCCAGCCCATTTTCTGTATTTTGCCGGCCCCAATCTGTGGCCTCAAGGAAGAGATAATTCACCCTGCTCGGTCTCAATGACAGTCTGTCCAAAGGACTGCACAGATGGGACTGCACTGCTTCCAGTTTGTGGGCAGGTAATGTGAGGGGAGCAATGTAGTATATTTGAGGGCTCTGCCATGTTAAATTTCTGGGGTAATCAAGGCCTTATGCTAAAATATCAGGAAATAACCTTGATCAGTTCGCTTCATACTGATGAACTTTCTTGAGATAAAGGAGGGAAGAGTTTTGCTTGATATCAATGGGAGAAGTCAGCATGGTTGCAGGTAAAGCTCTAACAAAAGCTGCAGCCAACAATGCAGTGGTATAAATAACTCCATGACAACAGCTCCCTGCATAGATGCAGCACTGACCAAATAGATACTTAAATTTCAGTTCTGATTTAGTATGTATATAAATTAATATATATACACATATATGAATGAAACCATCAATTTGAATGTCTTCATAATGCTCCTTAGTTTATCCACCGTGCTTTTATATAATCTGGGGTGCCTTTTATATAAACAAAATGCCTTGTAAGCACTATTACAATACTCTTGTAACCTCTTAACAAAGTGGATATTCTATCCATTTTACAGAGGGGTAAATTAAGAAGAGAAAAATCCCTGATTTACAGAATTGTGTGGAAGTAATCGTGTGCCTAACTTGTACAGGCAATTACTGCAAACTTTTGATAGTAACACTTGCAAATGATAAGGTAGAAATTTGCACGTGCTATATAAGTTTACACATAGGTTCATAGTATTAGTAAGTGCATAATCTATTCACAGAATGGGTGCTTATTTCAGAATATCAGAGCCTTGATGACTTGTTTAGCTTGTTACTGTTGGAGCCTGGACTAGACAGATGACGATACTCCATTTGCTATTTTAACCATTGGACTTGGCTTTCTAAAATGACCACAGGAAGCAGCTTAGTAGCAGGTGAAAAGCTGCAGCTGCTTTCATGTCACATATATTTGTCTGTTATATAACCTAAATGGCATCAGGAACTGTGACAACTTATACCTAGTTAGAAAGCAGGTTTTTTCAAGCCCATTTCGCATGTAAGCATCTAGTCCTTTCTCCAGTCACATTCTATCTTCCCAATTAGCTCAGGACTATGAAAGGGCCTTTGCCTGAGGAATCAAGGGAAGAAAGCCCCCCAAAAGCAGCAAGCTATACAGTGTGTGCCCCGTGTGTGTTTTTTGGAAGCAGGAACATGTTATGCTTTGTGGCAGCTAGGAATCTTTGCATGTGCTAGGAAGTTTAAATGATATAAATTACAGTCTCTAGCATTACTACAACTTCTGCTGAGGTGGATCCTTCCTCAGAAATCCTACCTAGACATCTACTAAAGCCTTACCACTAAAAAACCAAATCTACTACAGCCCTTTAAGTTAAGGGCATATAATCTGAAGAGCAACAAACATTTTCCATTCTGGTTCATTCTCTTGGTGAATGCAGTTCCCTTTCAATGACAAACTCTCCATCAAGTCCTTCATTTCATCTACTGAATGACCATCTGAAAAATTACAGATCCAGTACAAAATTACTGAAAATCATTAGTGTATCTATGAGAATCTAAGACTAAATTGTCTAACACAAACTGGAACAGTTAAACAGGGGTGATCCTTTCAAGCTTGAGCCAGAAAACAGCATGAGAGACCAACCATTCAGGCTAGGAAAGAAATTACATATAAATTAGTGTAAGTGATGAGAAACCAGCTCAAATTTATAACCCAACAAAAGTTCATGGCACATACACTGTTTTCAAAATGGCCCAAACTGGTTTAAGATAAACCTGGATGGATGCAGCATCAGACTTAACTTATTTAGGTTAAATCAGTTTATTGAACTTCTCTTCCGGTTCCCCTCCAGATTCAAGTTAACTCACAGTCTCTCACAATCCCAGGATGCTTTGCACCTCCCCTGCAACCCCCCATCGCAAAGTGGGCGGACTAGCCTGTTCCAGTGCTTTACTACTCTCCTTGTGAGAAAGCTTTTCCTAATATCTAACCCAGGGGGTTATTATTCAGCTGGAGGGCTGCTTAATGAGTTCGGTGAGCTGTCAAGGGCTGCATGGGTTGTCCTGCCCCTTGACAGCTGCCTCGCTCCCTGCTCACCATATTGGGACTGGAAGTCCCACCCCTCTAACCCCTGACCTTTGCCACCAGGTGCAGCAGGGAGCAGGGAAGGCAGCCAACCAGCACAGGGCTTCCTCAGTGCTCAGTGAGTGCACAGGTTGTGCATTCACCATGCAGAGCCCCTGCAATAGAGGCAGGCTGGCCAAGCTGCGCTCCTTGCCCCCACCCAATGCTGGCCAGAGCCATGCACGTGGGGCATGAGCACCACAAGTGACCCCACCTGCTGCTGCCACCGGCAGCAGGGGCTGCACATCATGTGGGGGAGGGTGTGGGGTCAGCCCCTCCACCCTCCCTCACACCCACACCCTGCCCAGCCGAGCTCCGCGCAGCCACCAGCCCCAACCCCATGCTCCCTGCCCCACCCAGCTGCAGCTCCCCCCGCTCCTGGCCCCACCCCCACCTCTACCCCTGCCACTTCCCTACCTGCTGCCTGGAGTTAGCGGGACACTGGGGAAGCTAAGCAGATTCCCCAAGTTTGGCTACAGCAGCAGCAGTAACAGCTCCACCTAGAAGCTGCTGGTGGCTGGGCTGGGCCCTTCCATCCACAAGGGTGGGGGGCGAGGTGCAATAGGGTATGTTGGGGGGTATGTGTATGCCTGGGTGCCTCATTCCCACTCTCATGGGTGGAAGGGTTGGGCAGGGTACCTGTGGGCCAGATGAAAGGGCCTGGCAGGCTTCACATTTTGCCCACCGGTGATCTAACCTAAACTTCCCTTGCTGCAGCTTGAGACCATTGCTCCTTGTTCTGTCACCTGCTGCCAGCAAGCTCTAGAGTCTTTTTCCCCTTGTGACAGAGTAGGATCAGCTAGGGATGCGTGTACTTGGCAATGGCTTTATTGCACTTTGCATTTACTATATTTTGGATAAAATATGTAGAAAGCAGTAAAATAACTTTTGTCAGGACCCAGGGCTTCGCACCCATGTCACTGCTCTTCTGATCTTTGTCTCTCCTGGAGGTCCAGTGAGCCAGCTTCAAGAGGAGGGTTGGAGAGTGCTCTAGGCAATGGTCTGATGGTTAGCACACTGCTGGGAGGTGGGAGATAGAAGATACAACCCCTTCTGCAAGAGGACAATTTAGAACTGAGGTTTGTGGCTCTTGGGACAAGTGCCCTAACTACTGGGCTGAAAGATGGAAGAGCCCTTCCATGTTGCTAATCATGGTTGTTCCTTGATTAAAAATATGGTATTATGTCCCAGGCGATGCTATTCCACCCCAGACCCTACATGGCCATAATTCATTTTGTGCGGCATGCTCAGGAAGGGAGCACAAAGTAAGCACAAATAGAATCCAAGTGCCAGGCACTGCACTTCACAAGGCTATGTAAGGGCCACACAGGTGCATAAGGTGAAATAGGATTTGGCCCCATCTGTCTAAGACAACATCATAACAAGTAGATGGAAACCACATGCACGAAAATACGAGCCCAAAAATAGGGGCAGGGGGGAGGAAGATTTGGCTGATGTACATGTTTGTGTCAGTTGGAGATGCTGTGGCTGTAACCTAAGACCACAGTCCTGCAAAGATTTATGCACATGTTTAAGTTTACTCATGGGAAGAGTCCCATTTGGTCAGTGAGACTATATAAGTGCTCAAAATTAAGCATGCACGTAAGTCTCTGCAAGCAGAAGGACCTTAAAGAGCTTGTCAGTTTGAAAGCTGAGACAAATGAACCCTCACATGTAAATTGTACTGTTATTCAATGCTAATAGCTGTAACTATAGGAATTACTCTACTCCTTAGATTAGATATGAATTATTCCATTTTCATTTAATTTACTTTGATTTTCTCTCTATTTCCTATTTTCTAAATTAAATCAACCTTGCTTGATTTAAGATAATTTACCTTTACTGACTATTACTTAGGGATAAGCTTTGCAAAGCCATTGCTGGAGATAAGGAAAACAAAACTCAAGATTCAGAGAAACCCAAGTAAAAGCAGATGCCCCACAGGGACAGTTGGTCAAAGGTGAAGGCATGGACAGCTCAGCTCCAGGAGGTGCTTCCAGGATGCCAGCGAATCAGACGGGACTAAAGAATGAGGGGAGAACTAGACCAGTAGTGGAATTATTATATATGCATGTTTCCTGTTTCCAAAATATCCAACATTCCAGCCACTAACAATGCACTCCGTGTACATGCATTTTATGACATGTTTTATTACCATCAAAGAAATACATGACAAAGTTGGATTTCAAATGCATGCGAAACAGTGACTTTCCTAACTGCGGCACACTATACAATTATTATTATTATTTATTATTTGTTGTCAGCTTGCATGGAACGGAGAAAGATAATGTCTGTACCCCAAAACAAACAATATTAGCTCCCAAACACAATGCACTGCACTGAAGGAGAGAGTTCTGAATGAACGAGGCAACTCTGAAGGTCCGTGTCAGAAGGAGAGAACAGCTCCAGCCCTTCATTTATGTGGGTAGGTGCCCAGGCAGGAGGGAATCAGTGCATGCACAAATGCACTGCTCTTCTATGAGTGCAGACACTTATATGTGTGAGGTGTTAAATGTGTATATCTTGGAGGGCCTGACCTGATGGGAGACAATGCTCATAATAGGTTAGTATGTTTGGGTGTCTTAGAAGAGCATATATTTTGATGTGTGTCTAGGAGCTAGGGAGGACAGAAGGAGAAGCTCTATGTGTGGGTACCTTTATGCCTTGATAAATACAGGACTGTGCCAATAGAAACACCACATGAATGAAAGAAAAGAATGAAAGAAAGAAATGTAGGTAAGAATAAATCTTATTTCTTTAAAAATGAGCTGTCTTTGACCAATGTTAATGACTAATGTCATTTCCAAAGATACTAGACACACCAACAAGCTTCACTTGCTTCTCCTTCCCTTTACAAATATTAAATACGAGCTCTGAGTTATTCTTGTGTTCACACACAGTGCAGCACCTGGGACCTATGACTGATAAATAGAGTCAAATGATATCCCTTTTTCTTAGGAGTAATAAGATGTGACTGTGGGCTCCAACAATTTAGACTGCATGGTTTACTTCTGTTTTGTATTACACTTGCAGCTGGAAATCTGGAAATTAAGTTTTGAAAATAAGAATTGCAGAGTCGGGGAAGAAAAGCAAGGAAAAGAAAAATAAATAAGAACAAGTTAAATTGGACATGCTCTGTGCTTATTGTGCTTGTTCTAGCTGCAGAGATTTTTCAAACGCTATTAACATGTGAAAGCTGAGTGCATTTCCCTCCCCTTTTCTCTTGTTACATTTTACTGTTTTTGGAGAGGCGGGCAGTAAAAGCATCTCTGTGACATTGTACTCTCAACCCCATGCAAATCTTTAGCAGATTAATATATACGGTCTCGTATCTCTTTAGTAGCCTCTAATCTATGCAAAGTGAATTGTTTTGGATTTACCTAGAACATCATTGCCCACCCTATAATTTGTAACTGCTGCATGCAGTGACACATACTCTTAATCACACTATGGTCTGAAGATATGCCCTAAACTCATTAAATGCAGTAAACTTTTAAGGACAAAATGCTGGAAGCCGCTAGCAGCTCAGCTGGCTTCATGCTGTGCTCAGTTTCTCCCTGGAGACCAGGAAAAAGGATTGTTTCCCCCTAGAAGGCTAGAACTCAAGGTGGCATTGGGTTTTGTCCACAATCGAGGCTGCAGCCTCAGATAGAGCCGAGGTAGTATCCACTGGTAATGAGCTCCCCCTCTTCCTGGAAGAAGAGTTGGTGGGCCCACCTCCTTTAAGACTGAGACCTATTAGCTGTACTCTTTCTCCGCTTCTTGCCCACTTCTCAAAGAGCCTCCTGCAGGCTGGCTTGTTAGGGGTGCTTATGAAGCACACAATAGTGGTGCATAGTGGGCATAGACTTCATTTATAGGGGCCTTCATCTATAGGGCTCCAACTCTCCCCATTTCTCTCCACCCCGCTTTTGTGAGCAGAACTCACCGACTCCCCGGAGGCATGGGTCTCCATAGCAGCAGAATGCTGTTCGGGTTCTTGTACCGTCTCCATCGCTGTGCCATCTGAAAACCTAATTGACAAAAATCAGAACATTCCACCTGGTGCAGAGACATTTCCATTTAGATCAAAATGAATTTGACAACAGTTTTTGCATTAAAACATCCTTTTGTTCCCATCTGTGCATATAGAGGTTTTAAATACCGTGTGCACTTTCCAAACTTGCATTACTGGGGGAAAAAAATACCAACCAAATGAAACCAGTAACAAAATAAAAAAAACAACAACATAGCAAGCAAGGAAATGCTGAAGCAATCACTACTCTTTTTACATTTGTTTTACTGTTTGACATACACAATAAATTGTAACAGTTACCAAATTACCATTCAAGTTCAAATGATGTACACACATCTATAATCTTAGTTAGCTGCTTGCTGGCATACTTCAGGAATGCCACTGCGTCCTCCAGTGTAATTCTATATCAATGACTTTTCCAAATAAATCTAGTTGCTGGTTTATATTAATGAACTGTCACAGTTCCCATTGTTTTCCCATGGTCTTGCAGCTGCATTCTTTCACAGGTGCTTGGCAAATTAAAATGATGCTGGTTTGGGGTTTCAGCCTGATAGAAAATCACTCCTTCAGCAGATTGTTAGGAAGTTATTCATGCAAGAAACACATCTTTACTTTACATATTCTGCTTTCCTCCTTTGCTTGATAACTATTCCTTGGCTGGCCCTATGTATTTCTGATTTTTTTAACTGAAATAAAAAACAGGAATGCGTCTTAACTTAGAAAATAACTTGTGTAGCAGTAATAAACGCTGGGAGAATATATGATCTGATTCTGCTCTCAGTTACATTTGTACAAACCAGGGGTGGCTCTCGCGAAGTCAAGGAGTCAAAATCTCAGCTGATGTAATGAGGAATAGAGCCACTGATATCTGTGTAGCTGGGTCACTTAAAAGCAACTAAGCGACCGGCACAACTTAATGTAAAGCTCATGTAAGTGAAATCAAGCCTGTAACGTTTTAGTATCTATAAAAAAGAAATCCAATAACAACATCAGTATCTGTGTAGTGTAATTCAACTACAGACATCAGGAGATTTAAAAATATCAGTTAACTCTTACAGCACCCTATTCATGAGCTTGAGAAGTGCTGAGGTCCTGCAAGGTGGGGACGGGAGGCGCTGGATATAGATATTGCTCAGCACTGTTTAGAATCAGCTCCTCTGTCATTTAGACATACATGATAAAGATGGGTAAATTGGTGGGGAGAGGCTAAAGGACAATTGGTGGCCACTGGCCAGCACTTTACATTCCCCTACTTTGGCATGTAAAAGTTGTGATACTTTAAAACTATGTTCACCATTGTCATCCACTTTGTGCAAGACACCAATTACATGAATACAAAATAATCACTCGTCTAATTTCAGAGCATTTAATATCCTCTCTACGTTCACTTAGTACTTGAGTAAGCAGTCATATAAGATACAGGCCAACAATGAAACAGAATGCTCCCCTCCTTGGGCCGCGGGTCCAAACAGCAGCAGTGGTGGGGGACGAATTCTGTATTCTTCAGTGTCTTAGACTGTGTCCATCCAGAGATATGAGGTGCCCTCAGAGCTTCCATAGATTTAACAATGCTTAGTGTCACACCCCTATTGACCAGGTGAAATCAAGAAGGATTCTAAATTGGGCACCAAAACTTTGAAGCACCTGAAATCAGTGGCCACTTTTGGAACTGGATTTACTGAAGTTAATATAAATGGTAGAATTGGAAGTAGAAGTCAAGAGTGTTGCCTCTCTATCTTCTACACTAGTCGTTCAACACCTGCCACGTAAAACTAGTTACTGATTTTTCCATGGTCTTAGAATACAAAATACATGGAAAGTGCAACTAAGATCAAAGACTTTGAGCCAGTTACTTAGCTGGTGTAAATGTATGTAGCCATACTGACTTGAATAGAGAAATACCTGAGCAGGCATCATCTTGGTCATCTGAAATGGAGAGAGAAGAACCCAGTTGGCCTGCAGCCCCTATAGACATGTCAGGGTTCCCTGGATTGGGTATAGGGGTGTGTGAAGCAGGCCCTATTCGATTCAGATTCAGATTTGGCCTGAATCAGGGACAACAATACGATTCATTGATTCAGATCACTGTCCCTGATTTGTTTTGGCCAAATCCAAATCTAAAGATTCGGACATAGACACAGATTTAAAAGTTTTTTCTACTTACCTTGAGGTAGCATTTAAAGCTGCGTCTATGTCTGAATTGCCAAATCTTTCTGAATCTCTCGGAATCAATTCGGAGGGTTCTGATTCGATTTGGAGAGATTAAAAGGTTCTCTGATTTGATTCAGATTCGGAGATTTGGCCACCGAATTGGGCCGAATCTCCACCAACTTGAATCAGGGACTGAAGCTTTGCACAGCCCTACTAGGTATCTGTGGGCCTTGGGGCATTGCTGAAGGGCAACCATTGCCATTGTCCTTTAGTGGCCACAGCAGCTGGCATAGAGGGTCTTCACACTATTTCTTGCTGTTCTTCCATTTAATTGAATCTTGTGTTTGCTGGGGTGAATGGGAGAATTTTGGGGTTTGGGGCAACAACTATAAGTCCTCCAGTAGAGAGGTGGTGAAGGCTTGAGAGCGACATTAGGCAAGAGGAGGAAGGAGGCTCCACTAGGAAAGAAGCAGGGGAGTGCAATAGGTCTGCAACTGCAGAGTGGGGGAAAGGTTGGGGAGGATGTGGGAAGATGTTTTCTGTCTGTGGAGGACCCAGATGTGAACAGAGGTTTGGAATGGTGGGAAACATGTTTTCCAGGTAGTGAGGAGGAGGATACCCTCCCAGATGAAAGGCAGGGAAGTGGGAGTGGGTCTAGTGGGATGGAGTTTTTAAGGTCTGGGGTGTTATTTGGGGGGGTCTGTTTTTGTTTCATACTTTGTTGGCTTTATTGTGACCCCGTGTGAGCCTTTTTGGGGTAGGGCAACATGTAAACCCAGTAGACATACAGAAATAAAGTCATCCTCTGGGTGAGGCAGTCCAGTGGAAGAGTATGAGGTCATGAGAAGAGCCTACAGAACTCAAAACAAACTGTATCAGCCTTGTAGAAACCAAACCAAATGTATTGTTTGCCTAAGGGATAATTTAATTTGCCTTTGTGATAATTTGCCACTAGGGCCGTAAACCAACAGCTCATTTGATCTTGGTTACCCTGGTTGTAACCCAGATCAAAAAACAAGTGGCACAGCCATTTACACATGTAGCTCCTCTAAGCTGTATTTCTGACCAATGAGAGCAGAGCACATAGCTGGACAGACTTGCCCTTGGCAGTGAACTTGAATGACCCATGATTAATTTACAGAGTGCACAGCATTTTAGGGAGGGAGGGGCAGTAAAGTGTTAGCATATTTTATCTTACATACTTCACAAGTACTTAAAGCAGAACAATGGATTCCTACTTCTGTAGTACCCTGGGACAAAAGACCAGAGTGGACCTTAGGTGTGGCTGAAGTGGACAACCACACAAGGCACTGCGGTCAGGAGGGCGCCGCACATATGCACACATGCGCACACATGCACATACGCACACAACAGTGCTTTGCCCCCACCTCACCCTACCCCAGCTGATCCATGCTCTGTCCCCACCCTCAGGAGGGGCTGGGCCAGGCAGCCACAGGAGCATTTTCCCAGGCACCTGCACTCCCCCTGCCCTTTCTCCCTGCTACCATGCTTTGTAGGCCTGTGGGAAGTGGCTAGTATTTGCTTTGGATTCAGATTTGGTGGATTTGGGGGACGGTGATTCAATTCAGTGATTCGAATCACTGTGCCAAATCAATTCAGCCAAATCTGATTCAGAGATTCAGCTGCTGACAAATCTCTGAGTCTCTGAATCAGTCAGGCCCATCCCCTGCCTGCTCTCACAGCCCGGCAGTGGCTACCCCACCCGGCCCAGCTCCCAGCGCTTGGAAAAAAAAACCCTGGTTCAACAGGTGCTGCTGGGTGGGGGGATCCCTGCTTCCCCCCACTGCCCCACACTGTGTGGGGGGGGCTCTTCATGAGCCCCCTGACCTCCTCCTTGCTCCCCCATCCTCCCATGGCAGCCCTGCCCACCCCAGTTCTGGCGCTTTAAGAAAAAAAAATGAGAAAAACCCCAGACCCACTGTTCCTGCCCAGCGAGGGGCAATCCCTGCTGCCCCCTCTCTGCCCTGTGCTGCATGAGGGGCTCTTCCACATGCCCCTTGAAGCCCCGAGGCCGCTGCAGCAGCAGCAAGTCCCGGGGTTTTTCTTGTTTTTTTTTTTTTCTTAAAGTGCCAGAGCCGAGGCAAACAGGGCAGCCGGGGTCAGGGGCTCGTGAACAGCCCCCCATGCAGCATGGGGAAGTGGGGGGCAGCAGGGATCACCTCCCTGGCAAGTAGTATCCAGTGAGTTCGGGGGGGGGTTTAAAGCACTGGGAGCTGGGGCAGGTGGAGCAGCCACTGGGGGGGGGAGCAGGCAGGGGTCAGGAGGGCCAAGGGTGCAGGCAGGGGATGGAGCCTCAGCAGCAACTTCACATGGATGCTCAGACAGTGGGAAGCAAGGTTGACAGATGTCAGGTGGCTTTAGCTGGGTGGCCAGGAATGGGGACAAGCTGGGGATGGAGCTTCCTGCCCAGGGAACTGTGCTGCCCCTTCCCTGCCTCCCCACCTGCCTCTGCCTGCAGCAGCACTGTTGACTTGGGGTGGGCAGGTGGGGAGATGTCAGGGGAAGCACCAAAAAAGAAGTTCACCCACGGCACCTTTTTCCCTAAGGCCGGCTCTGCAAAAGACTCTCTCTCAGAAGAAATGCAGCTGCCATTTATGTCCCGTAGCTTAATTCTGTAGCTCAGTTGACTGTTGTTCCAATTCCCCACCAGCCCCATCCCCTTCTGCCTCCCCTGCCAAATTATCAACCTGGTCACTTCTGCATGTTTTGCTAGTGTTTGTATTCCCCTTGGAGTGACACATTAACTATAGTTTACTGTATGTACCAGCTGCACCTCTGTGACTTGCCCTATTAACCCAAAGAACCACTGTGAAGACTGCATGAAATATTCACTGTGCGGTCACACAGCTGTTGAAGTGAGCCAGTACAGGATCATGGCTTTTATTTAAAATACTTTACTTGTGACTAAGTATTAAGACAAGGAATGAACACATGTAATATGCAAGAATCTATTTCGTTAAGTTAGCCAGATGCAATTTAGTTCTCTGTTTCCTCCCTCTGGTGATCTTTTGTAATCCCCCGTTTCCTTTCATCATCATAAGCCCTCTCTCTAACTTTACAGACAAGGAAATCGGAGCACCTTGAACCCTGACCAACAGGGTTTTATAATTTCTCCACTGGGGAACTGGAAAGCTTTTATAGCTCTTTGATAATTCAGTGTGTTCTTTTCCTTTACTTCTTCTAAACCTATTTTAGAAGATATTTATTTTTAAAGACTATAAAGCATCATGAAATCTACACATAAAAAACAGTCTACATGCTTTAAAGAATACATCCTGATTGCATTGTACTAATGGAGATCTTTCCCTCGTTTTCTGTATCATGTATTGGAAGTGCATGAAACCACCCTTGCATCTCCCAGAGCCTATGACACAACTGACTGCTACTTGCTCCATAGCTTGTTGCAATGGAACAAAATAGCCTGAAGGCACAACACTTAGACCACTCCTTGTTTCAAGCTCTCTTTGTCCTGGTCTGTCCCCACCCTAACACTGGCTGCATCTACATGAAATGCTGACTGAGCACTTGTTACTGTGCAGTAGTCACAAGCTACTGCTCAGTAAGTGTCTCATGTAGACACAGCCACTGAGTGTCAGTGCATAGATCGCTTGCCGTTGAAAGGACCTTTTTACAACAGGGTGGGCTTATGCCTGCTTAAAACTGGCAGTAAGTTGGGTTGCAGACATGGCTCAAAAGAACTGTAAAATTGAGTTGCTGTTTGTGGTGATGTGATGAAGTAGAAGTAATGCACCTCAGGTGGGGAAAAAAGGACTGCAGAGGTGACAGGCTGCAGCTTTTATCTATCTTCCACTGAGGAAAAGGAGACCTGAGAACAGCTTTTCAAAAATGAAAGAAGATAAAGAAATATTATTTTCTTATGATACACAGGACAGGACATGTAACACTGGACTGCAGCAAAATGGATTTAGATCAAATATTAAGGAAAAATATGTAACTGTAATAGTAGTAGGACAATGGAATAGGCTAGGAAAGTTGTGGAATCTCTTTTCTTCAAGTTTTTTGGGGAGAAACTAGATAGGTGTCTATCTAGGGAAGATTAGAAACAGTGGACCCTTTACTTGTGCATGGACTAGATAAGTCTTGAGGTTGCTTCCAACTCTATGGTTCTGTGATTCCAGGTTTCCTGCTCTTTTTAAGTCACTTTACTCAAGATATAGGCTTGTATATAAGGTACCAGATTTGTGTGTCACCCAAGTTCAACCATTATAAAACGTATGTGAAGGTCCCTAAGGGACCTTCATTCAGTATACAGATTTCTCTCCACATTTATTCCTAACCCCCAGCTGTTCAGTTTAGTTCTGGAAAGCCTGGAAGGGTGGGGAGTTGAGCACAAATATGTTTCTGAATGGAGTTGTGGTGACAAAGTACTGAAAATTTATTTTGCAGGAAGCCTTTCCATAGCCAAGGGCACATCCTGTTTCTCCAAGGGGTTCAGATGGTCACTCAAGAGCCTTCAGTCAGGACAAAACATCTCACACTCAGCTCTACATAGAATTGAAGCATGAACAATAATTTACACCTCAGTTTTCAATTTACCCTTGGTTGGGGAGGAATTTCTCAGGATCCAGGGCCACCTGCACTTGTGGGTTTGGCAGCAGTGTCAATACTGGCTCTGCAGCCAAGAGTTGGACCTGGCAAGGCATGACTCATAAAAATCAAACTTGTAGGCTGCAGAAAGAAAATCCAGTAGAAATACAGGCCTCAGATGGGACCAGCAGGTGCACAAAAAGAGAGTCTCAGAAGCCGCATGAAGGAACTTGGGATGAGGTAAAGGGTGTGACTGACTCCCACTCTACACATAGTACAGACAAGTGCCTGGAAAGACAATCAGTATCATTAGCATGGGGACTGTCTTTGCTAGGTCCAAAGGACAGCAACAAGGTAATCTATTCTGTGTTTTAGCCAAGGGAAATGGCACCCATTTGAACACACATGCTTTTAAGTCCCATTTGCAAAAGGATCATAAGGGAATGAGAGAAACAACTGCATGGCAAGTCAAAGAGCACAGTGATGGAGAGCAGCAGGGAGGAAAGAGGAAGGGAAAATAAAATGGGCTGGAAGTTTTTGTCCCATGACAACATCCAAATCAGTGGATGATAAAGTGCAGAGCATCTATCAACAACTAGTGGCCCATGAGCCACATAGCCTGTGAAAAGTTAATATGCAGCTCAAGGGCTCCCACTCAGCACTTGTTCTCCCATTGGCTCCAGCTACAGCAGTAGCCAGGGTCTCCAGGCTCCCCCTCCTCCCTTCGTCTCCTGCTTCCTGTCTCTACCCCAGGGAACAGGCCCGTGCGATGTGGTGCTGGGGGAAGCCTGGGGCCTGGGAGCTGAGAGTAAGCCTGGGGCTCCTGTGCATGGTGGAAGCATCCACGTGTGGAGTACAGCAGGAAGGTACATGGTGCAGCAGGGGGGTGGGAGGAGGGTGCTCATGTGCCATGTAGCCTTCAGGGCATGTGGCCCCCAGCCACTTAGAAGTTGGACAGCCCTGATCTATAATATTTCTAGCTGTTAGAAGTCAGATGTATCTCTTATTAGAAACCCACAACAGTGCACACTACTTATTACTTATAACATCTTTGTGAACTATTTCTTCCAAAAAGCCAATAGCACTGGTTATTCTTGAAAACTATACCAGTAGAAAATCTAAACTTAGAGTCAAGACATGCTATTATTTTCCTTTAAACCAACAAGTCCTTTTACTTCCCCTCTGTCAAGCTGTGACCTTGAACCTAGGGCTTCAGTCTGCCTGGTACAGCCACTCATCTCAATCTGCCACGTCAAGTGAATGTCAGGGTGGACATAGGTGGTCAGAACCTAATAACTGGGCCTATCCACCTGCCCACTCCCTGCAACTGCAGTGGCCAGCCAGGACCAGCTAACCCTTTACCCCTTCCTATAAAAACCTCTGTCCCAGATGAGGAAGTGTCTGGGCCACAAGGTTCAGTCTTGTACTCAGGCTGCCACACTCTTGATTTGTGTCTCTACTGGATCTGTGACAGATTCTTTGGCTACCTGACCCAGCTTGTCCATTGACCCCAATTTTGGCCTGACCTTTTGGCTTCCTACTCCAACTCTGATTTGATTTCTCAGATACTCAACCCAGCTTGCCTCCTGTCCCTGGGCATTACGCAGCCCTCTGGATCTCTGACTCTGTTCCCCAAGGGATTTTCTGACTTCCTGGCTCCCCTACACACAGACTCTGTACACTCCACTCAATTCTTGGTTGCTTCTTCTGACCCTTGGTGACTCCCAGACCTGGCTGCCCATGACTTGGCATGACGCCCTCAAATTTGCACAACTCAGTTTCTTTTACTCATATTTTTCCCAGCATTAACGACTTGTACCCACTTCACAGAAAGGATTTCAACCCAACATAGTTAATTTCCTTAATAAAACAAACAAACAAACAAAAACAGGAATTATGTTTCCATTTTTTTGGAAGAATATAAAAAAGGTTTTAACCTTAACCAAAATATTCGCTGGTTTCCTTTAAGATTCATGTTAGCTATTTAGATTGCCTATTCCATTACTTTGTCAGTGCAAGACTGCTCTCCACAGTATATTTGACATCTTGTGCAATCCAGGAAAGGAATGTTGCTTTTTTATTTCTTGTAAAAATATAATATTGTTGTAGCTCCACACTGCTAAGATAATATCAGGTTGTTTAGTTTAAAAATTATAAAATCTAATGAGCCAATTCTTGATTCAGTTCCCACTTACAAAAAGCTCTTCTTGATTTCTTTCTTGTTTATCCCAATTTGGTGGGAGATCTGCCTAGTTAAGGACTATGGGCTTTGGGATTTGATCCTGTTGTTAATACATGTGTTTTCATGATTTTTTTTTAAAACCACCAATTAAAATAACATTCCGATTAGTTTTAAACAGTATCTTGCAATGTTTGTAGCACTGTGCATACAGCACTTGCTGGTGGTCTGCAAAAAGCTGGCTTGTCACCACGCTGGATCTTTTCCTTCTGGCCAGCTGCTAAATCCCATTACAAGGTGCTAAATGCAAAACTGAAAAAAACATAAGAACTGACCTAAAAAGTAAATGTGAAGTTACTGCTCTCTTTTCATTCTCAATGCAGAGGGACAAATCCTGAGAGGTGCACAGCACTGATAGTTCCCAAGGTATGTGCTACAAACAGAGGTTTCTGTTTTTCTTAGGTACTTACAGTTGCCATGACCATCATGTTTGAGCATCTCAGTCTTTAATACTGTTAGCATATTTTAACATTTTATTATATTCTTGAGAAGACATTAATTAATATCATCCCCACTGTATAGATGGGGAACAGAGGCTTACACTCAGTTGAGAAGGTAAGAGCAGAATTTGCCTCACAGGGTGTGTGCAGATGAGCCCGCATGTGCCTCTTGCAGCACCTCAAACTCCATGAGGCACGTGCTGGAATGAGAAAATGCCCCCCATGCTGCAAATTGGCAGTGTGGGGGCAAAATTAGACCCCTGGATATCCAGAGATCAACAAAACCCACAGACAAAACTGTGGGGTGGGGCAGGGCACAGTCTGGGACTGTGCCCTGAGGCAACCAGAGTCTGGGTCCTCCACAGAGATGCTCTGGCTGCCAGAACATCTCTATGGTTGGCCCTCACCCTGGTACTGAAGTATGCTGCCCACTCCCCCAGCCCCACCAATCCCTGCCCTGCCCAGCCCCATCCCCGCCTGCCCCTGATCCCCCTGATCCCTGCCCCACCTGGCCCCACCCCCTTGCATGCCCCCCCACCCCAGCACCCCTGCAAGAAAAAATAACCAACCCCCCCGACACTTACTGGCAGTACCAACTGCTGTCGGGGTCATTGGGCCTCTCCCCTGCACAGCGGGGTGGGGTAACAGCCCCAGTGGCCCCAGCTTGGGCCCTGCTGCCCCCCACTGCCCTGTGCTGCCCTGGAGGGCTCTGCCAGGAAGCCCCAGAGCCCCGCCCAGCCCCTGCTCCTAGGGTGAGTAGAGGCTTTTTTTTTTTTTTAAACTCCCACAGGCTGCATTGGGGGGCTGCTATCAGGGGCTGAGGGTGAAAGCAAGGGATGGCAGCCACTGGGGGGGGCCAGTGTGGGATGGGGCAGCAATCTGGGAGGGCTGGGGGAGCAAGGGTGGGTGGGGCATGTGGGCCCCTGCTCCCCTGACCCCCCCACCCCCCATGGCTGCCCCGTCTGCCTGGGCTCTGACCCTTTAAGACAAAAAAAAAGCTGAGAAAAGCTCCAGGACTCACTGCTTCCGGTGCAGCCTTGAGGTTTCAGGGGGCCCTGCATTGGCCCCTGTAGGGGGGCTATGTCCCTTGTTGGGGACTGTAGCCCCTGTGGGGGGCTGTAACCCCTGCTGGGGGGCTGTAGCCCCTGTGGTGGGCAGCAAAACATACAGGTATTTAGAATTCACTTTATTTTGATGATAGAGACACTGGTAGGCTTCCAAATTGCTTTAACACTGTAGATTTATCAATAAAACTTTGTCCAACTGATTGCTGTCTCTCTGTCTCTCACTTTCTCTATATATAATGGTCTTTTGTTTTAATTGTGGAGGAACATGGATTTTGAGGTATTTAACAGACTAACTTGGGGATTTTTTTGATCCAGGATTTTTCAGTTTTCCAATAGGGAACACCAGCAATCCTGTAGGGAGGCCAGTGGCAGGACCCTGCCTGCTCAGAGCTGGCACCTTGGACGCAGCTGGAGGTGGCTGACCTCCTGGCCAGCTGGGGCCAGGAGGACATGCCTTGACAGTTCAAAGCAGGCCACCACACTGGAAACATCTTCCGGGTGATAGCTGCCCAGATGGCCAGGCAAGAGCACACATGGCAGTAGTGCCACACAGAGACCAACTCTGCAGCCACAGTCCCCTGGCAGCTGGCTCAGAGGAGCAGATGCCTCTACTGGCTGTGCAGTCCCCATCCAGGTCTGGCAGGTGTGCAGCAGTTCACAGCCAGGCAGCATCCCCCACTGCCAGACTGCTGTAAAGGGTGCAGGGAACTTTCAGGGCTGCTTCAGTAGTCCAGCTGGCACAAGGGGTAGTGCCCCCAGGTACCATTTGGCTAGGCCAAAAGCTCCTGAGAGTGAGTATCCCTGAGCTACTTGACACAGCAGCTTTTTTTACTGATGGGGCCAGGATAGGTTTGCTTTTTATACTGCTGGGGACAGTATAGGTGCTGGTCTTGGGCTCTAGCTCCCCCTGGCTGCAGATCCGGGAGCAGCCAGGCAGGGTTATTTTTCCCCAAGTGGCACAATTTGCCCCACACCAAAGTGCATGTCTGGGCATGTGTACTGAGACAAAAAGCCCCAGCTCAAATTTACACCACTACTATTTGAGCTGCTGCAAGTGCACGTGCTTGCATGTGTGGACACGCCCATAAATGCCTTCCCTTAAGTGTTGCAAAGACTAAATATCAAGCACCTGGCCCCAAGAGAGTGATCCAAATATGGTTAGTGACCCAGGATCCTTATACAGTTAAAGGGCTTTGTTAACACCTTATGCTGTGAGCTGTACGAATGTTTATCAGTGTTAGTGCTAACTTAGTTTCAAGTAGTCACTACAGCTGTGTGAAGCTTCAGGTGGTGATTCAATTCAGAGGAGATTTGGCCCAATTCAGTGGCTGAATCAAATCGGGACCAATTTAAAGGTCCGAATTTATTCTTCAGCAAAGATAGCTACAGCAGGGAGCTGCAGCCACTCTGAGCTGGTAAGTACTAGGGGCAGAGAAGAGGGGGCTGGGGCAGGGGAGAGGGAGCTGCCAGCTCCCCCAACCCTCCCTGACCCCATCCACTCCCCCAGCCCCACCATGGCTGCCCCTGCCTGCTCCAGCTAGGTACTTTTTAAAAAAAAAGCCCTGGTGCTCACTAGGTGCTTCCAGACAAGGTGTGATCCCCACAGCCCCTCACTGCTCCACACTGCATGGGGGGCTCTGCATGAGCCCCCTTGACCCCCCTGCTCCCCTGACCCCCCCCCCCATGGCTGCCCCGTCTGCCTGGGCTCTGACCCTTTAAGACAAAAAAAAAGCTGAGAAAAGCTCCAGGACTCACTCCTTCCGGTGCAGCCTTGAGGTTTCAGGGGGCTCATGCAGAGCCCCTCATGTGGTGTGGGGCAGTGAGGGGGGTAGCAGGAACCACCCCCCACTGGCAGGAGCAGTGACTCCCGGGGTTTCTTCATGTTTTTTTTCCTTAAAGGACCAGAGCTGGCCCATGCGGAACACCCATGATGGGGCTGGGGAAGTGGGAGGGTTTGGGGTTTGTGCAGATCCCCCCATGCAGCGTGGGGCAGTGGGGATCACCTCCTGCCTGGCAGGACCTGCTGAGCCAGAGCTTTTTTCCCCCAAGTGCTAAGAGCTGTGGGGGCTGGGAATCACTGTCCCCCATATCGGCCTATTTCGAAGCAAATACTAGCTGCTTTGCACAGGCCTAGTAGTCACACCCTTAGTTTGGAAAACTTCTTTGACTATGAGAAGCCTGGTGAGCAGGGGCAGGACAAGGAGCTGTAACTGTGAGTTGCCAGTAGAAGGCTGGTGAGCCAAGACAGGCTTCTATCCCTGCTGTATAGGTGGAGGTGACAGAGATCCTGGGATACCGGAGATCTTGAACTTGGGTGGCTGTGCCTTATTGGAACAGGAGCTGGGTAGTACAGATCAGAGAAAATCCTGCCCTGGAGTGGCATAACTTTAAACCACATAACAAATGCTTAAACTACTTTACGGAATGTAATATATAGACAATCTAGGGGTTAAGAGTTCTAGGAGCTGCCCAATATTACTGTGCAACAAGGCCCAAAGGAGAGACTAAGGGACTTGCCTACACTGCAGTGAAGTTGGTAAATCCTGGCATGAAGGACCTGAGAATGCCACACTTTCTGGAAATCCCTCCCTCATCCCTTTGCACGCACTCTCGAGCCTTCATCTTCATTAGATCTGAGGAAATATTTCTCTCACATTCCTTTCTATTTGGCAGCTGTGTAGAAAATGCAGTTAGGATTTGGTTGCGAGTGAAATCTAACAAGCAAACAGACAAGAGTGAAGCAAAGTGGATTGTGTGATTTTTTTTTTTTTTTAAAGTTAGCCAAAGCTTTTATTTAGTGCTTTTCAAACTCTGCTCTTGCTCCTACACAAAAACCTTTTACTGGAGCCTGGTGGTAGTTTCAAACTGGCCAAGCTGGGGGTGAGGTTTATGACTCAGAGAAGAAACTGAGCCACTTTGTAGGGGGACAATAGGCATAATCACTCAGATGCCCAAAGGAACAAACACATTTTCCAAAAGTTAACTGGGAAAAAAATCATAGCCTACTGCACAACAAATGAGTCATGTGTTTTGCCCCCAGAATCCATAGCAACACAACCCAGGACAATGCAAAGATCATTAAGGACTTGCCTTTTGGAGCTTGGGTTGAGTCTCAGGCTTGAAATCTCGCTGTTTTGATTGGTGGAGGCCATCCACCAATCAGGAGGCAGCAAGAGGAGTGAAGTCACGCCCCTTTCCTGAGGGGAGGGGGAAAGGAGTTCCCTCCCTTCCCCGGACCTGATTGCAGACTGCAACACTCAGGTCCAGAAGACTTCAGGTGCAGAGCCCTGGAGATTATAAAAGAAGCTGCATGCCCAGCATGAGGGAACACATCTGGAGGAGAGAAGAGCGGGGCTTACAAGAGCTGAGGAGAGCTGCTCAGCAGGGTGAAGCAGTAGCCCAGAAGTGCCCCTGAAGACTTCCATTGGCAGGGAATGGTGGACGGCTCCAGCAGCTATGTTTTCAGTGTGCAGCATGGCACACGGCGCCCAGACCCTGGGAGCTGCGTGAGGTGGTTTGGGTCTGCAACCTTTGATGTGGAGCCAGAGACATGGTACACAGGCCAGTGCATGGAGTAGGACCTTTGGAGCACTTGGGCAACTCAGGTCCGGAATGAGGCTGAGAGCTTGGTGCAGGAGGTGCTTCATGGAGTCCAGGAGTGGACCGAGCCTGGTACTGAATGAGGCAGCCCAGGCCTCCAACCCACAGCAAAAGGTTGATTCCAGGAAGCCACACGGTGCCTGGGCTCCTGAGCCAGCAGACAAGGCCGAGCAGTTGCTAGGGGATGTGGGGGGGCAGTCAAGAAGGCCAAAGCAGAGATGGAACTGGGACTAGCTTCCCAGATTAAGGACAATAAGAAGTCCTTTTTAAAATACATAGTGGGTAAAAAGAAGGTTCTGGGTAATGTGAGGTCTCTGCAGGACAAGTTAGGAAATTTGGCCATCACACCAGATGACAAAGCCAACATATTTAACGATTTGATCAAAACTATAGGCCAGTTAGTCTTACCTCGATCCTGGGCAAGCTTTTTGAGAAAATTATTCTGGCGCATGTCCATGAGGGTCCAGCAGGGGAGATAATGCTTAGGGGCAACTAACACAGGTTCAGTAGTGGTAGGTCCTGTCAGACCAACCTGGTGGCCTTCTATGATCAGATCACCAAATCATTAGATGCAGGGGTAGCACTGGACATAGTCTTTCTGGACTTTCAGAAAGCCTTCGACACTGTCTCTCACCCTGTTCTCCTTAAGAAACTGGGGGGCTGTGGTGTTGACACCCACACAGTCAATTGGGTCACCAAGTGGCTGGAGGACCACACCCAGAGAGTGGTGATGGACGGGTCATTTTCAACCTGGAGGCACGTGGGCAGTGGGGTTCTGCAGGGCTCTGTCCTCGGGCCCGCACTGTTCAACATCTTCATCAGTGACTTGGACAAGGGGGTAAAAAGCACCCTGTTCAAATTTGCTGATAACACTAAGATGTGGGGGGATGTGGGCACACTAGAAGGGAGGAATAGGCTGCAATCGGACCTAGACAGGTTACAGGGGTGGGCGGATGAGAATAGGATGGGATTCAACACCGACAAGTGGAAAGTGATGCACCTGGGGAAGAACAACCGGCACAATACCTACAAATTGGGGAACTCCCTTCTTGTCAGCACATAGGCGGAAAAGGATCTTGGAGTCATCATTGACTCCAAGATGAACATGGGCCGGCAGTGTGGGGATGCAGTCAGGAAGGCCAACCACACCTTGTCATGCATCCACAGATGCATCTCAAGCAGGTCCAAGGAGGTGATCCTCCCCCTCTATGCAGCACTGGTCAGGCTGCAGCTGGAGCACTGCGTCCAGTTCTGGGTGCCGAACTTCAGGAGGGATGTGGACAGCATGGAGAGGGTCCAGAGGAGGCCACTCGCACGATCAGGGGACAGCAGGGCAGGCCTTATGAGCAGAGGCTACGGGACCTGAGCCTGTTCAGCCTCCACAAGAGAAGGCTAAGTGGGGATCTAGTGGCCATCTACAAACTAGTCAGAGGGGACCAGCAGGCACTAGGGAAGTCCCTGTTCCCCTGAATACTGCCAGGAGTGACCAGAAATAATGGTCACAAGCTGGCAGAGGGTAGATTTAGGCTAGATATCAGGAGGCGCTACTTTACTGTCAAGGCAGCTAGGATCTGGAACCAGCTTCCAAGCGAAGTGGTGCTGGCTCCTACTCTGGGGGTCTTTAAGACAAGGCTAGACAATCATCTTACTGGAGTCGTTTGACCCCAGTACTCTTTCCTGCTATGGCAGGGGGTCAGACTAGATGATCTACTCAGGTCCCTTCTGACCGTAGAAACTATGAAACTAGGATTCATGTGTAGCAGGCTTACCTTTTCAGTGCTTGGGCTGAGTCCCAGGATTGAGGGTCTGCTGTTTGACTAGTGGAGCCCACCCACCAATCCGGAGGCAGTACATTGGAAGCAATGCCCTGCTCTTTTCTGAAGGGAGGGAGCAAGGAGCAGCTGGACCTGAATCGGAACTGTCCACCCAGGTCTGGAGAACTTTGGGGGTGGAGCCCCTGAAGAGTATAAAAGGGGAGCATGCTCAGCATGCTGGGGAGAGATGACGAGGGACAGCAAGGAGAGAGGAGCTCCAGAGATGGCCATACTTGGGACCCTGCTTGAGCTTCAGCGGTGTGTGAATTGGCACACAGGGATCAGGCTCCAGGAGCCGCTCAAGGCGGCTCGAGCCTGTGACCCCAGCGAGTGGCTGGTCAGTTGGTGTGCAGACTGAGACATGGAGAGCTAGTCCTCAGAGAAGCTTGCGGCTGCTCAAACCTTATCCAGTGCACAGATTGGCACATGGAGAACCGCCTTGGAAGCAGCTCGCGGCTGCTCACATTAGCCCCTAGGCTGAGTGACTGCAGCCCTGCAGTGCAGCTCCACCTTTAACTAAAACAGCCCCGGTGCCCAGAGCAGGGCCCAGGAAAAGGGAGAACCCCTGGTTTGAGACTGGGGAGTCAGAGCCTGCAAGGGCTTGGCTCATGTGAGAGAGAGAGAGCCCAGGGGGCCCAGTGCAGGGCGCCAGGCCATCGAGGAGAGCCAAGGTTTCTAGGGAGAGGGTCTTGCAGGATTGGCCACCAGCTTTAGGCCAGTGCGAGTCAGCAGAGATCCAATCCGGCTTTGGATCTGGCCATTTCAGCTGTCAGCGATCCAATCCGGAGCTCCAGACCGGGTTTCTGCCTCGATCCAGCCAAAGCGGCTCTGGAGCTTTAGAGCCGGCTCAGAGATCCGGCCATAGGGTAAAATGGGGAATCAATGAAATATCTATAACTTTGTTGTTTTTGTCTGATTTAAATTAAACTTGCCTCTGCTGAGAGCATGAAACCTGCCAAGTTTCAAGAAGATTGGTGCAGGGGTTTGAGAGGAACTGTACCTCAAATTTTTGAAAGCCAAACTCATGAAATGTCTATGTGTTACAACACAGGGTGGTCAAAAGTGCAGAGCTGGTAGCTCTTACTGAGGCCACAAAGCCTGCCAAATTTCAAGGAGATTGGTGCAGGGGTTTGGGGTTTTCACCCTGCTATGTTGTAATGACATGAATTTTGCTTTCAAGCATTTGGGATGCTTGTTCCCCCAAACACCTGCACCAATCTTCTTGAAACTTGGTAAGCTTCATTCTCTCTGCAGAGTCTACAACCCCATCCAAACCAGAGAAAAAACAACAAAGTTATAGATATTTTATTGTTTCCCCATTATACCCTATGGCTGGATCTCTGACACGGCTCCGAGGTGGCTCCGAAGTGCTTCAGATGCTCTGAATAGCTCCGGAAAGCCTAATGAAGCCAGCACTTTGACCCGGATGTGCTGCTTCGGACCCCGAAGCATCAGAAGCTTCTCCAGATCTGAAGCTCTGTCCAAAGCCTTGCACGGCCCTAATGAGCCTTGACTTCTCCAGAGAGGAAATGTTAGTTACTGGGGAAGTGGGCCCCACAGGGGAGGCTGACACAGGTGAGGAGGGTCTGCCACCTCCACCCTCCATTGCGGGGGGAGTGTGTCATGTCCCAGAGCCCTAAAGGGGAGGGGCTTCAGGGAAACCCTTTGGGGAGGTGCTGATTGTACTCCCTATTTCAAGGTTGTTATTGTGTTAAGGGTTATATAGCTAGAGGTATTCTTTAAGGGGGTTTATATGGTTTACGTGTTTTAATGCCTCAATGTGTATATTGGTATTGCTATTTGTGAAGGTTTAAAGAAATATTGTAGTTAAGTTACTTGGGTTTTACAGGTTAACATCCCTATGTGTTAATTGTGTTGTATAGGTTGTAAGTTATTTGGTTCATATTTGGTATTATATGTGAATTGTGGATTATATATAGTATTATATGTTAAGCCTTGTAAATATTCTCTGTTTTATATTAAGTGTCTGTATTTATTCTTGTAATAAAATGTACGTAGTTAAGTACTTGGTTTCGGCTTAGCTCTATAGAGGGGAGGAAGCTGCTCTAGTAGCTGACCCCTTCTCCTCAGCTCTCTGCCTGACCACCACCACTGTCACTGGAGGACAGGACACTTCCCCTGCCCCCCGGGATGTACCTGGGCTATACGTGCTTTTAAGCCTTTCCCAAGTCATGAATGCCAGAAACTATTTATAATGAAAACTGACAGGATTCAGGTTGTGATTTGGTTACACCAGGCATGGCTTCTGTATTCCCTAGCAAATATTGAGGATACTGTGGGGTTTTGTTTTGTTTTAATCTAACAGACAATTGGTAAATCTGTAAAATTGACCCCGGGCCACAATTTCAGAAACTGGAAATTCTTTTCACCGTTTAGGGAATACTTAGCTACTATTGACCTCACAGTCAGCCAAGATCTGTTATTTCATATCCAAATCCCGCCCCCTGATGCATGCCTATGGCTCACATTAATGCAGAATCAATAGCTTGTGTGTGAAGCCTGTAAAGTGCATTTGGGGCACTATATAAATGTAAGTCATTATCATCTTAAAAAAATGTAGTCACTCTTCCTCATTTTGGTAACAATTGTTATGGGGGGAGAGGGGACAGGGGGAGGGTCAACAGGCAAGAAAACACTACTATCCATGCTATTTATACTGAAATTCTTCAACTATAAATGTAAGAATTACTAGAACATTTAGGTGCTTCCTTTTAAAACAAACATACAAGGTACAAAATATATTTTTGTTTGGTATTCTACATCAGATCTGATAATATTGCTGCCGGTTTCAATTATACTTGTTGCAAAGAAAACATTACACAGATGACATAAACATCCTGGTAGATAAAAAAAAATCAACAAAAATAGCATTCTCCATTTATGCAAACGTTATTCTTGACTATTATAATGAAGGTCACACAAAGAAGTTAGTGAATTTGCTGTAGCATTCTATTCATGCCTTCAGCTTTTTTTAAGCTTTGTGGTTTTAAACACTACTGGATAATTATGTGAATAGATGATGAAGCACAAAAATAGTTTCCTTTTTAATAAGGAGTCATTTAATTGTTCTTCTTTATATAATGCAGGATGTTCAAATCACTTCAAAAAAATCACAATATCACAAAACTTTTCTTTTAGTTTCTTTTTTTTAGTGTTGGACAATTTAATTTTCTAGGTTTGTGATAAAATTTAGCACAAATTAAAATGTTTGTAAAACTGATGAAACTTGGTCAAATTTCAGGTTTTTAATAGTTTTCAAAACTTGAGTTTCACTTCTTTTCACTTTGAAACAACTGTAGCTTTTCACTCCAAATTAGAGCTTCCCGCTTGCTAAGACCCAAATGTATGATAAAACATGTGACCAAAGACAGACTATCAGGGGCTCAAACACTTTTGGTACTGGGAATTTACTACTTTTTCTGAGATCTATTTTATAATTATTTATGCTGAATGGCTAAGAAGAGCATCTAAGACAGAATTTGGCAGGCTGTGGGTTTATATCCTACAAAACTGAAGCCAACCACCCTCATGCCCCCTTAGTTAAGCCACTTCCTACCAGAATGCTCTCCCTGCTGATTGGAAGTGATTATTGCCAATTGTCACTGATTTCCCCTACCAACACCAATCATTGGTGCTCCACAATATGGGAAACACTTATCTAAATGATACAGAAGCTTAAGTTCAAATTTAAGTCAGTGGAAGTTGGCCTTTCAACATTTCCAGGCATTTTTGAAAACTGCATTTTCAATAATTTTCAAAAATAAAAGAGAGGGGAGAATAAATGTATATAATAAGGTGGTCCCTGTGGATAATGTAGAAAATACTGTATGCAAGAAAATATACTATGCCCCCAAATAAAACATGTACTTTGTTTTTGGAGACAGAATGTAGAGGGGAAAAAGATTTTTTTCAGAGTCATGGCGGACTGTCGCATAGAGTAAGTCCTCTTGGAAACAGTGTCTGGAAAGTGTGGCACTCCCAGGAGTGTCTAGAGAGTGTGGCATCCCAAGAGATAGTCTGGATGAGGAAGCAGGCAGCAAGAACCTTCTTGTGTCAGCTACCTTACCCATGCTGTCTCCTGGGATGCTATACGTCCTGTTTCCAAGAGGACTTAATCCATGTCGCACAATGCTATGCCCCAAACCCTTACAAGGACAGTAAGGCTGTTAGTTCTTTATTGCAAGTAGTTCTTTATATTAAGTTCTTTTAAATAAAGTGTTGTTTCCACATCATGAGCCTCATCATCAGAATAGTATCTGCATCTCACTTGCTTCAGGCACAATTTACAGTGCTCAGCCAACAGCTGTGGCCATGAGAAAGTTAACACAGGACTATGCCCTGTCAGCTTTCTAAGCCAGGCAAGTGGCAGTCATCTTGGCAGCTGCATGGCATGCACCATGTCTCCAGGCTTGTGTTTTTTTCCAGTGAAGAAAATTGGTTCCCTGTTTTAGACACATACCTTTTTTGTGGAGGGAGGTGGGTAATTTGTGGAGGGAAGTATATGACATGAGAAAATATGGTAGTTATAATCATTAGGTTCCTTTTAGTGTACATAGTCAATACTATCCAGAGCCAGGGGTGATTCTGGGGGAGAACGTGCATATCATATATGAGAAAATATGGTACCTAAATTCTTTTTCTTCTTTTTTTTTTTTTAACAGGCATTATGTACCCCTTAGTGTACATGCTTGATATTGTCCTAGCTGACTGCATATAGTTAAATCAAGAGAGGTTCTTGGGAAATCCAGTAGAAAAAGTGGCAACAATCAGATACTAGAGAATATTAAGTGTTTTTGAGGAAGCTATTAATGGGGTGGGGAAACCCACCTGCATAACTCCAAATAAACTATCAAGTATAATCCATCTAAAGTCCAACTTTAGGATGAAAGGGGACATAGTAACCTTAACATTCCCAACCTAGGGAGTAATGGGAGTTTTGTGGGGAGCAGTATTTGGAGAAAAATCTGACAAAGAAATACAGAGGAAGGTACTGGGCTAAATGGGGTTTATCAAAACTTTCTAGGAAGGGACAAAGTGTAGGTAAGGGTTAGATATCTGGACTTCAAAAAAAAAATCATTTTTCTGCTTACTATGAACTTTTTTAAAATAAGGATTTTTTTAAAGAGGAAGCTGTTTTTGAGTCACTTTCCTTAGTTTTCTGGTCATGACTCCTGAAAGAAAAGGGCTTTCAGTGCCAAACACAATTGGACATGCTGTGTTAACATAATTGGGAGAGAGGCAACTACCAATAGATTCAGCCAAAAATAGCTGGACCACAAGGCCCCTTTGAGAGATGATGGAATCAAAATGTGCCATCTGAGGTATATACTCAAGAGGGACTAAATAGGGGCTTGCCCTGTAACCCAAACATCCCTTCCCACTTCTATGTTTAAGAGATATGATCCAAATTGCTGTCATTCTAGAGACTAATTGGAGATGGCCTAACAAGAACTAATTCAGGCAACAGTGAGCCAAATTCATATCTAGCCCCACTGTTGAAATCAATGGAATTATACTGAACATTAATTTGACTCAAAATGTTTTCATTTATTTAAGACATTTTTAAGTTTCATAGTGTGGTCCGCTACTCAGATTTATCTGGAATCCTATTATTGCTGCTCACAATTCTTTTGCTGCTGGGCATGTTTTACAATACTTGGACTTAGCGCTGTACTTATGCATATTGTCCTTTATTTTATTTTATTTATTTTCCAGAAAATACAGGTCAGGCTGAATTTCTAAGCATTAAAATATATGTAGAAATAAAGATTTAATCCCACACAATGGATGCAAAAGAAGTAGTACTATAACCACAAGTAACATACTAGGCAAGTTACATGTTACTGGGTGCATATACGTGAGATGTTTACTGGGGAGTTGCCTAATTAACTTCACAGTAAAATCTCAGCATCTACATGTGCGTTCCTATTAGGCTGTAGTAAACTAATAAACACCACCGTAGGATACTACTGCCCAAAAGAAGTACTATCCTACAGCAACATTACTTAGTGCACTGTAATGCACATGTAGACATTGACAGGGCTGGCTGGGGCATGAAGGCGTGTAACAGGGAATCCTTGCCCTATTATGAGAAGTCAGGGTGGCCCCTTGAAGACCCCAGTTTTCAAAGCACAGCCTGCCAGCAGGGCACGGGTTAAAGGCTAAGCCCACCTGTCAGCTGATGGTGTCTATCAGGTGACTGTGAGAGAGCCTCAGGCCAGAACTATATAGGCCCTGGCCTGAGCAAGCCAGGGGAGAAGGCTGAAATGGACGGTGAACTCCAGCAAGCTCCTAGCAATGCTACAGCTGTTCTACAAGCAGGAGCAACTGGTAGTGGAGACTCGGAGACAGGGAGCCCATGAAAAGAAAACAAGTAAGAAAGCTAACTGCCATCCTTAACTTTTTCATAGATTCATAGATGCTAGGGTCGGAAGGGACCTCAATAGATCATCGAGTCCGACCCCCTGCATAAGCAGGAAAGAGTGCTGGGCCTACATTACCCCAGCTAGATACACATCCAACCTTCTCTTGAATACCCCCAGGGTAGGGGAGAGCACCACCTCCCTTGGGAGCCCGTTCCAGACCTTGGCCACTCAAACTGTGAAGAAGTTCCTCCTAATATCCAATCTAAATCTGCTCTCTTCTAGCTTGTGGCCATTATTTCTTGTAACCCCCGGGGGGGCCTTGGTGAATAAATACTCACCAATTCCCTTCTGTGCCCCCCTGACGAACTTATAGGCAGCCACCAGGTCGCCTCTCAACCTTCTCTTGCGGAGGCTGAAAAGGTCCAGTTTCTCTAATCTCTCCTCGTAGGGCTTGGCCTGCAGGCCCTTAACCATACGAGTGGCCCTTCTCTGGACCCTCTCCAGGTTATCCGCATCCTTCTTGAAGTGCGGCGCCCAGAACTGCACGCAGTACTCCAGCTGCGGTCTGACCAGCGCCCGATAGAGGGGAAGTATCACCTCCTTGGACCTATTTGTCATGCATCTGCTGATGCACGATAAAGTGCCATTGGCTTTTCTGATGGTTTCGTCACACTGCCGACTCATGTTCATCTTGGAGTCCACTAGGACTCCAAGATCCCTTTCCACTTCCGTGCCACCCAGCAGGTCATTTCCTAGGCTGTAGGTGTGCTGGACATTTTTCCTCCCTAGATGCAGCACTTTGCATTTCTCCTTGTTGAACTGCATGCTGTTGTTTTCTGCCCACTTGTCTAACCTGTCCAGGTCTGCTTGCAGCTGCTCCCTGCCCTCCGGCGTGTCCACTTCGCCCCATAGCTTAGTGTCATCTGCAAACTTGGACAGAGTACATTTCACCCCCTCGTCCAAGTCGCTGATGAAGACATTGAAGAGTATCGGTCCAAGCACTGAGCCCTGCGGGACCCCACTGCCCACACTCTTCCAGGTCGAAACCGACCCATCCACCACGACTCTCTGGGTGCGACCCTCCAGCCAATTCTCCACCCACCGGACTGTGCAGTCATCCAAGTCACAGCCCCTTAACTTGTTCACCAGTATGGGGTGGGATACCGTATCAAAGGCCTTCCTGAAGTCCAAGTATACGACATCCACCCCTCCTCCTGCGTCGAGGCGTTTTGTGACCTGGTCATAAAAAGAGACTAGATTGGTCAGGCACGATCTACCTGCCACGAACCCGTGCTGGTTTCCCCTCAGCATAATTTGTCCTGCCGGGCTCTCACAAATGTGAGCCTTGATGATTTTTTCAAAGATTTTGCCAAGGATGGAGGTGAGACTGACTGGCCTATAGTTACCCTGGTCCTCCTTCCTCCCCTTCTTGAAAATGGGAACCACATTGGCCCTTTTCCAGTCCTCCGGGACTTGACCCGTGCGCCACGAGCGTTCAAATATTCCCGCCAGTGGCTCTGCAATGATGTCGGCCAGTGCCTTCAGTACCCTCGGATGGAGCTCATCCGGGCCTGCCGACTTAAAGGCATCCAGTTCTTCCAAGTGACCCTGCACCACCTCAGGGTCCACGCATGGAAGTCTGGTGCCTTGCTGCTGCCTCCCTACACTCCCAGTGAGAGACTTGTCATGCCTCTCGCTTAGGAACATTGAGGCGAAGAACTCGTTGAGGAGTTCAGCCTTGTCCCCTCTGTCCGTCACCAATTGTTTCTGCCCATTTAGCAGGGGTCCTATTCCTCCCTGGGCCTTCCTTTTACTCCCTATATATCTAAAAAACAATTTCTTATTGTCTTTTACTTGGGTTGCCATCCTCAGCTCCATGGTAGCTTTGGCCTGTCTAACTGCCTCCCTACAACCACGAGCAGAAGAGGTATATTCCTCTTTGGTGATCTCTCCCTGTTTCCACTTTTTATGTGCTCCCCTTTTGGCCCCTAGTCTGCCCTGGATTTCTCTGGTCAGCCAGGGAAGCCTCCTGGCCCCTTTCCCTCTTTTACCTCGCACGGGGATTGTCTCGCTTTGTGCTTGAAGGATAGCTTCCTTAAGGCACAGCCACCCTTCTTGGGCTCCCATCATTTCAAAACTACTACTCTGCAGTGCGTCCTTCACTAATCGCCTGAGTTCACTGAAATCAGCTTTCCTAAAGTCCAGCACGTTCACCCTACTGGTTACCTTACCCACTCGACGCCTTATGTTGAATTGTACTTTCAGGTGATCACTGTCCCCCAGATGGCTACCGATCTGTAGGTCCCCTACTATGTCATCCCCAGTTGCCAATACCAGGGATTGCCCAAGGGATTGCTATGTATGTTATAGTTTAAAACCAGTAGTTTGTGGCTGAGGCTATAGGGGAGGTGGAGGCCTCATTAGTGTCCAGAGGGGGCACAGCTGTGGTGGTGGTGGGAAGGAACAGAGAACTCAGTCTCAGTGGGGTGCAAGCCACAGGGAGCAGGAGAGCCCAGCACCAGAGGGGCACAGCAGACAAGGGCCTGGGGCCCAGTGATATTCACATTATATAGGGCCACAGGTCCAGAGCACATTAAAGAGCTAAAGCCTCAGAGTCAGTTACATCTCTGATTTACATATATGGAGTATTTTCTTTTCCAGCACAGAGATAAAACAGCATTTCCCAAACTTCTGAAGGATAAGCCATCTTTCAGGAGTGTTAAACAAGTGTATGTCCTTTAACTTCTCCATATTCTGATAAAGACTTGCCCATTTTAAATGTATACATCTCTTCTTATTCTTGGGTTCCGCATTTTGGGAGATAACGCACAAGTTAAAATAAAAAGGTGCCGACACATCAGTTTTCCTCAGACATCCTAGCTTATGATGCTCAAAAGACTATGAACGAAAGTGTCAAAAATTGTAATGCATGTACATTTCCTGTTAATTTCAGCTGGAGCAGTGGGAGTGCTCAAAATGTGCGTTCAAAATATGAAGCGTCCAAACACAGCAAATACATACTTTAATTTCTTTGTGCCTGGATTTCGTGAAATGTAAAATGGTAAAATAATCGTCCTTCATCAGCAAAATCCTGGGGTTCTTAACTCATCGAGATCTGTAATATGCTTTGAGATTCTCTGATGGAAGATTCGGTGGGAAATGCAAGGTACTATACTGAAAGATGCCAAGGCCTGCCACTAGGCGAGTCTTTGATCCAAAAAGAATCATCAGCCTTAAAGTTAGTGGATATGCCAACCATCCCTTCAGACTCAGTGGAAGAGTCTGAACTCAGAGACAGGTACCAACAATGCTCAAATCCATGGCAAGTGAAGCAAAACTATGTCAATCAAAAGTCTCCGTAATTGCAAAGACAAGGACTGGGATATTGGTTTGGCAGCCTGTGTATATTGGAAGCAGAAAGCTTAGAGATGTAATTGTAAGAGTAATTTTGAGATGCAGGTTCTTGGGCACAGTTTGCTGGAATGGCAGCATTGCAGATTTCTGAGCAGACATTACCTGAAGTTTGTCTTGACTGCAGTCAGGTAAATAGGACTTTGTGTGTTTTTGGTAAATAGACAAGATTATACAAAAGACTAATTATACCTGAATCATAATCTGTTTTACATTCTACTGAAATTACCCTTCAGGCTTTTGAATATTGGCTAAGTTCATAAGTTAAAGAGGCAATTGCGTTGTTATGCATTTTGCTGACATGATGTCACAAGTATTCATAAGCTTCATTAACCATGTCAATGTGTATAAGCATTTACTCTTTACAAACTTCAGAATAAATTCCAACGTAAACTATAACAATAAAGAAACATGAGAATAAATAAGGAGACAAAATTCTTATATTGTTCTTACTCTTATAAAAATGTTTGTATAAGAGTGAAGTTCATTGCAAATTTATTATTTTGCATCAAAAACAGGCCATGTACAAGCCATATAGTTTTACTGGGAAAATCAACATTCTCCTAGTAGAAACAAAAGTGTTCAAACATTGACACCATTTCTTCCAAAATGGAGGTTCTGGGAGAAGAAATAACCCAACTCCAATCAGGTAGAAATGCCTGAAAGAGTTTCTTCTGGGGGAACAAACACTTGTACACTTCCCACAGATCAACTCCACCCGGACCAATGAGAGCTGAGCCACAGCGACAGGCTCCTGTGCTACAGACTGGGAGGGGAGGGGAAGGGAGGAGCAGGTGCTAGCTGCTAACTGCTCCCCACCTCACACACAGGGGACTCCAATAAGAGAACTGGGCACAGGGCTTGTGGTACCACTTCTTCTGCTCCATTCCCAGTACCCAGGAGCTGAGCAGAGGGAGTGGCACCACAATCCCTCTGTCCACTCCTCACACTGGGGACTCCAGTGTGAGGAAAGGACAGGGGCTTTTCACTGCTGTTCCATATCCCCTGGGAATGAGAGGACTGGAGCAGCTACTGTACCCAGCACTTTCCCCAGGTGGGCATCACCCCAGTCCTGGAAGATGCAAGAAGGAAAAAAGGGCAGCTGCATGCTGAAATTTTCCACTGGTAGAAATGAACACTGGTAGGCAGCCATATTCAGAGTCTTACATTCTAGGATTATAAGGTGTTCAGCTCTCATTTTTAAAACACTGGTTATGCTTTATCGGGAAAAGCTTAAAAACATGAACTGAGTATAAACCAATGCAATGTCACCTTCCTGAGTTTGCAAGCAACCTGAAACAATGACCCAGAGAGCTCTGAGCTGCACAGTTACTCTAAGTGGAATTTAAAGATGAAACAACAATATTATCATCATTATTAACTGTTTTACTGCTGAACATTTTTACAGAAACATCCAGAAAGAGTGCTCTTTCAAGAATCCCCAAAAAGTCTTTTATACTTCTCCATGGGCCAAAAGGCCCATTCATCTCAGATACCTAACTGCCTAATTCTCAGTCTTCATCCTGATAACCAATATGAAGTAATTATGGGCTGCTAGTACAAAAAACAACGGCATGTTGAAAACATAATTTAATATTAAGCTTAAGATAAACAACATGGGGGCATTTGTAGCAGTTATATCACCCATTTCCATAATTACTGGAATAGGAAACTCTTAAGATACGCCTAAAAGTGAATTTCTAATAGGGTGTTGTAGGGACCTTTCTATGGAATTTAGATCCTGCTTGTTGTGGGGCATTTATGGCCCTGATAGTATCCTAGTAGTTTTTGAGGGGAGAAAAATATAAACTATATTAAAACAGTCTGATTCTGTCTCCTTCTAGTGGTAACACCAAGACATAAAGGCTAACAAGTCTGAGGCTGCCTCCCAATTACAGAGTGGTTCTTTAGCTTAGATAATAAGTAGGAGCTCATATGTGTAGATACTGAGTTTGATCTCTGTGGAAAACCCAGCCAAAAGAATTATAACAATGGTGCAGTGCTTTGCAGGGGTATTGCAACAACCACAAAAAAGCCCAGACTCACCAGTTCCTGCCTGGTGGGGGGTGATCTCTGTTGCCACCCACTGTCCCCATTCCCTCCCACCACATGGGGAGCTCTTCCACCAGCCCTCTGAAGCCCCGATGCTGCTGCAGAAAAGGGAGAGTCTGGGGGGGTTCAGGTTTTCTTAAAAAGCCATTAGCTGGAGCAAGTGGGACAGCCATGGGGGCAGCTGGGAGAGGGGGTGGGGATTGGGGAGCTCATGCAGAGCCCCCCCATGCAGCATGGGGCAGTGGGGAGCAGAGGGGATCACCCCACCTGACAGTACCCAGTGAGTGGGGCTTTTTTTTAAAGCACCAGGAACTGGGACAGGTTGGGTAGTCATGGAGTGATGGGCTGGGGGAGTAGGCAGGGGTCAGAAGGGCTGAGCAAGCAGGCAGGGATGGAGCCTGGTAGGCGTCCCCCCCATGGTCTCCTCCCCCGTCCTCCAGCCCCCCCCTCCCCTGCCACCTATTTACCAGCTCCAAGTCCGGCTCCAGCTCCCTGCTGCAGTGGGCAGGGATGCCTGAATCATCAAAGCTCTATGAACCTTTTCTGAACATTTGGAGAGCTTCAAATTGAGCTTTTTATTGGTCCCCTGATTCCATTCGGATTTGGAGACTCAGCCACCAAATTGGGTCAAATCTCCTCTGAATCAAATCAGCACTCAAAGCTTCACACAGCCCTAGAAATTAGCAAATTGCTAAGTTAGCCACCAGGGGGGAGCCAGCACAGTCCTAACAGTATAGGTATATTGAAAGAGAAAAGTGAAAATCTATTAGATAAAGAGCCTGATTCTTTTCTCTTTATAAGCACATAGGGTTTAGTGCTTATTATATTGGAATTACTCCCAATAGAAAAGGTGAGTCAAAGACCACCAAAGCTTTATATAAAATCAGATATCTAGGTCTTACAACTCCTAAATGTAGAGAGCAAATTTCCATTGCAATAAAATGTAATTGATTATGTATTTCATAGCTTCTCAAAAAAAAAAAAAGTGGTGGGGGGGAAGCATGGCTTCATTGCCATGTGTTGTTCTTTTAACTAATGCATCACAATATGTAGTTAAAAATATAGTGGCCTGAAGGTTTTTTTCCATTTGTGGTGCAAACCAGGAAACTAACCACTCCACTTTTTGACCTTGCTACAGTTCTCCATATCTTTGTCATCTCCAAATGGGATTGTTATCATACACTGTATTTAAGACTGCTCTTCTAGTAGCTTCAAACTAGTGAGGTTGGTGAATTAATGGGTGGTGTTGAAAATAGCAGAGTTATTGGTAGTATTAATAATCACAGTTCAAAAAAGTAACCGTTGAAAGATGTAGACTTCACATCAATGAAACATTTCTGCAGTGCTGGAGAAGTTACTAAATCACAAATGAAAACCATGATATACCAGAAAGGAAATAAAAAAAGCAGCTGGTGTAGATGTCATTAAAAACCAGCTCCTAAAAAAAGTATGTTTCATAAAAGATTATCTGAAGCAACGTGCGGTAAACAAAGGGAGAAGTTGAAATGGGACAAGATGTACTGAATATAAAAAAAATCAGTTTCTAATTTATACCATAGACCTATCAAGGCCTCGCTTTTTGTGCTTAGGTAGTTACAGTCTTCTACAGGAGGACCCAGGATTTTGTAAAGACTGCACCCTCAGTTCCCAACCTTTCCTCAGTTCTGGGGAGGTCTGACTGCCCTGCAGCAGTGGGGAACATGAAGGCCCACCCATTCTCCACCCCCTGGCCCACCACGGCCACTGTCCCTATCCACTTCAGTCCCCATCTGCCTTTTTTTTGTGGAAAAAAGGATGGCAAACCCCGCTGCCTGTAAATTCCACAAAATAAAAACTTATCTGTAAAAAACCAAAATAAAACAGTGTGCACCACTTGTTTAAAGATTCAACATCTCCTCCAATGAAACTGGAATGCAAGTGTCCATGGGCAGAGGGAATGAAGCAGTGCCACCTGGTGTCTAAGTGGGAGCAGTGAACTGTCAGGGCTTTGTGGCTCACTGGAGCTCTGTAGTTCCTTGCAGCTGTGGGGCTGGGCAGTGTGGGTTGAGTAGGGGTCTGTAGAGACATTGCAAGCTCTTTCACAATGCCTGCATCTGGGAAAAGAATTATACTGACCACTGGAGTGGGGTGGGGGAAGCAGATGGGAAGAGGGAGAGGAGTCTTACCTGTTTGGGCTCTCCTCATATGAGTGGCAGCTACTACTGCTGCTGCTTTAACAGCAGGGCCTTAGCTGCTGCTGTTGAGGGACTGGCAGTGGCACTGGCTCCACAGAGTCCCTTCCTAGTGCCCAATCTCCTGAGGCAGAACTGAGCCTCCTATGTCAAAGCCCCCTGGGAAGAAGAAGCATCATTCCACACATCTACCCCCTACCACTGAAGGCCAGAGCACTGCTCCTGACTGCCTGCATCTGCCTGGCCTCCTATGTAGAGCTGTGTGTGCCATGGAAAGATTCCTAGTGGGAAGGGGCCATAATGGAAAGATTCCTAGTGGAAAGGGGCCCTTTCAGTCAGTGCCTGGGGCTGGCGGCCAACTTACCCTGCTCTAATTACAGTACTGGGGGTCTATGGGTGGAGTGGGACCAATTGGGGTTAGGCCAGAGGCAGGGTACAGCATGGTTCAGGGTACAGTCAGAAGTGTCAGTGTGTCAGGAAAATAAAAACATGTGTCAGTAAAAAATGTGGTTGTTAGTGAAAAGTTTGCAGATTATTAGTAAAAAAAAATGTCTTGGGTTGGCAACCCTGAGCCAACACCAGTTAGTTGCGATGTTGTGGTGAAAGGGAAACAGAGCCACTGTACAATGGACAGTTAATAGAACAGAGTGGCTTTCAATTCCATGCTAAATGTAAAACGAATGAATTTGTTAACTGTTATTCAATCTTTGTGTTACACTTTTGCAACCAACCCTGCCTTGCAGATGCCACTCTGCACAAATCTCTAAGCAACTGCTGGAATGCAAGAGATTTGAGTATCTTTTCAGAGAAAGTTCTTTTAAAGCTGCAGTGTGAAGCAGAGACTGTGGGAAGTTCCAAAGCAACCAGCTTCCAGAATTAAGAAGCAGGAGCCCTTGACCCCTCCCCACCAGGCACAAACACCTGGTCAACCCCTATCTGGATACCACCACACAGAGTTCAGGGAAAGCAACTTACCTGTGCAAGCAAGTACAGGCATGAGATGGGCAAGTGAGGCATGACAGAAAACTGAGAAATAAGGGCAATACACATTTGGTAACCCCTCTAACTCTTCCCCCAACCACAATTGAATTTGGGATCCCACCATCCAGGATCCGTAACAGGGAAGTGAAACTGACAAGGTGGTTTTCCAAGGTATGAGTGGGAAAAGATGGGGACATTGTTGAGGGTGGGGGAGGAGACAAAGCACTCAGACTCCCAGGGAACCACAATCAGGGGGCCACACAGCCCCAACAAGCACCTGGCAGCCTCTCCATTTCAGCCCTCTGCCCCAATCTAGGTCTTCCTCCCCCTCAAAGGGAACTCTGGGGAAGCTTCAGGTACTGACACATGGAAAACCTGATGGTCTGAGTGCCCCTTGTGGTGTTTCAGCAGTACTACAATCCCTAAAACATGACCATTTTACTTGGAACCTTTAGCAGTGTACTTGTGGACACTTCTGTCCAGGGCAACTATGAAACGGTTCCCAGTCAGTGAGATTTTTGGAACTGTTCAAGTGTTATGTCTGTCTGTACCCTAAGTGAATTCTTAAACCTATCCCTACTACAAGAAGATCCTTGCATCAAAATGAGAAATCACACACTAGACTGAGAGGCACATAACTAAGAATTCCCTAACTCAGATGTTAAATCTGTCCCTTAGAAGCTGTCATTTCAAATGTTGCAGTTGATCTCTACTCTTGGATTAAAGCAAAAAGGAAAAACAGTGTCTAAAATGCTTAGGACCTTAAACCATATGAAACATTAGTCAATCTAAACCCTTTGAACAGCATTTAGGCATGAAATGCGAGCCTGTGAGAAAGGCTTGTAAGTCTTCTCTGTGTGAAAACCTGTTAATTGCCAAAGTGTCCTTTAGCCAGTAGCATAATTAGGGCAGGGTGATTGGAGTCAGCTGACCTCAGGTAACTGGCATTTTTAGATACCCAGCACTAGTGCTGTGTGAAATTTCACCAACTGTTTCATTTCCATGCTGTTTGGACCAATTTTGAGGTCAAAACAGCAAAACTGGAAAGAAACAAAGGCCATCGAAATAGCTTCGAAACAAAATGAGGCTAGTTGAAATGTTTTGACTTTTGAAATGTTTCAACCATAGGCTGGAGATGGGAAGTCAGTCCAGCTGGGTTGACTTCCCATCCCCTGCGCTAGGTCCCCATCCCTGGCACTAGATCACACTGGGTGCAGAAGGCAGCTCAGCTGGGCTGCTTTCCCATCCCCCATGCTAGATTGTGCTGGGAGCAGCTGGGCTGCCTCACTGCCCCCTGGCATGACCTAGCACAGGGGTTGGGGAAGCAGCCCTGCTGGGCTGCTTTCTACCCCAACATGATCTAGCACCAGAGATGGGAAAGCAGCCCAGCTGGGCTGACTTCCCATCCCCAGCAAAACATGAAAACAGCATCAAAACAGCCTTTCTGTTTTGATGGAATGAAACGAAACAGCTGTTCTGACTCTAAATTAAATTTGAAAGAGAATGCTGTTCCGTCGAACCATCAAAAATGACGGCGAAACTGAACAGTGCCATTTCACACAGCCCTACCCGGCACCTCCCATTCCTCACTCATGCTGGGTAACAGGGATTTGACTGTACTTGTCTTGAGTATGTTACATCTGGAACCAGAAGCTGTAGAGTACAGTGCTGGGGGTGGGAAAAGTTTGTTATTACTTCCCAGGCTGCGCCTTTTAAGCCATATCATAAGAAGCTACAATTTTTTAAACTGTCATACATCATTAGTCAGATCTACCTGGCAAAGCTAGGCTGTGATTAAAATCCAGTTCTCAATGCAACTTACAAAAAAAAAAAACAAGGTTGAGGCAGTGCCAGGTCCTGCCCTTCCACAAAGACAGGTTCTAAGAGCTAAGTCTTTCCCATTTTTAATAAGATCCTGTCCTACAATATTTCCAGAAAACCAAATGCATTCCTTAAATATCTCTAATCAATGAAGGTTGCATAAACTTGTTTTCCAATAAACATGTTATTTTAAAAAAGCATCTGTTATACTTATTAGAATGAATAGGTCAAGGAAGGCTGCATAGTGAAGTTTGCTTTATTCATTCACAAACAGGCACGTTCTGACAAGATGCCAGACCTTCTGCTACAGAATTTCCTTGGTCTGAAATTCTTCACTCTCCAAAAGTCATGAGACAGCAGCAGTGAAATGCTTACTATATATGTACCAGTGGGTGTGTTTTGGCTATATACTGACCAAATAATGATAACAGCACAAATGCTGTTCTAGGGAGTCAGGATGTCTCACCTTTGTCTTAGTGCTGAGTTTAGTAGTACTGGTTAAAATACAAAGACTCAAAATGGCAATTAATGAGGAACTTTTGACATAAATTTATTGTGGATCTGGTGAGGTCATAGAAAAGAGAAAAATACAACTCTTTATGCAGAGCCTAACAAAAGCACTTGGGCTTTGATTCCAAATAAAATTCAAAAACAGGTTTAATTTAACCACGTTTGTAATCCCATCCCCATTCAATGAAGTATACACAAAGCACATGCTTAAACAGGATATATATATGTACCCTGAGAGGTGCCCTGAGAGTTTAACACATGTATATGTGCCTGGCAAATTAGGGATGGGAATACTCATATGCTTAAAGTTCAGCATGTGCTTAAGCACTTTCCTGAATCAAGATCTTAAGGAAACTGAACAACTTGATGCTTATAAAAAAGACTGCTATTCTGAAGCTGTACTGCCATGGAGAGGGCTTTAATGGTCAAAAGACATCTGGTTATTGGGATTGTTTTAATATAATCCTTATAATAAAGAAAAGTCTGGAGTGTATAAAATAGATGCAAAGGATTAATCTTCTGTTTTCACATTCAATTAATAGTCTTAAATGAAGTACAGATATATTTCTTTAATTTCCTGAAAAAAACCCTATGAAAAAAACCACACTCATTATAGAAACCAACAGTGACAGCACATGGGGTAAGACCCCAAAGAAGAGGTTCTATATAGAAAAATAGAATAAGAAAAGGCAGCTGTAAAATCAGTCCCCAGTTTGTGAGGTTCTCTAGGGGCTTCAGTTGATTTTGTAGTGACAGCAGACACTGTGTAAATCTCAAGTGGGAAACAATGGGAAACTGCTCAAAATAGCTGTTTCATTGAAATAAACGGTGATCTTGGTAGCCAAGAGCAGGTAAATTGAATTTGACAAAGATAAGCTGCTGTACTGATTTGGACTTGAAACATGACTTGCAGGGTGAGAATACTCTCCTCTTGGGCTAAATATTCCTCCAGATGACACTATAGCTTCCAAGGCACTTATTAGCCAGAAGTGCAAATGCTGACCAGATGGTTTCCTTGGATTTTGAATAGTCAAGAGGATCAGACCTGTGATTTACTGGAGCTTCAATAAAGTTCTCTGTTCCAATAGATTCTGCTGCTGTTGTTTGGTCAGCAATGGTTGTGTGTTCATGCTGCTCTTATTTTACTAAATCCAGATGCGTCCATAAATCTCCAGGTGAAATGGTAGTCACCAAAAGCAGAAACCACAGCAGCCAAAGATGGTTAAACAGATTGCCCTGCAGTTCTTCGAACTGCTTCATTGGTCATTTGACTATTTTTCGCCAGATTTGATATAGCATGTTCCATTATGCCATTAGCAAGAATCAAGGAACCAGAAAATAGCTAAAATGAGTTTCCTGAAAGATGAGATCAATTCTGTCTAGTTCTCCAAATATTTTGGGACTATAGGAAAGATTTTGGGATCTATTATTTTTACCTGGAGTTTTCCCATTAACTGAATCAAAATACAAAGTACAGTATTTACAACGTACAAGTTGGTTCACATGACTAGTTTCATAGTTTCTAGGGTCGGAAGGGACCTGAGCAGATCATTTAGTCCAACCCCCCCCCTGCCATGGCAGGAAAGAATACTGGGGTCAAACAACCCCAGCAAGATGTTCATCCAACCTCCTCTTAAAAACCCCCAGGGTAGGAGCCAGGACCACCTCTCTTGGAAGTTGGTTCCAGATCCTAGCCGCCCTGACCGGGAGGTAGCGCTTCCTGATATCTAACCTAAACCTACCCTCTGCCAACTTGTGACCGTTATTCCTGGTCACTCCTGGCAGTGCTCGGGGGAACAGGCACTCCCCAATGCCTGCTGATCCCCCCTGACTAATTTATAGCAGGCCACTAGATTGCCCCTCAGCCTTCTCTTTTGGAGGCTGAACAGGTTCAGGTCCCATAGCCTCTCCTCATAGGGCCTGCCCTGCTTTCCCCTGGTCATGTGAGTGGCCCTCCTCTGGACCCTCTCCATGCTGTCCACATCCCTCTTGAAGTGCAGCACCCAGAACTGGATGCAGTACTCCAGCTGCGGCCTGACCAGTGCCACATAGAGGGGGAGGATCACCTCTCTTGACCTGCTCGAGATGCATCTGTGGATGGATGACAAGGTGCAGTTGGCCTTCCTGATTGCCTCCCCACACTGCCAGCCCATGTTCATCTTGGAGTCAATGATGACTCCAAGATCCTTTTCCGCCTCCGTGCTGACAAGAGGGGAGTTCCCCAACCTGTAGGTATGGTGCCGGTTGTTCCTCCCAAGGTGCATCACCTTGCACTTGTCAGTGTTGAATCCCATCCTATTCACATCCGCCCACCCTTGTAGCCTGTCTAGGTCTGATTGAAGCCTGATGCTTCCTTCTAGTGTGCCCACATCCCCCCACATCTTAGTGTCATCAGCAAATTTGAACAGTGTGCTTTTTACCCCCTCGTCCAAGTCACTGATGAAGATGTTGAACAGTGCGGGCCTGAGGACCGAGCCCTGCGGAACCCCACTGCCCACGTCCTTCCAGGTTGAGAGGGACCCACCCACTAGCACTCTCTGGGTGTGGCCCTCCAGCCAGTTGGCAACCCAATTGACTGTGTGGGCGTTGACACCATAGTCCCCCAGTTTCTTAATGAGAACGGGGTGAGAGACAGTGTCAAAAGCCTTCTGGAAGTCCAAGAAGACTATGTCCACTGCTACCCCTGCATCTAATGATCTGGTAATCTGATCATAGAAGGCCACCAGGTTGGTCTGACAGGACCTGCCACTGATGAACCCGTGTTGGTTGTCCCTAAGCATGCAGTCCCCAGAGGGCCCCTCATGGATGTGTACCAGCATAATTTTCTCAAACAGCTTGCCTAGGATCGAGGTAAGACTAACTGGCCTATAGTTTCCCGGGTCCTCCTTCCTCCCCTTTTTGAAGATTGGAACCATGTTGGCCCTCTTCCAGTCCTCCGGCACCACACCAGAGCACCACGAGTGCTTGTAAAGCCGTGCCAGGGGTCCTGCAATGACCTCGGCCAATTCCTTTAGGACTCTAGGGTGGAGATCGTCCGGGCCAGCTGACTTAAACACGTCCAGCCCCTCCAGAAGCCCCCTAACTAGTTCCACACTACCCTTTGGCCCAGGTGTGCCTCCCCGGCCCAGCAGGGAGGTGGCTGTTCTGGTCCCTACTTAGGAAGACAGAGGCAAAGAAATTGTTAAACATGTTAGCTTTGTTGTCTGTTGTGACGACCAAATTTCCCAACGCGTCCTGCAAGGGCCCCATGTTACCCGGGACCTTCTTTTTGCCCCCTATGTATTTAAAAAAGGACTTCTTATTGTCCTTAATCTGAGAAGCTAGTCCTAATTCCATCTTTGCCTTGGCCTTCCTAACTTCCCCCCTACAACCCCGAGCAACTGCAGAATAGTCATCACTGGTGATGACCCCTTCTTTCCAGTGGGTATACGCCTCCTTTTTAGCAAGGAGACATTCCCGGATGCTTTTGGTGAGCCATGGAGGCTTGTGTGCTCTCCTACTCCCTTTGATCCTGGTTGGGATTACCTTCCTTTGTGCTTGGAGGATCGCCCCCTTAAGGAGCAACCACTCTCCTTGGACATTTGGCTCCCCTCCCCTCTGGGACCTCAGCGCATCCCCAACTATCCTCCTAAAGTCTAGGGCTGCTGCCTTACTGCAGGCCTTTGCCACCTTGTGCTGGATGGTAAATTCCAGCAGGCGATGATCGCTGTCGCCCAGGTGGTCGAGCACCCGCAGCCCCCTCACCAGGTCATCACCCGTGGCCAGCACTAGGTCCAACAAGGCATCCCCCCTGGTGGGGCTGTGCACCTCCTGGGTTAGATGGAGGTCCTGCACTCTGTCTAAGAACCTGCGTGAGCGGTCCAGACCTGGCTAACTGCTCTTCCCAGCAGATATCCGGGAAGTTCAGGTCCCCCATGACTACCACATCTTTATCCTTCACTACCTCTGTGAGCTGACCTAAGAATTCCTGGTCAAGCTCTTCTCCCTGGTTGGGAGGTCTGTAGTAGACCCCCACCGTTAAATCTCTCTCCCCTCGACTGCCTTGTACTCTAACCCAAAACACCTCAGAGTGCCCCTCCTCTGACACCTTGCTAATTAATGAGGATGTGTATTCCTCCTTGATATAGAGTGCCATGCCCCCACCTCTCCTTCCCATCCTGTACCTCCTGTACAAATTATAGCCCTTGACATTCACCCAGTCATGCATAGAGTCCCACTACGTTTCCGTGATCCCCACTATGTCCAGGCTGGTGTCAGCCATCGGGAGGGTGAGTTCCTCCTGCTTGTTTCCCATGCTATGAGCATTTGTGTAGAGGCATTTGAGGCCTCCTGTGGATGTGTGTACTGCCCCCCTAGTCCCAGCATTGCCCTGGCCCCCATTGCTTACCTGTTTGCTCGTTTCGCTCGTTGGTCTGGGCTGGGCTGTAGTTGTGGGTGTTGTTTGGTCTGGCAGTCTGATGTTTCCTCCGCCCTCATCTTCCCCTTCCCCTGACAAGCCTAGTTTAAAGCCCGCTGGAGGAGGTCCGCCAACCTAGAAGAGAACACATGCTTACCTTTAGGAGAAAGGTGGAGCCCATCCCATCCAAGCGTGTCTCTCGTCGTGATGTGCCGGTTATGCCTGAGGAAGCCAAAGCCCACCTCGAAGCACCATTCCTGTAGCCACCAGTTGGTCTCCGCAACTAGTTCTGAGGTGGCCTGTTTAAACTCTATCCATTTCCAAAACTTCCTGGCTGGTGCATGGTTGGGCAGGGACTGTAGCTTGCATGTGCTTCATGCCTGGGAGGAAATAGAGCTGGAGCTATGCCCAAGTGTAACCGTGGTGGGCCTGGGGACAAAGGCTTGGGACCAGAGTCAGAGTTGCAGCAGCTGCCTGTCCTCCTCCTTCACTTGCACTCAAATGCAAGACCATGGACTTTCCTTCCTCCATATTGAATAGGGGGGCGAAAACTTGCCTTGGGTTGCAGTAAATAATGTGTTATTAAGCACCTTATATAGTCTAAACAAATGCATTGTGAACCACAGAAGTGTATACTGAGGCATCCTCTTGCATTTATAAATTTGCTGGAAATCTCAAGAAATATATTTACTTATATTTACTCTGGCTTTTGTTAGACAGACATTACTTTCTTGCCTTTGGTAAAATTCAGAACAGGAAGATGTGTGCATGTGGTAAAAGGTGTATATACATAGCCCAATTAGTAGGTAAGATAATCTATCCATGTGCGTACAAATGTTTTAAAGGAACTTAATATTAGCATGATTCTTCACTGTCTTGCACCTTACGTAGGCATTTACACCTATGCAAAATGCATACATAGTGAGTGTGAAATTCAGATTTGGCAGCATTTTATTTCTACCGTGCACTTAATTTATGCAAGGTATAACTGAATATACAAGGTCTAAGTCCATGAAGAATATGAAATAATGCAGTGTTTTTGACTGCAGTTGCAAGCAGGTGTATGTGACCTGTCTGAAATAACGAAAGACTCTTCACTTATTTTTTTTTAAAACACCTCAGCACCTTTCCTCAACCCTCTCCATACAGTTCACTATCTGAATATTATTTTTTTGAATTCTTGTATTCTTTTGACTATTGAAATAAATGTATCCTGTACCAGGCTTTCTCTTAATAGAGAGGCTCATAAGGAATTACTTAACTTGTTTCTACAGGCATCTTTAATATGCAGTGGTGTTCTTATGATGAATTACTTGTTCATCCTTGTAGTCAGTTACTGGGAAACTTCTTTTCACATTCATCTACAGTCTGGATATTTTAGAACAACACCATCCATTTCAGATGAGCAATAGAGTTCTCCAAATAAATGTCTTAATCATATTTGACATTGTTATCATGTTACATAAAAATCTAGGACAACTCCTGATCACCCTAACACACGATGAGAGTAATTCCATTGGGTAGGAAAAATATGGCTGATTTTTCTGCCACAATTGTCTCTTTCCCTTATTTTTTAAGTTGTTTTGGGAAAAGCAAATATTGAAAAAATATTAAATATATAGATTGGTTTGTTATTCATAAACTGAAGATAACGTGTGGAGGAAGAACTGAAAGTCTCCCTCATATTCAAAACTAATAATAGGAGTTTTGACTAAGTCATCCATCGTACACCCTAATTCCAAAATGGTTAAACAAAGAAATGACCTTGGCATTACCTTTAAGATGGTATCTGCTATCCTCAGTGACATTACTAAACACTATAAAGGAGCACCCGATCATAAAATTCACTTGAAATGCTTTAACAGCCCTAGACCAATTGTCCATAAAATAACCTCAAATAAATCTGCTTCCATATGGCAATGCTGTACCTTGCTTAAAACTGATTAAAAACATCTTACACTGGACAAAGCATGGTGAAAAGGGTTCACATTTCAGGTTTTGGAAAAGGACGTAGGAAATTAGTGCACCTTAAAAGCTAACGAAAGATGTACTTCAGCTGCAAAGTTAATTTGACAGAAGCTTTTAACATGTAAAGTTGGTAAAACTGGGGGCATCAACACATGTGCTTTACCGCAGTTGACTAATTAGCTCCACAGTAAAGCGTCACTGTCTATATACGTGGCACCATTAGGCCAGAGCAAACTAATTCCACCGTAGGATAGTACTGCCTGACAGAAGTACTGTTCTACAGCAGAAGTTATTTACACTGTCACAGTGCATCTGTAAGTGGTGACCGGGGCTGGCTGGGACACGAGGGTGCTCCAGTGCAGGGCTGCCTGCTAGCTAGCTCCACGCTGTAGCACCCTTTGTGCCCCAGCCAGCTCCTCTGCAACATGTTGACCCAGGGCAGAGCAGCTTCAGGCTGTCAGGCTGACCACCCGAATCCCCTGGTAGCTAGTGTTACGCTGCCCCAGCTCAAAGTGCTGTGGTCCTGAACTGTCAGCATTTCTTGAGTTACATTCATTGCACATGCAGGTGCACTCACGGAAATGAAGACCAGCTTGGCAAAGCCTTGCTGGAATGATCTAGTTGGGGATGATCCGCCTTTGAGCAGGGGATTGGACTAGATGACCTCCTGAGGTCCCTCCAAATCCTAATTTTCTATGATTCTATGAAATGCATCTCTAATGAATAAAACCACCACCAACAAAAAACAAAAAAAATTCAGGTGATAGTAACAATATACACCATATCGAGAAATAGGTAAAAAAATATATAAATTGACACAGATTGCATCTGTAGTAGGCCTGTGTGAAGTGGTTAGTATTCGCTTCGGATTCAGCCTATTCGAGGGACAGTGATTCAGTTTGGTGATTTGAATAACTGTCCCAATTCGATTTGGCCAAATCTGATTTGGAGATTCGGCCGCTGCCAAATCTCCGAATCAGCCAGGCCAGGCCCATCCCTCACCCGCTCTGCCAGCCTGGTAAAGGGTGCCCCGCCCACCCCAGTTCCCAGCTCTTTGGGGAAAAAAAGCCTTGACTCTGTGGGTGCTGCCAGGCAAGGGGCAATTCCTGCTTCCTGCCACTGCCCCCTACTGTGCAATGGACTCTACATGAGCCCCCTGACCCCCCTCACTCCCCCAGCCCCCCCATGGGTGCCCCACCTGGGCCAGCTCCAGACCTTTAAGAAAGAAACCCCCAGAAAAATCTGAGCAGGGGAGGGGTTGAGGGGCTCGTGCAGAGTCCCCCACACAGTGTGGAGCAGTGGGGAGCAGCAGGGATCACCCCAACACACACACCCAGCAGCACCTGCTGAGTACCAGGGCTTTTCTTTAAAGTACCGAGCTGGGGCGGGTGGGGGCAGCCATGGGGTATGGCTGGGGGAATGGGGGTTCGGGAGGGCTCTCAGAAGTCCCCTCATGGTCCCCCCCACCCTCCCCCAGCCTCCCTCCTCTGCCTCTGGTACTTACCAGTTCGGAGTGGCTACAGTTCCCTGCTGCAGTCACCGGGGACTGCTCAAATCATCAAAGCTCTTTAAATCTTTTCCAAAGATTCAGAGAGCTTTGCATCAATTGGGACCTTTAAATTGGTCCTCCGATTTGATTTGGATTTGAAGATTCGACCACCGAATGGGGCCAAATCTCCTCCAAATCGAATCAGCACCCGAAGCTTTGCACAACTCTACTCTGTAGTACCATAAAACCTTGATTGCTTGTATCTGGGTAGTCCACAGCCTGCTTAATTTGCAATGGGTTGCCAAATTAAGGAACAACCATTTAGCTATTTGCAGTGGCTTTTACTTCAATGGGTGCCAATTTTGCCCATCTGCTGAAGCTCCTCAATGGCCCCATCTCTTGACTGGAGAAGTTATAAAAACTTCATTAAACAAATGCAGTCCCTCAACTGTCCCCAGATAATTCACAAACTCTTGCCTTCATAGGGGAACCTAATGTACAGTATACACTCAATAAATCTAAAAAACAAATAAATATTGTATGCCAAAAATCAAACCCACGTAATCAGACTTTCTTAAAAATACAGGTAGAATATATGCTATTCTCCAGTAATACAGTGCCCCTCCTTCATAGTTTCATAGTTCGTAGTGTCGGAAGGGACCTGAGCAGATCATCAAGTCTGACCCACCAGGTTGGTCTGACAGGACCTGCCTCTAATGAACCCGTGTTGGTTGCCTTTAAGTATAACTTCCCCTGCTGGCCCCTCATGGACATGTGCCAGGATGATTCTCTCAAAAAGCTTACCCAGGATTGAGGTAAGACTAATTGGCCTATAGTTTCCCGGGTCCTCCTTCCTCCCTTTTTTGAAGATGGGAACCATGCTGGCCCTCTTCCAGTCCTCTGGCACCACAACAGAGCACCACGAGTGCTCATAAAGCCATGCCAGGGGTCTCACAATGACCTCAGTTAATTCCCTCAGCACTCTGGGGTGGAGATCGTCCGGACCAGCTGATTTGAATACATCCAGTCCCTCCAGAGGTTCCCTGACTAGATCCTCACTGACCTTTGGCCTGGGTGTGCCTCCCCTGGGGCCTGAGGGGGTCCTGGTGGGGGTGCTAATCCAGTCCCTGTTCAGGAAAAAGGAGGCAAGGAAGTTGTTAAATAAGTTAGCTTTGTTGTCTGGTGTGACGACCAGATTTCCTAGTGTGTCTTGCAGGGGCCCCACATTACCCAGTACCTTCTTTTTGCACCCTATGTATTTAAAAAAGGACTTCTTGTTGTCCTTGATCTGGGTAGCTAGTCCCAGTTCCATCTCTGCCTTGGCCTTCCTGACTGCCCCCCTGCAGCCCTGAGCAACCACAGTATAGTCCTCCCTGGTGATGGCCCCTCCCTTCCATGGGGTGTACACCTTCCTTTTAGCTAGAAGATGTTCTGGGATGCTTTTGGTGAGCCATGGGGCCTTCTGCACCCTCCTGCACCCTTTGATCCGTGTTGGGATTACCTCCCTTTGGGCTTAGAGAATCGTCTCCTTAAGGAGTTACCACTCTTCTTGGACACCTGGCTCTGCTCCCCTCTGGGACCTCAGTGCCTCCTGGACTATTTTCCTTAGCTCATTCAAGTCTGCCCTCCTGAAGTCTAGGGCTGCTGCCTTGCTGCAGGCCTTTGCCACCTTGCGCTGGATGGTGAATTCCAGCAGGCGATGATCGCTGTTGCCCAGGTGGTCAAGCACCCACAGCCCCCTCACCAGGTCATTGCCCATGACCAGCACCAGGTCCAACAAGGCATTTGCCCTGGTGAGGCTGTGCACCTCCTGGGTTAGATGGAGGTCCTGCATTTCAGCTAGGAACCTATGTTCAGACCTGGCTGATTGCTCTTCCCAGCAGATGTCTGGAAAGTTCAGGTCCCCCATGATGACCATGTCTTTTGACCTAACTACCTCCGTGAGCTGACTTAAGAATTCTGGGTCTAGCTCTTCCCCTTGGTTGGCTGGTCTGTAGGAGACCCCCACCGCTAAATCCCTTTCCCCTCAACTGCCTTGTATTCTAACCCAGAGCACTTCAGTGTGCCCCTCCTCTGACCCTGTGCTACTTGATGAGGATGTGTATTCCTCCTTGATGTAGAGCACCACACCCCCACCTTTCCTCCCTGTCTTGTCCCTCCTGTACAGCCTATAGCTCTTGATATTCACTGCCCAGTCATGTGTTGGGTCCCACCACGTTTCTGTGAGCCCCACTATGTCTGGGTTGGTGTCAGGTAGCAGGAGGGTAAGTTCCTCCTGCTTGTTTCCCATACTAAGAGCATTTGTGTAGCCAGTGGGCCAGTTCTTCTAGTATGCTGGGATAGAAATTATCTGGTCTCTCCAACTTGGGCTCCTTAAGCTTTCCATTCTGCTTCCATATTAAATATGATCATTTCTGTATGTATACACTCATTCTTATTAGCAGGCCTGCCCTCATGTTCTACATCATCATCCTTACTGAAATTTTCATTTAGGTGGAGTGCAGCATTTAAATTATTTTTAATCTTGATCCCCAGCCTTATTATATACCAGCCTCAATTCTTCTCTCTTTCTCTTCACGTTGGTTCTGAAAAGACCTGACAAATAACAGATCATATTAAAAGCTTTTCTTTGGAAGACTATGAACCAGGCCAGAGTAAGTATTTACTATTCCTTTTTACCACAAGCATTTTGTTTCATTACAGCTGAGACAACAATTCACAATTAATGCTTTTCCCTAACAATTTTAGCACTTTTTATGGTCACAATTGGTCATGGCCATGCTGCCATTTCCTCTTATGTATTCTTTATTATTCCAAACTATCCCTAGTGTTTATTTAATTTTATTATTTTAGTCAATTAATTACTGGCAAGAATATTCAATGCATTGTATTTGAAATTTGGCCTGTTTGCTAATTGTGATTAGTCTCATATGCCATATAGAACTGTTCTCTTTCCCAATAGAATGCAAATGCCTCTACTTCCAGTTTGAATATAATTTAAAATTTGGTTTCCTCATATAATATATGCGACTTTGCAATTTACATTCTTTAAACATTCCTTCCAGTAAACTTAAGCCCTCATATTTAACCAAGTCAAAATAAGTTAATTTGAGTGAATCATAAGTGGATTTTGGCAGCTTTACTCTTTATCTTTTCCTGGGTAGTATGCCATTCCAACCAACTAAAAAGGGATAAATCATTGTGATAAATCTGTGGTGATTACATCAAAGAAACAGTGGTAAAAGCGTGTGTCATTGAAAAGATGTGTGATGGAGAGAGGGGAAAACATTCTAAACTATACTTAACCATGGTGTCTACATCTGTCTGTCTGTCCATTTCAAAATATTTGAACCAAGATCTGGGATTTTATCACTGACCTCTGAAATTTTGGCACACATATTTAAAAAAAAGTTCCCTAGAAAACTATTGTGGTGAATTTGAAACATCCATTGAAATTATCATGTTATTAACAGGATTAGTAAAATTATCTTACTAGTGAAATACAATAAATAATGAAAAATGAAGAGCATCACAATCCATTTTACTTAACCTTGAAAATAGTCGATCTGCATCAGAATAAATGTAGAGAAGCAGACTCACTAAAAACTGCTTGCCCTTGTCAGAGATGGCACTTCTTACTCTTTTGTCTATATGTTTTGTCAAGTACTATTGCATGCACTTGATTCGAGTATGTAATTGTACAAATGACAAATCTGCACAACTACTTATCCCTTTCACTCTTGTCTTCACACATTTTCTACCCTTACTTCCATTTCTTTTTCACATTATCTTCCTTTATGCAGATAGTAAACTACTCTGAGAAAGGTTATATTTTCTTATATGTTTATATGGAATTGTGCTGTCCCCTCTGTTCCCTGAATTGTGATCCCATCCTGGTTACCTAGGCACTATTATTATATAAATAGTAAATAATAGTAATAATGAAATCTTTCTCTGTCCATATAGAGCCCTCAAGTAGCGTTCAGCTAGGTTAAATCATTCTGTTAGGGGGAATATACTATTAAATCTTACAGACTCTCTCTAAGAGTCCTTACAAATGATGCATGAGACAAGAATATGCCATCTATCTTGGCAATTTCCAAGCAAGCTTTATAAAATGTTGTGAACTTCCCCCTTGGCCTTAGACTATTTGAAGCCATTTGTCTTATAAAATCTGTGAGGTTAGAGATTATGACAACTGGAATTGTGTCTTCTGTCTCATATTTCTCTTTTATATAGTCTATGACTTCAGCTAACCAAAACTATACATAAGAGTCATTTAGTTCCAGTCAGGACTATGCATTTGGTGGTGTGTCTCATATGGCTGAAATGCAGAGCCAAGCATTTATTTTTATGATACTTGGCCTTGAGTATAAACATGTCACCTCCAATGAATTGGCCAACAGTTTTTTATCACTCAGTCATACAGCAGCTGCATGTTTATGCTTACTGATGACCAATACCACTTCAGAAGAGGCATCCTATTTTTGTTGCTTATGCAAATAAAAAGAACAAGCAATATGCCTTCACTAATGATGAACAGCTAAATGCTTCTTATTCCATCCTCATAAAGAGGATGCTTCAATCTAAATATAGTATTGATAGGCTTAGTTCAGAATTGATTTGGTAAACTTGTTTGAACAGAGCTTGTGGTGCACTGAATGTCTCTTTAAACAGGTTAGCTCTAGTCCATTAGTCCATCATCACCAAGCAGACCCTATAACAAGATAACTGCTGCATGGAGAGAGGGAGACCAAATTAATTTGCATAGCTGGCCAAGCCCTAAGACAGAGTCTGTGCTTCTTTTACCTTCCCTTAGAAAGCTTTTCTTGATCTAAGATGTTCAGCTGATATTAACTCCAGATAAGGACACCTGTGTCTTTCCAAAATACTAAAATGAATTCAAACTTTATTTTCCATGATGTTATGGTGGATGATTATAGGCCACTCCTTCAAGATGCTGAAAGACCTGGAAAAAGAACATGTTGGACAGGGCTACAGTTCTACCTGAAAGACCAACCACCTCAAATAAGAATAGCAATTCTAAGCGGAGACCCACCAAGGTGTGGAAAAAGAGGACTGGGCAGCAAAGAAAGCAATACTGTCTAGAGATGTAGAATTTGCCAGAAGTCATACTGAGGTAGAATTTGAAAAATAATATTAGAAAAGAAATCATGTAAATAAAATGAGAATAAGAGAGGAAACAGAACTACTATGCAATAAGCTTGGAATCAAGATTAAAAATAATCTAGGTATAGCTGAAAACATTTTCTTAGTAAAGTTTGGTATACAACATGGAGATAATAGCAGGATTACTAATCAGAATGAATTTACAGATCTGGAAATAATCTTATCTGAGGTGGAAACAATATTAGTGCATTCCAGTTGAAAAGTCCAGATCAGCTCTGTCCCAGAATACTAAAAAAAACTGGCACATGAAATCACTAGGGTAGCAGCAAGATTTTTAATAAATCTATAAAATCAGGGGCACTCGTTCCTATATGTAAGGAAGCTGAAGAAAGCAAACACAGACACATTAGTTAGGTATCACTATGAACTATTTTACAATGAATCTGTAGGAAAGAAAATTAAAAACATGGAGGTAAATGAAAAGTATGATAAAATATAACAGATGTTTACCAAAAAAAGATAATGTTAAACTAATCTTACATCTTTCTTTGATAAGTTATCTAATTTTTAGACAAGAAAAATGCTGTAGGTCTAATCTCATTAGACTTCAGGGGGTTCTGTTTTATGCTGATATTCTAGTTTCCATTAAAAAAATATGGATTTTTAAAAGCAACAAAAATCAGAAATTTATATCTACTACAGATATCAACTTGTACTACATACATGACTGTCATAAGCAATAATCAATAAACGGGAAGAGAGAGAGAGAAAGGGGAAAAAGAAAGGGCAAGAAGGGAAGGAAGGATAAAAAATGGGGAGGACAAAAGAGAAAAAGTAAAAGTGTACATGGAGTGATAATTTAGTTACATGTGACTCTCTCCATAGATGCCAGCTAAGTATTAAAATATCTAAGAACATTAACATTATTGTCTAGCAAAACTTCCAGATTTTCAGTATTGCATTACAGGATCTGAATATGTGGAGCAGTCTGGAAAAATCCTTGTGGGGACATGATAATATTTAAAAAATGAATGCATAACCTGAACTAATTTATCTATTATGTAAGCTACTATTTGTAATCCCGCAATTTTATTTTGATAAAAATCAACCAAATGTTTAGCAGGTTTCTACTGGAAGAGGATAAAAGGGCTTCACTTTCATTGAAAAAGGTGCAACTACCAGTTGAAAGGGGTGGCTTTCATTTTCCAAACCTTTGGCTATATCACAAGGCCTTCTTAGTAAGACGGGCGAAGTCCTGGATAACTGATAACTGAGAAGTCTCTCCTGTATGGGTGGAAATTGAACAGGCACTTATGTTTCCCCTTCCTTTATCAATATTTTTTGGCTAACTATGTCACCATCCTTTTAATTCTCTAATCCCCACAATTTTTGTGGCCTGACAAGTTTGGAAAAATTTAACTAAAGTTTCATCCTTTTTTACACTGTAATGCCTCTATTATTTGGGACAACCTCTCTGAAGTATGGGTCCCACAAACCAATGTGGACAAACCAGATAGAGAAGGGTGTTATATATGTAGAGCAGCTTCTTTTCTGAGATATGTGATTAATTTGACTGAAAGCAGCTGAATCGTGCCATTGCATCAAGTATTGGAAACATCATTTTGAACTTGAAGCTTTAGATGTATCACATCTTAGTTTCCCTTTATATTATCTTGTTCTTTTGTTCATTCCCCTGTTTTAGAAGGTATTCTGTTCTCTTTTTATAACCCCCCCCAAGCCTCTGTTGCGAAGGGTGGCAGATAAAGCCAATGTCCCTCTCCAGCACTTAACAACTATGAAACTAGGAAGGACGGAAGGAAGCAAGCAAGCAAGCATTTTCTATGATTGACACATAGTGAAACTGGAGAAAAAAATGATGTAGTTAGCAAAAGTTGAGATGCCAGTGGCTTTTACTGAAAGGAGAACTGTGGAGAACAACCGATGGAATTCTTAAAAAAATAATTTGGGGACTGATTTATATAATAATGTCATTTAGATCCTTACTACAAAAAGTAAGATATGATAATAATATTTGCTGATGACACAAAGTTGGGAGGTATTGTCAAAACCAAGGAAATTGGGAATGTCATATAGAAACAAATCAAAGATTTTGATTAATGGAACAGTTTAAAATTGTGGATAGAGTGAAATTTAGTGGGACATAATGCCAGATCATGCATTTGGGTCTACTAACAAGTTTTTTTGCTATAAACTGTCAACACATTGGCTTGAAACATAGGAGGAAGACTTGTGGTTATTGCTTTATCTGAGACTAACTAGAGTTTCGAACAATTATGAAAAAGGCGAATATGAACCTGGGATGAATCAACTTAGCTATTTCCAGTAGAGATATATAATTATTTATGACACTGGATCACTGAACCAAACTTTTGGTCACCCATATTTACTAGAAAAAATACTTCAAACTGAACAGGTGTAGAGAAAGCTACTAAAACAAGTAGCAGAATAGAGAGTCTATCCCACAAAAGGGATCTATAAGAGATTGACTTTTTAAGCCTAGCAAACTGAAGGCTTGGAGGAAATATGACTGTTCCTATAAACAGTTCCTATAAATACATCATGAATAGACATCAGGTAGCAAGAACTACTTATGTTAAAAAGTAAGGCTGGAAAAAGAACAAAGAGGAATAAACTGCTCAGGAACAAATGTACGCTGTAAATTAAAAGGAATCAGGCAAAGGAATGAAATTCTAGGATATCCTTCTAGTAGTACTGGAGCAAAAAGCCTAACTCATTTTAAGAGGCAGCTTGGTCAGTTTCTAAAAGGAATTATATGGTGTTTGTACTTAGAGGAGACTGGACTAGCTGATCCATAAATTTCCTTCTCGTCCCATGTTGGATTTTTTTTCATGAAAAATACCAATGAGATTTTTAAAGATTATTCATCCGTTAGAAATACTATACTTAGATGGGAAAATAAACAGATACTATCAAAAGCAGGTTGAACAGACACGTGGCTGGTATGGTTTAGTCATGGATAATCCTGCCTTGAGCTAGGGGCTGCACTAGATGACCTTGTGAGGTCCCTTCCAGCCCCACATTCCTATGATCCTACAATAAAAAATATCTTATACAATCATTACAACAGTGATACTAGAATTTACCCTTTTACTTAAAACAGCAAAATAACTCTCATGATGCTTTATTAACAAACATCAGCTGTTTACTGGTGACCACTCGCTTTATGGAAGTTATGTGTAATTCCAATTTTCAAAAAAAGAAAGCAAGCAAAAAAAGAAAGGCTGTTTAATATCTTTAATTTTAGATAAATTTTAAACATGACAAGAAAAAAAAACAACCTGTTATAGACCAGTCTGCTTTATTAACAAATAAATGGCCTAATTCTGTAAATAGCAACACATGGAACTGTCACTGACAACACTCATCTACACATTGAACTTCTGCAGAAGCCCAGCCACTTAAAATAGAATTTTTGCTTTTGCTGTATGAAATAATTAGCTTCTATAATTCAGGGGTTCCTGGAGCAATTTTAAATGATTCTAAATATCTCTATTTTTCAGTGGTCTACTTCATGATAAAAGCTGAAAATTGCTACCAGATTTGTATTTTGGTCTTTGAAATTGTAGCTATACATGAAAAGTAGACAGAAAGATAGAAAATCAGTAATAAAGTTTATGGTTGTCTGGCTTATGTACAATCAAATGTGATATAGCCCTAAAGCCATATTATTTTATAATCTTCCCTCACAAAATCTAATATTTTAAAAAGTTTTTTTCTGTGGAGAACTGTTTCATTTTCCAGATGCTAGTACTTCAGGAAATATTAAAGATCTCTTGCTGAAATTTTTAGAAGCGATTGCTTTATTGTACATTTTGCACTCCTAGTCAAGCTGTCATCACCACCTATACATTTCCATAACTACCTACATATGCCCATTTACTTAACAGGGATAAACTGAAGGACATCAGCTTGGCTAGAGTTTGACTCAAGTCTAAATTTTTATCTGACAAACTGCAGCAGTGAAAAACCAGAACACATGGGAATGCTCCCTTGAAATGAAATTCTATACAGAATGGTGTTTTAATGGAATGTATTTAAAAAAAAAACTGTTTGTATTGCAAAGTTGACACGCAGGGTGCATCTACATGTTCAGTTACCCCGACTGAATAAACTCTGCTGCAGTTCACCCTGGAGTCAGGTGCTCCCGGGTGCAACATTTGCACATGTGCCTGGGATCACAGCAATTTGAGTCAGGATGGACTAGCCCTAGGACAGCAGGGTGTCCGGGGGGGTCAGCCCCAAGCAGTAGTCAGGTGAAGGAGGGGCTGGCTGGGGTACAAGGGTGCTACAGTGCAGGGCTAGCCAGCAGGCACCCCTTGCACTATGATACCCTTGTGCCCCAGCCAGCCCCAGTCACCATCTACATGCGAGTTTTGGTGCACTAAATGACTCCACCATAGGATAGTATTTGCTCCCGACATTATTATTCTGAAGTGGAGTTAATTAATTTACTGCATCCTAATACGGGTGTATACGTAGATGATGATACTTTCCTGCGGAGCTAATTAGTCAGCTCTGCAGTAAAGTGCACATGTAGATGCACCCAGAGAGACTTCTTGTCAGTACAGAAATTACAGCTCAGCCTTGTGAAAAATTCACTGAGCGGGGAGCACCTCAAATAGTAATGACTCTAATGGAAGTTTAGGATCCCTAGCTTCAAACCCTAGTTTACCTTAAAGTGGCATTTAGCTTTTAAGCATCTATGTTAATAAATATGATCCTTTTCTGCCCTGTACAGCAGCTAGAATTCCTTATGCAAGTCTATGTTAGGCTGAAAAGCTCCTGATGCATTTTGTATTAAACATCTGTTGGGTGAAAAGAGAAGAATAGCCAGCATTGGAAGCAGGGGCACTAGGCTACAGAGTCATAGTCCCTTTTATATGTTCTCCTTCTGGTAGGGTGACCATATTTTTCTGCCCACAAAACAGGACACTACACTCCCTCCCAGCTCACGGGTCTTCTCAGCTGTCTCCAAACTCCAGTCCTAGCTAAATGGAAGGGAGGGGGTGGGGGAGAGAGCAGGGGTAGGGAGCAGTTCTGTTTACATTGGGAAATCGGCATTTTAAACCCATCCTGGCCAAAATACTTCATTTTAATGCACTGATGGGATCCCTGGGACAGGCGTTTAAAATGGGACTGTCCTAATGAAAACAGGATGCCTGGTCACCTTACAGATTCACAGAAGTTTAGGGCTGGAAGGGACCTCGTGAGATTATGGGGCCCAGCCCCCCTGCTCTGGGCAGGAAAGACTGCTGGGGTCACATAATCCCAGCAAGGTGGGCGTCCAGTCTCCTTTTGAAGATCTCCAGGGTAGGTGCCTGCACCTAGGAGTCTATTCCAGAGTCTGGTCATACTCTGAAGAAGTTTTCCTTTATATCCAGCCTGATACTTTCTTCTAGGAGTTTATGCTCCTGGTTTTCCCCTGGGCACTTTGGTGAATAGTTGTTTGCCTAGCCCCTCATGATCACCCCTGATATATTTGTAAGCTGCCACCAAATCCCCCCAAAGTCTTCTCTTTTCTAGGCTGAATAGTCCTATATTTGTCAGCCTTTCCTCGTATGTATGGCTTGGTCTTCAGGCCTCCAATCATATGAGCAGCTCTTCTCTGGACTCTCTCAATCTTCTCCACATCCTTCTTGAAGTGTGGCACCCAGAACTTTACCTTTTACCCCAGGACTTTTGTATTCCTTTTTACCCAGTGGTCCAGATCAATAGGAAGGTTAGAGGTGCTTTCAACCCTGCCAAGGCCATGCCTACTTGTTAGGATGCTGTTCTGTGGCATAGGCTATGCAAGTTCAAACCTGTCCAGATGTGTGGGGTGGGACTAGAACTTATTTCCCACTTCCTGGGGCAATGCTTTAACCATTAGTAGACAAAAGATGGGCAGCCCCACCACTGCCGGTTTTCTCCTTTTATTTATACTGAAGTCAATGCAGCCGTCTGTCAGTAAGGTGCATGGGTAGGTACCTTCCCTGAGTGAGCAGAATCCGATCAGGGCACCTCTCCCTTAGCAGGTCAGACCAATTGTGATAGGTTACAGGTACATTCGGCTGCCCACGCCTCAGCCCACTGGGAGAATTTCTCCGAGTAGGACCACACTGGACTCAGCAGAACAGTATAGCCCTCTGGAGGTGTGACAACTGCCAGCTGCGCATGCCAGAAGGGGAGCACTATGGAATAGAATAACTTTTCTAAAGTATGTAAGAAACAAGGTTTCTTCTGAGGTAGTAGACACATAAGTTGGAGGCAAATGCCAACTTAGTCATCAAATGCCAGCTTAGTCACCTTAAAGGCAAAATATGATCAGAGTCCTAAAATGTCTCACAGTTTAATTGCTCATAGCTGTGGAGCTAGTTATTAGGCTATAACTTAAATCAATCCATCTTGAAAGTAATCCATTTTAGGTAGCCCTAAATAAAATGAAATTGTGCACAATGAGGTACTATGGAGACCTGACACAGTATTCACCTAAGTGGTGTGCTTGACAAAATACATCCACATTTGAATTTCCAGTGGAAATATGAAACAGAATTCTCCTTCTCAACCCCTGTTTGTCTTTTTCCAAACATGTGGCTTTTCCCTAATGCACCGAAGTAGTATACATCCATTAAAACTGCACAGCATGTCCCCAAATGATGACATGTCATTTTAAATTGAAATCAAAGATACCATTCCATTAAGGAATAAAGAAGTAAACCAGATACTCACAGTGGAACAGGAGAGATATTGTTTGGCTCTTTTGAAATATCTTCCCATGGAAGCCAGAGAAAGAATAGTTTTGACCCATTAAGACAAGTCCAGTATTAGTGTAACCCCACTGAGTCAAAGTTACACTTAGGATGAATCTGTCCCATAGCTGTGAGAACGAGACTACAGTGCAAATAGTTTTACTTATTTTTCATGTTATGAAAAGTGCACTCATCAGGATTCCTGGAAGCATACGGAGTGGTCACCTTACACAAAGTGTACCTGCTGCCCTTAGCCTCTGAAATAAAAGCTTGCCTACACATCCTGCCTTGGGCATTCCAGAGTAAGTCCATAACTCTACCTGTCAGCACACTTATTTTAGAATAAAGCTAATTTTTTTACAAGTTCTTTTATCTACTTTAGAGGCAGACTGAGCTGAACTAAAATAAGATGCACCTTTTCCTTGAAAAGTAATTCCCATACATTGAGACAGTCCAGAACAACCATTCTGCTTGAAACACTGTCATGTTTAGATAAACCCTAATAAAGGAACTCAGATACTATTATGCACTCACCTCAGTCTTCCCCGAGACACTTAAAACTCTCTGAATGATGGTGCCTCGAGGGCCAGATGGTGTTCTGCTGCTGCGTATAATCCAGCTCCAACAAGTGCATAGAGAGCATAAATTATGTTTTTCCACATACTGTTTGGAAATGGCTAGACCAGGTCTTTACTTTTTTAATGAAAAGACACCCCTAGAGAGTTTCAAGGCACCCTTCAGAAATGTCAGATCTTAGTTATCTCCTGTTGGAAAAAAATCGAGTAATTCTTCTGTTGGAAAGAGCTCAAAAAGACCATATCAGGGCAGAATCTCTTGGCCTATTTATGAATTACTTTTTCACACCTAACAGTGCTAACTTCGTGTGGCGCCCCACAGCACTTTTGAAAGGTACCCGGAGCACTTCCACTAGGCTTTAAATCAAGAAGCACAAGGACTTTAAGCACAAGTGCTACTATTATGGGTAAGGTTATAATCCCACATCAACTTGTCAAATAGGCTACATTTCAAAACTGATCTGGAGGCCATGCTGCACCTCTAATTCACTTGTTAGATCCTAAAGAATCAGCCTGTACTGGACTTTTGTTCACCACTAGAACATAGTTCAGGTATGACGCTATGGGTCTTTCGACTCACTTAGTGCATTTTACCATGGGAAATTCCTTAATCCTTGATCATTCAAACCTCCTATTCACTTGCATGAGAATGACCGTAAGAGTTACCCACTGAAAAATACTTAGCACTCACGTGGCACATTATGGCTTCAAAGCCCCTGTACATGCATTAATTAATCCACATAGCATCCTTGTGAGGTAAAAAAAAAAAGACATCTCAAAATTAATATAGCTATTACTTAAATAAACTATATTAAGAAAGAGTTATTTCTATTACGAAGTCAGGCACTTGAACACTTGAAAGTGAACAGATACCACTGCAACCTTAATTCTGTCCCCCTGCATGTCCTTTTTGTGCAGTGAATGAGGCAGGGACATTGAGGAAAAACCATATTTGATTTTGTAATTAAAGATTGTATCAAAATGCACATGTACAAAGAGGCATAATTAAGGCTGCAAAGGCAATCGTAAATCTGGCATTTCCTAACTTTCACTTGCTTGATTTTGTAACCTAAATATTTACGGGTTTTGTATATAATTTGCTAGGTTTTATTAAGTACAGCTTTAATAAACCCCTACATGATGCAACATCAACAAGGTGCAAGCTCTTATCTGTGCAGTACAGACTTCTACCACTTGTGCTGTATGACAAAAGAAGCCTGTCATTTCAGAGGAGACAAACTACTTAGTCCAAAGGGATGGTCAGAGTGGCTTGACCAAGCCTAGCTGTCTCTCTTCATCTTAACTAGGGGACTTCAGTCTGCTGTGATGCTATAAAAAAGAGGGATGGGCTCCTGGGGCCATGGGCTATCTCTGAAGAGGATTTACGGGGGGAATATGTAGGAACTTATTCATTTCTGGAGAAAATTTCTGCCCCATGCGTTGTCATCACAGAAAGGGGTGAGGCGTTGGGGCCAAGTCTGGGATTATAGCTGGAAGGACTGGGAGTCCAATCCAGTTCTCCTCCTTTCCTTGCTCTTAAACCTCTGCATATCCCCAGCTCAGTGTGTACACTGATGCAACTGATTTGACAGCAGTGTGGTCCTGGCTGTTTAGAATATGTTAGTTATTAGTTTTGTCAAGGCACTCTTAAACTTGCAAGAGAAAGAATGGAAGCGGCAACATTTTAACTGTTTATAATGTTACCTGAATTCCTGAGATATTTCAAAAGCATGCAAACAATGAAGGTCTAAACAGGGGAGATGGGGGGGAGAACACATGAGGGGTAACTCAAAGCTTAGTTTTTTATATTTATGATACTTGACAGATTATCTTTTTATTTCTGATTTTATAACGTATTGCTTTGTTGGTTATTTGCCATCTAAAGCACGTTTGCAAATTTACTAGAGGGGTTAAAATATTTATAAAAGTTATATATAGCTCCCACCTCTGGCACACTTCCAGCTTTAAAATAGTCAGTGCCAAATATTCAATACAGATTGCCATCACTTGGTAGGATACAAACATGCTTCAGCCTCAGTACCAAAAAATCCTAAATGGTGATTGACAACCACCCCCATTAGAGGACCTCAACAGCTAAAACATATGCAAGGAATGAAAGGCTTCCTCCATGGAAATGATCCTCAGTGTTAATGTGGTGATCTCCAGCTCAGTCCTTCATAAATGTTTCCCAGGAGCCATGAAGAGAAGACTAATGCCATATTCACTATGCTGGCTCAGAGAATGAATCTGCTTATTGTTCCTACACGGATGTGGAGCAACAAATGCTCAGCCACAGACAATACTTTGATCCCCACTTAGACACTGTAGCCCAGTGGGAGGGGAAAGGGCCCAATTAGTTTCTAAGGTGATCTCCTGCTCTGCCTTCAGCCTGGCAATGCCAGACAGGGGTGGTAAAAACCCTGTGAAAGGCCTGTGCCCAGGTGGGAGCTCGATGGCTGTGGGATCCAGAAGCAGGAGTGACCTGTTCTCAGAACAGCAGTGCAGGCAGCTGGGCTCCTTCACCCAGCCAGGCTGAATCCAGGGCTTATGGCCTTTCTGGCACACCGGTGGAATTGGCTTCTGAGAAGGAAACCTGAAATGTATCTGTATACCTGCTCTGGGAGCACAGATGCATGTGAACTGCAAAACCGTGACTGTGTAAAGCTTTTATTATTAAATAGTTAATGTACTGTAGTCTTTAAAATAGTAAAATTAGGTTTCTCGCCTCTGAACAATCCAGTTCTTGGCTTTTTAAATCAATTTCCATTGCTCATATGAACGTCATGTTGTATGGTCTCAGTGTCTCACCTATCCATGCTGCTTTCAGCAGGCCTTGGCATGTGTATAGTGACTCCCGGTTTTGTTGACTGGGGATATTGTCTACATGTGATATTGATGCACCTGAATAAACTGGGTGCAGTTTGCACTGGAGTCAGCTGCTCCTGGGTGCAATGTCTTCACATATGCCCAGGACTGCAGCAATTCGAGCCAGGGAGATCCTGGGTGCACATGATGATGCTGTGTCTGGGAGAAGCTGACCCAAAGCAGGGGGCTTCAGGGTCAGCCCTGGGCTCCAGTTGCCAGCACTGGGCAGCAGAGGGGCTGGGTGGGGCACCAGGGTGCTACAGTGTGGAGCTAGCTGCCCCAGCACTGTAGCACCCTCATGCCCCAGCCAGCCTCAGTCACAGTCTCCACATGCCTCTGAATGCACGCAGGTACTGCACAAGGATAGTACTTGTGTTGGGCATGTGTAGACCGATGCTTTACTGTGGAGCTAACTAATCAACTCTACAGTAGCGTGCACGTGTAGATGTGCCCTGGTTTACTTCTCCTGTATTAGGGTCCATCCCAAACTCATCGAAAGTGATCATATATAGGTCTTGGAAATGCCTGGGGAAAAATACAAAGTGGTGTAGGGCAACGAACATAACGAGCTAGATACTGCTGGTGTGAAGAGCAGAATACAGCCACAGTAACTGAATGGACCTTACACAAGGGATATAAATTTCACACACAAGCACTCTTTCCCTCACTCCCAGAGGACAGCATGGTCACAAAGTCAAGCACTAAAACATTGAGAAATGCCATAATTAAGATAATTCTGGCAATGCAACCTCAATTTGACCCATGGGCCCAATTTCGACTCCCTCTTAGGTGGCTAAGTTCTGCTCACATGTCTAAATACAGATGTGCAAGTGGCCTTTAGGGCCACTTACACATATTTTATATCCTCCCCCCCTGCCCAGCTCAACTTGCCCTTCTGAGCATGCTCAGCAAGATGCAGACTTCCCTGGAAATGGGGTGCTCTAGGTCCAGGGTATTTCCCAGGGAGCTTGGCCCTGGCCTCCAACCCCCACCCCCCAATCCTGGGGGTTTCTACATTTTGATTTAAATGGGCACCGAATAAATGGAGAGACTACAGAGGCAGGGGCGAGTAAGCAGAGCACACTCCTTTCTAGGGTGGTGCCCATCTTTTGACCCACAGAGTAAAGCTTCTTTGGGTGTGCTCTATTTTTTGCCCCACACATTTTCTTTCCTGGGATGCCCAGGGAGCAAGCTTCAACAGGATGCAGGGTGATTTGGCCCTGCCTAGCCTCTGGCATGATGGTTAGGATGCTTTGCTGGGAAGTGTAAGATGTGGGTTCAAACTCTTGTCTGAGGGGTGCCTAGAACCTGGGTCTCTCGCTCTCTTGGCAGGGAGCATCACCACTAGGTTACTGAGCTAAAAAGTAAAAAAAAATCTTCTTCTTTTCACATTGAAGGGTTGTTCATTGTGTTTATTTCCATGACTATCTCTGGGATTTAAACAGAGTTAAGTGCTTAACCAAGTGGAATAAAATTATAACAGAGCATAAGGGACATAGCAGAGTCTGTCTTCTGAGCGTGCTCAGAAGTCAAGTCAAGTTGTGCAGGGAAGAGTAGAAGCTAAAGTCTTCATAAGCCCTAGATGCCACACATGCATCCACGTATAGACATGTAAATAGCACTTGGTGGCCTAACGGGGGGAAGGGACAGGTGTTGAAATTGTGCAATAGTCTTTAATTACATCTTTACTGCTATTTTTTCCTACAGGATTCCTACTCTTTCTGGGTATAGGGTGGATGGTGCTCATTGAGTGAGTAGCTATTGAATAAATTTGTTTTATCCTCATTCTCCGGTATGTATCTTCTGGTCTCACTACGGGCACATTATTCAAATTCTGCTCTGAATACAGCATTATTAAATATCTGTGTGGACTTTTCTGTGGAGCCCATCACTATTGTATCCAAGTGCTTTGTACACACTGATTGATTTTCATGCCCCCTCTCCCCCCAGTGCATTATTCAGACATTTTAGCTGGAAACCTCTAAAAAGCAGAAAAGGATTAAAAAGATTTACTGGGTATGTGCTGACCATTTTTCCGCACAGCATGGCCAAGTTTGGTTGCATTTTCAGGAGACCAAAAGAATTTTTACTCTGAAAATACCCACTACCAAATTTTAAGTGCCTGTTTAATAGTCTGGGGACACTAACACCATCACCATCAGAAGTCTGTCAGCTTATATTTAATATACCAAAAAATGTTTCTCTCTACCCTTGTTCACAGGAATGGCCACACTGTTTTGGCTGAAAACACCACAACAACAAATCAGCTTGAGGCAAACAGCATGGAAATGATTATTGTTCAGCAAAGTTATCAACAACTTAAAATAACTTATTCTGATGGGGAGAGTTGGATCACCCAGAACAAGACAGCCGATCTTCATTTGACATGTGGCACTGTGTTGGGAGTTTTTGCCAATGGTTTAATGTAGAAAAGATCTACTTACCATCCTTGCAGCCTAGCTGGCCCATGGTGGTGCTCAACAGGTACTTCTGAGTGTAGGAAATATGAAGTGCCATGCAAAACTTGTCTGTAACATTTTATTCTTTACATTGAGGATGCTAAGGTGATTCAATTACTTTATTTGCGTAGGTATGCCAGGCACAAAAAGGCAGAGGGCAGCATACTGCCCTTAATTTGCAATTGTACTCAATGTACATTTGCATTTTGCATAAGAGTACACCAGGGTCACCTGTAATTTATAATTCTCAGACTGCAGAATTTGTCACAGATTTATGCTTTAAAACCAGTAATTCACTTTTTTTTCTTAGGATCAGGGTCCTATAGTGCAGCTCAAATGATTCAGTTAGGAATATGGTCCTGTTGTGTTATGCACAAACACGAGAGAAATGTGTCACCTCTTTGAAGAGGTTTATGGTTTAGATCAGGGGTTTTCAACCTTTTTGGATGAGTGTACCCCCCTGTGACTGGACATGGAGCAGTGTACCCTCAGTGGCTGGATGGGGAGCAGGGGGAGAAGGTGTCGGGGTGGGACACGTGGCTGAACACGGAGTGGCGGCAGCTGCCGTGTGCGAGCCTCCCCCACCCACCGAGTCCAGTACAGGCAGGTGGCACCTACAAGGCAGCACCTGATGGTGCGTGGCAGCCCTCTATCCCCACCCACTCGCACGTACCCCCTAGGGCCTTCTCAAGTACCCCCTGGGTACATGTACCTCCGGTTGACCACCCCTGGTCTAGACAGATATAAAATAGACCAAAAGTGAGACTTTTATTGGGATTATAGGCTTTTGACCTTGAAAAAAAAAATCTTTACAAAACCTGACTTGAATGCAAACTGATTCCCTGTTGTCTTGCTATTTCTGAGCTGGAGTGAATTATACCACTCATTTCAACAGGCTGTTCATTCATGAACCTAAAGATGACAGTTTGCCAATACAGTTACTTATTTTACTGCTTATCATTTTTAACAAAAACATCTAGCACCACCAACCCCCTCGGTCACGTTTTTTCCCTAAAGCTAAGATTTCTGGACTTGCCCAACTTCACATGCACACTTCAGCAATTCTAGTTTGACACACAACTGCCGGGCCAAAGTGCTGGCCAACTGAGCATGCTCAATGGGCTTATGCAAGCAGGGATGAATCACAGGCTGTGTGCAAGTGCCCAAGCTCATAGTTGCACAGCTACACGTGTGCTATTTTGGCACATAAGGCAACATTTAGCCCCCATAGCAGTCTCAGCTGTGCCTTGGCATGGTCCACTGCCTGCTGGAGGAAAGCTTTTACTTGCCTGTTCTCCCAACTTCCCAGTTGCCTAGTTGTTTCCAACTGCTGCACGGTGATGTAACTAAAGGAGTTGGCCCATGGTTCAGCTGGGGACAAATTTAAGTGCCTCTCAATCCTCAACCTAGGGCTCTCTCACTCTCATCACTCCCAGCTGTTCCCTCCGGGCGTCCTCACTCTCAGCCTCCCCACGTCATCCTAGCTCAGCTCTCAACCTGCACTCATCTTCTCAGAGCGCTCTGGTCTCAGCCCACACTCAACAGGCCTTGGTCTTTCAGGATCCCACCCCCCTCCAGCCATTAGGTCTCACTGTCTCAGGTTCCCAGCAGGGCTGCAGGTGCATCATGCCAATAACCCACTGCCCCCAGCAATCTGGTTTTGTGGGGCCTCCAATGTGGCAACAATTCACTCACAGGATCTCTCCCCTGCAGGGTCCCATTTTCAGCCTCTTTTTTTTGCCCCTTACAGCCATCCCATGCCTCACATGAACTCTTACCTGGGTAGCCCATCAGAGCTTTGTCTTCAACTTCTTGGCCCATCCCAAAAGCTAGATCAACTCCCATGAGTCTCTAATCAGGTAATCCACATCCCACCACAGTGCTGCTCTCCGTAGTCATCCTGGGGATACATCTCACACTGCAGTCATCCTGGGGATACATCACACAGTGCCAAGCTATTATTTTGCCGCAGTACCTGGCCATGTCCTTCAGGGCCTTTCTCCAGATTAAAGTGCTGCTCAGCTCCTTGCCTAGGTTGCAGTTCCTCTCTCCAGCTCTCTCCCAGCTTGAGAGCCCTACTGTCAGGCAACCATTCTGGTGTGGGCTGCTTACTCCACACGGCCCTGCAGGCAACTCCCTGGCTCAGCTTGCACCGCACTTACATAGAGGAGGGGCAGGACATATTCTGCACCTTCTCTCTACAAAGCATAGATGCCTTTTCTTTCCAACTGCATAATGCAGCTTATAGGCCTACCATTATACCCTTGAGTGACCTTAAGACAGTCATAAGAACAAGCTTTACCCAGCAGCCAAAAGCCTACCATTCCAAAAAAGACCCCCACATATTCTAAACATTTCCTTTGCTTTTTTCATACTCTTCCTCTTCTTTAAAAAGGATACAGAAGTCAGTTAAATTGAGGTTCATCAAATCACCATCCAGTCCTCTAAGTCTCTTCTCATTTCTCCTGAGAGCCACACATGCTGAACACATAGTAGGTTTAAATCACAAAAAAAAAAAAAAAAAAAAAATCAAAGGAAACCTTCATGAACAAAGCATGAGAGAAAAATATTAAATAAAAGAGAGAGGCCAAATCAGTTTAAAGTAATTTCCAATGGAAATAATATGAGAAACAAAGAAGAAATACTCAAGGAATACACGGAAATCAGACAAGTTAAAACAATGCTAACTAGGTGCAGGAAGTGAAAGAACTGAGACAATATATTATTGCAGAGCCAAAAAACCTCTGAAACATGTGATAGCAGAATTAAGATATACAAACAAAACAAACTCTTCAACACCAAGCAAAAGAAATTATTTCACAAAATCTCAGGACAGTCACTAGAATCAGACTGACCACAAGGCTTCTAGACCTATAAAATTCTAGAGAAAAATGTGGGACAACCTGGTTAACCATAACAACAATGCTGCAAAAGTAAAATATAAAATATAAGAATAGGAATACATGGTCAAGAGGGCCCTTTAACAAAGCAAAGAACTGGAATGTACCAGGCCCAGATGGCATCCAGGGTTTTTGGCTTAAATATTTTACATTGTTGCACCTGAGACTAACATAACACCTCCAGGCAGTTCTATAAGAGAAATCACTGCATGGATGATGCATTGAACAGAGCTAATTACAAAAAACAAAATCATGGGCTATTAAGCAGTTTCCAGCTACTGTCCAATCACATGTCTCCCAGCCATGTGGAAACTGTTAGCATCAATCAGATCAGATCACATCCATGACCACAGAGGCATGGATATTGTACAGGAGAGCAAAAGAGGATGCAAAAAATATAAAAAATATGAAGAATCCACTTTTGATTGACAAGATGGTTATGAAGACTGCCAAATCCAAGAAACCAAAGATTAGTGTGAAGAGACTACAAGAAGGGCTTTGATACATCCCCACATTCATGGGTATGAAAAGCACTAAAAAGGTATTTCACTGCAAACAATGTCACTAATTTCATAAAATCATAGGAAAAGACAAGGCTTAAAGGAACTTCAGAAGCTCAAGGTAGGCTCACCTCTGTCTAAAACTTCCTAGGCAATTTAGTAGGTTTCATAGATTTTGGTCTGATCTCATGGCAGACCAATCTCATCACCCAAGGTCACAGGCTGAGTTACTTTTAATATCTACTGGGAAATCTTCCAATGGCTCTATCTCTTACCCTGTTTTTCATTATATGTCATTTTCTGCCCTTTTGAGGACAGGTTGATTGGGTCCCACCCGGGGCACCTCGGGGGGGGAGGGGGGGTGCACTGGTGGGTTACATTTCCTTTTGGACCACAATGTAGAAGCAGCAGTTAGGTAAGAACCCAAAACAGGTAAAAATCCCACCCTCCTCTCAGCACCTTTTGCCTTTTCTTCTGTGCTCAGTGGCACAGCACCACCTCCTCTGCTGACCCCAGTTGACCCAGGGACAGACGGAGCTCCAGAGCCATTCCTGCCCCTCCCAAGCTGAGCTGTGCATAGGTCAGGCACAGCTGGGGACAGGAGCAGAGGTGATGGCAGCAGGCAGGTTCCTTCTGCAGTGCTATTTGCACTACTACATCCCCACTTTACAAAATCCTAGATTTGCCCATGGATTTCAATATGAAACATTACCATTAGCTGTCCCCTCCATATGGGCACTCTTAAACTGCCTGAAAAGCCACATAAAAATAGCCTAATTCTGAAAAAGATTGCCATGACCTTTTCAAGATCTGTGCCTTCAGTTTGCACTATACAGGCAAACCCGCTTAGTGCTCTTAATTGGTTCCTCAAAAGAACGAGCGTTAAGTGAAAGTATTTGATGACTCAAGATGGTGACCACAATTCCTTTTAATGACCCAAGATGGCAACTGTGAGCGTTATAATGAAACTCACTGAGCGCTAAGTGAAATAGAGCCCCGGAGGATTGTAGCTATGGTTTTCATTGGGACCTGTGAGCCCAATATTATCTCCTTAAGGATCAGAAGATGTGGGATCATAAAACTTACCCAGTAACAAATGTAAAGTAAAAGTTCTTTGGGACTCTACTTTGTAAATGGATTGACTGCTGGAAAACAGAAAACCCATCATTTTCCTGGGTTGGAAGTCTTCAGGATCAAAGGTTACACTCTGAAATGTTCAGAGCATGTAGACTGACAGGACTAATGAGATAAATCAGATATGGCCTATAACCCAAAATCTTGACAGTATTATTACACTGTGGTTACAGTAACTTTAAGCATATGAAAAAGACTGCTTGATCTCTCCCTTCCCTGCTTCCTTTCCTGCCCACTGCAAGGAGCATTTCTAGTCTCCCCTTCCTGTTCCCATTAAGTCATTAGTACCGTATAAGAAAGGCATTCAAGCATAAAACATTACTTTTGAAGACCAATGCCCTCTACTGCTGTGCAAGCCTCAAGTAGATGCTCAACCCCATTCTCACCAGTCTCCAACCTGCCTCTTCTTCCTCCTTGCTCTTAGTCTAGCCATAGCCACAGTCCTGCCCCCAGTCTATAGGTACACTAGTATGGACCTTACTTTGTATTTTCTAGTTTTCAGAAGCTTAGATTAGTAATCTCTCTTGATTTCCTGCTGTTTAAAGACTTAAAACTTGCATTCTCTTTAAGCATACCTTCAGCACAGACCTAGGAGAGACCTCTCAAGAGGTCATCTAGTTCAACCTCCAGGTCAAATCAGGATCAGCTGCTATTTAAACCATTGCAGACCAATGTTCGTTTAATCTATACTTAAAAACAAAACTTCTACCAACTTCTATAAACTTCTACCAAGTTTAATCTATACTTAAAAAACTTCTAACCCACTCTAGCTAGTCTCTTCTAGTGCTTAACCACCCTCATAATTAGAAAGTTCCTCCTAATACCCATCCTAAATCTTCCTTGTTGCATTTAAGCCCATTACTTCCTGTCCGGCCTGCTCTATGGACAAAAACAGCAACTGAACATCATCCTCTTTTTACATTTGAAGGCAGCTACTTACTGTCCCCTTACTCTTAGGCTATGGACAGGCATTACAGTTCTAGTAAGAAATATGCCCTGTTAGTGCTGTAAAAAAGGGACTGTACAGGTGTTCCAGCAGCTTTTTGGGGAAAATACATGGTAGCTCCAGGAAGAAATTGTAGCTTTTTACAACACAACTTCTTGGACGTGTGTCAGTTCCATAACCATATGTAACATTTGGCTGGTTATGCAGAGTGCCATATAGGTCATGCCTCCATGCTGCAGCTTCCCAGGACACTGCTCCTCACTTCCTTCCACCCTCATGGCTGCAGGAGGTCTGTCCGTCATCTTAAACTAATGCCCCAGGGAGGTGAAGCTGAGCTCATAGATTGCTACAGTGTTGCTCTGTGCAGCCTTCTCTTTCTTTGTGGACAAAATAAAATCCTTCCTGTCCACAGAACAAGGCAGAAATCTACCTCCCAAACTCTTCTCCCATGTCAAAAAGGTTTGTTGCCATCACATTAGCATCTCTGGCATGATCTGCAACCCAGGATGGAGAGAGCTGTTTTCCCCCCCACTTCTGAACTTCTGTGAGACAAACGTGATAGCCGCTACCCAACAAATACTGAAGGTACTGCAGAAACAAAGGTCACCAATTAGGAACTTGTGGATGGTTAAGCTTGTGTCCAGATCCTTCAAAAATTGGCTGTCAGTTTCTACAAGCAGCATATGCCATAGATGGGGTGAAGCAGGTGAATCTCAGTACCAGCATCCACTGAATAGCCAGGAACACTGTACAAAATGCCTTCCCTACCATGGACATGATACTCCCCCTCTATGCGGCACTGGTCAGGCCACAGCTGGAGTACTGCGTCCAGTTCTGGGCGCTGCACTTCAGGAGGGATGTGGACAACATGGAGAGGGTCCAGAGGAGGCCACTCGCATGATCAGGGGGCAGCAGGGCAGGCCCTATGAGGAGAGGCTACGGGACCTGAACCTGTTCCGCCTCCACAAGAGAAGGCTGAGGGGGGATCTAGTGGCCTGTTACAAACTAGTCAGAGGGGACCAGCAGGCACTGGGGGAGTGCCTGTTCCCCCGAGCACTGCCAGGAGTGACCAGGAATAACGGTCACAAGCTGGCAGAGGGTAGATTTAGGCTAGATATCAGGAGGTGCTACTTCATGGTCAGGGCGGCTAGGATCTGGAACCAACTTCCAAGAGAAATGGTGCTGGCTCCTACCTTGGGGGTCTCTAAGAAGAGGCTGGATGTACACCTTCCTGGGGTTGTTTGACCCCAGTACTCTTTTCTGCCATGGCAGGGGGTTGGACTTGATGATCTGCTCAGGTCCCTTCATACCCTAGAAACTATGAAACTATGACTTGCCTATAGCAAAGGGGTTGGTGACCAGAGACCACGTGGCTAAGGCCTCAGTCAGTGCACATCAGCTCACACAGGAGCTCTGTAAGCTCTCAGAAGTGGCAGGCTTTGACTCTGTGCTGGTAGGAGGACAGCATGCACTGGACTTAAGGAAATTCCAGGTCTTTTTTGTATTCATTTCCCGGTGGGTGCAGTTCCCCGGGTGGCCAGCCAAACAGCACATTTCTCTGTGCTTGGCTGTCCACAGGAACCTCAGCAAATGGGAGCCCCATAAAGCAACCTTAGATTTCTGTGCACTGGCCCTCTAGTTGCAGACAATGCAGATGAACTCCTTTCTATACCCTAAACAAGATTAAATAATCCTAGTTCCTGAAACTCTTTCTCCAATGTCATGTTTTCTAAACTTCTAATAATTTTTGTTTTTTTTCTGACGGAGTCCTTTCAACACGTCCATACCCATCTTAAAATGCAGTGCCCAAAACTGGATATGGTACTTCAAGAGAGGCCTCATCGGTGCTAAACAGAGTAGATTAAACACCCCCTGTGCCTCCTATTAGTAAATCCCACTATGCTATTAGATTTTTTGGAACAACATTAGTCATCTTATATTCAGCTTGTGATCCACTTCCTCTCAGCACTCTACGTTGGCTGTTGCTTCCCATCTGCAAGTTGATTAGAAATTAATAGTTTGATAATATGCTCCAGTATATTTTTAGGTATCCATCAGGCCTTGCAAATTTGAAAACATCTATTTTATTTTAATAATCCCTAACTTGTTCTTTCCCTCCTCCAAGGTGAGTACTTAATACCTTGCCCTTGATGCTAATTGTGTTTGCCATTTGACAATTGACCTTTTTTGTCAAAACTGAAGTAAAGAAAATTCATTAAACACCTCAGCCTTCTTCCCATTGTCAATGATTAGCTTCCCCTCATTCAGAAGGGGAAGCTACGTTTTCCTGGGTGTCCCTCCTACTGTTAACCTTTAAAAATGCTTTGCGTGTCCTTGGCTAGCTGTATCTCAATTTGTGCGTTGGTCTTTCTGAGTTTGGTTTTATATGCTATACTGTACTCTTACGTTCATCCTTGGTAATAAGAAGAACCTTGGGAACATTTTGTTCAAATGACTGAAATGTGGTCCACCAGTGTCTCTTGTACAGTTATAAGACATGCAAATTTCCATTGCACAGTTAAAAGTAAAACTTTAAACCAGAAAGGTCTTTTAATTTTAAAATACTAGAACTGAGGCCTTGGTAAAATAATAGTTACATTTTCACAGCTATGTATGTGATAACAAAGCAGTATTGCATCTTCACAACACAACAGTAGTGCTTTTGGGCATACAAACATCCCACAACACTCTGGAAGAAAACAGGTAGGGAATTGCAGCAGAAGTTCACAGTGCAGGGGTGCCTTTAATTTTTCTCTTTTCACTACATGCCCCCCTGCCACTGAGTGGTTAAGAGGCAAAAGTCTCTCATTACTTGACTCTTGGCCACCCAACTGCTTTTTAATGGTCTTCATGTTCCATTAATCAAGTTACCCTTTCGTCTGCAGTTTTAGTGTTGGTTAGCCATTCCTGATGACATCCCTCTTGTTTCACAGCCCTGCAGATTCTTCTTCGTCCTAGCTAAAAACCTTAACTCAGGTGAACATTAATTCAAGTGCAAAAATGATTGACAGTGAAGTGTTGGATGCACTGTCAAGATGCTCAAGAACAGTAATTTTGTTTTACGACTCTGAAAAAGAGATGTACACTCAAGTATAATGACTACAAGACTAAAAAACAATATCTTTTGACTATTTTGCCTAGTTAGTTGTGTTTTTCAACCTTTAAATCTACCAAACAAGTGCACCATCCAACAAAGTCATATTTATTTTTTTCTTTGATCTCAAATCGAATACTATAACCCTAGGCCCCTAGCATATTGTACAGCTTCTAGGTTCTTGTCACCTGGAGAAAGAAAAAGTGTTGTGTTATACGTAGGCAAGTTTCTTTGGGTAGATGCAATGTCTTTTATTAGACCAACGGAGTAGCTGGAACAACATTCTTTGCAAGCTTTTGGGCACAAATGCCCCTCTTCAGGCACAGAGAGACTCTGCTGTTGTTCTGAAATATATGTGATACAACTCCTGTGATTTTTGGCATTGTTCTTAAAGCCTACTCTTTGGGAATGTGAAAACCTTAGCTTTCATAGATTTATTCATGTTAGGGACTGGAAGGTATGTTACAAGATTACTGAGTCCAGCCCCCCACACACATTTGGGCAGGAAACACTACTGGGGTCAGATGACTCTAGCAGGGTGGCCATCAAGATGTCCTTATGGTAAAATTGGGAAAATGCGGTCTCAACTACTTTACAGTCCAGTGGCTACATAACTGGCTCTGAGGTAGGACCTAGAGAGTATTAATAGACAGAGTGGAGTCAACATGATTGCTGTCCCCTCAACACTTCCCTGTCTCTTGTCTCCTCTCTTGTCCTCTCACAGCCAGCCAGGAGACAGACTTTTACATATACAAAAGAAAGAGCCAAGTTTCTTCACATTCCTGAAGCATAGACTTTAAGAACAAAGTTATCCTTGGTGAAGCTGCAGCTGGAGTACTGCATCCAATTCCGGGCTCCACAATTTAGGAAGGACATGGAGAAACTTGAAAGAGTCCTGAGGAGAGCCATGTGCATGATTAGAGGTCAAGAGAGTAGGCCTTATGAGGAGAGGCATGGGATTATTCAGCCTGGAGAAGCAAAGGCTCAGGGGGGACTTGGTGGCAGTCTATAAGTATATATGTAGTGTGCATCAGGAACCGGGAGAACGTCTATTCAACAGAGCGCCCCATGCGATGACAAGGTCTAAAAGTCACAAACTGGTGGAAGATTGTTTTAGACTGGACGTAAGAAAAAACTTCTTTACCATCCAAGTCTCCAGAGTCTGGAATACACTCCCCCCAGAAGTGGTGCAAGCACTTACTCTGGTTACCTTTAAGAAACACTTGGATGCTTATCTTGCTGGGGTGATTTGACCCCAGCTGACTTCCTGCCCCTGGGGCAAGGGGCTGGACCCGATGATCTCGCGAAGTCCCTTCCAGCCCTACTAACATCTGTGAGACAATGCCAAAAATCACAATAGTTGGCAATACTGGTGATACTGCACCCACCCCATCTGAACCCCCTTTTTTCCTCGACCATAGATCCTTTTTTTTTTTAAATTAAGTTTCCCATATTCCAAGCCAAATGAGCTGAAACAAATTCCAAATCCAAGAGTCAGTCCAGAACCATAAGTGGCCCTACTACCGACACACATCCTCTACCCCCACTGGGGGCTTCAGACTTTTCCAAAACCTCTGGTGGGCATCCTACTTGCAGGCCTAGGCCTGTCGTTCAGATGCCCCCGAGTTCTGCTGGCCCTCAGCCCATAAGGCCCCAGGAGCGAGCCAGGGAGGAGTCTCCCATTTCCATGAAGCAGGCTTAAAGCCAAGACCTTTCCACTCCAGCAGCGACGTGGGAGGTTTTACTACACATTACCTTGGCAGGTACTATCCCCCTGCCAGGACAGCGGTCTTCCCGGGGGACCGCCTCCGTGGCCATGGCGATTCCCTTGCCAGGCCAGCATGGACTATGCTGGATCACATCCCTTTGCAAACCAGCAGGCTTCTTCAGCTCCCCTTGGCCTCTCACTTCCCAGCCTCCAGACACAAGCAGCCAGTGGCTCAATGCTGTCAGTGCACTGGGGGGATTTCGACTCTCCTGGCCAGATTAAAGCCCCCTTCACCTCCCTTCCCTCTTCCTCCTCCTCCTCCCATCTGGATTGAGCTGCCTCCATCTTGGCCGACTCTCTAGCCCGGCTGTTTACCTCTCTATGCTCCCCCTCTCCCTCCTCCCCCCTCGTCATTGTCTGTAATAGCCGACGCAGGAGCGAGCAGCAACGTGCAGCAGCGGCGGCGGCGGCGGCGGCAGCAGCTCTTTCTCTTTATAAGCCCCGCTGTATTGCCCGGATGTGAATGGATTACAATGTATCTTTCAGGGAAACATATTATTATCAATGTCTCCATGGGGGAGTCGATGAGGAGGAGGAGAGATCTATAAACTTGGAGCAAGTTTAAGACTTTTTTTTTTAAAGAAGGACAGAGGGGGGGGGGAGAAAAAAAAATCCCACCACCACCACCACGATTTTTCAGTAGTTTATTAACAGAAGCATGTGTTTATAAAAAAAACAATAGAGGGAAAAGTTGTTGGATCTTTTAAAACAATTTTCCCCCCCTCCTTTTTTTTTTTGTTTTTTTCTGTTTTTTTCTAACTTCCCCTGCCGGCTTTTATTTTTGTCCTGTTTGGGTGGGGGATTTTATGGCAGTTATTTTACGGTGGATCATCCAAAAAAGCCAAACGAAGCCAGGTGTAGAGTTGTGTGGAATAACCCCGGAACAGGACTGAGATCCAGTTCAAAGTACTTTTTTTTTTCCTTTGTTTTTCTTCTTTTTTTTTTCTTTTTTTGGTGTGTGTTTTTGGGGGTCAAACACATGTGAAACAATAAAGCACTTTTGAAGAAGATTTCTCTCTCTCTTCTTAAAAAAAAAAAAAGTCTCTTTCCTTGGAATATTGTGACCATATTTGTGGCCATTTAAGGTAAAGTTACAATTTGCTGTTAGAGTAACTTGTGTGCTTTTCTTTTATGCTGATTGTTGTTGATGCGGATCCCAGTGTGTTATTATTATTATTATTTTTTTCGGAAGAGCTACAACTTACTGGCTGTGCAAAGTGGAGTTACACTGTGTGTGTCTCGAGATGCACACACCTATGGAGGGTGCATCTCTGCACAGAGACACAGTGCAACTACCTGGATGGGCATCTTGTGCAAACCAGAAGTGGAAGGGGGTTGTAATAAGGGCTTGTGCAAACCAGAAGTGGAATGAACTTGCCGCTTGATTTCCTGATAGAAATGAAGTCGAACCGTAGGCATCTTTTTAATTTTTTTTTTTAATTTTAATTTTATTTTTTTGTGACTAGTTGGGGCCTGCAGTCGCCAAATTGGAAATAAAAGTCTGACCTGCTTCAGGGGCTGGGGGGGCGGGTGTGTGCGTGTGGGAGGGGGGACCTGGCATCGTCCCCAGCAACTTCAGTGCAAAGCCAGGGAGAAGGTGGCTAGTGCAAAGTTTGCAGCAATGCTCTCCGGCCGGGGGAAGCCTGGGCTCTGAAATGTAGCGCTAGAGCAAGAGGGGGGGAAATCACAAACAAACCAAAACAGAAAACGACAAAAGGAGAAGCAAAGGTGGGGGGGGGAGAACCCCCCACCCGTGAACTGGAGCATACGAGGGGGGGAAATATTGTTCCTCTTGGCAAAGTCTTTGCATCACGTGCATTTGCAGCCTCGTATAAACTTGCTTTGCCGCGCGTGTGTGTGTGTGTGTGTGCGTGCGCGCGTGTGTGCGAGCGGACGAAATGTAAAGTATAATCCATCCCCAAAGTGCTCCGAAGTGGGAGGCCGGCGGCAGCCCCGGCCCCGGCTCCCGAGCCGCCCGAGCCGCAGGAAAATGAGGCGCCGGGCTGCGGGGTGCTGCGGGGAGCGAGCCGCCGCCGCCGGGTCCCCCTTGCTTTGCTGAACTTGCAGCCCGGCTCGTTTTGGTTTGTTTGTGGCTTTTTCTTCCTGCCTGCCTCCTTCCCTCCCTCCTCCCTCCGGCCGGCTCCGCGGGCAGGGCAGGGCAGCGCCGTGCGGTCGCGGTGCGCGGTGGAGGCAGGAGCGGAGCCATGCAGCCGCGGGCGCGGGGCTGGGCGCGGAGGGGCAGCCCGCGCTCGCCTCTCCCGGGCGCGGGGCACCGGAGCGCTAGGCTCGAGCTCGGTGGGCATGGTGGAGGTAAGCTCGGCTCGGCTCGGCTCGGCTCGGCCAGGACTTGCCTGGCTCCCCCCTCCATGGGGGCTGCCCCCCCTTCCCTCCCTCCTCCCCCACTTTAAAGGAACTGATGACTTCGCCGAGGCCTGGGCTTGCTTTTTAAATCTTTTCTAAAATTGATTTGGCATTCATTTTTGCAACCCGCCCGTCTTGCAGGGATCGGGGCTTTGGGCGAATTGGCAAAGCCTGATTTGTCTCCCCCCTTCCCCCCCAGCTCCGACGTCCCCTTGCCCCGGACTCCGCGGACTCGGGGCGTCTTCGCCCGCTCCCGTGCATGGCGGGAGGGGAAGGAGAAGGGGGGAGGAAAAAAAGTTGGTAGTTTCTTCTCTGGGCTTCTCATTCATTCTTTGCTGAACCTCCTGTTGCATAAATGATGCGCTGAGAGCGTGGCTCTCTCTCTCTCTCTCTCCCCCCCCCCCACCCCCCCTTCTCTCCTTCGGATTTGGGTTGAGAGTGGATGTGACCGGGTTTCCATCGTCTCTTTGGAAATACAATATCGCTTTTTTTTGTTGTTGTTTTTGCTGCCCCTCCACCCCCCCTTCTGAACTCCCCCCTCCCCGATCCCCTCCCCCCCGAAAAACAAATCCGATTGTGTTTCCTCTAAGGCTCGGGACTGGGTTTCTGATTGCGGTTATTTCCATGTTTCTAGGTTTGTGTGATTTTGCTAAAATGCATCACCAACAGCGAATGGCTGCCTTAGGGACGGACAAAGAACTGAGTGATTTACTGGATTTCAGTGCGGTAAGAAACAACGGTGGAAATTAACAACAGCTGTAAAAAAAAAAAATATGAAAAAAAAATAAACTATCTTCTAGCTGATCTGTTAAACTACAACTAAAAAAAACCCAAAACCCCAAACCCAACAACAACAACAACAACAACAACAACAAAAAAGCAAAACCAAACTGTGATCCAAGTACAGTGGGTGATTTTTTATTATTATTATTATTTTTTAACCAGCAGCTAGACCCGTGGTAAATATGGTCGCTAAAAGAAAGAAAGAAACTGAACCAAAGCAAGAATCCTTTGATGATGAGGATGATGATTTTATTATTACAGTGTGTGCTGGGCGCTGCGATCTTGTTCAGAGCTCACTTTTTAATGTCTTGGATGCCTCCCATTGTTTTGACTTGCAAACCCAGCCATGCCCTGAAAAAATGATCGCTTCTCATCACTGGGGATTGCTGCTCCTCTCACTCGGACCCTTCAGCACTTGCATTGGGCTCCAGTGTTGATGGCCTAGGAGCTAACAGTGACTTTTATCTTACTTTTCCTTCTCCCCTTGTTTCATTTATTTTTGGGGGGCGGGGGGGGGGGCTATGGAAAGTGTGCAGAGATCCTCATCTGTCTCAGTTGAAAGTTTTCACTGAAATCTCAAATGGCTTCTGCAGTCAGGCAATCTTTGCTGAGGACCCCCAGCTCCACGGTGCTTTTTTTAAAAAAAATACTTTTTTGTCTCTTTGGGTTGTAGGCCAGTTTGGAGGCCAAACGTTAATCCGGACGTGTGCACTTGTCTGGTGTGATACCGCCCCCCCCAACCCTTTCCTTCCTCTCCCTTCATCCCCCTCCCCCCCCCCATATGTCAGGAGTGCTCATTTCTTTCTTTATTTAAGCCCCAAATCAGTTCGGTACAAGATGCATGCCTGTTTTTAAAGCCTAGCCCCCCCAGCCCATAAGCCAAATAACCTTGTCAATGAGGCGATTTCAGTCTTTTGCTGCTGCTGCTGCCCAAGACTTTCCTGTGGAGAAATGGCTTTGGGAAGTTTGGCCAGGAAACCTCGCCTGAGGCAGCTTTGCAGCCCCCTCTTTGCTTGTTGCACTTTTTCCATTTGTTCCTTCGCTTTTTGCAGGCTCTGACTCAGGGAAGGTGCGTATTATCCACTAGACACGTCGAAGAAGAGGGAAACCAATTAGGGTCGAAATAAATGCTGGAGAGAGAGAGAGAAAGAGTGAGTGAGAGAGAGAGAGAGAGAGAGGGGGAGTGAGAGAGAGAGAGAGTCTTGCTTCAAATTGCTCTCATGTTAGAGACGAAATGAGAATTTAGGGCAGGTGGCACTTTGCATTATTATTATTTGGGTTCACATATGACGGGCAAATCCTAAAACGGGATGGAAATGGACATTGCTACATTTATGGCCAAGGTTTCAACAACAAAACTTTTTTCCTCGCCTTTGTCAAACAGGAGAGTTCGAAAGGGGGACTGGATCCTCACTCCTAAGTTTTGCTAACCTTGCTGGGGACTGTGATTTTTTTTTCTCCCAAAATATTTGGGAAGCTAATATTGTTTGGGAAGCTAATGAGCCTCCAAAAAAAAAAAAAAAAACCAAACCAAAAAAAACTGGTGATGAGGGGTGAGAGTTGGGGGGTGCAAGAAATGCTGTACCATTTTCAGGTCTGAGATGGATGATGTTTCATATTAAACAAACTGTTAATGTAGTTGGTAGCGAATGTGGAAGGAACTTGTGACTAAGTGAGCACACAAATCTCCTCTGTTTTCCAGCAGTAATGTCTTTTTGTTTCTTTTAGATGTTTTCACCTCCTGTGAGCAGTGGGAAAAATGGACCAACTTCTTTGGCAAGTGGACATTTTACTGGCTCAAGTATGTAATTTTTTTTGCTCATCATGCAGTTTAAATGTTCTTAGTTATTTATCTGCAGGCATTACGTTTGTTTTAGTTGTGCTAATCTATTTTTAGGGAGCAGATTCATTGAGATTTGCGCAGAATTATTTCTAAGCGCTGGGTATTATTATTGTCATAATTTCCACAGATCTGGAACATTTTCAAAATATTTTCATATATTTATTATTGTAAATCATTTTAAAATCCTCCCAATGTACTAATTGCTCAGAGGTAGTTAGTTTAAATCACATTCTGAAAAATCAAACATTAGAGGTTTTGAATTCAAAATTCAAGTCTTTGTCTATGAGGACCGAAAGACCAAGCAGCTAATGTAAGAACTAGTTTGTGTAGAGGAATTAAGGCTCTTTTATTTCTTTTTCCTTCATTAAATTTAAATAGGCAACCCCTCTTATTTTAGAGAATAGCGTCCGATATTTTCGATTAACTTGAAAAATTAAAGCTTTGCATTTTATTTTAAAACAATAATACTTTATCCTCTCCTCAAAATGTTAGTGGTTTTGAAGAGTTCTTTGACATAAACATAGTTGAGGGGGTTTTTTGTTTCTTCCTTTTAAAAATATAACTCCAGTTGTAGCGTATGGGTAACTTCTGCTTTTCATAAAAATAGGATCCTTGTTTGGTGACAAAAGAAATATAATTTTTTTTTGCAATACAGCATATGTGTACAATCATTGTCTGGCAACTAGAGAGGAGTTTTATATAGGAAATTTTTATATGCCTGAGAAATTACAAGTAAAACTAGAGGGACTTACGCGTTTGACACATCTTTATTAACTTCAGTTAAGAGGATTGCCTACATTGCTGGATGTGGTGTTTTGGACATGTCACAGATAGATCTACAGTTAAAGAGTTACATTGTTTTTAAAGTACTGGCAATTGCACATAAAAACACACTGTACATAGCACTGTTAGATACAGAGTACTCTAAACTGGATGGTAAATTTGGACAAGTCTTTATTGCAAACTGCACTATATCTAGTGGATATCTAGATATAAACACACCATTACATATGGTTTCATGTTTGGTGTTTTCTGTTTGTATTCAATTAGAGGAACCTTTTTTATGCATTCCATATAATCACAATTTATTAAATACACTGATATGTTAATTAACTTCATTTCTAAAGAAAGATTTACTTATTATTAATTTGAAGGTAATCTATTATACACTATCTACATGTCACATTAGGTTCTACCTATAGTTATTTCACTTTAATTTTACACTTTTTCTGATTATATTTAGGTTTTTTAAAATGATTGAGATGTTTGCTTTATCATAAGTAAGCTTGCATTTTGAATGTAGTGATGGGAGAAAAATTTACTGATTTATCTGAATACTTTCCAATCCTTAGCTTGCCTCATTTTTTATAATTTTTTTTTAATAATTATATTGTAGAAATTTAATAGCGGGTATTACTGAATATATAATAGTCAATATATTTGTTTTCATTGGGAAGAAATGTAAAGTATTTGTGCCAGAGAAATCAATTTGTCATGCTTATATACAATCAATGCAGCAACTAATTGTTGATCTAGCAGCATTTAACTAGATGGTTTTATTTAAGAAATTTATCTTAAGCTTCAGCTTTGAAAGCAGTTTGATCAGAAATGACAAACATTAACAAGTGTATAAATTTAGTGAAATTAAGTGTTTTATATTGTTTATGTTATTTCTAAAATAGAAACTATAGAAATAACTTGGGTGCTTCATTTTTGACATGCAAATTATGTCACGAATGGAAGGAAGTTACTAATAATAAGATGAATTGAAATTTAGGCAGAATTTCACAATCTTTGGTGAAATGCGTATGCTTAAATATACCACCATGTGCTATTAGAATATAGAACTACCCTGCTTGATGCATAGAGATCCAGACTGAGACAGTGATGTGCAGAATAATATATACTATTGTTGAGGTAAATAGCTTGCAGTTTTCAAAATCAATATCTGCTCTTTGGTTATTAGACACTGGGCTTTAAAGTGAATGTTCAGTAGTTGCAAAAAAGTTGTTGAAAACCACACGCCAAACTGGAACTAAATTATGAATGTAGATATGTGGCCTCAAGATATAGTTGTATGAAGAAAAATGTGTAGCTATTGTGTTCCTGTTAGTTATTTAGCTCAATATAGTATCTATGTTTTGGTCGCATTGCTGGAGTTAGCCTGTTTTTTTGAGAATTTCAGATTTTGCATGATATTCTTTGGGAAACTGCTGCAAGGTATGTTTTAGATAAAATGAATACGCAGCAGCATCAAAATAATGTTCTTAGTAATTCAAGAATACAGTTTATTGTCCCAGTTATATATTGATAAAGCACTTGTTTAGCTATCCAAATTTTAGTTAGATGAACTGACACCAATACATAGCCTGCTTTTCTACTGGGCAGATGCACTTAAAAAAGTTTGACTATACAAATGTGTCATTCCTCTCTCAAAAATGATATTTATTGAGCTGAAGGGGCACGCATGCCATTCCCCTGTATTGCCTTGAAACTTCTGGACTAAAATAGACCCCAAAGTAGATTAATCCCCATGCAGTGAGATGAAGGCAGCTACATTTTGCAAGGTGTGGTAGCTTTTTATGCTTAAAGTCATCTAATAATGCTTTACTCATTTAATAAATGATGCTAAGTTGTGATTTGTAATGTGTGAATGGAGATAAAGTGCAGCCATATTTCCTTTAATCTTTAATTTCACAAAGATGGCCTCTTACCACCTTAAGAAATAGTGAGGCTGAAGGGAGAAAGGAATGTAACCTGAGCCACAGCCCTGACATTCCCATGGAGCATTTTTCACATGAAAGGCTTTTGTCAACCCAGTAAAGGACCAGCAGTTTTTGTTTGATGTTTGCAGGTGTTCAGCAGAGAGCACTAAAACAATTCAGCCATGCTGGTTTAGAGGCTCTGTGACCTTAACAGGGGGAATTGGTGAGGACTGGAATTATTTTTGAGAAAACTTCCTTAGAGTTATTTCAATACACATATTGATTTTGTAAAGTGATTTAATACCTGCTAGCCGGGCTAAGAAATATGTGTCCATTTGAATCAAGCTTTGTTAGTTTTTAGGAAAAGTTGCCAAAATAACAAATCCTATTTTCCCAGACGTTATAATATTTTCTGAATATGGGACATGCCTTGCATTTACCTTAGCTTTCCGCAATATACATTTGTAGTCTGTAGTACATATGGACTATAATCCTATAAGGGAAAGATAATAAGAGATTGGACTAGATTTAAGAAAATTTTCAAGCAGATGTACGATACTACCGGTAGTTAAAGAACTTGCTAGATCTATTATGTTGGTCACATCTGGTACACTTTAGATTTCCAACTATTATATAGTGTTTTTGAAATTCCTCCTCTCCCCAGTTGCATTGAATTTTGGCTGCTTCCTCTGCTAGTATTTAATTTTACCTAAGTTTTCAAGCATCTGTTAAAGATTGCCCACAGTATGAGTGTTCAAATATTGTGTGGGTGAGTGCAGCAGAGGAACAACTGAATCCTTATCATTGGCCAGTCCTATTGAGGAAAAAAATGTTTGTTAGCATAGACCACTGAATATAAGTCTGTTACTTAAGGATTTAAAAGTTCACTTATAATTGTGCCATTTGGTTTGATTCAGGCTTGTCCTGCATTAGAAAAATGGTGATAATATATCTTTGAACTAGAAAGCCACGTATTCACTTTGAATTTGAAGGCCTTTTTGACTTTGACTTGTGTAGGTAAACTATAGCAAAATGTGAAGGGATTTAAGGTCATCCTTTCAGCCTGGGCTTCTGGGAAAAACAAAAAATATTTTTCCATCACTAGTCTATCACCAGAAAAAAAAAAGAAGCAAAATACAGTATTTATCATGAAAATGTTTTTTGCCGCCTCTGAATGTGGTGCCATCTCACTAGGCATGCACCGCTTCCCTGAGTGTCAACAGGAGTAGAAATGCATGTGTGTATGCATGTGTGGGGGGTAAGAATCAACCCTTAGGCAGGAGAGATTTTTTTTTGAGGGGTATAATTTTTCTTTCTGGTTTTTTAAATTAAAGTTGCTGTTCAAGAGAAAAAAGTAAAATAATACAGAGGATTAACATAGTTTTATTGAAGTAAAAGTGGCATTGATACATGATTATCCATTGCGGTTAGGTACATGCCCTGAAATACTCGCTAGTGTCATTCAAATTCTTAATGGTTTAAGGGTCATGTCTTGTAAGAAACCCCACCTCCCAAAATCTGATATAATGTAGGTGATGGATATATGTTGTACCATGTTTATCATCTTGACACATGATATTCTGCCATTTCAATGAACGGATGCACAAAAAGGCACAGGAGCTATACAAATTGCATGCTACCCTCAAATTGATTAGCTTCCAGTCTTTACCACTGCTAACCTGTACTTTGTAAGATTTTCCTCTTGTTTTGCCATTTGTGAATCCTGGTGGATTTAGCTTCACAAATATACAAGAGTAACTAATTTCATATTTTTTTCCCTAATGTTATGTCATTATGATTTAAAAGAAAAAGAATGATAGTTACCTCTCAACCTTCCAGCTATGTTTAGTTATAGAGAGCTCGAGCCTCCTCCTAATAGCGTCCATGGCAATTCTCCTGTTGACAACAGTGGAGGCAGAATGAGGCCCATACTGTGGAATTTGAATTGGCCCCGAGATACCATACCGCATGCTTAGAAAAGCTAAATATTTTGATTAAAACAAGATAGATTAGTACTGAGAATGTAGCTTATTCAGAAAGACAATGTGAATTTTATTGTATAAAGGACCTTCCAGAGAAACTGCCATCTACAGGTAGTTCACTGTATCTTAGAATTATAAATTAGGGTCTTAGTTGTTTTAAGAGAGGAAATGCAAACCCCTCTTAATTTCTGATTTCAACAGATGTCAGTGATAAAGTGTAGTTTTGTAAGATGACAGATAGTTTAGGTAATAGTTTACACAAACTTTTGGTAGAACACAGCAAACAATTTTTGTATCTGGTGTTGGAAAAATACATGCATGCCTTGTTTGCTACTACAGAGTGTTTATATATGTATAAATGTGTTGCTTAATCATAATCATTGCTAAGACTCGTGGCTGTGCTTTATAGTTCTAAGACATCCATTTTTACTACACGAGGGACTGAAAATGTGGTTGGGGCTCAGTTTAGCCAAATGTAACTTTGAAAGAGGCCTTTACAATTGATCTAGGAGTCTGAGTCAAATTTAGCCATGGGTATGAGTTAGCAATAAAATAGTGGTATATGTCAAATTGATAGAGTCAGCCTTGATTTGGAAGTGTATCTGTGTTCCACATCCACATCGCTTGCATACCAAAGGGTACAATAAGAAAGATGTAATAGGACCGTGTGGGATTCAGTACATTTCACCTGATTTGATCCATGTCTGTATCACCCCTCAGATTCTGGGAACCAAATTCATATTTGTTTTTGTCAGAGGTGACTGCAGCTCCCAGCAACTGCGTTCTCAGAGAGCACCAAATGGGCATAAACCATCATTGCATTGTACACCTACTGAACACCAAATCATGAAGGTTTCACTGTTCATAATGCCCATTTTTTTTTCTGGTTATCTTGCATCTACTGAGTAATTTGCTTCACCATTTATGTAGTGATTAAATCTGGAGCCCCATTCTTTATATTGACTCTAGCAGGTAAAATATTTTAAACAAATACGCTTTGGGATCTAAAGACTGTTGTGAATGCAATGTTTAACATTTTTTGACAACATCAGCTAATTATCTTTACCATGCTATTGTAATGAGGAAATCACTTAAATAACAGATGAACAACTAAGTCACATAAACATATATAATAGAACTATGTAATGAAAGTTTGTGCTGTTAATTGCTTGAATCTCTCTTAAATGCACAGAATCATAGAGCACTAAAAGCTGGCATATAAACAGTTTTGTTTTGAGCTTAAAATTATTCCTTTTTTCTTTCATCTGCTATGATAAACAAAGCCATTTTGTAAGCTTTACAGATCAAACATTTACTTCTAATGGTAAACTACATTTTCTATCTGGAAATTTGTGACTTAGAAAGGCCTCAAAAAGAGTAGAGTCCTGGTGGCCCCAGGCCTGTGGTTTTCAATGTTTGATATTATGATGCTATTTAGATCATTTTCCATAAGGCAAGATAACAGATCTGCAATTGCTTAATGAGGAACAGTGTGTGTGTTTGCAATGGTCTGCATTTTAAAGATCGTTTACCAAAATGGTTTCAGATAAACATTATCAGGGTGGTGGACAGAGCTGCATCAGAAGGATAGAAATGAAATCTGTCAAAAAGTGCACATTCTTTTTGTGTTAGAGGAAGTATCTCACGTGACCTACTAACTTGTTTAGATCCCTAAGGAACTAGTGGAGCCAAATCCCATAGTTCTCACTCAGACAGCCCTCTTAATTGAAATTAGTTGAGTAGTATACGTTTTATGTTTGGTCCTTAGAGGGAAGAACCAGGTTAATTTGGGAATAGTTTGCAGGGCTATTTTAAATCTATAGTAGGAAATTATATTTTAGTGCATATGCTATGAGCATATAGAGATGATTACCCTTGTTAGTCTGAAGTCAGGCCAAAGGCAGGGTGGAGATGCACCTTATAGACTAACTAAATCAGTTTGTCTATACGGTACATCTCTGTCCTGCCTTCTACATGTACTGTGTTTCTTCTCCCTAACCTCTGTCTGTACCTCTATTAATCTTCAAGCTATAACATACTCAGGACAGGAATGCTGCGATTTTTCTTCCATGGAAGACGCCAAGTGCACTGTGGGAAATAAATAACTATAACTGAACGAGATCACTTAGATCGTTCAGTCAGGCCCCGTCTATTCCGGTCTCTGTATCCCCACAGGAAACCAAATTTAGGAGTCTGATTTTAAACATGGAACCAGAATTTTAAAAGTAACTACCAAAATTGTGGATCAGTGTGTGTGCCGCTTAAATCTACTTAATTCTGCTTAAAAGCCAAACGACATGATGAAATGATATTTTGAGGGTCCTTAATGCATGGTATAGTTGGGAAGCACTATTCACCTCCCAGGATCTGATCCGCATGCCCAAGACTGTTTGTAACGTTTAAACATGCCATTTTGGGATTTGTGCCTATATTTTACCAGTCGTCCTTTGAATACCGGGTCTCCATATGTCTTATTTGTTCTCAGTGAGAGCTTTCACCTACCAAGTCAGTGGTGCGGTGGCAGGAGTGGCTGAATTTTTAGAGAAGTTTCTTAACATTGTGTTGGACTATTATGTATTTCTTTTTTCTTAACAAACTTGCCAAAATAGAAAAAAGTGGTGGGAAAGGACAGCGTGTTTACTTTCTTAACAAAAGTAAATAAAAGCACAGTTAATCAGCATATCAAACAACCAGGTGTGTTTAAAAATCCTGTTATCTTGGAGGATTTCAGAGCTGTGAAAAGGTATTTTATTTAAAGGTGCAGTAACACTATTGTTCCTATGAATGCTTTTGTGTTTCTTCCTGACAGTTACCATTTAATGAATGACTTTCAAGACTACCATTGGTGGTAATGACAATATGTAGTTTATTAACTGCAGTCTATTGTTGGCTGTGCCCTGTATTGATCTATTTTGGAAACAGCACTTCACAGGCGCTGCTGTATTTGTAGAGTACTTTTGTGGAATTTGTTTTATCCTCTAGAGTTGTGCTCTTTTGCTTTTTTCAGGGTTTTTTTTTTTTTTTAATAGTGATTGCTCTTTGACTTGGTGGAAAGGCTTCAAGGTTAAAATAACATACTAGACACTTCCGTGGTGCCTTCCACATAGATGCTTTGATGCGTTTGAAAAATGAAAGAGGAGTTATTAGTCACAGAATTTAAATATTCAATAAAAGCCTCAGCCTTCTGTCATTGTAGCCAACTTCACATCTCTGACTGCAATGGGATTTGGTTTTGGCTTTAATTTCCTTTTTTTTCAGATTCATTTTTAAGACAGACATGTCTTGCAGATCTTAGTCAAGTAGCCACTGTCATTGCCATCACTGGGAGCAGTTATGTCAGTGAGACTTTGCTATTAGAGTAACAGCCCAATGTTGAGCCCTGCATGCTTTTACTAATACTTGCATATAAATACATATTGTTACTTATTAGACTGATCGAGTGAGAGTCTGCCATACTACAGAGGAATTTGTAGTCCAGAGGGAGGTGGTGCTTAGGGTGGCTCTAGACTACTTTTGAACGCTTGTCTTTGGAATTGCTGATGTGGCCGAATCACTTCTAGCGTGGGCTTTCAAAATTGTGGCTGTCTGCCATGGGCTGCCTGCAGGCAGCCACACCCCGAGTCTTTGTAGTACTATGTGCTGTGATTCCACCAGTTCCTGCCCTTGACACAACCCTTCCATCCTCTTCTGCTTCCTTGCTTTACCACAGCGCTTCCCAAAATTTTTCCTCAGCATGACTCCATGTCCTCAGCATGGCTCCTCACTCCTGACCCACAGCCTCGCCACCCCTCCACTGATGTTGCAACCCCATTTGGGGTTGCGACCCCCAATTTGGGAACCGCTGCTTTACTAGTTATGCTGTTTTTTGCAAAATGATCCTCTAAACGAGTGGTTGTCAACCTTGTTAGACTCGATGCACCCTTCATTCGACCACAGGCACCCCTTGGAAAATGTCAGCTCTTAGTTTTCATTCATTTGTTGACTGCAGAAAAAGAAATAGAGCAATTCTTCAGTCGCAAAGAACTCAGACCTCAACAGATCAGAATGTTTTTAATGCCATGGATCCCTGTTTGCAATCTGGTTTATCTTGGGCATCATGTTGCATGCCTAACACTGCTAACATTGCATGGAACCCCATGGCATCCTTGAAAGGATCTCAAGGCACCCCAGGGTGCCACAGGACCCTGGTTGAGAATCACTGGTCTAAACACTGCATACCTTTCTTCTTGGTTCCTGTGCTTGAGACTGAATTTCTGACTGAATGCTGGGCTTTATAAATCCCTTTATACTGTTCCAACTCCAATCTAGGAAGAACTTATCAGGGATAAGAATCTTACCCACATATTTTAAGGCCATAAGGGACCATTATGGTTATTGTCTGGGTTGTCCTCTTGCACAAAAGAAGCCGTAGTTTTTCTTCCAGTAATGCAGGAGCAGTGAAACCAAAAGCTCATGATTGAATTAGAAAAGAGGAGGCATGCCACAAATTAGCCCCACAGCCTCCCTGGGGGCTACTTCTAATCCCTTTCCATTACCTGATCTGCTGCTCAGCATTCTGGATCTTACCCTGTGCTCCCTGCCTGATCTGATCCTCTGCTTTCTGTTCCCTGCCCGGTCTCACTGTTGTTTCTCCCCTCCCCAGCCTGCCATATACCACATATAGAGGTTGCCTGGGATGCTTGTGGTACCTATGCTGCAGGTTAGCCTCCCCTGAATTAGAACATATTTAATAAGATACACCTCCTTAATATATAAAGGGCTAGGGATTCAGGTCATTCAATTTTATGAATACATAAAGCATAAGATCTAAGTTGGGCATTTTTCTATCCGAGTGCTGTTGCTTTTTTGCCCTGAGCATAGGATTCCTGAAATACCTTGTTCCTGAATTCTTTATATAAAATTGAAGGCTATCAGATTAATGCAGCACAATTCCATTTCTCCTCTGATCAGACAGTTTAAATATGGTCCACCTAGCTGATAAATAACTGTTATAATGATTTTGTTTTATTAAAAATAACAAAGAACAATTCCTGATAGAATATCAAGACAGTAATTGAATCTCAGGGGTTCTGGTACTGTTCATAAAGCGTTTCAGTTGTTTTGTACTTTGTGACGTCAGCCAAAAGCTTGATTGAATTATATCCTTGTATTGTGGGGAGAGCACCTGCCACTAGACTCAAGGTTCGGTCAGCATTTCCATTACAAACCTTCCTTTTGAGAAGTCTGTAACTTGGCTCTGAGAATCTGAACTGGCCTCGGCACTGACATATAAACTTTTAGAGTAAATTGTTCTGAAAATTAAAAAAAACCCAAAACCCAAATGTTCATATAACATGGTTAGGGATGTACCAAAACGATGATTTATTTTTTTGTGGAAAATGCAAAATCATACATTTTCCGTGAAAATCAGAGAAATCTATGAAAAAAAGAGCCCTGCAAAAAAGTGGTGCTCTGTGTAAAAATAAAAGGCTTTTTCTTTTTTTCTTTTTTAAATCCTAGGCCCTGTTCCTAGCTGCTGATTGGGTGAGAGGGCTACTCTTATACAGCCTTTCATCCCTGCAGCCCAGACAGACCAGGACAGGCCCAGCTCTGCTTTTTTTTCTTCGCAGCCACAGACACCCACTCGGCTGGGCCCATCCCACAGTGGGTGGGGGGGGGGATGGCACTGGGGGGAGCAGAGCTGGGATGGGACAGGAGCATGGCTGGGCTGGGGGGGAGAAGATCCAGGGCAGGGTGGTGGGGAGAGTGGGACCCAGCCAGGATAGCGGGGGTCAGCAAGGTGGCAGTGGCCTGTCCCTGTGCTCACGTAGGGCCGGGGAGGGCCAGGGGGAGCAGAGCCAGGTTGGGCCAGCGGGCAGCATGGGCAGTGGCAGCCTGCACCCATGCAGGGCCACAGGGGTTTATTTCCCCCCCTGTGCAGGCCAGGACTGGGTGGGGAGTATTCAGGCCAGGGGACAGTGAGGCGGTGGTAGCCCATGTGTCATCTGAGCGCCCCAACCAGTCGGAGGTGTGGGGGGTGCCCGTAGTCTCCCGTGAAATTGGAGGCTGTTGGAGGCCGTGGTGAGCCTGTGAAATTCTGGCGATTTTAGTACATCCCTCAACATACTATTTCAATGCCATGACCTTCCATCTTGCAAAGAGCTGACCCTGTATTTCTTGCTTAGTCAAGGCTCCTGTTTGAAGCCAATATGTGTTTTGATGGAGAAAGACCTCTAGGTGCTAGCTCTTATTGGAATGGAGCTTCAAAAAAGGAAGCTATCTTAAAATGCTGAAAATAAAGACATTCGGAGACGAGGCTGAGAAATACCAAATCTCTGTAAGTGCCTCCACACTGTTTGTCTTAACTTGTATATACTGAATATAGTTTGGGAGCAACTGTGTATGTTGGATGCTTTCTAGGAACCCTGCCTGCCATATCATGGCTCTTAACCCATGAAGGGATTTGCTCTATGGCAGCTTTCAGGCTGTCCTGCTTTCTCTCTAAACCCCTACCATGCAATGTTCATTTCTTGCCCCATCTGAATACAGGGGTCTCATTTCAGGAATCTCAAAAGATTAAACAAAGTGTTCAGTATTTCCTACCTGGAGTACGTGAAGCCTGGAGAGTGGATCTAGAATACATGGGACAGAACACAGAGCAAGCTGGTAGCGTCTGCAGTGATGCTGCTTTGAATGGGGGGTCTATGTTAGCATCCGACAGAGGTGCTTAGATTCATAGCAAAGTTGTGTTTGTTACTTTTGCAAAATGGGGTTCAGAAAAAAAGGAGGTTCTGTCCTCAGCTGCACGTTCGTTAATTCAGTGGCCCTAAATTTCTTCACTTTTAAGTTAAGAACCTTAATAATCCATAAATATAATTGTTGTGATTTAATTGTACTCTGTGGATTAATTCTGTATGTTTGTTTTCTTCTCTGGCCATTTCTAATGGCTTTTTAATCATGTAAAGTATTATATGATGTATGAACTGTATAGTTTAGTCAACTCTATGATTCAGAAACATTAGCCTATCCAAACCCCCAGTAATCTCCCAACTCTTTGAAAATCAAATATTTTAGAAATCTAAGATTACTATTTAAAGACTGACCCATCTGTTAATTTGAGGGGCACTTCTTTTGGGATAAGACTAGCCTGAAATTTTAAGTAAACTCAGTTAGAAAATGGCAAGCATCAGCTTTTGTGTAAGTTCAATGGGAGGTTTGCATTTGAAAAAAGGGGTAATGATACCGACTTTCTCCTGTTTCAGAAGTTTTCTATTACAGAAGTGCCTTAGAGCCCGAGTCATAGAGCAGGACCCTACATTCTAGGTCTCTGTTTAGAGTGTAAGCTCGCCGGGCCAGAGACTGTCACCCTAATTTTATATAGTGCCTGATACCACGTGGCCTCTGAACGCTGGTGCCCCATGATTGTGGTGGTCTGAGACTTGGTGAATAACAGTTCCCTTTTCACTTTATCCACACTCTCATGTCTTTAAAGACCTCTCTCATATCTCCCCAGCCTTCTCCTTTTCAAACTAGAGTCCTAGCTTTATTAATCTCTCCTGGCATGGCAGCTGCTCCATACTCTGGATTGGTTTCCCTTCTCTGTACCATTTCTAACTCTACTGCATTCCTTTTGAGATGTGGAAAGCAAAACTGCACATTGTATTCAAGTTTTTGGAACACCGTGGATTTGTATACTGGAATGATGGTGTTTTCTATTTTGTTTTCAGTTCCTTTCTTAATGATCCCCAACATTTTATTAGCATTAATGGGCAATGCTGCACCAGCTGATTCTATGAAAAAAAGATGTTTTTAGAGAACTATCTACACTGACCCCCAGGTTTCTTTCCTGAGTCATAGCAGCTATTTCAGAACCCAGAATTATGTACCTATAAATGGGGTGATTTTTCCTCATGTGCATTATCTTGCACTCATCAACCTTGAAATTCACCTGCAATTGTTGTTGTTCACTCACTTAGCCTGTTGAGATCTCTCTGCAGCTCCTTTCCATCAGTTTGGCATTTTGCTACCCAGAATAATTTCTCTTAGAAGGAAACCCTTCTTTACTTATCTTCCAGTTGGGTGAGTACCTTTCAGTAGGGATCAGAACTGATGACGTTTTGCTGTATGTTCTGTTTGAGGCAGAAAAGAGATTTTGACGGAAGCGTTAGGGTGAAGGTGGAGCCTCTGAATCCATGATTATACCCAGATAGATCCAACCTCCAAAACATCTTGAAAGGAAACGCACAAAGAGAGTCTCATTAGCTTCTGCAGCTCTGAGACGGCTGTAGCTAGCAGACGTGTTCTACTCTGCTGCTACACTGCACCCGAAAGAGGAATGTTGCATCTCCCTTGACCTTCCTGGATCCTTCCAACCTTCCTTGCTTGAAGTTTGTGCTAGAAAGAAGATCTGGAGATAATTTTAATTATCTGGAGATCATACAATAATCTGGAAACAGGTTGAAAGCCTAAGGGCCATATCCAGATTGGTCCCATGGGCACCTAAACTGGATTTAGGCAGAATTAATGAGTTAAAATTCCACAGTACTGTTGAGATTGGCTCTGCTTTAGGAGCCACAATGCTTGTTCAGTACCTAAATTATTTGGTGTTTTCATTTTGGTATAGCACTGGGTGCTCTGAATTGCCCATCTGTCCCTATTCTCTGCATCAATCTTGCATTGACTTGACCCTTAGAAGTGCCTGAGACTGTACATGGATCCTGGCTGCCTAACCATGTTTATCTGAAGCCAGGGATGTAATTTTTAGGCATTGCAGTGCTTAAGTTAATAGATTACATAGATAACCAGTCTACCAACTACAAACTAGTCTTACAAACTTTTCACTTTACTTAGCAGAGACCTTATATACCCGGATTTAGCAATAATTGGTGGTTTGATCCAGGGTTGTTCAAATTTTCAGCTCCTCGGGTGGCCACATACCCCAGGGTCTCACCAGTAGGAATTACTCGCTGCATGGGCTGCACCAGATGAGGCATGGGCCATGGGGCTGCCTGCCATGTGGACATTCCCCTCCCCATCCTCCAGCACTACACAGTATGCCAGTGTGGGCACCCTCTACACTGCTGCACTATGTGCACTCCACAGCTGGACCATGTGGGCACAGTTCCTCCCCCTGCTGCATGCAGACCCAGACTCACCCTAGCTCTCCACACAGCATGCTCCACTGACCCACCCCATGGGACAGAGGGAGGAAGCAGAACCGGAGGAAGGAGGGGGAACTTTGGGACTCCAGCTGCTGTAACAGCCAGAGACATGAGGGAAGCAACCGCCCGGTAGGAGCCAGGGGGCTGCAACTTAACCCCTTGTGGGCCACCTGTAGTCCACAAGCTGCCAGTTGGACAGCCCTGATCTAGTCCTTCTAATATTATTCTTTTATGGTGCTGCATAGGTCAATGCAATGTGGGTAATAACTACTCTGCAAGATCTGGTTCTGAATTTTGTTGCATAATTTTATCTGAGTTTAGTTTTAGTATAATTTTATATGTTGTTCTGAAAGGCTTTTTTTATCAGTATTTCAATGTGTCTGATGAAGGTTTGGGGCAGAAATGCAATTAAAGTTTTGGAAAATAAAGACTTTTCTTTTCTTTTTCTCTGTAAGTAGACTGGGTTATTACAAGTTTTTAATGGACTTCTGCAGTCATTCACTGCCTAGTATTTTTTCATATTGCTTAGTCCAGTCTTGTAACACTGAACTCATTCTCCTTTGATTAGCCAGGTATCTGATAGCACTTGTACTAAGTTGCCAAGGTTTGTTGTTGATTGGTCTTAATACAGCTCTGTCCCTTTTGCTATCTTAACCTGTACTAAACCAGCTTCATTTGACTGTATTTTGTCCATAATAGTCTGTGTGTAAACTATATATTAAGTCCTGAGCAGAGGCTAGATAATGCTTCTTCATTCTGCGGGGTCATAGATGCTAGCTAATGTATTGTTTTACTTGGTTCTTTTTGTCTAATCATGCTGTTGATTTTGTATTCTTTGAAAAGATATACCTACTTAGGAAATATGTACCTCATTTTATAAACAGAAGAACGTTCAGGTTCCTAAAATTAGATATTTTATAAGTATTACAAATTAGAGCATTTAATTTATGAACCATCTTATTAACTAATGGACATTGTCTTTTTACTCTCCTAATTTTCTCATTTATATTCCATTTTATTTCTTTTATCTCTGTCTTTCAAAATGGGAGCAGCTAATTGGCACTAGTGGCAGTGCAGTGGTGAGAGTGCTTCAGGTTCATGCTCATGTCAAGATTTGATTAAGCAGTTTGGTCAGTGTGAAATAGCAATGCTTCTTCTCATATCCCCATCTGTGATTGAAATACAAGATTCTGAAAATGTGCTGATATCTAATTAAGAAGTTAACATAGAAAAATTACCAATTACCAGAAGGTAAACATGCAGTTCAGGACAGTTTTAGGTCATCATGGTAGCTTTTAACCTAAACTCTTCTCTAGATAATCTAGAGGTACCCTTTTTCGGTTTCCAGCTAACTGGATGAAACCTAATGGTGAAAACTATTGACATTACATTTTAGTTGAATTAAGAAGTTAGTTTTGCTAAAAAATATGAACATTGCTACCTTTTATAAAAAGTTTGTATTATAGGCCAGGTATAGAAGTTACACTTAACATGCATTAACCACACAGAAAACGGTTTAAAGCTTTAATAGAACAGATGTTCACAGGACTTAGAGCTCTTTAAAAATGTCAGATCCTGCTGTAAGTTAACCCTCTATGAATGTGGTATTAGACTAAAGCACTTTAGATTAGAGCGCTTTTTTGAATGTCTTTACCACTTCCATCACACTTCAAAGTAGGTTGACTTCTGCGGCCATCCCAGGGGCCCCTTGCTAACCTTGCCACTCTGTTCCAGGTGAGCACTGGCCCAGCCCCTCGCCCCTGCTGTGTCGGAGAGGAGGCAGGGAGGAGACAGAACTTCTTCTGTGTAGCCGGGCAGAGGGGTGGTAAAATGGAGCCTCTTTGCTATGTGGATTCCCTCACAAGCTTGCAGGCTCAGGTCTTGGTGGGGGCCAGGTCTGCATAGCAGAGAGGCTCTATTATCCACCCCCACCACTCCCCAGCCCCAGTTTTTGCAGCAAAAAGCTGGGCTGGGCAGCCCTGTGCTGCAGCTTTTGGTTGCTGTTGTCAGGTAGGGGAAAGGAGCCCCCCTGCTGCCAGGGCTCCCCCCTCCCCCCCAGCTTACTGTGGCTGTCCCCTCCCCTCCCTGCCCCTGCCTTTTGATAGCTGAAGTCAGGAACTCCAGCATGGGGCTGTCCAGCCCTGCTTTTTGCTTCTTGGGAACTGGGGCCCGGGGGGGGGGGAGGAGGAAGCCCCCTTGTTGTGCAGACCTGGTCTTCTCTCTCCCCAAAGCAAGACCCCAACCAGCAAAATTGTGGGTGCTGGGGGGAGGGCTTAGTCATTACCCACTTAGTCTAAGCTCTTTAAGATCCAAAATACTTAAACATTTTATCATGTCATTTGCATTACCACTTCTCTTTACTGACTTGTTTTGTGTTTCTCCTACACGTGGGAATCCAGGCTATGTAGGGCAGGCTAGGCATTGCAGTTCATTAACCCTCATGATCCAAAAACTATGGGGGCAGGATTTCCAGTCTTGTTTTGGAAGCAAGGAGAAGCAATTTTAGGAAATTCTATCATTTCATTTGGAATATGCAGTGGGGCAGAAGTGAAACACTTTCCTTTTGAATTCCTTTTCATCAATGAGAAATCTCTAAGACAATATCACCGGGCTTCTTAGCCAAGAAGCTCAGGCCTTATTGATTTGGCTGTGGTTCCATGATCTTCAGTTCCAGTTTTCTCCTTTTTGATACTCTTTTTTTTGTTCAGGAGGAAGACGGAGAGAAAAAATTTAGCTACCAAGCGATCAGAACAGAGGAAGGCACTAAAAATATTGTAAATCCAAACATAATCAGACAATCAAATAAAGCTGATTTTCTGTTTGCATTGCCACAGTGCCTAGGAGCCCCATTCATGTAACTGTAGGTTTTATACTGTCCATCAACATTGTATCGGAACATAAGAAGATAAGAAGACTTATCGTACAGGGTCTGTCAGGTATCTGACTATAATTCTGTTTTTTGTACACTGTACCTTTCTAAGAAGGCTACCACTTGTTTGTCATGGGGGAAGGCTATGATGCATTTGAAAAATGGGTGATTACATAGAGGAAGAGAGATGCTTTGTTTTCATTGTGAAGGTTTGATATTTGTTCTTTCTTTGTTTTCTTCTCCTTTAATCTAAAATAAAAATCATTTAGATTGAAAGTGAAAGACTACAAGAGAAGCAGACAACCCTATTCTGTATTTTCATTCTTTCTGGAAAACAAGATTTGTTCCTTTTGCTGAGCCAGTTCTGCTCCCTTTGATAAACTACCCATTAGCTTACATCAGGAGTGTCAAACTCACCCAGTCCCTGCTGATTTGGATCTGCACTGCTCTCAGGCTGGGTCCAGAGACGGCAGCAGTAGGGGGAGTGGCAGCGACAGGACAGGAGGTGGTGGGGCAAGTGGAACTGTGTTGGCCAAAATCCATCCCTAATGGGGTCCCATATCCTTGAATTCAATGGCTGGCCCTGCCCTCGATTCACCCTTTCCCTGAATTCTGGGGCACAGCAGGAGCCCCACGGAGCAGAGGAAACAGCTCCACAGGCCAGATCTGGCTTGTGGGATATATGTTTGACCCCTGCCTGACATGGAAACAGGATGAGACCCATTTCCTTTGAGGAATGCAAACTTGAAATCTATATCAGTTAAAATAAAAAGCAGTTGCAGGTACTACACTTACTTTGGAGTTCCCCTGCCAATTTTAATGATACTACAGCAATATTTTTCTTTTTCTTTTTTTTTTAAGATTTGTTTTCCTCCATCTGTTACTGACTAAGAGGCCTAGACAAACAAAAACTTATGCAGAAAACAGTGAAAATGGCTAATGTACAAACTAATTTTGAGGGAACTAGTAAACAAACAATGGTGAAAAATAACTTATTCTCTGTAGTTCCCTTCATTCATGCTAATTTTAGGTGTTGTTTTTAACTCTGCTAGGCTAAGTATTATGAGGCAAAAGGATAACTTTTTAAGTCAATAGGGTCTCTAGTGTTCTCTGGTTCTGTACACTCTCATTTCCTTTTTCTCAGATCACAAAAGAATTTTCTCTCATCTTAAGGGCTGTAGGATTAGTCCTCTACTTTAGATGAACTGGAAACCCATGTTCTTACTATATGGTTTTTTTTTTTCTCTCTCTCTTTATTACTTGTTCATTATATTCACTGGGGAATGCCACTGTGTTTGAGGTTGTACAAAATGTAGAAGGTGAATTGATTCCCTCTCATAAAGAATTTAATAGTTTATTTCATTCCCCATCTGTCAATAATATACACAATGTTTGAGTAAAACCACCTTTACCAAAAATGCATACTCTGATATCAAGGACAGATTTATCTGAAATTTCCAACAGTGGTAGCAGTAGTAATTTTGTCTGCAGATGTCTTAAGTAGATGCTACCTCACTGCTTCCTAGACTGTCTTTTGATTTTAAAATATCAACTCATTACATCCCACAGCAAATACATATATGTATTATAAAGAGATGCAGCATTTCTCCAAGTACATGAATACATCAAAAGAAATAGCTGAAGGTGAATGGGAGATACTGAGTCTCTACTGTATCTACATAAATTGTACCCAAAAGGTGTTTTTTAAGTGTCAACCCTTCACCAAGGGACTGTCATGGAGGGATATTTACAAGTCCTTTGATGCCACCCTCTAAAAACTTTGCAAATGTCTCAAAATATTTTGAAGCAGTTACAATGGACCATATGTTTCCTTTGTAGTGAAAATATGCACAAAGAATAAAGATTGGTAGAAGTCTACTGCAAAAATGGGTTGTGCTATTTATTCAAAGCATGCTCTCCAATTGTGGCTTGATGTTCATCCCTGCCAAAAATGTGGTTATCATAGTGGAAAATTTATGTAGCACTGCTGCCCCCCATATGTCAATCGCTAAAGTAACAGTGAGCTATTCCAAGTTTCTTCTAGTCTGAGATCATGCCCACTTCCTACCATTATCCGATTTCCGCCTATGTTTAGTATTCCGTCAGAAGATCATTATTATGTCAAACCAAAATTCAGATGCGTGTGTTTGGCATGGTATTGTTACTACCAAGGGACCCTAAATTTCCCCAATTGTTTATGGCCATGTGTGTGACCAGTATCTATTCTTTATGGAGGGAGAAAAGAGTGTCTTTTCCAAATGTTTCCACATTTCTAACAAATGAGAATCCTAGACATTCTTGTTTTCAGTTTGTTCAACAAAGGATTCTCTTCAGAATTAATGCCTTGCCACAAGATCAGTACATCATACAAAATGGTCAGATATTTTGTCATACATCAGAGGACCACTGCCTTTCCAGATTACTAGTGTATGTTCTTTAACTTAAAATGGCTTTCATCCAAGTGTCAGTGAATCTTTGTTGTTAGCATTGCTTTACCCAAGTCATTGGCACCAATTCCAAGAAGTTACTAGAAACCTCTGTTGCCACTTTATTTCATGGGGTGAGTGAGTAAAGTCATTGGAACGAAGAGTTGCTGCAGCTTTTTCAGGTATTTGTGAAACTGCAGCGTTGAAGACTTTTTTTCCATTTTATCTTTCATTGTACAATTATAGTGCACATTTCATGGTTGCTTATTTGGTTGAAGACTCCTTCAAGTATACAGTCACTAATTCTTATTCATCTCCTCATCATGCACATGGTTATGATACATTCACCTACAGTGAGGATGAAGTGGTAGAAAGGGCAGAATGAATATGGATAAATCAATGAATTCAAGTGCTGGAAGTGATTTTGCATCTCCTCATATTCAGGTTGATGCTCTCAGATGGGGCACTGTTGAGACCTGTTCCGTATTTTGAATTATGAAGGGCACTTTATTCACTTTCCTCACAATATTTGAACCCAGTCTTGCTCTTATTGAAGTCAGTGGGAGTTGTGCCATTGAGTTCAACACAAACAGATTTTGGCTATTTTCTCAACACAAGAAATTCATTAAATTGCTTACATTGATGATTGACTGCAGTGGGGGAAATGCGTGGCATAGGGTAGAAGGGAAAGGGCCCCAGTTGTTCTTCTTAATAAGTTTGCCCTAATAATAATTTTATCTTATACATTTTTGTAAACTTTTGCTAGAGTAAGAAGAGATTTTCATGGAATGGAAAAGCCTGGTGAAGGGATATTTGTTGTAGAAATTTTATAGTAATAGCATGTTATTTTGTAATGAAAACCTTTTTAAAGCAAAAAGATATCCACTACTATTTTTATAGCTGGTGTATGCTTTGTATTCCCTTGTCTTACTGTTTGGGTAATAAACATATCTAAAAAAAAATATTCACATACACAACATTATCATGATTCGGCTTAAGCATCTGTGGTTATAAGTGCACTTCATTTCACCTAATTAAGTTATTTAGTCATTTACACATTAGCAATGTACTACATATTCCACTTTTACAGGAACTTATTTTAATTATACCCACAGTTCTGTTCTGTTCCATTATAGCCATAGATCAAGCTGAATAATAACCATTCTAAAAGCCATATGCTAAAAGAGATTATAGGTCATTAAGGCCAAATTAAGGTACCATTTCTGATGGTCACAAACAGAAGTCTAACCCACAATTATCTTTTTCAGTCCTGTATATACAGTCCTCTTTGGGCTTTTAAGTGACAATATCAGATGGTTTTTTGAGGTCCTAATTGTTGGCATTGGACATGTAAGTTGTAATGTCTGAAATAAATAAGAATTAATATTTGTTTCTGTCTTCCTCATGCTGGTTCTGGTGTCTGCCAATGGGTCTCCATCCAAAATCGTTCTTCCAGATGTTGTTTTTGCACAATCTCCACTGGAGTGTTCCTTCCACACTGATCCTCCTGTCTCTCATTCTCCCTATCATTCTCCCTATCATTAAATATTAAGTCTCAAATGAAATCAAGTAGTTTCATACAGAATATAACTGCAATTTAGGAAGTAGAGCTGAGCTTCCTCCGTCAGAACCTTTCTCTATTTATAAATTTCCTCCTTTTTCCACGTAGGTGAATTTACCATAAACACAACAACACAAAAACTACATGCCTCCAACAGTGTTGGCAAATAGGAACTAAGCAACTCTCCCAGAAAACAAAACAAAACAAAAACACCCCAAACCAAGCAAACAATCAAAAACCCCTCCAGCTCTGGTCACACAATGCTGAAAATGGCTGGAGGTAGTATTTATACAATTCCTTCAAGGTCACTGAAGGTGGCAGAAGCCAAAGTCTCACCATTAAGTATGCCCTGCAACAGCTCTAGAGTGAGGGTGTTTTTTTGGCATGTGCTATGCCAGAGGTCAGATTGAGAGATTGTTATAACTCCTTCTGGTTTTAATGTCAATTAATTTATTCACAGATCCAAAGACTTAGCCCAAGTATCACCAATAATCTGAACTATTGATGTAAAGCATGAAGAAAAAGGTTGGTTTCTAAGATACACAAGCTCAAAACTATAAATGTTTACTAACTCGTAGCTGACACCCTGCAGTAAAATGAGTTGGCCAGAATTGAAGTATGCGGAGTCAGTACTTTCCATATTGTTTCCCTATAGTTCTCATGGCAATTTCGGGTTCATACTTTGCTGTTTTCACTTATTTGTATTTCTTCAGTTGCCTGTACCTGTGCTTCAACATACGACATTGATTTCAAAGTATTATTCTAGCCGTTATTAAAATAGTTGTATGATTTTATCATTTAATAGACTATTTAGGACTTTAATGGACCTCTGGATTATCAAATCCAGTCTCCATTTGCCAGCTACTATAATACATAAACTTGTTCATAAACTTATCACAGTTCCTCTTGAAAGTAGGTTCAGGTGTTTGCCTTACTTCTCCTGTTCAAATGGTGTTCCTGATGATTAGGGATATTTTTATAATATCTAGCTTGATATCAGCCCTCAACACCCCATATATATTTATCAAGATAAATCATATGTGCTTTGAAAATGTTTGAAGTCACCTCCCAAACTGTTCATTTCATGCAGGTTAGTGGAGGGAATATCCCACTACTGTATATTCAGATGTGCCCCTGTTGGACGCAGGCAGATTGCTTCTATACCTGACCTCATGGGGACGGGTTGGGTATAGATGGGTATGGAGCCATGATGACGTATGGTACCCTTTAGTAGCACATGGGGACTCTTAAGGTCAGTTGATACAGGCAAAGCATTCCTATGCAGCTTTTTCACTGGAGAATTTTCCTTAAAGGGCATATGCAAGGGACTGCTAAAGGTAGGGGATGGCCTGGAAGCAAAGAGCGTGGAGCCTTTAAAACTGTTCTACCAAGGAGCCCAAGCAACCCATGGAAAGCCTGTGAGACAGTGCAGAGGCCCAAGGTTTTCATGCAAATGGCCCTGTGCCTTCAGCAGATAACTGCAAAGCAGTTGGATATTGAAGGAATTATGGGGCTTGGATAGTTTGACCTCTGCTTCCCCTATAAGGGAAGAGGAAGAAAACAGTCAGAAGCCTCCAGGAAAGAATATGAAAGAAACTACAATAGAAAGCAAAATTTTTCTGTCTCCCTGTCCCTCTCTTCTAAGATGTCCTAGAGAAGGCATCATGTGATCCTCAGATTGTCCTTGAGACAACTTAGTGAAGCTGTATTGTATAGTTTTGCCATATTCCATCTATTCAGTAAGATTCCAGTGAAGAAGATTTCCCTGGATGTATGTGTGTGGTTAAATCCAGTCTTCTAATTTGGGGAAACCATTGGGCCTATAGTACAGTCCCTTTCCACCTCTTGAGAAATGTATTTTATCCATTGCACCCAAGTAAAAGTAGATCCCAATGCTTCCCTCTTGGGTGCTCCCTACCACAGCTCTCATTCTCACCCCTGTGACAATGGCATATAGACTCTTTCCCTGGTGTCACTATATTGCTACTCTGCCTGTGGGATTTGGGCATTAGAGTCCCACTGTAGTTATATGGAGCTGTGAATGAATGTGTTACCCTCAGAAAGTCTTGCACTAGTTAAAGTGATGAGATAATTGTCCTAAGCATGTTTTCTCTCTCCTGACATTTCCCTAAGATAATCTGCGTTACCCCATTTCAGTATGGGGACATAATCCTTTTATTTTCCCCTGTTATCTCTATCCCTTCTTGGCTTTCATCCACTTTGAAAACACTCTCGGTTATTGACTTCAGCATGGTTTTTATGCCTGCAGAGTACGTGTGAATGATAATTTAAGCAGCTCTTTTATGACTTAACCTCCCAAATTGTTCAGGGAATAGAATGTATGCTACACACTGTAGTTTTTTTTTCCAAACTTTGAATCAAGTCCTGAAGTCTTGAGCAAAAGTCCCACCGACATTGGTGATTTTCCTTGAGTAAAGGATTATAGCGTTTGACTATTAAATTTTGGGTTAATGGCATGAATAACGTATAACTTCATTGGATTTGGAAGAATTGGCTAGATTTTTGCTGGTGAATTTTTATTGGCATTTTGCATAGAATATGACAGCTAGCACCAGGGAATTGAAAGTGCATATAATGTGCAAAGTCAAGCTACGTTAAAAATGACTTATTCACAGATGAACATCTTTAACCTTTCAGTAAATCAGTAAGTTGTCAGCCTAGTTCTGTAACAATCAACTTTAAATAGATAACGTATTTGAAATCACTTACGTAATTGCAACATAGAAATGAGATCATTAGATCATTCATCCATTTGTTTCTAATAGGTAAAGTTTGTATTGTCATCTTTTTATTTAACTGAAAAGAAACTATAGATGGCATCATCAAATCATCATGCTTAGACTATTACATTTAACAGTTTATGTTTTTATTGGGTTATCTCATCATCTTTTTCATGTACCCTCTGTTCTTTCTCCCTCTATCCCTTTTTACAGAGTTGTGTGTGAAATATGATTTTAAGATTTTAGGGACTGAGATTAAAAGTTTCATAGTCCCAATAAAAACATGCAATGTCCTTTGTCTGACCCATTTTAAAAACGGTTACTTAAATTTAAGCTTCCTCATATATACTTAGCTACCTAAATAAGTGACCTGGATATTATTATTTCATTGTCAAAGAGAGCTGCAGAAGACTCAGTTTTACAAAGGAGGCCATTTATGCAGGTGCCCAAAGTAAGGTGCTAGAAGCCCAACTTTATGCACCCATTTTTAAAAATCTTGCATTTTGTGAAATAATAGAGTAACTCATTTTTAAGTCTGAAACATTTTAATTTGAGAAGTCCACGCTGTTTTGAACCACTTATAATATGAATCGAGTCATTTCCTTTATGAAGGCTTAGAATGTTTTAATTATTATTTAGAGAACAGACTGGATAGCAAACTTTTTATTTAATTGCATTTTCTCCAGTTGGTAAAATCACCTAACATATAACTGTGAAACCAAAGCAGTTTTCAGACCCCATAAACATCATTGTTACTTTCTAATGAGAATGTGAAATGTTCATTCTGCTAAAAATCTTTCTCCAAAGAAGTCTGTAACTCAACACTTAGGTGGCAACAAGTTTAGAAGAAAGGAACCAGCTCAAAAATAGCTGTATTTTTATATAAATAATTAGTTCTGAAAACTGAATATAAAGGTAAATAGCTGTATAAAAGTCTTCTCTGCCCATGATCAAAAATAAATCTCAAGTGGATTGAAAATAATGTTATTAGGGATAGAAGTAATGTGCACTAGCTACAAGGAGTGCGCTCTTTACTTAGGTCATTGTAGTTTCTGTATTATTAACCTCAGTTTGAAGTACAAGCACACAGACAATGAACTTTAACAGTTTCCTTGTCATAGGAGTTGGTTTCTAAAGAGTAATATCACTGATGAAAAAACAGGGAAACTAAATAGATATATTTGGTCTCACAGGCAGTCCATTAATTTGCTAAAATTAAATATTATCTTTAAATATTGAAAGGTTAAATGTACACCGATAATGGATTTAGACAGCCATTAAGTCATAATTGCTCTCTAATGCAGTTAGTAAAAGACATTATTTGATACAACTTACTGAAAAGGAATACAGCACCATGATTTTTGTTTTTCACCTGCTGCTTTTTCATATAGATACATGGAATCAAATTTCACTTTAATTTAATGCTGTGGAATAATATTAAACTCATTGGGTTTGCACAGATGAGCTGAATGTGGCCCAGATTCTGTAGCTAGATACCATTTTGAGCTCATTTCTGCATGAGTGTGCAGGAAAGGCACTTAACAAGAGTCTTTATGTCTCTGTGCAGGGGCAATACATAACCCAGTTGTGGAACAGAGCCAGTGCTCCCTGCTAGATCTCTCTTAATGCACTTCTAAGCAGTAGCCCCTTGTTGAAAACAAACAAGTTTTTCCCATTGATTTGAAGGGGGCCTGGATTTCACCCTACCTACCTCAAAGTTCCTGAGAACAGATGCAGTGATGTGGAGGATGGCACTGGCCAAGGGAAGCGTACGTACATACATGTGCATGTGGCACAGTAGCTTGTGCCAGGCACTGTAGGATACTCTTGTTTTAGCAGCTTCCTTCCCCCATCTTCCATTCCCCATCATGAGACCTGTGGATTAAAAACCACACAGCCTGATTTATGTTTAGTGTCCTTACAAATAAGGGGTTTCCCTGTTTTCCTGGGACTGGGCCCAGGAAGCCTATCAAATTAAATTCAAGATGCTAGTAGTAATTCTGCAAGCCAGCCATTGCTGGAAACCCATTGACTTCAATATGGGCTAGATCCATGGTTAGTATAAACAGAACATTCTCCTTGAAGTCAGCGCAGCTATCCTAATTTGCATCAACTGGAGACATGGAGGACTGGGACTGTTCCTTTCTTAGAAAGGAAAATACAACTATTAAATTTATGGGGGTGGATTACTTTTGTGTAAAGCCTATGAGGGAAAAAGAGAATAAATAGTAAGTGGACATTATCCCAACTGACTTTTTTTTCCCCTTTGCTTTTTTAGTGCAAGGTAATGAAATCATAATATAAAACCCAAATTTAAAATAAGAAAAAAAATGACTTATCATTTAACTAAGATATAAATTACGTTAGTGAATTCAAAAACCCAAATTATTTTGCCATGTGCTTGCTCCTTATTACAATTCCCATATTTCAGACTGTGAAACAAGACAGGTCAATTTTACTTTTGCTTTCAACATTTTTTACTTTCTGGCTTTCATGACCTAATAATGTGTTCACAAAACTGATGTGCAATGAATCGCTAGAAGAAAACTGTTTTCATTAACATTTTTCAAAGATTGCAAAAATATGCCTTATTTGTAGAACCTTTAATTCTTTTTTGTTTTACCAAACTTTAATTTTTTGGTCTCAACTGTGATCAGAAACTTAGCTGACAAAATGTCACTTTTGGTTGGCAGCAGTAAAAAGTGTAAGGTTCCATCCTGAGTAGGAGGTATGTATTTTTTTTTTTGCTGGTTTGGGCTGCCTATAATAAAAAACTTCATTGAGCTTTTTGTCACTCTTTTGCTCTATGATAAGCGAACCACTGAAAGCCACCGGCGGCTTTGAATAAATCTTATGATTTTGTATATGTAAATGAGCAGCTTACATTTCTTTTAAAGAAAACTGCCTGGAAATCTGTTTCTCTTTAAATTGGATATTTTCATTTATAATCTATCTTATATTTAAATAATCGATTATGTTCTATCTATGTTGAAAAACTCATCTCACCTTCCTTCATGTAAATGGCCAGCTGTACACTTTTTTTCAAAGAAGAGCTCACAGATTTGAATAGATTCAGTTAATCAATTTCATTTAACATAAAACCAGAAAAAACATGATAAGAAATGCAATGTAAGACTAAGACTCTTAAAATTTCTTCTTCCATGCATTATTTAAACAAAAAAGTAGGGTCATTATGTTTCCAGGGAAGAAAAGCATATGCAGTTAAGACATTGACTTAAATAGGTTTTGAACTGGATAGTAGGAGAAAAGAAAAAGTCTTTCTGTATGTCAGTCAGTCATCTGATTTATATATCAGTGGACAGCCCCTGGTGTTCTTTGGCTAATGTAGAATGTCACCTTGCAAGTTCTTAGAATGAAACAATCGTTCTATTACACGAAAAATGCAAGAGGCAACTCTCTTGATTTGCCAAACAGCAGACTGCATCCATGAAGATTTTGGCTGTTGTCCTTTTCATTTCAAATTAACACTGTTTAATTAAAGAAATTGTGAAAAGTTCCATAGAAGAGAAGCACTTCCCCAGGGTGTCTGTGTGCATGTATGCATACTAAGTTGACTTAAAAGAAGGCCGTTCAACTAAGTCGACTTAACTAAGTTGACTTAAGCCACACTGAAGAGCATACACATTCAGATCCTTGATGTAGTGATGGCCATCTTGTGAGCTAAGTCAGTTTCACTAATATGAAAGTCATTTAAGTCGACTTTGCTCCACATACGTGTGTATGCTCTGACAGTTAAGTCGACTTACAGTTAAGTCAGTTTAACTGTCAGCAAGTTAGTATGTGTGTATGCACATCTTTGATGCCACTTGTCCTTCTTTTTAGAATGTTTGAGACTTTGGAGAATATGGCATTCATTCTGCATTTGTTTATCCTCAGACCATTTAATATTTTTTAAAGGTCTGTTTAATTATGAAAAGAATTCTTGTGAAGTGCCATTACTATAAGTAAAATAGAAAGATTCTGAAGACCTAACATCTCTATCAAAGATATGGCTATAGTATACCAATGTCTGTTGTGAAAGGCATCTTATAATCTTTCACTATAAAACATTCACATGTTGTAGTAGAATTTTCAGTCTTTGTTTAGGGAGGGTCCAAGGTAGGAATATTAGTGGTATTGCTGGTTAAAACCCAGGTAGAAATTATGGGATGCTCCTAATGTGTCTGCTTGCCATCTGTTTTCCAGCTAATGTTATCGATGTGAGGGTTACTGGCTCTAAAATTTACAGACTGTTGCTTAAGTATTATTCTTCCTACTAGATGTTGAAATCTACATGGGCAATTGCCCCCAAAATACTCATCTTTCCTCAGGGGAATAATCCTATTCAACCTGGGGAAGGAGAATAATTGCTTAATGCATAAACATCACTGGGGGCAGAATCCAAGGCTCCCTTCCTTCTTTGGAGAAGCCTCAATGAGCTACAGAGTCTGGCTGCATTTTGCATGCTCTTCTCTGGTTTCATTATTCACACATCCCTTTCTGCCTAGTGGCTCAGCTTCAGTAGGTGGGGTGGAGAATGTTCCCCACCCTGCTTAACCCATTAGCCTAGAGTTTAAGGACTTTCCTGGGAATTATGACTTTTTGTTGTGTGGATGGATAGGAAAAACAAGATAAATCTTGGAGAGAACATGCAGGAATCATTTGTGAGATTTAAACAACCTAAACGTAAGGATCTAAAACAGAAGTCAAAGTGGAAGATGATACTCAGGTTAGGAACCTGAGTGACAGGCAGGATGTTGGTGGCATTCACAGCAGACTGCACCCATGAAGATTTTGGCTGTTGCCCTTTTCATTTCAACTTAAAACTGTTAAATTAAATGGTGAAAAGTTTCATAGAAGACAAGCACTTCTCCAAAGTGTCTATGGGTGTGTGCACACATATTAAGTTGACTTAAAATAAGGTGATTTAACGAAGTCAGCTTAACTAAATTGACTTAAGCCACATTGAAGTGTACACACATACAGATCCTTGATGTGGTGACAGCTATCTTGTGAGCTAAGTCAATTTCACTAATTGAAATTGCAAGATAATACACTTCAGAAAGTCAAGAAAAAATCACAGGAAGGCCATTGAGAGAAGATTAAGTGCTCTGTTTTAGCCATGTTGAGTTTAACTTGAAAGCTGGACATCCAAGCGGAAATGTCAGGGAGATGAGCTAATATATTAATTTGGACAGAAGGAAGATAGGTCTCAAATAGAGAGGTATGCTTATCCATGCAATGAACTATCCACATCATGCTAATAGTTGAATTTGTGTCTATGGATGGAGTTCATGGAGATAAGGTGCATTAGGAAAAGAGAGGAGACCTGGGAAAGAGTTTTCTGGAATCTCCACGGAAAGTAGTTGTGCTGAAGGAACAAACTGAAGAGATATCAGGAAAGGACAGAAGCACAGGGAGGACAAGATTTTAAGAAGATCATGGACCTTTGTGTCAAAGGTGGCTGTCGAGATGATGGAAGTGGAGTTCTAATTCAGAGCTTTTTCAAGGAATAGAGCATGAAGACTTTGGCAAGAGAACTTGAGTGAAGTGCAGGAGGTAGAAGCCAGACTGGAGATATTCTTCTATGTAACTGGAGAAGAATAACACTAGCCAGTGATTATGAATAGCAAGGAAATGAAAAAGAAGATGTTGGTGTTTGGCAATTAGAGCAATATTGATTAATTTGTGTATTAAGTTGGAAGAGGCAAAAGCATATCCATACTGTCATGTGAGAGTAGGAGGTAAGGAGAAGAATAAGGGAGGGGAATGGGTATAAGGGAAATTAAAAGGTAGAATGGATAGGATCACTAAGGCAAGTGGAGAGGAGACTATGATTTGTGTTTGTGAGATGGGAGGAGAAAATCATAGAAGAGAAAGGACTAAATTATGTAGGGGAAAGGAAAGCTGAATTAAAGAGAAAGGTCATGTATTTTGTAAGTTTTTCCTCGGGAAGCTATGTTGTAGAGGGAGAAGCAGAGCTTGGGAGAAAGGTGGGTTTGAGAAGTATGCAAATGGTAACAAAAAAAGCAGTTGGGATTGTGGCGTGAGATTCAATTCAGTAGGAGAAGAAGACCTACTGACTGGGGAATGGTTGGCGAGGCTACAGTACTGCAGAAAAAGACCTGGGGGTACAGGGAACCACAAGCTGAATATGAGTCACCAGTGTATTCTTATTGCAAAAAAAAAAGAAAAAAAGGCCAATAGCATACTGGGCTGTATCCATAGAAGCATAGACTGGAAATAAAGGGAAGTGATTCTCCCAGTCCATTTGCCCCTTGTGAGGTCTCACCTAAGGTAGTGTGTCCAGTTTTGGGGCCCACATTTCAAGAAAGATGTGAACAAATTAGGAAGAGTCCAGTGGAGAGCAAAAAAAGAGATTAGAGATCTTGGAAACAGGATACACAAGGAAAGGGTGAGAGAAATAGGATTATTTAATCTGGAGAAGATAAGACTAAGGATAGATTTGATAAATATTTAAATACCTAAAAGGAGGATGGAGATAAATTATTCTCTGTGGCACAGGGGACAGGACAAGGAGAAATGGCTTGAAATTTCAAGGGAAATCTAGGTTGGATATTAAGAACTTTCTTCCTGTTAGGGTGATTAAGTATTGGAACAGGCAAGGCCAGAGAGGCTGGGGAATTGCAATATTTGGAAGTTCTTAACGCTTTGCTTTCATGGTTTAGTCAGGATTGATAACCCTTCCAGCCATATTTTTTTCTGATTCTAAGAAAATGTATCTGTAGCAAAGAAGTCAGCTTGAACATGAGATTTCCACCAGGGAATCTTCTTTCGAGATCAGGAATGATTATTAGTTGAGCTATAACTTGGAGTTAGCAAAAAACTACCTTGCAATAGGAAAAGGGGCAAAAAGAAGTCAAGCATGGAGGAGAATGAAGCATAGAGGAAATCAACAACTATATTAGTGGGAGAAAGGGAAGAGGGCTGAGAACAGATTTAAAAAGTTACCTACTTTGAGGGACTGGAAACCATAGAAATGCCCACTGAAGGAGAACAGGTTATGGGGAGTGAAAGGGAAAGTGGAAAATGAGCCAGTCTGTTCTGATAATACAGATTGATTTATCAGAAGATGAGTAATGCAAGGTTATAGAATAGCCATAGTGAAGATCAAGCCAAGTGAATGGTCCTTTTGGAGAGTTAGGAGACTTGAATCAGGCTTCAGGTCAAATGAAGACAAGAGAGTGAGGACATGTGCAATTGAGAAGTCAGGTGGGTTATCAGTAGTCACCAAGGACAAATGTGGGAAGTGGTAAGAAAAAAAGGACATGCAGAGAGCCAGGAAAATCAGTGGGAAAGGGTGCTGAAGAGAATTTGGATAGTTAATAGATGACCAGAACAAAGACAAGGGAGAAGAGAAGCTGATACAGTGCTGTTCAAATGAGAAGAAAGGGTGGAAAAGAGAAAAAAGGAAAGGTTGTGAGAGACTGGAATGAGGCCAGAAAAGCACAATATTCCCCACCATTGTGTAATCCAGGAAGGAGAGTAAAAGAGGATATACAGACATCTATAATCAAGGAGAGGTGCAGAGAATTTTAGGTAATTGGACTTAGGTTTTTGGGAGAGCCACAAACTGGAGTAAGTGTGATATGAAGAGACCATGGATGACCATGGTATTTTTACACTAGCCGTGTGCTTTAGTCAGAAGGCCATCCTTCCCTGCCACAAGCAACACTGTGGGATGTGCTGGCAGTCTTTCAGAGACATTAGTGCTGGGAACAATGGGAACAACAGATTTTTTAGTACTACAGACTTAGAGTACTAGTCATTCAGGTAGCAAAATTGCCACAGATTATTGGCTAGGCACCCAAAATGTTTGAGTAGCTATTCATATTTATTCTATTACAATAAATACCTCATTCTTTGTATAGAAGTCATCCACTGGGTTTCAATGGAACAGCTTCGAAAAGATAGAGAAATTCCTCTTCATTTGGCATTTTCCTATTCATTTTATGCTTATCTTGTATAACGTAGAACTACTTTGAAAAAGAATACCTGAAACAAGGACTGATGCCTGCGTAAGTTTTATGCCACAGGGATTTGTATTTCTATTATGGTGTTGCATGCACCATTACAAATATTAGCCACAAACAAGTAGAGATAATCGCTGTGAAGTTTTCTGCTCTACTTTAGGTGTGCTGTGATTGCTTCCCCTGCTACTGTATGTCATTCATTTCAGATTTAAATATCTAATGGCTCTCATCAAACAACATTTAAACTTTCTATGAAATCCTGCAAATGTTCCTTTAGATCATATTATAAGTAACAATGGATGAAATGAGCTTGAATGGGAGGGCTGTATTTCAGTCTCAGGGGTTCTGCAGCTGTTTGTGATGACAGTGGAACACTTCAATTGAACTGCAGCCTTGTATTCAGCAGCATTGTGCCCATTAAGCTATGTATAAAAAACAGTATAAATGGTCCGGCACATTTCCTTTTCCACACTATTTTCATCTTAGTCACTGGAATGTCTCCGTAGAAAATAATTTATTTACTGGAAGTTAACAAGGGATGTTTTGGTCACTGTGAACACCAGATGTGGTGTTAGGATTGTAACATGAACAAACTTAAATCAACAAAGATGCCTTTATGTATTGAAATGTTGGTCACATGGCAGTGTGTCATTTGCAGTAACTCCTGGTGCTGAAGCAGTTATGCTCAAAAGATAAGAGATTTTTTTTGAGGTTGTTAGTGGTCTAATAGGTATTTATTAGTATTTACTTATTTATTTTCAGAACACTGTATTTGTGCTAGGAATTTTACAGACACATAAGGAAACATGTTTGCTTGCCCAAGGATATTACAATCTAGTGTAGACAGATGTCACATTGAGCAAAGAAATCAAGCCATGGGGGTTGGGGAGTAGTGAGGTGATAAAACAGGGGGAGTTGAAGAAATGTTGCCGGGGAAAAAAATCAGCTTATTATTAAGAGCTTTATTATGTAGAAGCTGAGTTTTGAATATAGTTGAAACCCTACTGTGGCATATATTTCACTGAATAGCAATCAAATCTCTGGGTCATAGGTAATATCGTTTCCCCCATTCCTAGTTTTAGTTTGTTTTTTGGCGTATTACAGACCAAATGAAATAAATGCCCACAACCACCGAAGCACATACTGGTAAACAAAGCAATAAAACCAAGGCTTAAACATCATCATCCACATACATTGTAGTGAAGATCACTAATCTCTGGTTTTCTATGTTGCTTTCAGCCCATCTGTCCTAAAGCACTGCAAGGGATCAGGTTAAGAGAACAGCCATAATTCCTAAAACGCTCTCCATCTCTTGGAAGGTGCTGCGAGGTATTGAATTCATTGGGCGCTGGTTGTACTCTTGGCTTCGTTAGTTATGTCAGGATATCTCAGACAAAACCAAATGGTATTCTACAGCGCCCATTAACAGTGCCCTTCCCAAGTGCAAGGCACACTATTGAGCATTCTTTGATCTGTGACCTTCGAACAGTGATGCACACAGACACATCTATCTCCTGACCTACTAGACAACGTCCTGAATGTTAATGTCCTGCATTAAAGACCTATACAGCTAAAGATATTTTAGATCACTGTTTCTGTGTGATGAAAATCCATAAAACTAAAGTTTGAAGAAGAAAGCAGAGTTAGAAATTGGAAGGAATTGGCAATTTAACTTCTCTGAAAAAAATACTCATTTTTTTTCTGAACCATACATAACCTCCTTTTTCCTCACGCCCATGGCAGAGAGGGTAGAAGATTGCAGGCCACTCGAACAGTAAGCGGTCACTGGAAAACTGAACTGTGCTATAGTAAAGATTTGTGTATTTAAATGTACCACGGACGTGCAGCTGTCTGGAATCTGTCTGGGATCGGTGCTGAACTTTGGTAAATGTTTCTCTTTCAGAGTTGGAACGCAGTCTTCCCCGCCCCCACTCGCAGACCTTGCAAAGCAGGATCTGTGCTCTCTTTTCTTTCCCTTCACTAACTCTGATTGATGGAAACACTCGCTGGGAGTTTTTTTCCTGACATTCTTTCAAAAAGCTGAAAGCATGAAATGTTATGATAGTGTTATGTCTATTTTTGAAAGTAAGGCTGCTAATATAAAAATGGTGCTGATATGCTAGAATGAATTATAAAGGCAAGATTATTAAATCTCTGCAAATTGCTAATTTATTATTTTTCTCACCTAATTTTGATTTATACTGCATGATTATAGTGACATCCATCTTCAAAAAACTAGTGAATTGCTGAGAAATTATTTGCATATTGCAAAAAGTTTGATTAGACTTTATATATATTTAACATTTGCTAGAAACCCTCTTGTTCTCTGCTTTCATTTGTAACCCTTTGAGCTAGAGAAAATTCAAAGGAGTTTAATTTTCATAGTTTTTACTATGCAAGCAGAAGGTGATCGTATATTATGCATAGTAAGGATTCTTTACTTGATATGCCTGTTCATTTTATTCCCAAGAGAACCATATTTGGGGTCATAGTTACTGCACATTGTATATTGAATGTAACAGCACTTTTATAAATGGAAAATTTCACTAAAAATTAACTGTTACAAGTGAATGTTAATAGAGAATTTAAGTAGCAAGCTTAAATACACAGAAATCTTTTCATATTTTGTTATTTTCAAGTTGAATTCCAGAAAATGAGTTCAATTTGCAATGAAATGTTTCAGTAGTTCTGGACAAACTTTGGGGCTACTTACATAAATCACTCGTTATTTAAAGTTTGTTAATGGAATTATTCAAATGACCATAGATGGACTTGCAAGGAAAAGTTTGCAAGATCTGTTCCTTCAATGAGCTGAAAATGCTTTTTCCCTTTGGATGGCAGGACTGTAATAGGTTCTTAAAGCCAGATTCTCCCTGTGAAGGTTTAGATCCCTTTAAACACAATAGAAAATGCCTGCTTGAATGTAAAAACAAGAAGAAAAAAGAATTTGGGTTAATTTTCAAAAATATGCTCATAAAGCAGATATGAAGGAGGGCACAACTAGTTGAATGGGTGTGTGGAAATATAAAATGCAGCATGCGCAGGGAGCAAGCAGTTGCATGTGCAATTCACTCTCGTTTATCCCCCCAGGTATTTTAGGGAAACAATTAGGCATATCCACTTGAACATGTGGTTATTGAAGTGTTGTACTGTAACAGGTAACATTAAGGTTGTGGAGCTTTCTAAAGTATCATGGAATTTGCTAAGCTGAAGGAAGGAAAAGGAAACAGAGAATTTCACTCTTGGGGGCATATACATCCTTTGTAGTATGTAGACATTGCTTCTTGCAAATGCCTCTTTCTGTGCTGGCTTTCCAAAAAGGAAGGACTTTGATGTGGTTATGGGGTTCGAGTGGGGCAGTGACAATGCCTTTCCCATCTCACTGGACAGTACAGCTCAGGGGTCAGCTAAGGCTGCAACCTGTGGGAAGCAGGTGCTCAAGAGCCTCTAGAAAATATTTTATTCTTATGATCCAGAGTTCCTCTAGAGCAGAGGTTCCCAAACTTTTTCTTATTGCATCCCCCCTTCCAGATTTACCAGCTGCCCGCATACCCCTACCAGCATACATTTTATATTTTCACCCCTTAAATGTCAATTATTATTATAAAGAAAATTAAATCTGCCATTTCACAATTTCTCCTGTGTACCCTGCAAAGATGTCTTGCATACCCCCAGAGGTATGCATGCCACCGTTTGGGAACCCCTGCTCTAGATCCTCCTCCTTCTGCGTGTCCCACAGCTCCAGTGGCTCTTGCACTTCAGTACCTTTGCCCACATTCTGCACATTTTCATGCTGAATGAGGATGCAAAGAATTGAGGCAGATTTAGGCAGAAGTGAATGACAGCACTGTGTAACTAAGCACACCTAACAAAGGAGCTCCGCTCTTCATGTGCAAGAGGTAATTTAATCCCAGCATTTAGCTAGGGCTTGATCCTGTTCTTGGTCAAATCAGTAGAAAAGGTCCTATTCAATTTAACAGGGAAGGATCAAGTCCTACTGGCAGATTGGTAGCTGCCTAGAGATGCAGGTTTTCACAGGGCTTTCAAAAGGGTCAGGGCATCCAAAGTCCCTTTGAGAATTAGGCACTTCTGAAAATCCTTCTCTAGCTCTGTGCACCTAAATACTTGTTAAAATCTTGCCTAAAGAATCCAAACTCTCTCATGACAAGTCGATGGCCAAACTCTCATCATGTTTAATGGAAAAAGGTACTCTCATCATGTTTTGGTACTAGTGTACCAAAATTTTGACCTTTAGCATGCCAAAACTAAGGCAGCTGAAAACAGAAATCACTTATATTTTTTATTCATATATGAAACAAGCTTGAGATTTGTTAATTTTACTGAAGTGCCATGGCAACATACAGAACTGTTTTGCAGCTTATGAAATGTATTTTTGGAACTACTGACTCACACACTCTTGCATATTTCTGCTGTACCAAGAGAATGTATTTCCTTTTGCTTTCATGCAGCTATTCAGCATGAAATAAAAGCACTTAAATTTTTGGTTTGTATCATGCTACAGTTCAGGGTTGTTTTCTGGAACAGTCACACCTGGGCTGAATGTATTTAATGGGATTGCTGGATATTGCTTAGGTAATCGCTACTGCTGACAGTGGCAGTATGCTATTACAAAGAAAGTGCAATTTTTTGCACAGGTATAAGGTAGAGGGTTTTCGTTATAAGCCTAATAAAGGCTGAAAGGTAGATAACTCAGGCTGGAAATTTTTTTTTAAAAGAGAGAGTATCATATTTTGTCAGTTCATGTGTCATGCTTCTAAAACAATATTAATTTTCAGATTTTCCTGGAATCTATTTTCTGACTGTATGCAAGCTTGCTTAGTTTCCACAGCAGGTTCACAACATAGAGCCCAAGTGCTATAAAAAAAAAGGGGGGGGGTAATCAAGAGTTTATAGCACTGCAAAGCAGCTACATATCCCATTTATCAGGTGACTGTTAGCTGGACTGACCTTAAACTGGATGGCACTGATGTGGAAGAAAGTGGGATCAAAGCTGTGGGGGGTCCGTTTATTCACTTTGTCTTCTGCTAAATGGGTTCCTATTCAGATACTAGAGTGTCTTCATAGTGGCCCTTTCCTTGTTCCCTTTGCTTGTTCAGGACAGAGTTGTTTCACACATCCTGGTTGCAGTGGGATAAGAATTGGCCCATTGCAGTTGTAGTCCATGAATAATAATGGTGATGATGCCCTTACTCTGTCCTAGCCATGAAAATACTGGATCAGTTAACATTTTAAGAAAATGTGTTGCTGAGATTGGGCTGCGCACTGCATGGGTCTATCATTGGTTCTAACACATGATACTTAATCTCTTTCCTGATGGTCAGTAGATAGCAAGGGCAAAGCAATTCCAGCAAACTCATTATAATTAAGACTGGAACTGAGTCCATGCAACTGCCTCTGTCATCAGTGTAGTGTGACAATGAAGGAATGGTTTATTACTTAACAATAGGAAGTGAACAATATAAACTAGTATTATGAATATTCAGTGACATTACTTGAATGACCTTTTCACACAAATTAAGTTGGTTAATCTTATACATGGAATACAATGGTTTGACATACTTTTTTTTTCTCCCCAGAGCAAGTCATGCTATTGACTCTCACAGTTTGAGAGTTTGTATTAGATCCACCCAAAGTGGAAAGAAGTCGTAGGTGAACTACTGTTGCAAGTGTAACAGTTTTCTTCCTCTAGCTACAAGTTTGCATTTAAAACTGCAGTTTCAATTTGAAACTGAAAATGTTTTAGTTGAAACTGAAATTTTCAAAGGCTCCTGGGCAGTCTTAGCTCTATAGAGCAGCACATTTCACAGCAATGGGCTAGCTCTACCAAAGATCAATAAAACAGAAGTGGCCATTTAAAGGTCATGCAACTTGTATTCCTGTTTTTGTCACACCGTCTTGTTTTCCCACTCTATTTTGTTCTACATCCACCTGTCATGCTTTGTCTCTTTTTAGACGTTAAGCCTTTTGAGCCTGGGACTTTTTAAATTCTTTGTTTTTACATTGATTTGTACAATGGGGCCTGGAGCTTGATTGAAGTCTGGGCCTAATTATAATAATAACAATATTGGTCCCTGATTATCCATTACATTTGAAGAAACTCAGTTTCTAGGTTGGAACTTGGAAGCATATAATAAGACCTATGAACCTCCCAGGTCTTTTCTGAGGGGTTTTCTAAAATTAATATTTGCTAAGTGCTTAGATGAAGGGAACAACAGAAATGCAAAGTACTCTATGAATTAATCATTATTATTTCATTTCCAAATGGTAAGTACAAATATACCCTGCTATTTCAAGAACATCAGAACCCAGGTACTTAAAATACCTGCTGTTCAGTTTTGGTAATTTGCTCCATTCTCTATGTTTAAATAAAAATTTAAATACTAGTAATACAAAAAGGAGTGCTTAAAACTGGAGCATAGTTTTCCACTTCTGTTTTTATACTGTATTTACTTGAATCCAAGATGAGGGTCCCTCTCCCCGCCCCGCCCAACTTAGCACAGGGGGGGAAATCCTTTATTTTAGATTCGAGTACAAATGGGGGAGGAGGACAGGCGGCTGCAGTGGCTCCAATTCTGGTCCCAACCTGGAGCCACAGCACCTGCCTGCCCCCACTCCCCTCCTACCACAGACCATGTACTTTGTGTCCAAGACCTGAGTGGGGCTGGATCTGGAGCCATGAAGGGTAGGAGGCAGTGGATAGAGCAGAGGTAGCAATGTGGGGGCAAGCAGTGGGGATGGGGTGGCGGGCAGGCAGCAGAGAGGCCAGGTATGGATGGGCGCAAGTAAAAGGGGGGCAAATGGTGGGGTTGGGGGATGTGGGATGGAAGCAAGTACCAGGGGGAGCAGACACTGCAGGGGAAAGGGGCTGGAGCGTACAGGGACCAGAGTGGGACAGGCAGTAGGGGACTAGGGGCAAGGGTCAGGCTACTTGACTCACCTGCCACCTGCCTCCACTACTGCTGCTTGCTCCACTGCAGCAGTGCGAGGGGTGAACTTAAGATGACTTTCTAATTGTTAGACTCTACACGTGGAAAGTGATGATAGATTTATACATGTGCCTCATATAAAATCTAATTATTAGGGTGTGATATAAATTCAAAGTTGTCTGCAATTTGGGCAGATGTGGTATCTTATTAGAACAAGAGGCAGCAATGCTGGGATGATTTAGGCAGGGATGATCTTGCCTTGCACAGAGGGCTGGACTAGCTGACCTGATCAGGTCCCTCCAAGCTCTGCATTCCTATGAGCCTGTGAAAAAAAAGGACATTTTCAGTTGCATACTGAGAGGCTGTGAAAACCAGTATGGGGAAGTGATTAATTATTCCTCTCTCTGATTCCAGTGAGAGAGTACTCCGTTCAGCGCAGGACTCCTGCTTACCATAGTATGGACCTAAACTGATGGAGTGTCAGGGAGCAGCAACTGAAGTATTAAGGGACTAAAGGCATTGCTTTCTAGGCAAAAGTCAAAAGCAACCAATAGTTACAGCATTGCTAATCTCACGTAAGGACAGCTGTAACTAACCTCAGGAATATGGAGAGTATAAATCCTAAAAAGTATATACTGTTGTATAGGGCAATCAAAGGAATACTAATCTAATACGAAGGAAACAAATGGTCATATCTATTCAGCTGTGGCATTAACTGATGGTCTATGCCTGCAGACATTTCAGACTACACTGGATGCAGTGCCTGGACATATAATCCTGGGCCAGATCTTTGCTTTTTTTCCTGCTTCATGCCACCCCAGTAGCACAGAGCAGCTGTAGCCCCAGTGGATGCAACGCCCCCCAGCATAGTGGTAACCTTTGGCAAAAAACAATGTAGCTGTATGCTACCACCCTGGCTAGTTCTGTGCTCTCATAGAAGAAAAAGGGATGGTGAAGCTGCCTTTGCCAGACTTCCTCAGCCACACAATACCTTGATGCCAGTTGATGGCTTAGACACCTATCTGGAACAATCCTGCCCTAGCAAAGGATGGTCTAGATGGCCTCTACTAGCTTTTTAAATCTCGCATATCTGTGTCTAATTGCAACCAGGAAAAAGTTTGCTGAGATAATTTTGCTGTTTCAGTTGTTTGTCCTCATTTGTCACTGGACTGTATCCAGATATAAAATATTATTTTACCGAAAATACTATCAAGACCAGGTGGCTGCAGTTTTACAGCATGTTTTCTCCTTTTCAATCTTCAATGCTGAAACTTGTGGAATGTCTTTAACTGATAATTTGTTTAACTCCCACCTACTAATTGGACTAAGACATAACTTTGTAGCTTTATCTCTTTCCTATTCCTCATTTTATTTCTGTTTCAATTAGTGAGTGTGCCTTTAGCAAGAGACTGAGATTGTTTTGCTATCTGTTCTAAGATTTGCCTGCAAGAGAAATACATTTTATTGCCTGTCTTCTCACATGCTTAAATAGCATTCTCCCCTTTACAGTCAATGAAAAGACTAAGACGCTAATTTGCTTTAGGTTTTGCCTCTCTGTGCAATGCTGTTTCCCTGTTATTAGAACCAGGGAGGAAATTTACCTGTGTTGACATATTTGGTTTAACAAAAAATTGCTTTCACCTCCATCTTGTATCATATTTTACAAATTGAAATGAACAAACATGGACACTTAACTAACTGGAGATGCCAAAAATGTTAGCTAAGGCTAACATAATGCAGAACAGGTTGACAGAAGTCCTCACAGCATAGTGGTACCTTGGAAAGCTTGATCTCTGTAATCCCTCTCAGTGATGGTGTTCTCTTCTCCCCTCCTGTATAGGTAGTATTGGCATCTCTCTCTGTTAAGCAGCTAATAAAGTGAAAATGTACTATTGGTAGGATACTGGCCATCTCTGATTTGGGTTATGATGTAAAGCCATTGACCACTTTATTGGGCTCTCCTTGCACTTGACCCTGATTCTGCTTCTTCTGTTATCATTTGTACTTGTACAAAATTGCTATTTTTATTATTATTATTATATTGCAGGCAGGCAGGGGACAGTAGCCATTTGTTGCTGGGGATGGATCTTGTGACCCATCCATTGCTACAGGCCAGAAGTCTCTCCCCCCTCCCCCCAACTCTGAGTGGTCAGCTGCCAGATTCCTGAGCACTTTGCAGCAAGGGAAGATGTGGTATCACAGGGGATGGGCAGCACGGTGGAGCTCTGTGACAATCATCCACTTTGTTGGGTATGACTTGCACCGGTGAGATTGGACTTCTTCATGGGCCAGATCCAGTCCACAGGCCATACTTGTGTTGATCCCCACACACACAAATCAAAATCAAAGTTCTGATGGATCATTGCCTTCATTTCTGGGCAAAAAGATTTTCTCTGCCTTATAACCGTTCTCAAACCTCTTCTGCGCCATTATTCAGCATTTCTGGAATTATTTCACTGATCAACTGGTTATGTTTTGAATTCAGAAATTTTAAGTCATCTTTGTTAATTGGGTCTTCTGGCCTTCAGCCTTTATGCCTTAGGAAGATATATATTTTTTTCTGCATATATTGCCAAGCCACTTTTGTAAATGCAGCAGCAAAGAAATAATATTTTAACAAGCTCTACCTTCAATATTTTTTAGTGTGGTCTCTTAGAAGCCCAGCCTCACTGACCTGTGATTAAATTCTTGTTCAGTATTATATTCATTTTACAATTTTTCTGATTCTTTCCTTTTTCTAAGTTTTGTATTTTTGGCAAGATATTTAGCTACCTGAGGTTTTTTTTTTTAAAAAAACTTCCTCTAATTAACTTCCTTATTTGCTAGTTTCGATTGTGTTTCTTCCCTTCTCTTACCCTCTTTGCCATCTTTTTTCTGGCTTCATGGCACATGTTTCATTGCATAATATTATTTCCTTTCTCTCAGCTGAAAGAAGCCAGGCACATCTTCCTTTCCTTATGCTAGCTTCTGCATAGACTTCTCTATTTTCCTACACTGTTTTTTTTTGTCCATCAGTCCCTTGCAGCTTGGAAATTTTTCACCCAATACATTGGTAAAATATACTGTTCATACTTCCAGTGTTATGGCTCGCCTTGATTATGTGTCCTCCCAAAGAACTCAAATGCCCTGGAAATTGGATCTAGTGAACCTAATTGCTTTCATGACTGCAATGCTTATTTCACTGTTTTATAGCTCCATTATCACTGGCAATTACATGCCTTTTCCTTTGCCATTTTTAACCTTGATCTATAACATTTTTGGTTTTAGCTAAAAAAAATAAAAAATCCTCCAATTTTTTTTCCAGTTATGAACTTGTGACATTTACAATAGGGATGAATAAATGAGACATTACAAGAACTAACCCAAAACTGTGCCCAAAATTCAAATGTAACCAAATGTTTTTGCAAGTTGGGAAATGTTCTGATAACATTTTTCCAGTATTTTTTCACTTGAACACGCCTCTGCACTTCCTGGTTCTGGCCAGGACCAGAAGTGGAAGTGCTGAAATGCCATGAGACAGGCTGTTCGTGTGAGATTTCCCACTCACATTTCCAGACCCATTTGAATAATCTGAACTTTTGGAAGGTTATTTGAACTGAAACCTCTAAAGTTGTTGTGAACATTTTCTCACTGATTTCCAGTATCTGGTTGGTTATATGTCCTGTTCAGAAGTACGTTTTTAAAGATAACTTGATATAGTTACAAAGCTTCTACTTGAAATGCTGTTCTACATGGTGTCCAAAATATCTTACGGTTCAACATTGGCATTTTTATTCTTTGAACCATCAATATCACCAATTTTGCTCTTAATTTAACATCATGTGGCCAGTACCTCTCTCTGGCTTCTTCCTGGAAACAGTTCTGGGAGTGTAAAGTGGCAATGCATTCATCAGGGTGGATCTATAAATAGCACTAATTTTAATAGTGAATTAAACCAGCAAGCAGGAAACCCTGATTTAAATAATTGATTTTGAACTTGTTTTGCATTTACACTTTTTATTATTGTTTTCATAAGGAATTATTGCTTGTTATTGATTGAAATGATTTAACACCACCATTCTTAAGCAGAAATACACTGAAACTAGTAGGGTTGGAGTGTTGTAGCTGTGATGGTCCAGAAAATCTCTTGGTGGCAAGGCTTTTTTGTGATATCTCTTATTGGATCAGGCTTGTCAAACAGCTCTTCCAAATATACAGTTGATCTAATAAGAAGATACAAAAGAGCCTTATATCTTAGATTATAACTATACACATTTATTTAATTATGCAGTTTTACACATGTTTGTTTAAATCCTTCATTGTTATGGTTTTAATATGTGAAAATATATTGAATGATGTATTGTTTGGCATATTTTTAATTATGATCTGTATCAAGCTGCGTTTGGATAGAAATTGGAATTTAATTAAAATCCACAAAAAAGCATTTGACAATTGTTTTTATTAGTTAAAAACAGCAGCCGTGGATGTGTTGTATACATAAAGAAAAGCAAGTTTATCAAATATTTTTTTGCTCTTAAAACAGATGGTTTATTACACAAAGGACTCTATAGTTAGCTAATTGAATTCGGTTTTGGTCAGTGTGTTCTTCAATAGTTTGAAGAACTGGTAAATCTTATCTATGAACACTTTTTAAAACTAGTAGCTTGGAGGAGGAAGTTAAAATGGTTAAGTACACTAAGTTGAAGACCATCTTCTCTTAAACCACTTGGAAAAGACTTCAACTAATAAAGCTTGGCTAGCTCATCAGCTATGTTCACATGTGCTTAACCATTGCCTTTTCTCACTATTTGGCTTTTTTTTTAATTTCAAAAGTTTTTGTGATTTAACCTTCATTTTATTTAACTGATGTAAATAGTTGTAATAAATGTAGGCGTTAGCATCAATTGTTAGAATTTCCCATTTATTTTAAATTTGGTTCATCTAAAAATGTCTTTAAATTAAAAAATGGGTTTTCTTGACTTTTAAAAATAAAACAGTTGATATGTATGCACAGTATTATTATTTTCCCTTTTAAAATGATGATTTTAATGTTTTTATGTGGTGCACTGGGAGGGGGCATCATAAATGTCAGTAACTTTAAAAAAAAATCATGCCAAATCCACTAATGCTGTAGATTAATCTTTTGTCAGTGCATGACAATATTCCTAATTTAAATAAAATATATGGGGCCTAATTCTATGCTAGCCATACTTTGTGCAGTGCCACTACATCTGCATACAGTGTGGTCCTCAGTGTGCAAAAATCTTCTTGAAATCTCGTCTCCTAAAAGTTTCTGCCTTCCCCCCCAAATATTTTAATGTCTGCGTAACCCTCAAATGTATTCTACCTTCACTTAGTCTCGGCAGGGTCTGGACTGAGCAGGAAGCAAAGCCTGAGTCACGGTTCTAAAACCACATGCATGATGGTATGTCTGACCTTGAAAGTGCATAAAAGTTCTTGGACGCTAATGTGGTTTATATGACTCCTATAGCACATTTGATTTGTTTACAGGCTTGATGTGCATGCAATCTATTTGTGCAGCCAGAAAGTCAGAATCATAGGCCATGGAAAGAAACATTTTATGTAGTGGCGGATTTGGAAAAATCTTACCCGCTGAGACTGTATATAAATGATGAAGTCCAAAATACTTGTTTTCTTACATGGTTTGACCCTGAAACCATTAAAGTCAATAGCAAATTTCTAGTTTATTTCAATGATGCAGGCACTTAGAGAGCTCTTATAAAGCAAAAGGTAAAATACCCAGGGAGGGAGAGCTCTCTAGCTTAAAAATGAAATTCATATTTTAAAAGTCAAATTTAATCTTCATTTTCCTCAGAAAACTTGGGAAATCTGACCTACAGGTTTCCTTTTCTCACTGCTTGAATGAATGTTATCGTAACAGTCCCAGAAATAGGGTAAAAGAGCTGCTTACTTCAAGCCCCTTATTTTCACTCTCTCATTACTTTCTCAGAGTGTTCTCTTTTTCTTGAAATTTTCTCATGCCAGACCATATCTTTGGAGAGAGATAAATTTAAATACAGAACTCTCTGGAGATTAGCACTGAGTGTGTATTCTAAAACAGTAATGAAATTGAAGTACTAGGCATGACCAGTACATGATTTTCAATCACTTATAATTTTATTTGTGAATCAATTTATTTAAATATGTTAATGGTCCTTGTGCTTATTACGAGTAAATGCAGAGTTTAAGTTTAAAAGAACGCCATCAGTTTAAAAATTACATCTCCATTTGAAAAGCGTTTATCAACTTTATTACTAGTAACACATCAAACTGCTATAACTGATAGATGAGAAAAATGGCTCCTCCGCCTTTTCTGTTTTGTTTACCCGGTACATTTCATTGTACTCGATGTGGTCAGTTTCGCTGTTCAGTTTGTCAGCTCGTGTACATTCTTAACAAAGCAATGGGCAGCAGGGACGTTTTGAAAACTAGAGAAAAGAAAAAAATTGGAAAAAAAAATACCGGGGGCTTTGTAATCAAGTATCTTACCTGACACTGCTTCTAGCTCACTTTTATATATTAACAGTGGGCATTTAAGAGCATGGAAATGCATCATATGTTTTAGACAGAGTCATAAGACAAATGGCTCTGTCAGTTGTGTTAAAGCTTGCTGAAAAATCCTGCTGTACTGAAACTCTACATAAGAAGTTTCATCTTAAAAGAAAAATTTTGAAGTGAAAAGTGACATTTTGAATTAAATGGAATGGCTCTTTCAGCATATGGCAATTACGATGTTGCTCATTCTGGCAAGGGACACTGGACGTCTGTAGCTCAAACTCCTTAGCATCTGAGGGAATTTATGATTGCTCCTAACATTGGTAAAAGTTGCTACTAATTATATTATTGTTTTTCCTTTTTCAGATCTTAGAACTTCTTAAACATTTAGTCAAAGCCTTTACTGCGTTCTTTAGAATAAGGAAAATAAAGTGGAATCTATTATAATCATGCCTGCACAGAGTACCAGTTACTGGGCTAGTGGCCTCATTCTGTTAACAGAGATACTGGCATGATTAGTGCTGCTGATACTCACTACGGCTAGGAACCCGTGTTGCATTTATCTCTGGAGAAGTTGTGCCTGTGTTTCTCTTGGAACAAAAATAGCCCAGAATTGGCACATACATATGCCAGGGTTTAGTGAGTGGCTTAATATAGTGCCACTTTCCTGCCATTGATTCAAACAACAATCCTGGGATAACTGTAAAGACATACTTTGCAATACCTTGGGATAAACTATTACTACCTCTCACCTCTTATTCTATCTGAATAAGATATATGATAATGCCCATTGTGACCTGTCCCCCTCATCACTGACTCACCAATCATGGTAAGCCACTACATTGAATACATTTTACTTTTTCTTCACTTCCATAGTTAAGCTGTACCTTTCTTTCCCATTTCCAATCATTCCTGTTTCTTCACCATCCTTAAATTTCTTGCAAACATCACCAAATAGGACCCAAAACAGCTCACCCAGAATCCCATTGTCACCCCTCTCTCAACCTGTGACATTTGATTAGTGTGATAGCACCCTTCACCTTATTTGCAGATACATTTTTGGAGGATCTCAGGACCTGGGACAAGAACACCTGTTTCCAGTAATGGTGGGGAGGCTAATTAGTACATGGATCCTTTGTAGTGGCATATCTAAAGTATACACATATACAGAGCAGTGTTGAGCCATGGGGTTACCATGGCTTGAAACGCTTTTGACTCTGCTGGGGCCCAGCCTAATGAACAGTAAATCATGAGTCTTTTTGGGTTGGACTAATGTCATGCATAAGTTTCTATTCTATATAGGTAGGTACAAAAGTGCTGCTTAAAAGTGTGTTTATGGAGTACCTGTGCTAAAACCTGCAGCAGTTTCAAAAAAGGTAAACTGCATCAATTCTGGATAAGTGAAGTAAATGGGTATCTGTAATAATTTGTCTATGTGGTAAATTATGTTTGTTTCTAGGTCAGTGTATTCAAATTTGCTCCTCATTTCCATATGCTCAGGGAGAGCAAGGTCTGATAGTAAGGAGGGTGGAAGGGGCCATAGGGGGAAGAAGGTGGTGGGGCAGAGGGCAAGGGAGCTACTTGACCCCCTAGATTTATTCTCTCTGCAGTAGCAGTGGGAGGGAGACAAAATCAAAGTAAACCTTGAATAATTAGATTCTATACTTGGAAAAATTATAATACATTTTCCATATTAGAATATAATTATTGTGGGTTGTCTTTTTCACAATCATCTTGTATTTGAGTAAATACAGTAAGTTTTCAGTGGAAATTGCACTGCAAAATACTGAATGCTTGACTAAAGTAATTTCTTTTTAGAACCTAGTTAAAGACAATTGGCTATATTCATTGACTTGCACCAGCTCTGAATTTGGAATGATAGGCCTGATACACCATTTTGTTAAGAAAGGATCTGAGCAATGGAAGTGTCAATCATGGAATGGAAAAGTTGTCAATTGGCCATACCAGGAAGATAACAGTGTGAGCTGGTTTAATTTCTCTGTTCCTCACCTAAACTGGAAAGGGTGTGGGATGAAAAGGAGGAAATGAAAAGTGCTTGTGATGCATTAGAAATTGCTGTCACCCTAAATTCTAAATAAGAAAGCAGAGTATTTTAGAACTGTGAAGAGGAGATTATTAAAGGGTTGATTTAACTGGTCATGTTGCAGCCCATAAACCATATCTAAATTTCTAGAGCAAGCTTAAAAGACTACACTAGGGTCAATCTTTATAATACCTGGATTTAGGAACATGGAAAACAAATTTGGTTGCAGAGATTCAGAACTCTGGTTCACACTGTAGGGCATATACTTATTACTAGCATTTATAAAATATAAGTGCTTCAGCTACTGTGTAATGCTGACATAAGCAAAAAGCAGTGACATTAATTCTGCATTGTTTGGTTGGACAACTGAAGGAAAAAAAGAAAAATAGGAAAATTCTAATCCTTTTCACACGCAGAATTGTACTGAAGCATCCCCACTGTTCATGGTCTCCTGGATGAGGTTCATCTAGCAAAATGTAAACCAAAATATGAATAGCTATGAATGAATCAGCATTGCTAAAGTATCTATTGTTGTAATATCTAGATAATTCAGAATGTAGAAAACAAATGAGAACTGTACAGTTGAGATAGTAAATAATTGAGACTGATTAAAACAGCAGTTAGCCATCCTTTTCTCTATTGGTAGCCTCGCAACATTCCCCTGGTATATTATGGATTTGGTGACATACCGACAGGCACAGAATAGGTCAGTAGCAAAGCACTACATTTGCTAACTGCGATTAATATTTATTACCATTTTTATTTTGCCAGTGGTAGGTACCATAGCTCCATTGAGCTAGGTGATGTCTGCCTGAGACAGCCAGGGATTCTAGACACAGTGGGCACGTCTGCACATGCAATTAATGCGACTGAATATACTCTGGTTCAATTTGAGTTGGACTAAACTAATCCTGATGTCACCGTCTACACCTGCATTTAAACACAGTAATTTACTGCACTGCCAAATACTACTTGTATCTGACAGGAATATCTGGCATCACAGTAAATGAATCTACTGTGTCTTAATTGCCATGCATGTGTAGACAGTGGCAGTTTACTGCACAGCAAACAAACAGTTTTATGAATCCTAATAATGATCCCCTCCCAAAGCCTAGCATCTCTTTCTTCCTTTTCTTAAATGGAAATCATAATCCTGTGAGTCACATCTGTTTACTAAGAAAACTGTTATGATGTCACTAATTCAGAATTATGATCTCAAGACAGGATCAGAGGATGAATAGAAAGAAAGCCATCTAGAACAGGTAGATAGGTTAATTAGTTAACAGTAAGGGAATATATGGAAGACCAAGAAAGTTAAGTGGAATTATGCTTGTACTCTGATCAATTTGCAAAAGATTTCCCCAATTTGAAAGTGTTTTATTAAACTATCTGGAAAAATCTGTAATGATTTGCCAACGTGAGTAGTGTGCCCAGATTTGTTACCCGGTAATTACACATGGGCAATTAACAGCTGAGCTGAAGTCCCTATAAGCAGCTTGTGTATATTATATATGAGCATTTGTACATATGTTAATATATACATTTTCCAATGGCAGCACTACAGTCCAAAATGCAGAGAAAACATACTGTATTTACTATTGTGTGGGTGTGTAATGTAACTTTTAGGACAAGGGAGACCATACACTTGAACCAGCCATCTCTACGTGGGAAAACTTTATGGAACTACATATAATTATTATTGATGAAAAGCTAAGATTTTTGAGCAAAGCTTGCTACACACATTTATATCTGTGCAATTACACAGGACCACCCCCACCTGTACCCTCCTTTTCAAGTATTGAAATAATATTTCAGTACTCTTGCCAAAACCAACACTGAAAAGTTAGGAAATGCCAGAACTGAGGATGTCTTTGCCAACTTAATTCAGTCCCATTTTGTGTACACATTTTGAAATACTTGTTAATAACATTATCACTATCTCAGTTACTCTTTTTACCCTCCCTCCAATTTACACTTGGCTTTTATCACTATCTCAGTTACTCTTTTTACCCTCCCTCCAATTTACACTTTGGCTTTTATCCTCTGCATTGGAGAGAGGTAGTTTTCTTCTCTATACTGCTGGGTACCAGAAGAAGGGAGGTCACTGTGGATACAGGAAAGAGAGGTTTCCTACACTTGATTCTAGTAGTAACCTCACTCCAACCTGGAGCAGCTGAGAACAGACATTGCAAGCAGCCTGGTTTCATCCAGATGGCTTTTGTCTAGGCTCGTTCAGTTATTTTGTGAGGATGGTGCATGTGCAGTCTGGCCATTACTAGAAGGTGTAAGAGCCTGAAAACAACTTTAATTATAAAAGAGACACTCCATATTTTGCTACAATTGAGGAAGTCTCTACTAACGTGTAAACTGTAATTTTTTGGAGGCTTATATGTTGGCTACTTTTAAATGGATATACGCAGAGACAGGAGAAAGCATTACCCCTCACAAAAACCACACCATGTCAATTTTCATGTCTCTGCTCCGAATCACAGAGCCACATCCACTATTCCAGAAAAGGTCATCAGAATTTTTTAACATGGGCAAAATCACACATTTTCACTGAGTCTTCTTCTCAGACATGGTTGCATTCTTCGGGCTGATTTTTCCCCCCCCACAACTTTCAGTGACAGGTATGGAAATATTCAGCCCAATGGGTTAAAGTTTGAGAGTGTTGCAGGAAAATGAAAATACGGCCTCATGGGCACTGATGGGAAACCTGAAAATGGGTGGTGCTTTTGACCCCACTCTGGAACAATAGTAATAGCAACAGCAACAATAACAATGACAAATAATGAATACAGTTATCAATTACTACTGATTTCCAAGATCTTGGCATCCATTTGTAAATAAAATCTACCGTGAAGGTTGTCAAAATGCGACTTCCACTTTTTTGAGTCTGGGAAAACTGAGCCAGTTTCAGGTGCAGTAAGCCTCATATCAATGTAACAAAACACTAGTTTCTGTACTTCGGCAGCTCTCTGTGGTAAATTTACTACAGCAGGCTTGGGTTTTAAACATTATGACTAGGAAAATCAGGAGTCTCAAAGTTACAGTAATGTCACTGGTAAATCACAATTGTTTAGACATTAAACTGATAGTTAATTCCAATAATACCGGTATCCTCAAAATGATGATTCCATATGGCATTTATGGTTCTTAACAGGTAAAATAAAGGCAGAGTAGTATGATACATCTGAGAAGCTTTTATTCTGTCGAGTTGCACTGGTTTTTCAGGGTAAAGTGTCCTCTTAGTCCATCGGCATCTTCAGAGGACATTTCATTTTGTCAGCTCTAAGTTGTGCTGTATGAACAGATGTTGCTTTATTATTTTTTCTACACTTTTATACGAATCATTGTCTATGTTACTTTTTCACATTTCCTTTATTCCATGTTAACACTGGTGACTTTTTAAAACCTGTAAAATCACCTTATCCTCCCAACACAAAAATGTCTGATTTGTAACCCCTCTGGGGGCCAATTGCTAAGTCCTTAATTTGAGATGGGTAGCTTCCTTCTCTTGCATTTTAAACCATTAAATGTCAGATAGAAGTGCAGCAAATTTAAGGGAGTAGAATTGAGCTGAGCTTAGGAAACGAATTCTTGTTTGCTTTCCCTCACTTTCTACAGTCCGTCTGAAGTATTTGCCAGAATAGTGGAATTTGGAGCTTTTTATTGGCCTGGCCATTGAAGATACAGTCTCTGCAAACATATCTATAGTTATCTTGGTTTTGAATTTTGAAGGGTGTATAGTCATAGTGCTTCTTCAGCAAGTTTAATAATAAGTATAGAGATGAAATCAGTTCTTGTATAATGCAATGAAAGGGCTTTATTTCAAAGCCAGTAAGGTTGCTAAGTGACAACTGGCTACCTACCTATCTCATTTACAAAACCCACACACTTCAAAGCAAGGATCTGAATAGTTAAGGAAATCCTCCATTTCCCACATAATACTTTTAAATTCATTCTTAACCAGAATAAATGCACACTTATTCACAATGCAAGAGCCTTAACTCGGACCAATATAAACTCTGCTCCTTCAGTTGTAATTTCCAACTAAAAACACAACACAAAATGCATGTGAAAGAGAAATACACAAATACTTGGCATGCTTTTCCATATTCAGTGATTCACTTGCGAGTAAAGTGACTGTAAATTGCCACTACATCTGAACGGTGGTGGGAGATACACATTTTGCACCAGCATAGAGATTTGTTTCAACTCTACCAGTCTATGAATTGTTTCTTTACTAGGCAGCCTCCTATCTTCAATTGCAGGCATTCTTTTGAGTAGAAAATGGTAGGAGGATGGACTTTACAAATAGTTCTCTTTGGCTGTGTGGGATTCAAAGTAATCAACCTCTCCCCTTCCTGTATCACTGCTTACTCTTTGTGTGCCATTAAGCTGGGATCCAAAGCATCCAGAGAGCAGAGGCGTTCTCCAAATTCTTGGGTTGGGACTGACTTCATGGCTTTCTGGATCTTGCAGGAGGCCAGAAGAATTTTATTCAATTTACATTTTGTACAAATATTCTGTCTGATTCGGACTTTTCCAAGCTTACTCACTTACACTGCCCAATTGCTTTTGTATTTTAGTGTACTCTGGAAGCACACAGAAGGTAATACTGGAGAAGAATGCCATCACTGTGTGTTAAACTGGTGCCACTGGCAACAGTTTTAAAATCCTACAATATCTGGTTTAAGGGCTGGTTTCAGATATAATGACATAAGAAGGACACCTCTGTCCTCGTGTATCACTATGCAAGTAGAGATCAAATTCTTGCCTTTGTAATCCCTTTGTTTGAGTATCTTGGGAGATGTTGTCAAAATATCCCAGTCTGTGTAAGAAAAATAAATAAGTGAGTAAAGCAAAGTTGTAGCTGTATATGCCCTCAAATATTCAACTTTAGCCAGCCATGTTTTTAAATGTTGGGCTAACTGGCTTTCTTCAAACCACAGAGCTAGTTATGGGCTGATACAAGGAAAGACTCTGGCCCCTAGTCCTGTTTTTTAATAACTAGGCTTTCTGGCAGGATAAGCTGGACACATGAGTTTAGATACAAAAAATTGCTAAAAGATGATTCTTTGCATGTGGCTTGAAGTGAATCTGAGGATATGTTCACAGAGCTAAGGAGCGTGTTCTCAGTGGGAGGATAAGACGGGGTATATAAGTTGTGTGCCCTCATATTACAACAGAAGGTTATAATTTTAAAATATTACACATTGGTATAGTATCCATTGCTAGTATTAAAATATTCATGATTAAATGCCAATGGTGTCACTTATATTTAGGGACAATCTTGATGTGCTGAAAATAGGAAATGCAAAGTCAAGTTATATAATAAACCTATGAGAATAAAATATATTGTTGGTACACTAAAGAGACCCAGAGGAGGCAGAAAGAATAAGTTGTTTTTTTTAATGGAAAAACATCTTGGGTTTCTTGGACAGCAAGCAAAGATCATATTCCTATCTAGAAAAAGAGTTATGCATTTATTATATCCTAAATGACAAGCTATACAGGATCTTTTGCATGTTATTGGAAAATATCTTTTGCTCTTAAGAGTAATCATAAACATTGAGAAAAAGCCATTTTCCACAACATATCTATTGATTTAGCCTCATAAATAATAGAAGATACAATGCCTGTGTAAATCTCTTTAAATGAAACTAAATTCAAACATATTTGAAATATGAGAAAATAAAATAACTTGAGATCCCCAGGGAAAATAATTACGTGCAACTCTTTTGACTTAAGGAGTGTTTTTGCTAAAAGGCATAGGCTATTTACATGTGAATGGAAAGACTTTCTACCTCATTCTAGGAAGAAAGTTGAGATGCATTAGCAGCAAGGCATTATAAAAATGTTACAGAAGAGACAGTGATTTTTGGACTTTATGACAGGAAGTCATTGAGAATTTCCTGAAAGAAGTAAAAGAAGAGTGTATTTGCATTCTGTTCAGTGATCTGGGAGTACTTATATATTTATAGGAAAATTCCAAGAGGTTGTGTGTGTTTTCCATTACACAGTCTTCCCATAAAAAATAAATAAATGTTGCTACAGTAAACTCATAGTTATACTTTTGTTCTCCTTGCTGTAAAACTTATTATGGCCCATCATAGTTTTGATCATGCCTCAAACATAATTCTGAAATCTTTTCTTTTCCTTGTGAATAGTGCACGGTTTTGTAGTAAAGGAGGTGTTTCAAGACCCGATATTAATGTAAATGTGTATTTAAGAAAAAAACTTCTTGACTTAACTGAATTTAGAGTAAATGATTAAAAATGAAAGAATATAAAATAACTAATTTATTTTGCCATACATTTAAATGTTCCACCTCACTCAGCTTCTGTGAAGATTGATGTCAGTTTCACTTAGGTTTTGTAGGTTTACACAAACGCGGTTATTTAGATGTAAATTGCGTTGTCATTGTTCCTTTAAAACTGACATCAAATCAAAAGTCACTCTTGTCCATAGGTTGGCATGATTCACTGCAGAGATAGCTGCTACGTTTTTGTTGCTGAAGCGGCCTTTGCATTTTGGTCAGAGGAGAAGCAATTGCTCTGGCGATGGGACAGGCTGGGTTCTGAAGCGACTAGAACACGCTACCCAAATTCGTAGTTCGTTTTGTAAGTTGGCTTCTAGTCTGTTATGTGACCGTCGGCAACTGACATCACCCTACTTCCCCATTACCCCTCTGGTTACACATTATTCTTACTAGGATCACAAATAATGCCACTGGGGAGATGTGGGCCAGGATGAACATGAGCAAAATGAATATGTTCCAGGGTCCAGCAGAATCAGGCTGTGTTCATGAATATGCTACATGGTGTATTGGTATCTTGCAGAGCTGGCACTCCCTGAAAATTGAGCAGAGGCAGCGATAGCTGGCTTTGAACCTCTCGACAGTTCTCGCTACGTTTTTCTATGCATTTGATGGTGTTCTGTAACCATCAGCTACAGACATCATGGTCTATGATGCTGAGGTGAAGCATTTTTAGCAGGAGTCCCACAGATTAAGCCCTATGCCTTCCCAAGTGTCACTCTGATCCCCTTCCTCTTCCTGATCTGCTGCTCTGCTTTCTTCTCCCTGTCTTGTGCTCACTGTCAGCAAATCTAGAACCATAGGGCATGTGTAGATGAAATGGGGCCCCACTTCAATTTAGGGCCAAGTAAACCCCCGTGTTGTGCACACACCTATGCACTTACCTGCCTCTCTGGTGGCAGGGAGGGGAGGGTGAGCTGCCTGGGCTGTGGGGGGGCTGGTGCTTTTGTCTGTGGCAGTGGCGCCCCACCCCCATGTGGCACCTGCCCGCAGGCTCCGGCGGTCCCAGGGGGCACCACAGCCATGGAGGGAAGCACCGGGCTCCCGCACTGCTCAGGTGGGCAGGCAGGATCCAGGGGCTGAAAAAAAAAATCAGACTTGCCACTTTTTTTTTTCATGGGTGGATCTTGTCTTCCTGGACTGCTGCCAGGCTGCCTGCAGGGCTTCCTGCAGAGCCCCTGAGCTGCCCCTGTGCTTTGCTCCATGGCTGTAGGGCAGCAAACTAAAACTACTCAGAGGAGTTTTAGTTTGCTGTGCTCCAAGTCATTTAAGGCACATTACACCACTGAATTTGCTACAGTGGCTGGAATTACTGCGCAATATGCCGTCAACGCCTGCAAACACCGATACCTTTGAAGTGGTGGAAAAGCATTTAACCCTCTTTAAAGTGTCATGCACATATACCCCTCATTTCATCTACACACAGTCTTAGTCACATTGTCTTCCATGGGAACACTCCTGATTTAAACCTAGATGAGTGAGAGCAGACCCAACACTTCTTTACAGGAGAGACAGCAAAAGTTTTAGGAAACACAATCTAGATTTTCTAATTACTTTGTTTGTGATTACCTTCAGCATCTGGGGGCTCCTGGTATAGGAAACCAGAAGTACCTACAAACCTTAACTTGATGAGATAATGTTGGTCAATATTCTCTTTTCTTAAAGGAAAAAAAAATAGTATTGAATGAATTTATTTGACCACTTTCCATCATATAATTATTACAAAGACATTACTTTGGGCACTCTCTCATTCTTACTGGCCCTGGGTTTGTCCTTATAAAGTGGTCAACAGGGCTTGGCTGGACCATCTGTGTAGATATGCCTACATGATGCTTGATCATTGTTTTGAAATAAGTGTTAAAATAAGAATATATATATTTTTAAAATGTTGGTCTACCCAGACATCAACAGGATATTATTAGTCCCAAGAACTGACGACAGTTTGACAGCCTGATGCATAGAGGAAGGAAGTTTACAAACATCTCAGAGAGAGCCATGTTGAGCAGTTGAAGGAAATGAGGCATGTCCTGCTGTTATTGTGCTTATAGCAGTGGGATTCCCAGGGGACAGAAGAAGCCCATCTTGAGACCTCAGTCTGGCAGAGAGTTAGTTGACTCATATTTTATTTTTGTTGTTTTTGTACTAGCCCATTATTGTTCCAATTGTGGTATTTTTTATAAATAAAAGGCTGCTATAATTTTATTCACAGCTATTGATTGATAGATTGGGCACAAATGAATAAAAACAAACATCTAGAGCTAGCCATTTTTTGTCTTTTTAATGTTTTAAAGTGGCAGATCCAGTATCTCCCATATTAATAAGTACAACTACTTTTGTAATCTTGAGTGTATCTGACATGTGTGTGAAATAAAATACACAAAAATACATTGAAGAGGATGATTTAGTGCCATGGATTTGATCCTGTGAGTTGCTTAATGTGTCCAGATGGATACCCGGGAACTTCAATGCCCACTGAAATCATTGGGAGGGAGAAAGACCCCTTTTGCATCTTTGGGACTTACTACAACTGCCAAGTTTGATCGTCCATTAATTTAAGCACCTAGTGCACTGATGGGGAGGGATGTAAAGCCATGTTTTATATACAATAAAATGATATTAAGTGAATTTAGTGTTTGGAGGTGATGCACGATCATCAGAGCTGAATAAGAGTACAAAGGAATCAGACATGTAGCCTCCCTTCACTTCCTCACCAGAAGGTCTCATTGCTTCCTTGAAAAGAATAAAGATAAGAGAATACATTTTTACACATTTACTCTTTAGGCTCTGAGTTAACAATGTCAAGAAGGATGACAATTGGCATCATCTGTGTGCCTGTATATTGCAAGAGATGTGGTATTTCTAAAATGAAAACCATGACATTCTTAGCCATTGCAATGCATATAATTTACAAAACACCTACTGTCCAGGTGCCCCCTGGAAAATTAATTCATTTATCTCTTGCCACGTCTTAGCACAAAAGGATGAATTTTCGGTGGCATCTTAGGTTTCAGCCCTACCTTCTTACCTCTGATACTGAATTCAGTAATAATAATAGGAATTGTCTAGCTAGGTTCCTGCCAGAATGACCCTTTTTCTTGACATATGCATAATATTAATGTTCTGTCATCTTATTTTTGTAGCTCTCAAAACATTGCTAGGTGCTTCATGAACTGGTAAAAAGATGGCTACAAATCACTGACATGTTTCAGGCTCTGAACCAAAGCCCTGTGAAGTTAACAGAAAGACTTCTCCACAGTTTAATAGTCTTTGATAAGGACTTAGGTAGACAAGGTGGAAAAAGAGATATAATACACAACAGGCTTTAGAGTAATTTTTTTCCCTTCATTTATGATTGTGAATTTCTATCTGTTGCTTATTGGGTTTGCTTGTTCTTTACTTTCAAAATTCTTTTCTCCCTCTTCTTCCTTCCCCTTTTTATATTCTGTGGCTTTTTTGCTATCTTTCCTCCCCTCCTTTCTTTGGTATAATGTGAATTGTGAGCAGGTCCATTAGACCATAACATCTTGTATCACTTAACCTCTCTAGAGCAATGTGAAATAGATTTGGATGATGCTGGTTTCAAAGAAACTCATATTTTGTTGGTTGGGAGAGATGGAGAAAAAACATCATGATTTCTTACTGTGGCTTGCCTGGTAGAGAGGGGTTATCAGAACAGGGAGAAAAATGCAGGGGAAAAAATGAATAGTGTTAAATCTTCCAAGGGCACTAGAGGAATGATGATTCAGGGATTAGACTGGGATTCAAGTGGCCTAGACTGAGTTTTCTGGTTGACTGTAGACTTCATGTGTAAACTTGGATTGGTAATCTTAGGGCCAAAGCCAACACACACAGCCTTCATTCACAGCAGCACTTTCCCCCTGCCCTGGCTGATCCCTGTCCATGACAGGAGGAGCACTGTCCAGCCCAGCCTTCCTCCCACCTTTAACCGCTGCTCAGAAGGAGCTGGGCTGGACACGTGCAGGCGGGGTGGTGCCTGCTCCAGTCCGCCTGCCTTGCTCCTACAAGGTGCATGCTGGCATTTTGATGAATAGCTATAGATTTTTTGAAAGCCAGTGGATTATCACATCTGTTTCAAAGAATAGTTAAAAGAAAAATACAGAGGGCCTGTGCTTGCATACACGCACGCCCACCCATAAACATGCCCACACCAAAAACAAACAAAAACTAAAAAAAGGTTAAAAAGTATCCTAACTCTCTTGCTCATGTTTTTAGGACTGTTTTAATACTAAAGGTAAGGAAGATAACTGGGCATTACTCCAAATCCTGGCAGTTTTTCTTTTCCAAGGCACTAATATTGGGATTAGCATGTTGCTTAAAAGCAGGGGTGGGCAATTATATTGGGCGGAGGGCTGCTTACTGAGTTCTGGGAATCTGTCAAGGACTGCATTGGTTGTCCCGCCCTCTGACAGGTGCCCTGCCCCCTGGTCACCATCCTGTGACCGGAAGTCCCGCCCCCTAGCCCCTGATTTTTGACACCAGAAGTCCCTCCCCTTGCCCCCAGAAGTACCCCGTTCAGCAAGGGGTTTTGCCTTCTTAGAACCAGTAAAACACCAAATTATATTATAAAAAGGGAACATCTACAGCATTTATTAATTTGGTTTCAAAAAATATTTTTGTCCTGATTTACCTGTGTTTGTGTAGTGTACATAGAGCTGATTGCACAATATCTTAAAATGAAGTCTTATTCTTGTATATTGTGTGGGGTGGGTATAGATTTGAGGGGGGCTGTGGGTGTGTGGTTATGTGGGGTGAGAGAGAGAGACAGTGTGTGTGGGTGGGTGGGTGGGTATGGGGTTTGTGGGGGACTGGGTGCCTCGGGTGTGTGAAGGGATGTGGGGGGTCTGCGTGTATGGCAGTGCAAGGGGCATGTGTATGGTGGGGTGTATGTGTGGGACTCGGCCTATGCACAAACACACACACACACTCTCTCTCTCTCTCTCTCTCTGCTCCTGCCTACACTGTCCCTGCCTGCACACACACACACACACACACACACACACACACACACACACACACACACACACACACACACTGTCCCTGCATGCATACACACATGCTGAGTCCCTGCCTGCGTGCTCGTGTACACACAGACACGCGCACAGTCCTTGTCTGCCCCCCCACACGTACATTGTTCTTGCCTGTCCCCCCCACCCCCCCCGCCCCAGTCCCTGCCTGCATACATATGCACATACACCCTGTATCAGCAGGGCCCTGCACTCCCTGGTACCGGGATGTAGCTGGCAGGGCGGGGGCAGGAAGGGAGTAAAATGGCTGGGGATGGGCGAGGCTGGGCTGTTCAGCCCTGCTAAGGCTCCCCCTGGTCCTACTGCCCCTGGCTTTTGTCAGCTTTGACAGGCTGCCAGGGCAGATAAATATTAATTTTCTAATTTTTTTAGGGGCCTTGTGGGCTGGATAGAATGGCCTGCCAAGCCGGATGCAGCCCGTAGGCCATATTTTCCCAGCCCCAGCTTTAAAGCCATTACCATTCTTCACCTGCATAAATGCTTGAGAATTTTGAAAACTCAAAGCTCATAAAGTATATTTGCTATACAATGCAAGACAATTTTTTGTTCTCTCTTGGATTTATTTTGATATTTTGGTGCCTGGTTTTGTGCAGGCTTATATACAAATATGTATATTCCTTGATAGTTAGGTATATGGTGGTATATGTGATAAGCCCCCCTCCTTTGCCCTCTTCGGCCCTGAAAATGAGGTTATAAGCATGCTCTGAATATGCTCCTAGCAACATTTTCAAGACCTGTTTCCAGTGGTTTAAGGGTACTTTCAGGGTATGCTTTCTTCCTCTTCTGATGCTCATGGCTTTCCCAAGTAGGATCATTAAATTAGGTAGAACCTTGTCAGTTAAATTGTCTCTATAACCATGTGGGCAGCTATGAAACAGTTATAATACAGTGTGTTTTCACATTCACTGTGTTGTAGCTACTTGGGAGCACTGAATTGGAAAGAAGATGCCAAAATTGGATGATAAGATAGTGAGTAAACCAATGGAAACTCATGCTTGTGGCGGCTAGAAGACTCTCGGGTAGGCTGATGGGAGCAAAATGGAGGCAAAGAGCATTTCCTGTTAATAGCTGTCTCGATCCCATACCCTTGAGGAAGTTTATGTTCTTTCCTTGACAATAGGAAATGGTGAGGCTGAAAGATATGAGGCTATGAAATAAGTTTAACTGCAGAAAGCGACATAAACTTATTAATTCCATTAATGGTAAGTTTCCAATTCATCAAACATTTTTAATCGTTGTGCATTTACCTCTTGTTTTTCCTTATAAAACACAAATACCATACCGTACAACACTGAAAGTCTCAAAAACTGAAAATGAAGAATATGCTGTGTAAGATTCAGCTGACTCGGATGAGAGAATTTTGCCTGCTCACAGTAGATTACAGGTGACTTCAGTTGGAAGTCTTAAAGCCATTTTTCTCTGCCATGCTGGTCCTGTCGCTGTGGGTGTGTAAGAGCAATTTTCCAAGGCTCTAGTGGGGATGCAGCTGATGTACGGGCCCTATAAGAAGCAGCATTTTTCCATGGCTGGAGGACTGTTTGTTTATCGGGTGATGACTAACAAAAGAATTCAAAGAATTAAATAAGTTGCCTAACTCCTTAGGAGCACAGGTTGTACTTTTGTTGAGGAGTGGCAAGGTTTTGGGGAATAGACCCAGTGATATTTAGTCTGTATATCTGGCCAGTTTTTACCAACAAGCTAGTCTGTCTCTAAAAAATATTTTGAACAATTAAGTAGATACCACATTTTGATTATAGAATAAAATCTTACAAGATACTATTTTTTTAGTATTTTGGAAGGGATAACAGATCTGCTGCCACTTTCCTTTACTATTTAATCAGTAGAGTTTGCAGGAGATGTGTGTATTTGGGTGTGGATGTTCTTGCTTACAATCCACAAAGCCTTTTTTTTCCTCTGTTGAAGTAAGATGCAGCTGACATCAGTCTCTTTGCCTTTTTATGATATGGGGATGCGGTGGTATCAAAGCAGGCAGGATGAAAGCACAAAAGCTTCCTGTTTCCAGCTGTTTTCCTCAGCAAAGATTTTTTTCCAAAGATGATGCTTCCTTTCAAGGGGTTTTTAATCTGCAAACTGTTTCCTCAGTTTATTTCACTACAGTAAAATGTGTTCCCTTTAGGTCATATCTGTCTCTCTCAAAAACCAACCTGCCCTTTTCAATAGTTTTATTTGCTACTCAAAAGAACAAACATGACTTTATAAAGAACCTTTAATGAAGTACAAAGACCAATAAACCTTTTGCCACTAGAACTGAAAATTTATAGTGATGATATTTTTAATTTAAAAAAACTGGAATAAATGAGACAGCAGAAATGTACTGACTATATGGCACTTACAGAGTAGAGTTTTACACATTTTTAATATTATTTGTTACTTTGGTTTCCAAGAATTTTAATATTTGAACACATTTGTTGCAAAGCCTGGGCTCCAGGGAGCTTACTGGCAAAACTGACATTGATTTAATTCTGTTCAAGATTTGAGCCTTGGTGCCTTTAAGGATATATGGTAGTTAAGGAAGTCCTAATGACTCATACAGGTCCCCAAGGCACTTGCATCCAGGAGTATCATGTATGACAGCAACGGAGGTAGCTTCCCTTACACCAAGAATGTCAAACACAGTTGGTCCCATGGGCCAGATGGGTGTTGCGGGATTCATCCAGCCCATGGACTGATGATGTGGGGCCACGTCTGCGGGCTGGAACTAGCACATGGACCACCTCCTTCCCCACCCGTGCTGGATCCTGCACCTGTGGTACACTCGCTGAGCAGTCCAGGACTGTGCCACGTGTAGCGCCTGTTCTAGTCAGATTGGGATGAGACCCGCGAGCAGTGCCTGCTCCTGCTGGTGCAAGGTTGACCCTGTGTGCAGTGCAGGTCCCAGACCAGCTGAAGCAGGCACCAGCTTTAGCCTGTGGGAGACCATGGAGTCCCCGCAACTGCATGCCAGATCTAACTCTGGCTGGTTCAGAACTGCACTGCACATGGGATGCCCAGCACTAAGGGCCAGATAATGTGGCTCTAAGGCAGTGGTTCCCAACCTCAGGTCATGATCCAAATGAGGGTCACAGGGGCAGTGCTGGTGGTGCCGCACACAAAGGATGAGCCACACCATGGGTCTGGAGCTCCTGCCACCCTGGCTGCTGCCACCGCACTCCTCTCCCAGCAGCGGGTTGCCACAAAAAAAGGTTGGGAACCACTGCTCAAAGGGTTGGAACCAGATCACAGCTCATATCTTTGACACCACTCTCCTACACTATCATACAGGGTGAATTGCCTACCATTAGTGCTGACCTTACTTCAGGGCTCAAGGCCAGTCATTTACTGACCCCTACATAGAGTTAGCACAAGGACTGATGCTAGAGTCCTTTGTCCCTTTTCTGCTAGCAGCACAAGCACTGGGATTTCCCAAGGGTGCTTTCTTCTCCTAAATGCCTGTTCCATAATTCTACTGAAATGGGTATGGCTGGGCTCAATTTTTACTCCTGCTGAACTGTTGTTTCAGTTTCAGGTTACTTCTGTAGCACATGTACCTTCAGTAGTCTTCATGAGTATCTAATGAGTGGTGGGAGGAAAAATGACCAAACGTGGGCACAAACAGGTCTACACTGACACTGCATATGAAGTGTACGTTCTTTGAAATATAATGAAACCAATACAAATGGGGAGAGAACCACCTCATTTGATCTGTGTGCTAAAGCTTTCTCTAAAATAGATTTTGAGAGGAAATGGTATTCCAAATGTGTAGGCCACTATATATTTGGAAGGATAGCTGGTTAGTTTTGTACAACTGTCCTGTTTTTTGCTGCTTAGAAGTTTCAGTGCTGGTGAAAGTCTGCTGTGACCTGTAAATATAATTCTGGAGCTGTAAAAAATATCACAATTAACCTATTTAGAGGGACAATAAGTGTCATGGTTGAATGGCTTGGACTGTAGCACAAGGCTGTAAACAGGATGTGCTGAAATGAACTAGCGCGTAGTTCCGTTGCACTGGTCTTTTTAGTGAATGTCTGCTTGTTATCAGCACTTCTGAAAACAATCTTTGGATCCTGTAAAGGATGTAATGCTCGTGTTTTTAAATAAGTTTCTGAAAGAATAGCAGCTTAGCTGGCAGTGATACCAGGTTTGCTTTGGAAGTGACATCTGGATTTCTATCCTCCAGCTTAGCAGAGTGTGGGTGGGAAAGAAAGGATGGATTACCCCAAATCCTACTGGAGTAAAATACATTCAATATTTAACAGGGATGGAGGATTTGCTAAAAGAAACTTGCATCTTAAAGAGAGTGTGTGTGCTGGAGGGGTGGGAGTGGGGTGGGGGAGGGATGTCTGTGAGCTTTCCACCCTCTAACTTTGGCTTTAGTTATATTTTTATTTCATTTACTTCTCTTTTATCAAAGATGCTTGTGTGAAAACCAGGAAAAACATCATTTTATATCATTGGGATAATATACTGTTTATCTAATATATACCATTTATCTAATGAACAGGAATAATACACAATGGGTGCATCTACATGTATGCTGTAGTGCGGAGTTGACTAGCTCTGTAGTGAAGCGTCACAGTCTCCATGTGCACCCATATTAGGGTGCAGTCAACTAACTGCTGTAGGACAATATTGTCTGAGGAAAGTACTATCCTACAGCAGATAATTACATGCAATCGAACACATGTAGACTGAACGGCGCTTGCTGAGGCATGAGTGGGTGACCTGCCATCTAGACCCATAATGTAGCACCTTTGTGTCTCAGCCAGCCCATCCACTGCCCTGTGCTGCGACCTGGAGCCCAGGGCTGGCCCCCTGGCAGCCCGGGGCTGCTCCAGCCCAGCTCCAATTGCTGTGGTCCTAGGCACATGTGAAAATGGAAACTGAGCCAGAGTTTATTCAGGTGCATTATTAGCATGTGTAGATGGACCCAGAGTTGGCTAATGTAGAATTACTTACTGTAATCCTCCCAGCAGGAGAATTTCTTCCTTGAAGACCAGTTAGACAGAAGGATACAAGGTTCACTGAGAAATAACTTTCAAACATATGCAGCCACTTTGGCGGCTGCACTCTAAGTAACTTCCTCTTAAGTCACTGTAGAATGACCTAGAAAGATCATCCAAAGACAGAAGATTTTAAGTGATGCAGTGGAAAAAAATCCTTATTGTTCTTTGTTGTCAATACCTCTGCTTTCCACGAAACTTTCGGGAGCCTATTATATTGAATACTCCTTCAGTTAACTTAGGTAAATAGCTCATGTCTGGGAAGATGGACTGAAAATTGAAAGAGCTCCCATCTCAAAGATATCCAGTGAAAAATATTTGAGGAAGACAGTACTTTTACAAATTACAGCCTCCTTGGAAGCAACAAAAGAGGCATAAGAAGGGTTTGCATAGTCAGAACTTCCTTATCAGCATATGCCCAGAGAAATAAGTACCAGACACTACAGGACTAAGGAGCAGGCCCCTGGTCTGAGGTAGAAGTTGAAAAAAAGCATCAAGCGCCATTCAATCAGCTTTCCGTTAAAAATCTAATGCCGTCATTATACAAGTGATCACTAGCAATGCTATCAGAATTTCAAGGACGCTCCAGCTGTTCCTGGAAGGGTAAAAGTATCCCACAGTGGACAAATGGATAAAGCTTGGACTGTGTATATTAGCCAGAACTGACTCGCATTGCCCCAGAATGATCAATCAAAACATCCATTTTTTAGATCTCAGGTAAGAAGACTGGCTATTAACAGTCCTGACGTAATTGTTACAGGGCAAGAACACAGAACAAGGTAGAGGCATTTTAGGAATTATATTTGAAATCCTTTGTCAAGTTGGAAAAAAGATACTGAAAGGGGCAGGGAAAGTTACAAACAGGTTTATGAAATGATAACAATTTCATCTGGAAGAGGGAAAAAAGGAAGATATATAACTTGACCTGACACGAGACAAACTAGTCCAAGTTTGAAAGATAGGTCAACTGTTTAGCTGACTCATTTTTATACAGTTTTGCTAACTTACATTTTACAAACTGTAAAGTAGCAGGTGCAGATGGATGGAAGCTTTATGTAAAGGGAACTTCTCTTTGTAAGCAGCACCTATGTGCATCATACTGGTTGAGGATAATCATCCTATTATTTTCCATCAGTAAGTATAACAAGTGGGTAGTGCTTTGTGTATTCTACAATGATGAATTAATTTGGTGTTCATTGTAGTAGCACTGATCATAATGAATTAATTTGGTATTCATGTGGATGTCATGCTTTTTTTTTTTTTTAGCTATTCTGTTATAATGTAGAATTAGTTAACGGACACTTAAAGTGTTACACATCCAATTCAGTTGTCATCATAACCTGTTTATACTGTTGTCTAGTCTGGGTGTTGCAAGCATATTGTATTCAATTTTTGATACCTCAAAAAAGCCTTACTGCAGCCAGTTACTTAAAGCGATGATGTAATAAAGACATTCTGTTTAAAAATTCTCATTCCTCTTTTTGTTTTTTTTATTTGTAGACAAATGCAACAAAGCTTTCAGGTGCAGTAGGCAGTTGTACATGGTTTGGGATAAGAATAATGCATTTATACCTGCTCTGTAATATCCAAGTTAAAATGCATTACAAGTCATTTGTAGCATCATTGAAGACAAATATTGCTTTCCCTTGTGCAAATATTAAATAATGAAAACTGCATGGAACGTATAATACTTTACTCCTTATTATATCTTCTTAGTTCTCCCTTGTACATGCACAGTTGATAAATGTATGTGCATATATTATTTATCTGATCTTGTAAAGAGGATACATAATTGCCTATTAAATATGGTAATTGTTTAAATATATCTTGCTCAAACCCATTTTCTTTCCTGTTTATAAAATAAATGTTTTACTTAAATTGGGAGGCATGCTGGTAACTGAAAATAATACTAGTTGGTTTGAGCTTGCTGGTACACAAAGGGGGTTGTAGTGTTACAGGACACATACTTAAATAGGATTTTTCACATCTGTAAAGACGTTTAATAATCTTATTTTTAAATGTACATTCGTTAATTGCAAGTTTATCATATTTGTTATCATCAATTTAATTACCACACAGAATGTTTTATTATAGTAAATATATGATTCTTGGCCTGATTGCTTAACAATGAGCAGCTTTATAGGCATGGGCAGTTAAACCAAATTCTCATGTGTATAGTTACTTACTTGCCTACATATCTGCAGGATTTGTGGGATTGGCGCCTAAAGAGAGATAAGGCTTGATAAAAGAAAGATACATTTAAGAAACTTTTCTTATCATCTAACCTGAAGTGTTTCCCCTTCTCAACATTTTATCATGGGTGTCATGATATCTGGTGCATTATTTAAAACCAGAAAAGTGATAATATTATGTGAGAATCTCAGCTTTCACTTTTTAAAAAAAGAAATATACAACTTTTTTGAGAGAGAAAAGGAAAATATGAGCACACCAGAAAATCTCAAAAGACCCAAGGCAAAAAGAAGCATATTTTCAAATCTCATGATTTTTAATGAATCTTATATTTTAAGACTCAATCCATTTGTTTTGGGCATTTGGGTTCAGTAACAGTGGTTATGGTCTACATAAGATAAAATTTAATGCATTAACTACTGCATATCACATCTGGGTGAATTGGAGTATGTATTTTAGAAAGACATGTTTTCCAAGCAGAAGAGAGAAACTCGTGAATTGTATTTGAATATGGTAGTGTAAACATAGACTCTTTGAAAAGGAGGGCTGAAAGGGACCTTAGGAAGTCATCTAGTTCAGCCCTTTGCTCGAAGCAGGATCAGCCCATCATAAAATATATTCTTGGATGGTCCATAGCACTGATAGAGTGTATTTTTGTTTATTCATTTTCATATCAAATGCTTGAACTCAGCTGAGAAATATAGTTATTTTGGTTGAATTCCTCTAATAGTAACGCATGTGTGCAGCAAACTTCACTATAAGACTATAAGAGGGAAAGAAGCATCCCCAACAAAGGCAGAAGGAACCAGAGTGTGTACAGAGAGAGGTCCTGCAAGATTTAAGAATATTCAATTTTGGAGAGAAGAATGAAAACTTTTGATTTTGATAGTTTTATAAACTTACAAATAATGCTAAGCCTGAGGAGAGGAGTTCCAGTGTGGATGCATTTGTATTTTGGCACATTTATGACATGTATCGCTTTTTCAGGTCTTTTTTTGGCAGTTTTAAATAGAGTTGGCTCTACTGAATGTCAGGAATCCATGTACTTCTGTGTATTTAAAGATTCATAGCAGTACAGAAGGGCTCAATTTCTATTCATACAGCACACTACATTACTTTGTAAATGAAAACACAAAACAGAGTAGAAGGCAGAAAGCAGCTTCGACTGTCAGTGTCTACTACCCCATCAAATACAGGATATTGAAAGCCTGAGCTACACCAATCTAAATCTCATGAATGATTACTGCCAAAGACCCAAATGGCAAGCACAATACCCCCAACACCACTGTAGTTTTGACCAGCAGGAGAAATTCCTTCAACACCCAAAATAATACAACACTCAACAAATATTCAACTATATTAGATGAAGTTTAATTTTAAAAATAGAAAATTTAATAATATTGAAACCATTTTAACAGAGGCATCAATCAAAGTGCTAATTTGAAGAGATTTTGAGTTTTGCAGGGAAGCTTTTTTCTTCTCATTACTGATTTTTCTTTTGCATGGATTTCCCTTCCATTTAATCCAATTTCCACGGTTTGTTTTCACTACAATTGATAACATTTGTGATTCTTGCAACTGTCACTTGGAGAATGAGCTAAACTGGTGGGATTCGTTACCTCAGCTTTTTTTCCAGTTACACATTCCATGCTAATCTTTCTGTTTCCAAGAAACATAAATATTGGGAATTAACCAGGCATGTACTGGCCAAAAAGGTACAAAACCCAGCTGCTAGCGTGGTCCATAAAAATCTGTTTGAGATAACATTGTTGTACTGAAGTGTATACAGAAATATAGTTTTCAGACTGCATACACTACGTTGAGGAATCAGTTAAGTACAAACTACTTCACTGCCGAAGCCATCTTCTATCCATCAAAGAAGAGATTTTTAACTTCAAAATGGTTTATATTATACGTTTAATATTTTGCTTGATTTAATTTATAAAAAACAAAACAATATTTGGCTCACGTGCCAGAGATGGTGATGAGTTGGTGACTTACTGGAATGGGGAGCTATATGAGTTCCCAGATCAAAGAAACTGATGGCAAGATCATGGGCCTGGCTTATCTGCGCAGAGTGCAGCATTGGTTGCATGCAGATATGGTACAAAGCTCATCACTGCAATCTCTTGATCCTGCTGCTCTTTAGAATTATGTAACACACCCAAGGGGCTGAAAGCATAGCCAGGGATCAATGCAGCAGAGGGATGTTTTGGTGACAGCCCTTTCATCTGACCAAACCTCTTAAACTGGCAACAGCGAGGCATGGCCTAGGAACCTCCAGGCTTTCGATATTGGATCATTACATTGCAAGGGGGGGACCCTTCTGTGAGTTTACAGTCCAAACGCTGGGCCAGTAATTGGTAGTGTTTGCTATATTGTAACCATGATGGCCTGGGAATTATGCGAGGCATAATGATTTCTTAGAGCGATATCTTTTATTGGACCAGCTGTATAGTTGGGATAGAGTTTGCTTTTGAGCGCAAGGCTTTCTTCAGGGCAATAATTGAAACTCTTTATAATATAAGATGAATTGAGGTATATATTAAGGAAGCACTTTAGGGGCATACTTTTGTCTAGGTGTTGGCAAAACAAATAGAAACAATTTTGCTCAACATTTCTTAGGAGGAACTAAAAGAAGAATTTAGCTCATCTTGGTGGTTTCCTTGCATCTTAAATTTTCCTTTTATTTTCTTTTAAAGTCCAAGAGTACAAAAAGCGTTGATCAACTTTAGAGATCAACAACTTAGTAATTGTTATTTAGGACAAAACAAAAATGGTCAGAAATTAAACCAAATCTTGGAAAGCTTGTCTTCTCTTCTTCCTTTTATACATTTATAGCTCAAAAACAGAGGGTATATATAGACTTCAGTTCTGTAGCTCATCTCCCCAGAAGTATTTGCCAATACTGTCTGCTGGCTGGCTCTGGACCGAGACCCTGTTTCACCTCTAAGGCGATTAAGGCCGAGTTGCTTCTTACTTCAAGCTTACGTGTCTTCCTCAGAGTGACCCTTTACATACCTTAGGTAGCTTTGTGTCCCTTGGCTATAAACACATACCTTTTCCACTCACTCAGTGGGCAGACATGGCAATCTCGCATGCTTCTGTTGTGTCATAAGCATCTTGATCTGACTCTTAAAGTGGGGAGGTGCCCTACTGGGATCCAGCTTACTCAGAAGGAGCGTTTACCAGTGTGCCTGATGGACAACAGCATTTTATTTCAGTTTAAGGGAAAGGGAAACCAGTGGTTATATCCACCTTTGACCAGTAGCCGAGTGGTCAAATGGGGCTCTTCTCATGCTGAAGGGGTTTGACCGTACCTCTCTTATTACTCAAAACAGCACCCTAAGAGCCATGGACTAGACAGGCCTAGTTGAATGTATCCTCCACATTTGCTGTTAAATCTGGGCCACTGATCAGAAAAGGATTCTGGAGTCATGAGGCCAGAAGAAGAGCAAGGAAGAAGGAATATGACTCTGTCACCTAATGGTTAGGGCAGTTTGCTGTAGGAAAGATTCCTGTGTTCTGGTCCCCACTGCCAAGATCATTCATACATTATTTGTTAAATAATCATTGCATAAACTGGAGGACTAGCATTGGAAGCAGGACTCCTCACTGCTCTCTAGGGTTACTTTCCCTTTTGCTTGCTTCTTGGACTGTTTATACATTTTACACTGTACAGTAATTGGTTTAAAAAAAGGCAAATAACCTTGACAGCAGGGACCAGAATCCATCAGTCTTTCCTGGATGACTGCTGTAACCAGTAGCCAACAGAGCCATGCTTCTTGCTATCCTTCTGTCCTCTGACTCCTGCATTCTTGTCTACCCAGTGGTCCTTCTTCAACAGGAGGGGGTAGGTTTCAGGATGAGGTAGTCCTAAATTCAGGTCTCCTACTTCCTAGATAAATACCTTAACTTTTAGGCTATTTGGCAAAGGCTGCATGGTACCACCAATACATCTCATCATCAAACAGCTGCTCCCCATGATTTTAATTCAAATATGGATTAGGGAACTGGGGCAGTATTTACTGTACATTCCCAGATAGAAGAGGACAACAACAGGGCATAAGTAGTTAGGGATTTAAGTGACTATATTGACTCAATCCTGAGCATGCACTGTTGGCCAAGAAGGTAGTTATATAGGACATTTTATAAGATAGAAATGTGTGAAGAATCTAATTGCCTTTGGTATTTTGGCTACTGCATGGGCGTGACATTTAGTGACGTATCACATTTATCCAAATCCAAGATGACTCTGATTTTAAGATGACCCCCAATAATTCTACACATGGAAAAAATATAAATTTGTTATAAATTCCACGTATGGAATCGAATTATTACACCTTAAATTCACCCCCCCCCTCACCTACAACAGGGAAAGCAAAGGCAGATGGGGTAGGTGGTGGGGGAGGCAGTAGGGGTCAGGGCGTTGGGAGGACAGTTGGTGGCATAGTCAAGCAGCCTGACCCCTGATAGTTGCTCCCCCCACACTTTCCCTCTGTCACTTGTCCCCCCACTTGTCCCCCTTGCTGCATACCCCACCTATGTTTGTCCCCTGGCATTTGTTCCCGTTCCCCTGATACTTTCCCTCTTGTGCATGCACCCTCTGTCACCTGCCCTTTCTCTGGTACCTACCATCCCTGCCCCCAGGCTGCATCTGCCTCTGCCTCCCTGTCTGCCCCCACACCTCTCCCCCGAGCCCTGTAGCCTCTGCCCCTCCTGCCTGCCCTCCATTCCTGTTGCTTGCCCTCTGGTTCTGCCATGCTCTGGCCCCACTCCATCCCACAGCACAGGACACATATTTGCTCCAGTCTCAGTCCAGCCCATAGCACCCAGCAGCAGTGGCAGGACCTCTGACCCAGGCTTAGGGACCTGCCTAGAGCTACAACTGCTGTAACAGCTGTTACCAAACCAGAGGAAACATGTGCTCCATGCCCTGGGCTGAAGCAGAGCCAGAGCCCTGCCAGAGCAAGAGTAAACGGTGGTGGGTATAGGGAAGGAACAGAAGGTGTGGGGGCAGGAGGGGAGTTGCAGGGGGCAGGGGGCAATGGCAGCATGGGGGCAAATGGCAGGGGGAGAAATGGGGGAGCAGAGGTGTTGGGGGGGACAAGCAACAGCCACAGCTCCAATCCCAAGCTTCAGTTGGGGCTGGAGCCAGAACCACAGCAGTTGTCTGCCCCCCTCATCGCCTTGTACTCTAATTCAAAATGAAGTGCTTTTTCCCCATGTTAAATGGGGGGGGGAAGAACTCATCCAAGATTTGTGTAAATACAGTAGATATTTAAAACTCTATAGGTGTAATGCTGCATTTCAGCACATTGCCAGTTTTTCAGGTGCGGAGTACCCCACTTTTTCTGTTCATGGTAGTGGGAGATGAGTGTTCTGTAGTTTTAAATATTAGGCCACTTATTTTTAAAGTACCTAAATGAAAACTTAGGAACTTAACTTCCTGCATCTTTTTTTCCCCACCTTCATGGTATATAGTTTTGCATGAGCATATTTACACTGTGCTAAGCATGACATTTCAACATGGTGTTATAAATTATTTGACTGACTTATTTTATGAAATAATCACCATAATGGATGTGAACAAAGCATTAACCTGGTTGTTCTTTTTCCGTCCCTTATGGGAACCCTGGTACTCTTCCCGAGTTGTAGTGATATATTGCGGCATTGCTGCCAATGCTTAATGAGATTACTAATGTGGCATAACAATGTAGCAAATTATTAAATGTTATTCCATATGATTATTCACTTTATTTTAACAGTTCAAGGTTTCCTTTATTGTAAATCAAAGTAGGCCTAAATTATTTCTGTTAATTAAGAGTTACAATAAATCTGGCATTTTTAATATTGCGGCTCTGAAGACTAAACTGGACAAAGCACTCCAGAATACAGTACAGGAAACGATCCTGTACTGATCTGCAAGGGAAAGATTAAATGACTTCCCAAGTCTCCATATCTGATTTCTCTGAGCATTGCACAGAGTTTTCTAAAAGTAGATACGTAGATCCTTCTATGTGCAAGTACTTTATGTGCGTCTCCCTACTGTCAGAAGGATATTGGGGTCTACTGGGCCAGCAACTCCTTTAAAAAAAATTAAAAATATAGACCTTAAGAGTTAATTATCTAGCTTTAATTACCTGATTTTTCCTAACGTTTCATGGCCTGCTAAACCAAATATCATGGTTTACTGCTGTGTGGGCAAAAAGTTGGCACACTTAACTAAAATAATGATCAGAGCCACCTGCGCTGAGCACTCTCTGATTGAATCAGCTGAAGGCTGCTTTACATCACTTTGTTGGAACTGGGCGGTTGCAGAAATGTTTCATTTTGCTTACTCTTGGTCATTTTTTTAAAGCGACTATCTTTCATGAGACATTCTTAATTTTATTATGGTATTAAAGACATGGGTGTACTAGAGGTGTAACTTTAAATTATAACCATTTGTATTAGCTCTATATCTTCCACTGTTCAAAATATTTGAATTTCTTTGGTCATTATTTTCCCTAACAATTTTCACAGCTTACGCATAACCGTATTGTTTAGAGCTACCTATATTTTTAAATTTTGGCATCTAAATTAGTTTGCAACATTATTTTCATGAACTCATCTGACAAAGGGGATGTGCAGGTGTTCAGAGTCATTAAAAATTAGCTACTTTATTTAGGTAATTAAATCTGGACTTGCTTGCTTAATTTTGGGGGCCCGTAGTTGAAAGCGTTGATCCTAATGCTCTTCTTTGTACCAGTGATAAATGTATATTGTTTGTATCAAGACTTAATACTTACTAGCATATTACAGTTAAACATAGTGTTTAAACATGCTCATATTTCTACTATCAAGTACTGTTTTCAGAATAAAAGTAAGCAGAAATCATTACTACTTTACTTGGGAGCATAACATGATATCCCCTTAAAAAAGAGAACAAAGCAAATTCTAAAAATAGGGAAGTGAACTCTGGCTGTAACTGCTACTAAGCCTTTTCCAATATTGTGTAGCAAGAGCCAGCACATTATTCCATTCTTAAGAAAAAGAATAATTCAAAGAACTGACTACTGGGCATGAAGTTTCAGCACTGTACAAAGACAAGAAAAGTTCCCATTGCAGCTGGGCATTGGAGGATACTGAGAATGACAGCAGGTAATTCCAGTGACCGGTGTGATGTGAAAATCAGGCATTTGTGAAAATCATGGTGCATAGTTAGAAAACTAGTTTTAGGTGCCAACACTTAAAAACATAAGCTGTCCTGAACAATATAATTATATTTAAGGTCTAGGCATCTTCAAGAATTAGCTTTGCTAAAACCTTTTTGTCCTTCCTAGCATCCTCTCCCTTTTACATTGCTTGTGATCCTCTATGGTTCTTCAGAATAGCCCTCCAGATCCTGTACAAGTCAAAATTATTCATTTTTTCTATAAAATAAAATTAGATGCCCATGAAGTAATGAAGAAGCTTTCTACAGGTCATGTGATATCTCCAAGAGCCTGCATAGAACAGTCGCATTATACAGGCTGGAAGCTGGTAATGAAAGACTCTTTAGAAATCAGGAAAAGAAGAAAAAAAGAGCCATAGGGTGTTTATAGACGTGCTCCAGAAGTGTGTGTGTGTGTGGGGGGTGCTTTAATTAGAGCTGCTCCAATTAAAGTGCCTGGAGCATCACATGTATCAGTGTCCTCATGCTGAAAAATGGAGGTGGGGGTGCTTTAGTAAAGTGCCCCCACAGCCATTTTTCAATGTAGAGACGCTGATACACATGACGCTGGATTCAGCTGGAACACAGTTATTACCATGTTCCAGCAGACTTGATTAATTAAATCTGGTCCAAAGCACTGTAATTACAGTGCATCAGAGTAGCATCGTTGTGTGTGTATAGATGCACATAGAAACTATGGACAGGGAAAAAGTTAGATTATATTGTGAGCCTTTCTAGAAGTCTGTGGTTGCTTCTTTGTAGAGAGTATTCTAAAATACAAGATTCAAATCTAGGTATAAATTATTAGTTACTAAGTTTCCCATTTCCTTTGGATTTAGCACTTTGGAGCTGAATTGTTCCTGTACTTTCTATTAGGCTATTACTCCATTAATGAAATGAATAATTAAAAACATGTTCTCCTTTAAAGATTTTTAGCATGTGGATTTAAAGTAAATGCAAAACATTTAGATTAATGTGCTAAACATTCAAGTTTTGGAGTGATCATAGGTTGCTAGGTTAAGTGCTTTAACATAATATATATTCTATTGTATGTAAAAATGTTTTCTTTAGTTTTATGAAAATTAAATAATATTTACATACCCTGAAAAGATAACCCATCAAGGAAATGAATAGATAAACATGGCATCTAAATAGCATTAACTACATGACAAAGACGAGAATAATGGTAAAGGCTGACTCCAGCCAATGAGCTCTCACATCTAATTAGACAAAAAAAAAAGTTCAAGGAGGAGATTTTACTCAAGAACAAATAAACAAAACCAAAGTCCAGCAACTCGACAAGACAAAAATGGCAACAGCATATTTTGCAAAATATAATCTTAATCTCTCCCTTACTGTTTGTTTCTCGCTTCAGCAGATTTGCTAAAAAGCTGATTAATTGTTGGATTTATGTGAACACAAATATAAAGGATATGTGAAAGTCAGCTGTCCTTACAAGTGGGAAGCCTATGTCATATATGTATTAGAAAATACCTTATGTAGCTCAGCTAGAATAAACATTGTGAGGTTTTATGACCACAACTGAAGGCAAGACAATGTAGCTCTTTGTTATGAATATTAATATTGAGAACTGTTCAGTTTGTTTACACTACTGAAGTTTTACAACAAATGCTGTCAAGTGGGGCCTCAAATTGTCCATGAATATTTGTACAGACTTTGAAAATTCAGGCATAAATTAAAATGTCCATCTGATTCAGAGGAAACTTCCAATTATTTGTGGCTTTAGCAGAATCTACTGAAGTGTACTGTATATATCTAGCAGCTGGTTCTACTACCTTGAAAAAAAAAGCCAGCTTTCTTCCTAATCCCTTGAGCAAACCAATAGTAAATTTGGAATCAAGTAAGTAGTCGAATTTTGCCATTTCAAGTCTGGTTTCATTTACATACTGCAACATACAAGATAATTATAAGTAAATTGCTGCATGTATTCAAAATTATTCTGTACCTCTCCCTCCCCACCAAAACAATTCTTGTTCAAGCCTGAACTGTCTGATTTTGTGACCTTTGTAAAACCTACCTCACCCTCTTCATACCTCCAACTATGTTTGATTCCTCATACAGTCCTTTCACCAGCTTGTATTGTTGCCCAAATCATATACGGCTTCCTTATTCTTGTCTCTATAGACCCTTACAGTGTAGCTCCTTTCTACCATTCTGATCCTGACTCCGCCTGCTCCTTATACCTACCTATTTCATTCCTCTGAACATCTGAAGTCACTCAGTGACTTCTTATGTCATTTCCTGCTTGTAGACCTGCACCTCTGCCTTCTTTCATGTTTGCTCTTGAATCCTTGGATCATCTTCCAGGCTCTTCCATTATGCTTTCCTGGCTTTTCCTGTTTCCTTTCTGTGGTTTTTTTTTTGTTTTCTTGAATCCTTCCTTCAAGATGGTTTGTAATTTTATAATTTCATATGCTTTTAAAACAGCAGTAACTTTTTAATCCTTGAGACCCATTGACTTCTGAAGAAACTACATAGCTATTTTATATTTGCATTAATTATTTCTACATCCCTCTTGGATGTTACCTTCTTTTATTGATCTTGTTTTGTTTTAGTTCTTAAAACATGTAACTGTGTAAAGCGTTAGATTCCTTCCCTGCTTTTTTTTTAATGCAACATGATAATGAAAGTCCCAATTCTAAAAATGTTCATAAGCTTAAGTTTATTTGTAATAGCTACTCCATTGACTGCATAGGGCGAGGGTGTTTTAGAGCCATAGAAGGGGTTTGGGAATTGCCTAAGCAATACATAATTATATTTAGATTCTAGTTTTTTGCACCTGTCTCATTTTTGACATATCCATAATTCATGAAAAAAGAAACAGTTTTGAAGATCTGCATTGTATTAAAAGTGTACCATGTCTTGCGCACAACAAGAATGTATAGGTTTTTTCTTTCTCTTTTATAATTTTTATTTTCATATTTATTATTTGCAGACATTTAAAAATGTATATCCCTTCTATTTAAGTACACTCTGTATATGATTAATGCACCAATATTTTAAACCTGAAGGTGAAAATCATGCATGTGGAAAGAAGATAGTTTTTGCTCTCTTTTCTGAGTGCTAGATTATGTCAGTATAATGGTGCATAAGTTGGGGTTTACTACTCAGAATAAAGTTACAGAGGCTGGAGTCTATAAGGACATACATAACAGTATAATGCTTAGTGTTCCTATACATTGGGGTGTTAGAGATCTGGCCCATGAGCCAAATCCAACCCATGTACAGAAATTGGGAATTGTGGCCATGAAGGGTGTGATTCACTACAGAATTTGGGGCACATGGACATGGCCATTGGCAGCAGGAGGGCAAGTGGGGGCTGTGTTGCCGTAGTAGGGCTGTCCTTGCTGCTGCCACTTGGCCCCATCACCACTGTCAGACTCCTGTCACCACTGGCCTCAGACCCCTGCCAGACTTGCTGCAGCCACTAGCCCCACTGATCCAGCCTGGGTGGGTCCCCACAATCTGGATCTGGCTCGGGGCCTGGGCTGAGTTAGACTCCCCTGCAGCTACCGGTTCTGTTAGTGCTGACTATATTAATTCTAACATTCAGCCCTGTGTAAAGGAAATAGCTGAAAAAACAACTGTAGTTTTCCATAATTTTCAGAATGTTACCATTTGGGGCTGTACCTAGGATTTGGTACGTTAATATAATAAAGCATATATATACATTAACTGATCTTCACCCCACAGCCTGTTTTCATTAGATTTTTTCTGTGATCAACTTTTTTGAAATAACTCAGTGTTCAAAGTGACTTAACAACTGATTCACCTTCCCAGGAGTGGTTTAAACATACTGAAGGAACACCTGGCAGTATATTTTCAAGGGCAGAAAAGCAATAAGCCTTTTTGAGCTAATGTACTAGAAAACCGAATCTAGTTTATTTTTTTTAAAACAAATTGCTCTCATCCTCTATCGCTTTTAGTGCAAGCTGCATTCTTTTGTTCTGCCTTTCTGTCACCCAAGCCAAGTCAGTGACAGTCCGATGAGGACTTTTCCTAGCCTTCAAGCCCTGCGGAGGCTGTGGGCTACCCTTCCTGTCCTCCCCAGTAGTAGTTCTTTTCTGCCTTTAGCAGACTTGATTATACTTTTGGCAGTTCCCGTGCTCTATTTCTGTACTGGCTTTACTGTTGCCTTTTCTTTCCCAGCCCTTTGTACGTGTTCCCCTCCCTCCCATTAAATATTTTCTTTAACCTGAAGCCTTTGATTATCCCGTGATGGGTCAAGAAACATCCTTTCTGGGGGCAACAATGAAAAAAGGCTACAGCTGCTCTGTGAACAGCAGCCCTGCCAGGCCTCCATTGTTAGGCAGACCACTCCTCCAGGGCATTTCACCGCTCTGTCAAGGAGATCCAGTTGCTGGACCATGGCAAATAAACAGGCAGGTAACTTACTGCATAATTGCTCAATTAAGGAATCAAAGGACCTGATCTTCAAGTGGATCAGGAAGAAGTCTTCAAGTGCCTGAAGGATGATTATAAAGCAATTGGAGATGGACTTTTTACTGTGACTGTAGGGGACAGGATTAGGAGCTTCAAACTGCAACGGAGGCAATTTGGGTTGGAGATTAGGAAGAATTTTCGGACGATGAGGGTGGTTAAGCATTGAAACAAGCTACCTAGAGAGACGGGAGACTCCATCCCTGGAAGTTTTCAAGACCAGGTTAGACAGACACTTGACTCCCATGATCCTGCCTTGAACAAGGGGACTGGGCTAGATGACCGCCTGAGGTCCACATCTTTCCTCTGAGCCCTGCTTTCCTATGATCCTAAGATACCAAGTGGAGCATTCTGGATTCTCAGCCTCACAGGGTCCTGGGAGATTAGGCAGTTACACCTAGAGGTGGTTGAGTGGTTCTAGAAGTGTTCCTAAATCTATAGGTTAGTTAGGCAGTAATTCCACCGCCTCCTAAGAAGACGCAAACTGCTTTCAGGAAAGGAAGATCTCCATTTATCTTCACAGAAAATGCAGAAGTACGGCTAAACAGACAACTTGCAGTTAGTGAAAAGGGAATACAGACCTACTGAGGGCCAAACTCCCATGGTTTATCTGCACTTTCTGCAGGCTAAGAGCATGTATACCGAGAGCTGATACGTGATAAATCCCCACCGTCTTTTGACTCTGCGGAATGTGTCCATTTGTTCGTGCCTTCAGCTTTTTAATGATCTCAGTCGTGCAGATGTGCAATCTTCAGAAAAGTTTAGTGGATTTACACAACTGGAGTCTGACTCAGGAACTTTCCCCCCCATGTCCACCTAGGTGTAGGCCGGGGAAATGTGTTTTCTTTCTAAACTGAGTATCTTAGTGAGTACAGTGAACTAATTGTTCTTGAGATGCTCACTGCCTTCCCTCCCTGGTCTTCTAAAAATAGAAGTTTTCTTCAAACAATCAGGTTTTCATTGGAGATAAATTCTGTTTCTCTATTCTTGGATCAACAGTGTTTCTTTGTGGTCTATCTCCATAATGTTATTTAAAGTGGCAAAATAATTAAGCTGCAAATGAAGAAAAAGAGTACTTCTAAATCCAGAATAGCTCCACTGCATACATTACTGAAAAGTCAGAACAGAAACTCTGAACTACTGTGGTGAAATCCAAGCCTGCTGTTTTCTTAGTATTAGATATTAGGGCTGTGTGAAGCTTTGGTCTCTGATTTGATTTGACAGAGATTCGGCCTCATTTGGTGTCTGAATCTCTGAATCCAAATCAAATCAGAGGACCCTTTAATACAAATTGAATTGGAACCCTCTAAATCAATTTGGAGAGAATTGGAAAGATTTGGCAATTCAGACATAGACACAGCTTTAAATATTTTTTCTACAAACCGATAGGTAGCAGACGGCTCATGAATCCAGCAATGCTGGGGCACATGAAGCATCCCACAGAAGCTCAAGGGGCTCCCCAATGCGCTTGGCAGCAGACCTGGAAGTGGACCAGAAGCATTTCCAGTCCACTTATGGGTTCACATTGTAGCATGCTTGGGTGCCCCCCCCCCACAGTGTCCCCCCTCACTTGGCAAACGGTGCCTCCTGGGTCTGGGAAGGCACCTGGGGTCCCCCTGAGGCTGATCGTTGAGCCAAGGGGGTGCAGGGGGCGGGCAGTGCGCTCCCTGGCAAACCCGGAAGTGGACCAGAAGTATTTCAGGTTTGCTGCTGAGCATGCGGAGGACCCCTCCCCCCATGCACTCCTGTGGGATGCTCCATCTGCCCCAGCATCACAGTGTTCATGAGCTGCACCTGGTAACTTGAGGGATGTAAAAAATTATTTAAAGCTGCATCTATGTCTGAATCACTGATTCTCTGAATCAGCATCAAATCTTCAGATTCAGATTCGGACTAATCAAATCGGGGACAGTGATCTGAATCAATGAATCCAATCACTGTCCCCGATTTGGGCTGAATCCAAATCAAATAGGGCCCCTGTCACACCCCTATTAGATATCCTGCAGGATTTACTCCTACTTTATACCTTGAGGCATTATTTCTTTCAAGGTTAATCCTAATATGGGCCTCCTGCTTTGTTCAATTCACTTCTATCATATTTGGGGTTAGCATTTGTTCTCAGGACCTTCAAATGATGGTGATAGCAGAAGGTGACTTAATATTGGGAATGGGCATTTTTGTGATCCATGAAGTAATAAATCTGCTTTACATTTTTTCTGTGACCTTTCAAATAGAACAAAACTCACTCACTTTCACAATTTAAATTAATACTATGCTATTAGTGGATTAATACTAACTGTTGATTCTTAATGAACACAAGACAAAACTAGAACAAACTTCACCCAATTACCTTTGTATAGAGCCCCAAACTTATGTTTGATTAAAACATACCTTCCAGAACAGTATCTTGTCTTGATCTGAAGACATTAAGAGAGCAATCCATCACTTCCTGCTATAGTTTGTAGCCCTGACCTGAAATGCACTTGTTTCCCCTTACAAAAAGCAGTATATATCTTCTGGGGGAATAAACATTATTAAGTGGATGAATTTTTCCTATATTATATTGTCTTTTCTTCAGAAAATAAATGTGTTTGTTATTTTAATGTTAACTGCTGTATAGAGCAGTAAATCTTCTAGAACTTCACATCCATTTTCTTTTCAGGTGAATTTCACAGCAGACACCTCAATAAAATACATACTTTAATTATTGTGAAGATATATATTGTATAGCCATATGTTAGAAGACTCTTGTGTTTCACTATGTATTTTATTTGTCATAACATTTTGTTATTTAATTAGATAATTTAATTTCTGGAACCCAAATATTACCAAGAGCAGTAATAATAAATAATATTTGCATTTATATGAATGTGACTTTACATTCCATAAGCATATATTCAGGACTTTAATTAATATTGAAATCATTGATTAGCACTGGGTCCAGTGAAAGTTAAGGAAACATAGTTAAATATTTGTCTTATTTTGAAATTGATAGCATCTGGGCAAGATTTTTCGGAAACAAATTTCTAAATACTGCCAGTTTACTCAGTCTCCGTATTAGTACATATGTTAAGTGACAACTAGCTCTGCCATGAAAAATTTCTTGCATGCTGGTTGTCTCAGTATTTGGAAGAGTCCAAATAATTTTTCCTTCAAGTTTACTATTTTTACAATACCGTTTTCTTAATACTGAATCTGGGGATCAGAAATACTGCAGGGAAAGCCTTGATTCTAGTGAAGTCAGAATTGAGACTGTCATCAATTTTAAAGAGTTAGGATTTCACCTTTAGCTTTGAGTAGCTGGCAGGTTTATCTTGTGACAAGATGTTTAAATGTTTTTTCTTAGAGAACTTTACCCTCTTAATATCTGTGCACCCTTCAGCATTTTAAAAAAAACCCATAGCTGTATAGATATATATCTTCCTGTCATTTTCGTAATTCCAATCAACTGAGGCTTTAGTTCACTTAGGGCACTTCTACATGAAAGGTGTTAATGCACAGTAGCCTAATTTAATGTGCATTACGGATGCACGTCTACACATGTGCACCCTTAATGCACATTAAAATGGTGAAATTAGGCTAATTGCATAATTAGGAAATGCCAGTATTAAGTTTAGGCATGATTAGTTAAAAGGCATTAATGCACATGTAAACACAACCCAGCACTAACTTTAGTGCCATGTCTGCCCACCCACTAGGGGCACACAGCAGGGCCACAGGGACTTGGTACTAACTTTAGTGGCACTAACTTTAGATATTTCCTTAACTTGGGACTAACTTTAGTGCCAAGTCTCTGCATGTGTAGACACCTGCCAAAAATAACTTAATGCGCATTAGGTTAATGCACATTCAATTTAGTCACACTTAAATGCATGTGTAGACATGCCTTTATTGTATTTGTGTGAGGGGTGGTGTTGAGTCAGTAGCAGAGTTACTGTGGGAAGCCAGAAGGGAGGCTAAGGTTCCCAGCACTGAGTCACGGCATACTTTTTATAATGTGGAAGGTACAGCATGAGATTAGGTGAATGATGTGTGAGATTCTGAATTTGATCTGTTTTTATATGGAAAGGCTGGGGCAGCGATCCATGAACTCTAATAAACAATGTCAGGACCAATCATATACAATCAAGTCCAATGCAGTTTATTAACTTAATGGCTGTTTTCCCACATCATTCAAAATGTGACAATCTAACCTGTACTATTTACAACAATAGTTGGCACCAAACAGCCATTCTTGGAGCAAATCTCAATGTCATAATCTCATCATTTGTACTGAATGCTTCCTTTGCATATGGTCATGCTTAGGTAGCATGTATCTGTATATGTGTAGGGGGCAGTCAGCATTCATAATCAAAATTTCCACAAATTTAATATGACTGTGCCATTTTTTCTCTCTGGTATCTCATGAGTTGCTTGGTCACCGTTTCATTCTCTGCTATTTAATCAGGTGCAAAATGTTGTATCACTAAACCTTTTTCCTTTCCCCACCCCATCCAATAATCCCTTCATTTCCTCCAAATCTTTGACCTGTTTCTGGTTTTAAAGTGTTCATGTCAGTATTGAGCAGCCCTTGCACAATGTTGCACATAATGAGACTATCATCTCCTAGTTCAACTAGTTATGCCTAGTGTGAATTCATCTCACACTTGCCATTGGCATTTTGTTTAGAATCACATATGACAAAGCTGTCTAATTTATTGTCCCATATTGTACTCATGATGTTAACACTTTCCCAATATCATTCTTTCATTGAACCTCTGTAATACATATTATTCTCCCAAATAGCCTTCATATTTTTCAGGCTGAACGTAGTGTTATTTTATATTTACAATTTGAAACTCTCTGTGTGGGGAACTATTAGATTGTTTGAACAGTGCAAGTTCTTAAGGAAGGCTTGAAGGATCGTGCACTATGCATTAGAATGAAATCAAACTTAGAGGCATCTTCACTTACGCATTGCAGTTCCTAAAAACAGGCTCCTTGCCACAGGAGAGCAATCTAAATTAGTCAGTGGAAAGTTAGGCACCTCCAAAGAGTCCAGTCAGGGAAATAAAGGAAAAATTAAACTTGGGAATAAGCACTGGAACACCCCCTCCCCCCACACCCTTTCAAGGGAGGTATCTTCCTCACTGCTCACCGGTTAAGAGAATCAGGCTTCCTCTTGCTTGATCTAGCCTCTGAAATTTTGTATTCTTGGCTGTACAGTGGCCCAAGAATGCACATTAGTGGAGTGTGTTCCTATCCACAATAGTGCATCCCCTTAGACTGTGGAAGCCATAAGACATGGATCTCTGAGGCCTTTGTAACATGATAATTTTAGGTGGCTTCTGAAGCTCTTCGCCTGGGTTGGCTGCGTTACCACCTTTTAAGTGTCTTAAATCACTTGTTATTCAGTTTAAAGTTACACCACTCCAGGGCAGGATTATTTCTAATCTGCCAAATTTTGCTTCTGTTTCATTAAGGTGTGGCCAGTCTGCACAGCTGTTCCACCTAAGTTGAAATCCTCCAGCATCCTGGGATGCAGTTTCCCCTTATGAGTTTGGAAAAGCAGGGATACCAGGGTGCAATGGGGCTGGGCATAGCACCTTGCCTTCCTGGCATGTCAGGCAAAGTGAGTGCCACAGCCATGGAACGCCCAGTGGCCACAGTGCTTCCCACCACTACCTGAACAGGCTCACTGCTCCCTCCAGTGGTGCAGAGGGGTTATAGGGGTGGGGCAGCAAGCTCCAGAGAAAAAATGATGGGGCCTCTTGAAGCTGAAATGCCACCTGGTTGGCCTGCAGCCCAATTGATGGGAGCATGGCGGGGGGTGAGCTACTGGCTGATTGGGCACCTCCTGAGCTCTGAGGAGCCCAATCCTTTTTAATGGCTCACCTGTTGATAGCTCCCCCCCACACTACTGCCAGCCAGGCTGCTGGCCAGCTGGGTGCTGCCTGAGCTCTAAAAAGGCTTAGGATCCTTGGAGATAAACTGGGCAGGGTCTAAGCTGAGAACTCTGGCTTTGGGTCTGTTCCTAGTCCTGCTCACCAAGCCTCTAGTGCCCCTTAAGATGTGATTGCTCCATTAAGCCAAACAACAATAAGCTGATTAACATTTGGGGAGCTTACAGCATAAGGTGTAACATGGCCCCCAGTTCTTGGGCAAATAGGCTAACCAATATCCTATTGCATAAAGGGACACTAGCCCTGTCCCCAGCTGTACTTGAGAGTGGTTTTGGATGCTGAGCTTTGTAATAAATTCAGTGCCAACATTCTTACTGGAGGCATATTTTAACACTTACCCCTAGGGAGTCTGATGGGCAGTCCCCAGTCTGACCATGGGTTGGATCTGGCTGGTGGGCCCAATCTAGCACCCAGGGTGCTAGATTGGTCCTCATCCAGCCCCATGGGAGGGGGCAGTCCAGCCTTGATTCAGTTGCTTGGAGAGAAGGGAGTGTGGTTTGGCCCTGATTCAGTCTTGTAGGAGTGGGAAATGGGGAATGGCCTAGCCCCTGTCCAGTCATGCTGGGTGGAGGGAGCATGGCTTGGCCATAATCCAGTCCAAAAAAATTAACTAAGTTTGCCTGACATAATCTGTCTGTGTTCCTTAGTGTTCCTGGTTAAGTAGTCCTCTAGGGCCCAGACTCTGTAGAGACTTAGACATGTGCTCACTCTAAGAAAGTCAGTGGGCATTTTCCCTTGATTCCAGTGAGGGCTGGTATCAGTCCCTTTGCCTATAATGGACTTATTCACAGTATAGAAATATATGCTTAAATCTTTGCAGGTTTGGGGCCTAGAAGTTTATAGACTATTTCCTGTAATACCTGTGATGTTAATTTACCAGTAAAGGGAGTTACAGTTGCCAGGCAGTTATTGCTAAGATTTTTTTCCCTTTCTTGAGATTGAAAAATATATGATTGATTTAAGTATAAAGGAACAGTACTGTATAAAGGTCAACTTTGACTGTTGATAGCATACCAGATCCCACTCAGAAAACCCAGGTAAACAAAATAAAAAAGAGAATGAACAAATATGTCAGGTGTAGACTTCCATCTGTTCATTAAGGATGTTAGTGTTGTATCCCAACTTTATAACTCCTCAAGGCCAAAGGCAAGTGGAACAATGGAAAGCTTAATATAGAGTATAACCCATCAAACAAGCACCGAACCAGTTCTTGTGGCATTCGAGATCTACATCACATGCAGGGAGAAAAGTTAAGCATTGTCAGGGACTGTCATGTGTTTGTAACCATCCCTATTAGCAAAGGTGGGGAATGGGAGTAGAGCAGTGGTCGGCAAAAAATGGCCCACCGGCCAGATCCAGCCCACCAGGCACTTTCTTCTGGCCTGTGGTGCCCACCAGTGATTTCTACCCTGCCCATGGGGGTGGGAGCAAGGCACCCACACATATGCACACCCGCCAACATACCCTATTGTGCCTCCCTCCTACCGGCCCCACCAGCATGCAGCTTCCAGGCAGGGCTGTTGCTATCTCTGCTAAGCCTTCCCCCATGGAAACCTCCTTGCTTTTCCAGGCATCCAGCTTGCCCCAGGCAGTAGGTAGGAAAGCATCAGGGGCCAGGGTGAGGGCAGTGGAGTTGCAGCTGATGGAAGAGCAGAGACCAGCATAGCACCCATGCCAAGTGGGGGATGACAGGAGTGTGGAGCTCAGGTGGGCAGCATGTGGGTGTGTGGGAGGGTGGGAGGTGTGGGAACCCCTACACAGTCCTCCACATGGTGCACAGCCCACATTGCCAGCAGCACCTGGTGGGACAGGCTCCAGCCAGCTCTGCACGTGGGGGTAAGGAGCATAGCCTGCTCAGCTACTTGTATCATGGGGGCTCCATGCCATGTGCCTGCAGCTCCCATACTTGCACCAGGGAGACAGCTGATTTCCCTGTCCCCTTCTGGCCAGAGCAGCACTCCATTGGGTGCCAGCACCTCCACTGGGCATGAGCACCCTGAGCACACCTGCCTGCTGCTGCTGCCTGCTGTGGGAGCTGTGCACCATGTAGATGAGTGTGTGGGGCATTCCCACACTCCCCACCCTCCCTCACACCCCACAAACCTCACACACACTCACACACCCTGCCCCCACAACCTCTACCTACATACACCCCCCAATATACCCTATGCCTCCCTACACACACAGCCACTCCCCTTCAACCCCCCCACACAGCCCCACATCCCACCATACACACACACCCCCACCATACACACACCCCAACCACACCCTACCCCCCACCCAATATACAAGAGTAAGATTTATTTTTAAGGTAATATTCAATCACCTCTATATACAGTACACAAACACAAATCATGACAAAAAATTTTTTTGTAATACAATTCAAATATGTTATAGGTGGTGTTTGACTTTTAGTGTATGATTTGTTTTTTTTCTTTTTCTAAAATGGCAACCCCCTCCCAAAAGAAGCATTTGGGGGAAGAGGGGCAAGGGGAGGACCTTGGGGTGGCAAAGTTCAGGGGTTAGGTGGCAGGACTTTCAGTCTCAATATGGCGACCAAGGGGCAAGACAGCTGTCAAGGGGCAGGGCTACCCATGTGGCCCTAGACAGCTCGCCAAAACTTGTTAAGCGGCCCTCCAGCCAAAATAATTGCCCACTGCTAGAGTAGAGTTCCAAAATATCAGCACAGAAAGAGTAGGAAAGCTTCAGCCAAAGTTTTATGATATTTTTATGTGTAAACAAAAAAAGTCCAAAAGAAACCTGCTTGTTCTAAAACAAACAAAAGCTTACATTTTATATGTTATTATGTTTACAAATGTACATGTATGAAAAAAAATACTTTCATTTTGGTGAGCTACAAACTTTCAGGCCAAAGTCAAGTAGTCATTTAAAGAATGACTCTCCCACCCCCCTAAACCAGGATATGCATATTTCGAAATTTCCAACATCTGTATTTTATATTAATTTAGTTCTTTTAACTGTAGCTGAGATAAAGAATTAGTAGTTTAAAACAATAACAACTACATGTTCCACCGTGATCCAGGAATTAGATAATCTGGCATGTTTGCTAAAGGGGTCTGTGTCTTGAGGCTTTTACAGGGCAGTATTAAAGCTCTGAGCCTTCTTATTATGCCAATACCCAGAAGATTGCTTTAATGAGAAGTAAAGGGCCTTTTTCCAATTACAAGAGAATAACTGTATTAAGTTCCTGTGTTATGTCAACCTGCTTTGATTTGATTACTGCGAAAGAAATGGATTTATCTGTCAGTGTTACTTAATTAAGCTCTCTCATTGATGTTTTGCAGAGTAATATAGTGTAGTTTGCACATTTAAGTCTAAATACAACAAAAATTGGTTGAAAGCTAAGACAGGACCCCTGAAGATAATGTATGAGTGATTGCTTGTCATGGTCAGATCAGAGCCCAAAACTTTTAACATAGGTGGGAAGTTTAAAATATAAATGGTGTCTTAAGTTAGCACATAGCTGATAGCAAAGGGTTTTCAGTTAAAACGGGGAAGTAGGAAGCTGTATATTTGATACTCTGAAGTGGAGATATAACCTCTATTTTTTCTCTACAGTCTGATAGTGAATAGTGAACATGCATAAATAGGGGTAATCTCCCAATGCTGTCTATCCTTCCTTCTGGCTTCTCATACAAAAACTAATTCTCCTTGGCCAGATAGTTTTCTTCCCACAGAATCATCTCCTGTTTATCCTACCCTGGCAGTGGCCCTTCTCTCTATTACCAGTTATCTGGTATTTTGAGTGTCTGATGATGCCTTTTGGTGGTTGGCACTAACAGTGAGGAGGTGGTTCTGCAGCAGTAGCGAGCTCAGCAGAGGACAGTGTAGTGTTGATTCAGGTAACCATGTAACACAGGGCTGTCCAACTTCTCAGCATCTGGGGGCTGCATGCTGAACTAGGTTGCATCTGTAAGACCCCCAGCCTGCACACTGTGTGGTCTTCCATGTACCCCTCCCTCCCCCATGTTCCTCCCCCTCCCCCACGTTCCAGCTGCCATGTGGGTTCCCCTGACCCCTCAACCCAGTCCCCCAGGGACGGGAAGTGAAAAGCAAAGCAGGAGGAAGGGGAGCCCAGAGAACCTGGCTACAGTAGGAGATGGAGAGGTGAAGGGAATAGTAGCTAGCCAGGATCCCTGGGGCCATCATTTTATCTCTTGTGGGCTGCATGTTGGACAGCCCTGATGAAAGTTAAGCATGTAAGTAGCCCACTGGGATTGCTTAGCTGCTTAGGGGTATAGTGACATCTTAGGGGTTAAGTTACTGTGGCAGCTATAGGGCCATGAGTTTGAACCTCATTCTGGACTTGTGCTGAAGGCTATCCTCAGTTGATCCAGCTGTACATATATAGGTACCTGGTCACTGAAGCTTTGTAGTTAAAGAAGTCTGGATGTGATGCTGGCCCCATCACTTCTTCCTATGCCACTAGTGATAGAAACTGATGTGTCTTAACCAAATAGCTTGTTGGGGCTAGGTGATCCTTTTGATTTTGACTCAGATGCCTAACATAGATTTAAACAGGCATTTCCATGCTTTGTTGACAGAGCCATAGTAACAGGAGTCTTGTCGAACTGAGCACTTTTAATGCAAGACTCATGATCATTTTATCCACATGAATAAATATTAATCAAATTAAGCACCAGAAGTGGACTAAAAGTTAGATCACTGATGTCCGCTTGCACACAGGGCCACTCCACCCCTATCAGTTTTCAGGATGGGGAGCTTAGCTGCTAAAGTCATGTCTCTCCTTCTAGACCAGTGGTTCTTAACCTTTTTGGGCTCAAGACACCCCTCCATAACTTTTCTGAACACAGTGGCACCTGTTCCAAAAACAAATTTCACTAATTTTATGATTACAGAAAAATTACAGAACAATTTGTATCTTGCAAAGACCTCAGAAAGTCCACGCTAGGGGTAGAATGCTTCTGAGAATCTGTATTCTTTTTGGAAATCTTTGGGTGTCATCTTGTGAATCATGTCTAGGGATCTGGACGTGTAAGAGTGCTAATATTAAAAGCATCCTTAAAAGAAGCTTGTGATACCTCAGCTGAGAATCACTGCTTTAGGTCAGTGGCACTCAATCTTCTGGCACAGGACCAGCCTGTAGGGCTAACTGAGCTTCACACACCACGATCAGACCTCATGCTGCCTTGTCCTGGCCTTGTTGTCTTGCCTGGGTCTGAGCTTCACTTCCCAATCCTGATTAGCTTCATGCCACCCTGCTTGGCATGGTGGCAGTGAATCTAGCATGCACAGCTATGCTATCCAGCCCATGGGACTCGCTCTGGGTCTGGAAATCTGACAACAGGGAAGTGGTAGTTAGCTACAACTGCTCCCCCATCACCAATTTTTAGATCCATAAGGAGCCGTGCAAGACAGAGCTCTGAGGCCAGCTGGGGGTTAAGGACCCCTACTCTGGACAATGGGTAGAGGAGAGGGGCAAGACCCAGGATGCAGTTCTGAAATACTTATTGCACTCCGATAAACTGCCCAATGCCTCAGTATTTAGGCGCTTAGCAGAAATAAAATAATTAAAAATTACAGAATGTATAGGTTTAAAAAACTGAAAACCTGGCAAATTCTCTCCTCAGTATTATTCATTTAATGATCTCCTGACAGCCTGGATTTTTTGTTAGGAATCAGCTTTCTGATAGTGCACCCACTAAATAATATATCTTCATTTCAAAATTCTTGTATAAAGTTACTTCATAAGGATATTTCAGCTCCCTGGCTGCTATTCATCAGAACTGTTTCATCAAGGAGCACGCTGACTCTACATGAAGTGCTGTCAAAGGTATAATGTAAACACACCGGTAAACAGAGAAACAGTGCTAGCTCCATTCAGTCATCTTGTGTTACTGAACCCAAGTTTGGATCTGCAAAATGGTCCCTGTCATCCTTCCACAGCGCCATGATCTTCAATAGTCTCTATGTTTATGCAAGACTTTACCCATAGGGATCAGATGGCTGGATCAGGGCCTAATGCAGAGACACAAGTTTCCAACAGGAATGTAACTTTCAGGTAGGAGCACAAACTGGAAGATGCTTCTGCAAAGTTGGCCATAATCTTTTAAAAGCTTGAGCAAGGTGAATCAGCTTTCACAGCTCCATGAAGAATGTCAAACTCTGGCCCTGACAGATCACAACACCTGTCAAAGGAATGAACACTAGCTCTATGCGCTCATAAAAGATGAGTCTACTCATGAGACAAGTTTTCTTGTTCCACACCAGGTCAAGATTTCAGGTGTTTTTCAGTTGCTGTCTTACTTCAGACACATTGCAGTAATCTAGCCTTGAGCTTCCAAAAACCTGTCCGATACATGGCAGGAGGGAGCGATCACAGCTCCCAAGCTAGATATAGATAAGTTTTTGTAAAAGGGGCATTTCAGTCCCCTGTTGTCAGCTGGGGAGCAGTTATGGAATTTGAAAGCAGTTATGGAAACAATAGGAATAAAGTGAATTTGTGGAAATTAGACGTAGACAATCAGTAGGAACTTATTTACCTCTCTGGCCTTGTCTACTCAATATTTTCTTCTGTGAACAAATTTGTCAGAGGTGTATGGTGACTAAAGTAGTTTGCTCCCAGACTTTGGTTAGAAACTAAAGGTACCTATACACATGGCAAACCTCTAATTAGCACACATCGTAGCAGACTCAGTTAAACAAGCCTGCTGTGAGTCTGCTGGAGTGTGCTAATTAGCACGTTGCAGCAGCCTCCATATCATGTGTATTCAGCATCCCCACATTTCAAAATGGCAGTGGAGGCACTTTAAGTAACGCCGTGGGAGTCGCTATAATTAAAGCTCCACCCCCCTCTCCACCCTGCAGCATGTATATAGATGCCCTAAGGGAGCAAAAAGATTATACAGTCTGAGTTTAGCAACTAGCAGTGTAGATTTGAATCCGTCATACATGCCATCATGCCATCCATAGATGGCAGAGCTGGCCATAATATTAGCCAGACTAATCACATGAGTAAAGCTATCCCTATGCATAAATGTTTGTAGAGATCAACCCCATATTTCCCAACATACCTGGGGCAGAAACTACTGCTTTAATACATTACTATTAGCACTATTGGATAACAAATGCAAACCTATTCAAAATACCATCTTTGTTTCACTTACAAGTTTACCCAGATTGATTTATTTATTTAGCCTTTTCATATAATACAGCCTGATTGATATATTTTAAAATAAGTTTGAAGGTAAATTATCTGTTCTGTAGCTCTATTCTTGTTGGTGTTGTTTACAACAGTATCATTAATATTGTGATAGCATTTACCCAGTAATTTCATTTTTGGAGGTTTATAACTCAGTCATAAACACTTACTACAGGCTGAAATCTGGCATGCCTTGTAAGTAATCAGCTTATATTTCTATGTAATCTTATTTAGTATTCTGAAGCAGAAAAAAAAAGAAATATCATAAATATAAACTAGATGATGTACAAAAGTTAGAGAAGTTTAGAGGGACAGAGATCTTTGCAGATATACATAATACATTTTTATCACCTAAGGGTTTTAATATGGATTTTGGATGGTTTAGTCCAGGGGTGCTCACCTTTTGGCCCTGCTGGCTAGATGACTGAGGCAATGCAGGTCTGTGGGTCAGATAGAGCCCTCCATACCAGGATTGGGTCCAGGAACCCAGCATCACTCTCTTCCACCTCTGCATGTTAGGATTGGTCCCCAAAGGCCTAGTACCTCTCCTTCCCACTTCAGTATGCCAGGATTGGCCCTGGGGATCTAGCACTACCCCACTATGGCTGAGATTGGGTTCTGGGGGCCTGGCGCCATCCCTTCCCACTCCAGCACACTGAGATTGGGTCCTGGGGACTTGGTGCCACCCCTTGCAGGCCTCTGGGGGCTCTGGTACCCAGCATGGCTGCTACCTGGCCCTGTGTACTGGGATCACATGTCTGATTCAGTGTACAGGACACAGATTTCCTCGTGGTCTGGAAACTTGGTGGTGGAGTCAAGCAGTGCCACCACTCCCCTCTCACCAAATGTCGAGATCCATGGAGGGTAGATGACATAGTGCTGCAGGCCAAATCTGGCCCTCATGCTGGAGGTTGAGCACCCCTGGTCTAGTCAAGTGGTAGTACGATGGTCTAATAGCCTATCAAAGCTATTAAGAGTATCTTTCTTAACTTCAGTGGGTTTTGAATCAGGCCCTAAAAGAGTTAATGATTACTTACGTAGCCCAAATGATTTAAAAAAAAAAATCTGCCTGATTAACCAAATGGAATGGTTGATCTGATCTGTCAGGTAAATGATACACATTTTCTTTCTTTTTCTAGAGCTTAATTAAATATTTACCTGAGTGTGTCATCTGCTATTAACACTTTAATCTTTTATTGAGATAACAGGAGTTATACTATGGGAAAAGAATAAAATTAAACAAACAGTGTTTTTCAAGGTAAAAATAGTTTCACAAATCCTTAATAGTCACACTGTCCCAAGTTTAGAGTTCTTAATATTCTCTGCTCCTCGACCACTTAACCCACGTAATTTAGAAGGAGAAATGTCCTCTGATTTTATTTGTAAAATAAACTAGGGGTGCAACAATAAAGATTTTCTTGACCAATCCTTATAGCCGATAATTAACCAGCCATATCTGTTGATGCTGATCCGGTAACCAAATTACAGGAATGCAGCCAGGCAGCATGGAGAGCAGCTCCATGTAAGTAAGTCTGTAGAGGAGCAGGGGCATGGGAAAGGGTTACTGGATGGGTGGGGGCCAGGGTTTGGGGCTGGGGATGCTGCCCAGTCAGGGCAGTAAATGGGACTTGGAGCTGGGGCTGGGCGTAGGATGGAGCCATGGGTGGCTTGTTCAGGGGATTGGTGTCCCAGCACTTAATAATGGCAGCAGACGTGCTTGAACTAAAAGTTCATTGAGTGAGCTTTAGTTCAAGCACCCCTGCCACCATTTTTAAGTGTGGGGATGGTTTTAAGCAGGGCAGAACTGAGCAGAGCAAGGGCAGATGCGAGCTGCTGAGCGTGGGCTCAGGGCTCTCTGCTCACTGCTGCCTTTGCCCCAGGAACCCCACAGTGGCTACATGTTCCCTGCCTGTCCAACAAATGGAGGCACAACTCGCTGCCCTCACTGCTGCAGGGTGGGCAGGGGGTGTGCAACCAGTGTGGGGCTCTCGAGGGAAAGGCAGCAAAGTGGGGAGCCCTAAGCCCACAGCAGACAGCCCACATTTGCCATGTGCACAAAACAGGGGGGGGGGCATATGCCCCTCCATGCCTTCCCTGGAGGGGTGTGCAGTGGCGGGGAGCCCCCCACCATGCCTACTGGACCAGTTGCCCATGGCTCCATTCTGTTGTGCTCTGTTGCCCCTAGCCCCATGCACTGCCCTGGCAGGGCAGCGCCCCCAGTCCCAGACCATACCCCACTTCCTCCCTCAACATGGGGGCCTTGATCTTCCCCACTCAATCTCTTTCCCTCCCCCACAGCTCTTCCCCTCCACATATCTACCTGCAGTGACCTGCTCCACACTGCCCAGCTGCATTCCTGGTCACGTGCATGCATGCAGCCATGCACATGCACACGGTGTCTGGGGGCCCAGCCAGAAGGCATAATTAATTATATTTTTCAGTGATCATTATCGGCTACACTGGCCAAAAAAAGCAGATAGCCAGTAATGTAAATTTGCCTTTTAATGGTGCTGATCCAACATGCAAGCAATATATCGGTGCACCTCTAAAATATACACACATATACATTTTCTTGTAATGCTCTACTAAAATTCTTCTAGCTAGACCAAAGATGTCTTTTTGTCCCATTAGATTAAAAGCTACTGTTTGTACTCAGCTGATAACAAGCAATAGTATTAAAAATAAATTAAAAACCATAAGGAATGGGAGGAAGAATAATACTGAAAATATTATAGTGTCATATGAGCCAACTTTATATCCTCACCTAGAATACTGTGCTTCTCATTAAACTAGATAGTTGCTGTCTTGCAACATGGAAGTTCTTTAAATATGCCTTACAGAAAGGTTTTAATATTAACAGTGCCTAATCAAGTATTCCAAAGTCAAGTCCTTGCAGAAGTTAAGGGTTCTCTTGCAGCATTAACTCAGCCATGGTGTAGGATATTCTATCCATGAATCAGGCTCTAAACGGGTTCAGGCATACATCAGCTCCTTCTGGAAAAATAGGCCACAGCTCATTGACTCTGAAAGCCAGTTCTCTGAGCTTTCATCTGTTTAGACTTGCAGCAAGTTGAACATATGACCCTGGAATGTCGGAACAGAGGTCCACAAGAAAAATAATAATACAATTAGATTTAGTGAAATGTAATACTTCATAAAACATGTTATGGAGTTTGTCATTCTGGTCCCAGTCCACTAAAATACTTAGGTATGTACTTAACCCTAAACACCAGTAGTAACATAAGGAGTGGGCAACTGGGGTGCCATCCCTGGGCACCTACTTAGAGGGGCTGCAAGAATGGCAGCCACTATCACTGCTGACCCAGTCCCTGATGCCCTCCCTGCCACTGTTGCCTCCGAGGGCCCAGACCCTAGTTGTTACACCTCTGAGCATCTGAAAAGTCCCTCTGACTTGACTGATTACCATAAATTAATGTGATGTCAGTGGAACTACTTGCATGCTGAAATTTAAAGTCATGCTAAAGTGCTTTGCTGATTCAGTCTCTTGTTTACTTATTACCTTTTTTGTTAGCTGAAATACCTGGGGGAGAATTTCATGAGGACAGAAGCTATACAGACTTACCTTAGCCTTCTTCAGTGCCCCACATAGAAAGAAATGCATTCAGCCTTAAATAGCAGCTTTAAAGAGTAGATTTAAGGGACTTTGGACTCTTCTCTTGGGCCTTGATGAAACCTCAGAACTAGCATGACCTGCCCTGAGGCACATACTACACTGTCTTTGACTATCCATGAGGGACATCTGTTTACAATTGGGATAACTTTTGAAGAGCTATTGTGCTTCTCCTTCTCTCAGACTCCTATCTAAGCTGTTGTAAAACTTCAGTAGGAAAAAAGAGAATACAATTTGAACAGTGATAATAGCTCATTATTAAAAACAACCCTTTTTACACTTGGAAAGGCTGAAAAATATAGAAATATATTACTATCAGAAGCAGCAGCAAGAGAAACAGTAATATAGAAATACCATAAAACACACAAAAAATACCTACTCCTGAAACAGTTTCTGTAATCCTGTTTTGTCAAGGCATTTATGCATTGATAAAATGAGCTAGAAAAAGTGATTTAGATCTAAGTTATACATCTAGTCAGTAGTAGTCACCTCTTGTTCTTAGAGAGAAGAAGAGAAGGCAGACACCACAACTCTTCAGCCCATGACACTCTTAAGATGGAGATGACTCCTGAAGAGGTGATGGTCTGGGTACAGACTGCGGTAGAATTGAGCCCGGTACCTTCCCATGGTTCCTGCCACAGGCCAATTCCAAGGGTGGTCTCCAAACCTGGTGCTCATTGTGATCAGCTGGGGTTATCTAATGTCCTAGAGCATCTATATTGCAAACCTTTCTTCTGTCAGTGTCGGCTGCTGGCCCTAACCTAACTGCCATATGGTACAGCAATGGCATATGCTCAGACCAAATGGTATAGGTCCTCACGTGAATAAGGGTGTCACGTGTGGGTACTGTTTTCTCTCCAGGTGAATAATGACCATTGGCTGTTAGAGTGTTGGAAAACCCTAACCAGAATTGGGACTGGTCAGCAGGGACCATCTGTCAAGCCTCCCTTGGGCTAGAAGTGAGGCTGATGGCCCATATAGGGGGTTTAGCACTGATGGTCATTTGGGCTGGCAGTGCATCAGGGCCAAGAGCCTCTATGACCTTACCTTAAGGCCATCAGGAAGCCCTGAGCTGGAGGATGGTTCTGTTCAATTCTTATGAGTGTTAAGTACAGATGGTCATTTGTGGAGGCAATGGTCAAGTCCCCTAGGCCTCTGCTGCTACCCTGTTAGGCCTGCAATCTGAAATGGATTTAATGGATGCTGGGTGCTGCCATCCAGCTCATCTTGGGTGTCAGGAACTATGGTCATTTGAGGGGGTTATGCCCCCCTTTTAGGGCTGTCCATATAGTTTGCCTCTGTAGCTGAACCTCTGGGGTGCTTCCCCAGCTCATTGCATGGGATCAGCACACTGGCCATTCAAGGGATTTATGGTCTGCTTTGGTCGTTCCCTTCTTAAGGCTTATGGGATGGATAGACTCAATGGAAACTGGGCTAAGAGTGGTGCTGACTAACTTGATGGATCACTATTTGTTAAGAACCCTGCCTGTTTTCCTGGGCTTCAGGTTTCACCTCCAAGTTCAACTATGCCCCATTGTGCTGTTTTTCTCTATCCTGTCATTTCACATCCAAGTTGCCCCCTCCCCCTTCTCTACAGCTGGACAATCTTGTAATGATAAAAACAACTATGCAGTTGGCAAATGGCTGAAAACAGATTCATGGCAGTCATCACTGGATGTCTGTCTCAGGTTGTATGGGCCACCTGGGACTTTCGTCCCGAATAATCCAAAACAGGTACCCGTCTGGGGTCATCTTAATTAGACTGCACTGCTTTTAGGATATATACTATATCCTGCCTTCAGTGTGTTGCTATTGCCCCTAATGGAAGAGGCAAAGATATCTAAGTAGTGATGCACATTCTTGAATGCAGCATTCAAAGGCAATGGAAAGGTTCCCAATAACGGCAATGGACTCTGGGTCAGGCAGCAAGGAAATTCAAGAAAGCACTCAAATACATGCTTAATTTTAAGGAAGTGCTTAACCTCCATTGGCTATGAGTACATACTTATGTTTTCATGAACTGAGGTCTAAACAAGGATCCATATGGGAATATTTACCTTAAGAATGTTTTTTATATTAGTTTCTGGCATTTGTCTGCTTTATCATATTTTATTTTGATATGTATTTTGTGCGCAGGGTTTTATACGACTTTAGCTAGTGCATTCCAGTCACTTTAAATCTCATGAAACACTGAGCCACTGAAGTAATTTTTATGTTCAAACCTCTGGTTCCTGAGGGTCCAGTTCATTTCTGCTGTGAATTTAAATGAGTTAATTTAAGCAGTTGGGTCAGAAGCCACTATCATCGTAGTAGCCCCGTGCCTGATTCTTAATTAAAGGCAACAGGAGATTAATTTGAAACATTAATTTAAAAGTGCCTATACAAAAGGAAAGAATTATTGCAATAAAGCCTAAAGAACTTTTTTGTCCCTAGATGTAGAAGACAGAACTAGCTCAGGGTCCTGGGGGAATGGAGGACATCCTAGTCCATCCAGGGTAAGTATATCTAATCTTTTTCCCGAACCAGACTTCCTGCATATGTAAATTTGCAATCTCAAATGCAAGTTTTGCACCTGATTGTGTGGAAAAATGTTCATGCCAAGCTGGCTTCAGACCAACTTCTCTTCAAAACTGCTTTTTTTACATTCTTATCTGATCCTGTGATTGAATCTAACACCTACTCCACTCCTGCTAACAGGTAGCAGGAATATTCATCATCCATTTTGTCTTGCTAGGCTGCATCAGCTATTGATCCAACAAGAGTGTGTTATCTCAGTATTGTAAAAGGTATATGTTGTTATTAACCTTTTACTACATTTGCTATAGTCTGAATACAGGAAGATGTTAGTTCTCATGGACAGAGCATATTTGCTTGCCAAATATGAACTGCATAACTTCAGGAAACACTTGTATACTAAAAGGTGCTCCTTCCAGATCCAGCCACACTTAGGAAGAGTGAATGACATCTTACTTGGGTAATCTAACTGAAATCAATGGGACTAGTTGAAGGAAAGTTACTTTTCCTTTGAATATGCAAAGAGTCCCAGTGGTGCCAAAATCTCAACCCACAATCATTGCTTCCTCCCACTTCGACCATTTATATAATCATACTCCACACCTCCCTTCAGATCAACAGTGCCTAACTGGACATTCTGCTCAATCTCTGTTAAAAGGCCTTAAAACAAGCACAAGTAGGGATGTAAACCAATCAGGCTCAATGTGTTTGGAAACACGCCATTAATTACCCATAACTGACTACATTTTTGAGGCTTAGGGGAATTTTTAACATTTTTGGGCCAGCTTTTAATAGTTATAGGCTTACATTCGTCACATAAAATATGTCCATGCACGTATCTGTATCAATAAACTGTACAACTGTGCATACTTAGTTTTCATTCCTATTTACATAGGCTGTGAATACAAATGCAAGTGTGCACACTATTGTCTATTAGTCTGTGAGTGTGCAGCTTTTTAGAATCATCGAACAGTCAAGTTGGAAGGGACCTTGAGTGACCGCCTGCTTAAAGCAGGATCTTGACTTTTCCATCCCAGTTAAGTATCTGTCCAATTTGTTTCTGGATAGACCTCCAAACCCCCAGGGTTACAGTACGATACCCAAAGTATGAAAGTTAGTAGTCTTCAGAGGGTTGCAAGTATCTGCTTCCACTGCTAATTTTAACCTTCAAGACTAAGATCTTCCAGTTTACCAATAACTGTTTTCAGGCTTTGCTACAGCTGTCAGTTTTCACATTCTAGTCCATTATGTGGATGGGAAGAGGAAATCTTTTCTGTTCTTCACGTGGTAATTCTCATATTGACAGTAAGTTAAGTCCTAATTGTCAGGGTAGTAACTCAATTATTGTTTATCACTGAGAATTATTCAGATTCACTGTCTTTGTTGTGATACTTAAACAGCTGCAGTACAACGAAATTCAGTAGTTTTGACCATGTGTCTGTGAAAGCCAAGTCTAGAGTTGCTGTAACTCTTGGGAGTCAATTTTCATTTATTTGAAGACTAAGAAATATAATTTCCTAGTATTAGCATTCATGTCTTAGTCTGAAGTCACTGAGACTCCTCTCTTAAGTGAGTGCTCACCAGTTCAAGTAACCCTATCTCAAAGAAGGCCCAGTTCTACATTTTTTAATTAAGCAAACCTCCTATTAATCACAAAAACTTTGAGTCTGTGCTATGCAATTACAGAGTCATGGGCTTAGTATCTTTCTTGGAATTGGGCTGAGAGAGCACAAGTATATACTTCAGTATCAGAATTGCTTTTGCTTATATTTTGCAAATGCATAATAGACAAAAAGGGTCTTTCGCTTTATTTATGGCTTTAAACTGTTTACATTGCTTTTAAATTGTTTTCTAATGACTGTTAACATCAGGGCTTGCAAGTGTTGCCGGCTGAGGTTCAGTGCCCCAAAGTAACTGTCTAGTGAGGTGAAAGGCAGCTTTATTGTTCAGACACAGGCCATCTTTTTTTCCTGTGGGCAGACTCTGCCCTTTGGCTAAGATTATGCCAAGTGACACTTCGAAGAAAATTTACTTAGTCTTGTATTACACTGCAGCCATCTGAGCAGAATGATTTTTTCCCCCCGATTTACAACATATCAGGATAGAATTTCAACTTAACCCATAGAAGAGGAAAAGCCAATCACTTTTTCTTATTGCGCCTTGTTAGGCAGCCATTACATCATTACTTCACACACATCTGTGAGGGTTTTTTCTTTTTCCTTGACACTTGTATTGCTTTTAAGGAAAAGATGTTTTGAAAAGTAACCTCTAAATTTGCACACACAATTATTTATGCATGCAAAAACTTGAATGTGAGTGTACAATGAGATGCCATAAAGAAATGAGCATAAGCCTGAGAGGAAGGCTTGAGTTTTAATCAGGGCTCTGCATTAATTTTCTGGGTGTGTTATGCAAATAACTTAACCTCCATGTGTCTCAGTTTCCCTTTCTGCAAAATGAAGATGACATTTCCATTTCTTACCACAGTCTGAAGAAAATTCTTAGCAATAGTTGAAGATGTAAAGTGCTATGGGTGGACTGATTCTTGGTAATTTTTTGATTCAGTCTGAGATTCTGAATACATAAAATGTGCATCCTGATCCTGCCAAGGTTTATGCACTTTGTGCTCCATTTTATGCACTGTAATTAGTGCTGTTGCTTTCAGTGGAAGTTCTCCCAATATATCCAAGTATAAGACTTGGTGACAGAAGGGAAGGGGTAGGACACACTCATCAGTGGGTTACACAAGCACATGTACAAATCCTTCCAGAGGTCTTGCTCCTTAGTGGAAATAGCATTACAGACCCAAACACTTTCCATGTGCAGTGAGCGATGTGAGCTCACTGGTGTGTCAGCTCAGGCTCTGGCTGAGCCATCACTTTAGTGCAGCAGGGGGAAAAAGGGGACAAGCGGGAGCACTGTTCACCCCAGGCTCCTGAGCTATGCAAAAGCAGTAGCTCTGGCCAGAGCCCATGCCAACAACTGGTGAGTTCTGGAAACTCAGTGCATGTACAGAGCTCTAGCCGTTGTTCTTTCCTCTACGGCCTTTTGCCCATTTCTGATTTTAAGGTTTGGCCTGCTTGAAAAAAGGTTGAACTCAACTGACTTGCACAACGCCAGCTCCAAGATTATTAGCTCAGTTACCAGGAGAGTTGTTTCCAAAAAACAAATATTAATTACTAATAACATTTAAATTTGCTTCCTGGGCAGCTCCAGCAGAACCTATTAAAGGAGGCAAGAAACTGAATGGTTTTTTTCATTATTCACTCTTTAGAACTGAGGGTAACAGACATTTGTAAAACTCATAGAAAATGCCTCCGCTACATTTGTAAACGTTTTTTTCCTATTTGTTAACAGAACTATGGAGATGGGACTCACTATGATCACATGGCAAGCAGGGACCTGGGGTCACATGACAATCTTTCTCCTCCTTTTGTCAATTCCAGAATACAAAGTAAGAAATTCAATTTCCTAACTTAATTTTTTTTAAAGTAGAGAAAAAAGGAGGTACAGTGTGGTGGCTTTCTGTTCCAGTCCCTTTTTTTGGTGTTTTTGTTGTACAAAGTCCTTGAGCTATGCCATATTTAGAGAAATATACACCAGTGCCATTTACTGAATGTAATGTATTTTCTTCTCATAAGAACAATTTGATGTTTGAAGTGGTGACTGTTCTGGGTTTTTTTTAAACATAGAGGTAAATGGTCTTTTCCTGAAGCTTAACTGTTTTCTTTAAATATGTGATCCCTTAGGAAAGCAAATGACAATATTTTATGCATTCCAGGTATAAAAAGGCTTCTTGAATGTATTGCAAATAACTTTATTAAAGGGTACAGAGAGCTTAAACATTTTCTTTCTTTGGAGCATAATGGATCTTTGCCTATGGGGACCCGTAGAATCTGTGGCTGCCAACTTCTGGTTTTAAGACAGGGTGCTTGAAATGTGCTTTTATTTGGACAAACTATATTTAGTCCATGGCATCTGGTAAATGAACCCCCACAGTTTGGAATAGTTTGGGGATCCCTGAATTATCAATTGAACTAGATGTATATAGATGCAGTTTAGCAGCAATAACCATAGTAATAGAAAGGGTAAAATTATTTGCAAGTAAACGATAGCTACTTTCTTTCATTCTAGTTGATAAATGAGCTTGGTTAAAGTAAATATATGATGCAAAAATATTAGTAATCTTTCCACTTGGCCAAGATCACACCCTTTACTGCGGTTGTCAATGAACTAACTGAAAAGCCTTGCTTTAAACAATTGAACCTTAGCCAAAGAAAACAGTGCTGTAACTATGATATATCTTTCTTCAACTCCTAAAATATGTCTTGTCTTTTAATATTAAGAAATATTTGTGAGTTGTTCAACATATGGGACAGTGTTGGAGCTTGTATTCATTTGTATATATTCATACACAAAACATGCTTAAAACAATTTCAAGGGGCTGACTTCAGCCAAACACAACATGGAAATTTCGACACTCCCTTTTAAATGCACGCCATTGGATTTAGATAGTGCAAAGAGATACTTTGCAAATAGCTGCACACTTCTTTGAAACCCACTGGCTGAGTGATGCTTTCAAGTTTAACCTTTTAATTTGAATCTTTAAAACATAAACATATCTCTCTTTCCCCTCTGCCCCTGGCTCGCAAAAAGAAAAGAAAAACCCCACTCTAGACTTTGATTGTTTTTGCCAAGTTTGGGGGAAATGCTGCCTTCCCTTGTTTCAAAAAGGAATCATTACAATAAAGTACATTGTAAGCACATTTTTAAGAATAAAAACAACATCTCTGATTAGTATTTTCTGAAAAACAAACACAGTTTTCTTAAATCCTGGCATGTGAGTATCAAAGTCAAAGCTCCACCACAGCTAACAGAGTAATCAGCCCCTTGAGTTTTTTAAAAAACTAGCAATCCTTTTTAATTCAAGATGTCTATCAGCACTTCGTTTGCAACGGTCAACATGCTGAAAGGTCCCGGAAGTGGTACGTTTCTGCAGCCTCCTTAAGTTGCCGTGAGTGTTTATATTCGTTGAAAAATAAATTCAGCTGGAAATAGGAATACCGATATTTCTTCATGTGTAGATTATTAGATGTACCTGAACGTGAGGGAGCAGCTACAAACTTCAGGCCAGTGTGCTGTTGTGAAATAATTCGTGCCTGATGCTGGAACTAATCAGCTCGCTCCTGCCGTCTGAAGTTATTTTGTAACCTTAATTTAAAATCCTTCTCTGTTAATTAGAGCAAACCCCTTTTAACTTATTTCTGTTTAGGCAGTAAAAGTCAAGGAAACCATACTATTTTATTTCCTCAGTTCATTTCAGCTCCTAAGGCCTCGACTGTATCCTGCTTGTTCAGGTGTGCAAGAGCAGAAGATATCACAACAAGGCTGCATGTGCCCCCATGCAGAGGCAGGATATAATCTCATTAGGGAGTGGAGATCGTGCTCCCTGTTAGCAGCCACCTAAAATGGGAGAGAGAGCAGGAGTGGATGGTGGCACTGGTTTTCTACCTCTGGTGACACCTGGCAGCTGGTCAGGCTCATGAGGGAACATATGCTGTACCTCTTACAAGACTGAAAAGGCTGTTCCTGTGGTATGCACTTCTCAGGAGGTCCCCAGGGTCAGACTGCATTTCTCCTGGAGCTTCTGGCATAACTCTTGTACACCCCCAACACTGGTTATAACAGAAGCAAATCCTAAATGTGGAAACCAAGGCCATCTGCTGCACTGTGCTAAGGAATGTTACAATGTCTGTGAGTCTCCCACTGTTCCTAATGAAAGCGCTGTTCTGTCAGATAAGCTGTCTGGTCGAATACACGGCCATTTATTGTTTTCAGAGCGTTACTTTTTCCACCTCAAGCAGATTTTTAGGAAGAAAAGAACTCTGTTTTGGAGTAGATGTTTTACCTGACATGAGCAAGACTCTTTCCATGCTGAAACCAAGGCAGTATCCTGCTTAGTAGAAGAGCAGGGAACAGGTTACTAACCCTTTTTAAAAGCTAGGAGTCTCAAGGAGGATCATTTTCAAATATGGATAAAGAATTCCTTGTGGGATGATACATTTTTTAGTACTTCTTGGAGGCACCGGTACTTGGGTGCCTTCATCCCACTGAACTATCTCCTATCTTTTGTGTCTTGTGCAGCACTGGGCACTCATAACAACAACGTTAATGGTAATGCTATTTATTAGCGGTGTGTGAAGCGGGCCTTATTTGATTCAGATTCAGCCTGAATCAGGGACAGTGATTCAATTTGTCGATTCGGATCACTGTCCCTGATTCGATTTGTCTGAATCCGAATCTGAAGATTCAACGCTGATTTGGAGAATCAGCAATTCGGCCATAGATGCAGCTTTAGATGTTTTTTCTACAACCCTTGAGGTACCAGCGCAGCTTGTAAACAGGAGTGCAGGGGCCTCCACCTGCTTGGCAGCGAACCTGGAAGTGGACCCAGAAGTGGATCCATTAGGAGGGTTCCAATTCGATTCAGAGAGATTAAAGGGTCCTCTGATTCAATTTGGATTTGGAGATTCAGCCTCTGAGTTGGGCCGAATCTCCACCAAATCAAATCAGGGACCAAAACTTTGCACAGCCCGACTATTTATCTCCCAAATACTGCCACATTGGGAACCGCTGTTAACCTGTGCTGATTATACTGTATTTGCGTTTTTAGGGTGAATTCTAGATAGTGCAACTTAAATGAGGCACCTTACTATTTCTTCAGCTGACTCCATCCAGAGCTAAAATGGGAAGTTGCTTGCAATACACAGTTTATTGTTTTCCCTTTTCTTGTCCAGTCATCAGATTATCCAAAGAAAAGGTCCATAGAGATTCTAGTGTTGAGCCGTGTGTGCCTGAAGAGTCACACTGTCATTTTATCCTCCTCCTCATCTTAATGTGAGCAAACAATACAGATGAAGAACCTAATTGTCAACCCATGTGAGCCAGTTTTACATTGGTGTAACTCTGCTGATGTCAGTGAAGTTAGCCCTGACAAAAGAATAAGGCCATAATAAGTACTCTCTGAGTCTACTAATGCATGAGAAATCAATCCGAATTCTCAAAACAATTGATTATAGCAATTTAACGCATGACCAAGGGATGCTGATTTTGTGTTTGTGTCCTTAAAGCAGGTGAAGGATACCTCACCAATTTCTACAGATGTGCATCCAAAATCAGGTTATGTACAGCCTTAGATTGGTGCCACAAGCACAGGGAGAGAGAATACAAGAAACCTTCTCTCCTATTTCACACTCAGTTCAGGGGCCAGATGCAATCCGAGTCATTCTCCCCATAAAACACAAGGAGGCTGACATCAGCATTAATCTAATTAAAACGAGCCAGGACATTTCTTCCTACCACTACACCAGACCACAGGGTTATGTTGTACAAAATGAGGCCCCTGGCATAAGCTTTTTCAAGCATTGTGCTTGAAAAAACATTTATAAATGTCCTTAATCTGGGGTTTTGGTTTATTGGTTCTTCCTGTGTGTGGCTAGTTTGTAGTCCTAACTCTCCAGAAAGAACAGTTTTTCAGGCAAAAAGGATTTGTTATAATTAGGCCTACATGTTAAAGATGGTATCCAGTGAACCACACATATGCTGCGGTGCTAGGAAGGCTATGCTAGCTCTGGGGAATTAGCAAAGCTAAATTTATCATGTTGGGAAATGATTTTTTTCCCTTAGACTGTTACTTCTAGATTCTCTTTTTGTAGTGTCAGTCGTAATAATAACCTAGACCCTTTTTGTTGGTTTCATAGGTGTGAATGAACAATGCACATTTTGCCTGGTGAGAATGCAGACTGGGACTGGTAATAGATACTTCAGGGAGTGATTTCATTGCTGTAATTGTGTATCATTCCACACTGGTTGCTCAGTTTCCAGGTGCATTCTTTTGAACTGTTCTTATCCTACCTAAGATAGCTTGCTAGTACATTAATCATTTACCAATATACAGTAACTTGTTTCTAAAACCCCTGTAGCTTAATGGAACTTTTCACTGCAAGGATTAGATTGAGGTTTCAGGCAATGTTGAAGAAAGCTGCTGGCTTATGTGGTGACCTTTGAATCTCATCTGGGTTAGTGGTTGATATTTTGATTTGGTTACCGTGGTCATATTGTGACAGCTGCTGGTTCATTATAATTCAGCTCCTTTGCTCAGTTTGCCTACCAGGAATATTTAGGTTTGTGTTACTTCAAAGTGTTTCTAACTATTCTGAGTTGAATCTAGCACTGTATAAAAGGTGATGCATTAGGAATTCGTTCGATAACTGACAACAGACCGTAAGACAGTGTTTTCAAGCAACAACACTTAGTTGTCGAGAGATAAGTTCTCTCTTTCTCTAACTGTTATGATAGATAACAATTCTATTGATGTCAGCTCTTGGAGTTCTGATATTATTTTAATATACATACCTGAAAAACGAGGTCAGAAACCAGCCTTTTCCTCTCTGCCCATGCAAACAGTATGTGCAGTTACCCTGGCTTTCCCCCCCCCAAATAATTGTAGTATTTAGTGATACTGATTTTATGTCTATTACTGAAAAATCTACTTATTCACATAAACATGTGCTAGAGAACTATTACAAACTACTACTACTATGAGGTTTGATTTGAGAATCTTAGATGGACTCAAAATCAGTTTATAAGGGTGGCTTATGTAACTGTTTATGGGTTGTGGAAAATTCCATATTTACTCCAATCTAAAAAGAGATTTCCCCTGCACCCCTCCTCCCCCATTTAACATGGGGGAAGTTCCTCATCTTAGAACTGAGTATGATGGTGGGTGAGCAGGTGGCTGCTCAGACCTGGGCTCCAACCTCTACCCAGGGCTGGGGCTGTAGCCAAAGCTGCTGCCTGCCCCTGCCCTAATGCTGCTGCCTTTACATCCAGCCACCTGTCCCCTGTAGCCTCTTACTTGCATCTCCCCTGCCATGACACCTCTGCTCTGCAGCCTCCTCCTCTCTTTCACCCCTCTTACTATTACTCTATGCTGGTAGGATCCATCCATGCTGCAGCCTGGCACTGAGCACAGCCCAAGCCTGGCCTCTTAGCAGCAGTGGACATCCTGCATGGCTGCTATGGTGGCTGGACTGAGGCCATGTCCCAGGCTAGAAAGGGGACAGAGTCTGCCAGCACAGAGCAAAGGTAAGGGGAGGAGGGGAAAAGGAACAGAGGCTTGGGGGAGGAAGAATGGGGAACAAATATAGAGGCAGAAAGGTGGGGGGGGGGTGCTGAGGCTGCTGGGGGGAAAGGAGGGGGCACAGGGCAGGCACAAGCAAAAGTTAGGCTTCTTGGCTTCCCAACACCACCTTCCCCCTAGTAGCTGCCCCCTCCACCCCAGCAGTGTGGGGGATGGGGATGAATTAAAGATGACCCTCATTAAAGATGAATTAAAGATTCCATAATTGGAATCTATACATGGGAAATTTTAACAAAATTATATTTTTCCATGTATAGAATATAATTGTGGGGGGTCATCTTAAATTCAGGGTCATCTTAGATTCAAGCACCCTCCTTTTGAAATGTTTTTTATCAGCATGCTTTTGTGAGAGCTGGGCCTTCAAGTCTGGCAGAGATAGGCAGGACCACTTCTAAACTGAACATGGTGCATTTAGTTTTTCTCTCTGTTCTGAAGGAGAGCTAAAAATTCTTATGTCTTGCCATGCTTTCCCCTTAATTTTTAACTTAGCATATGGCATATTTCTATCAGAGAAATTAACTGAAGACTTCAATGATGATGAATAACTTAAACTGGATACATTTTTCTGTGTGAGATTGTCTAATATTATATATTCTTCATTAAAACTAACACTGAAAAATAGCATTTTCTATTAGAACACGGCTTTAGGTAAGACTCCTGAGTCCCTTTTTCAGCTTGGGAACTAGCCTGCTGTGTACTCTTCACTTAGGTACTTATTCTCTTTCTGTGTCAGATTAATATGTGTGTTTCCATCAATAAAATAAGTAATATAATAATTTTCTATTTGATTAACAGTGTTTGAAAGGTTTAACACATTTCTGTCTTTAAAAGATTTTGTATTTGTGGGATATTCCATTAAAGTATAACGTTTATTATCAGTTCTTATGCTATGCAATTACCTTTGAACAGTCTTTATTGTGCTGTGATTTTTAAAATTCTGTACTTTATTGACCATGTTACTGTTGCTTATAGGTAGGACTGGTATTTCTACCTATAGTTAAGGTAGTCCAACTTTTTCCATTATAAACCCTGATTTTATTTGCAGATTAAAGCTAAAAGTATTTAGGATAAATAGTGCTTTGTAGAAACTTTTAAAAATGATTGGACCACTTCCTAGAACATTATAATGTCAATGAAATCTATAATGTTATTGAGGGGGACATTACCTTGGTGTGCTCATTAAGAAGCTCTAACACAACTTTGCATCAGTGAACCACATTACATTTTTCTGTGAGGTTATCTTGACATCAGGAGATACATTTTTCCACGTCTAGGGAAAATAACTGATAGCTGAGAAAATGACAACTCTCTACAAAATTTCAGTTCAGACCTGCTCAATTGAATCTTGTTTGGTAGTTACAACTAGGGGTGCACTGATAAAGATTTTTTGGGCCAATACTGATGGCAAATTATTGACCATGCATATCGGCTGATATCGATCTGATTGCTGATATAAAGCCCGTCAGCTTAGAGAGCAGCATCCAGCTGGTACATTTGTGAGGGTGAAGGGGCATGGGGGATGCAGACGGAGGTGCCCCCAGTGAGGGAGGGAGCAGAGCTGGGGCTGGGGCAGGTGCTGCACAGACCGGGTGGGATGTGTTATGGAGCCATGGCTCATCCAGGGAGTGGGGGGTGGCTCCTCCTGCTGTGCACACCCCTGTGGAAGGCATGGGAGGCATGTGCCCCTGGATCTGTGCACAGGGCGAGAGTGGGCTGCCCACTGTGGGCTGGAGCCCAAGGGTGTACTGGGCCTTTCCTGTTGGCTGTGCTCAGGGAGGGTGGGTGGCAGTGGTGCTGGGAGGTAAGGGTTATGAAGGAAGCTACAACCATTCCTTCCAGTGCCACTGCCTCCTGCCCCACTCAGCCCAAGCACAGCCACTGGGGAGAAGCTGGAGCCCCAAGTATGCAGCGGCAGGAGCTGCACCCACCTCCCCCCATCCCTGCCCTCCTGTGTCTCCCAGATAAGCTGTGGCTCCATCTCACCCTCTGTCCTGCCCTGTCTATTCATTGCCTGCTGCTGCTCCAGCCCCAGCCCCAGCCCCAGCCCCACTCCCTCCTTCACCACAGAGGCCTTGATCTGCCCCCCCCCCCCCCACACCTCTTCCTTCCTCCATGCCCCTTCTCCCAAACAAATACCAGCCTGACACTGCTCTCCAAGCTGCCAGGCTGCACTCCTGGCCATGTGCATGCTGCAGTTGCATGCATGCACGCAGCACTTATTGGTGACATTATTTGCCACATCAGCCAAAAAAGCCAATTGCAATAATGACAATTTTCCATTTATTGATGCTGCTATGATATGAACCAATGTATCAGTGTACCCGAGTCACAACTAAGACATATCTGGTCAGGTATAGTACTGAAGCTTATGTTCAGGAACTTGAGTCCAGAGAAAGAAATCAGGATCATAGAAATGGTCTGGAACCAGAAATCAAACCACAGTCCAGATGTTGAAGAAATGGTCATGAACAAGCTGGAATCAGAGAGGTGGAATGATGTGCACTGAAATATAGTCTCCCATGTGGATCTGTGCTTCTTGCTTGTTGTCTGTGACATATGTTTCTATAGTTGCCATCCCCGTTATGGTAACATTCACCACCACCTTGTGCTTGTGTGTACTGTCTGCTGCTGAATACCAAAATTTTCTTGTAAAAGTGGTAGACAATGGTCTGGGGACCAGTAGAGTCAAGGTCTTGGAATGTATCCCTAGTTGCTACATTATAAAATGGGTTCACTTTAAGCAAATTTGAGTTGTATGCCATCTTCCAGGAACGCATGTACAGCATAAAGTGAGGGAAACCTAGATATCACATTAGCATGACAGAGCCTGGCACCGAACCCAGGAGTTCTGAGTTTCTGTATTCTGTTGTTGTCTGCAAATACCCCTCAAATTCGTTGAGAAAGCGTGTACCATGTCCCTCTAGTATCTGATTTACACAAAAGAGAACGTCATGCTACTGCTACCAGTAACTCCAGTAGTTCAAATGGGAGAAGCATGTCTTACGAGTTCTAAGGTCTGAAGCCTGTTAATGACTGAATTTGGCAGTGCAGTTTCTTTTCATTTAAAAAATACTTCCAAAATAAAAACCTACATTAAAAAAAAATGGTAACTCAAATCCTTAACAGCTAGGAACTGCTGGAACTGCGGTTCATAGCTGGAGTACCGCATCCAGTTTTGGGCTCCGCAATTCAAAAAGGATGTGGAGAAGCTTGAGAGAGTGCAGAGGAGAGACATGCGCATGATCAGAGGTCAGGAAAACAGACCTTATGATGAGAGGCTAGGGCTCTGCAGCCTGGAAAAGCGCAGGCTGAGGGGTGATCTGGTGGCCACCTATAAATTTATCAGGGGTGCTCATCAGGATCTGTGGGAACGTCTGTTCACCAGAGCGCCCCAAGGGATGACAAGATTGAACGGTTACAAACTCTGCTGCGACTGATTCAGGCTGGACATAAGAAAGAACTTCTTCACTTTCTGAGCCCCCAAGGTTTGGAATAGACTGCCGCCAGAGGTGGTTCAAGCACCCACTTTGAACACCTTCAAGACACATTTGGACATTTATCTTGCTGGGATCCTATGATCTCTGCTGACTTCCTGCCCTGGGGCAGGGGGCTGGACTCGATGATCCTCTGGGGTCCCTTCCAGCCGAAATGTCTATGAAATCTCTGAAACTAAGGTAGCCGATAGGGGTGTGCAAAATGGGCCATACTCGATTTGGATTCAGCCCGAATCAGGGACAGTGATTCAATTTCTTAATTTGGATCACTGTCCCAATTCGATTCAGCCAAATCTGAAGATTTGATGCTGATTCGGCCATAGACACAGATTTAAATATTTTTTCTACATGCCTCGAGGTACCAGGCATGGCTCGTGAACGCTGCAGTGCTGGGGTGGATGGAGTGTCCCACAGGAGTGCAGGGAGTCCCCCTGCATGCTTGCTGGCAAACCCAGGAGTGGACCAGAAGTAGCTTGGCAATTGGCTGTGGGAGGACCCTGGGTGCTCCCCCAGATCCAGGAGACATTAGGCAATGAGCCGAGGGGTGCAGGGTGGGTCACCTGCATGCTCCCCAGTGGACCTGGAAGTGGACCAGAAGTATTTGGTCCACTTCTGGGTCCACTGCTGAGCACACTGGGGATTCCCGCTCCCCGTACTCCCATGGGACACTCCATCCGCCCCAGCATCTCAGCATTCATGAGCCACCTGGTACCTCGAGGTATGTTGAAAAGACATTTAACACTGTGTCTATGTCCAAATCATCTAATCTTTCCGAATCTCTCTGATTTGAAGGGTTCCGATTCGATTCAGAGAGATTAAAGGGTCTCCTGATTTGATTTAGATTTGGCGATTTGGTCGCCGGGTTGAGCCAAATCTCCACTGAATCGAATCAGCGACAAAAGCTTTACACAGTCCTAGTAGCCCTTACAAAATAATTCACCCCTCCCCTATTTATATGCCTTTTATCAGGCCCTTCACCCCTGTCTCGTTTCTGACCCTGGGGACCTCCTGGGAAGGTGAGGAATGATTGAGTCAGGGGAATACAAAAATGTGACAGATGGTCCTCTGGGTAAAGAAGCTGAATGCCAACTTGGAGATCTGGATCCCATCCCTTTTCACTCCCAAAAGGTTCTTATATGTGATGCAAGTCATATACACTAGACTCTGCAGGTAGCCACTAAATTGTTTGCTTTGCATATTCTGGGTGCTCAATATGAGACCCCTGGGATCAGATTTACAGAAGGGCTGAGTACCTGCAACTGCAACTTGAATCAATATGCACTGTGCTTTGAACATATAAACATGCTGAGCATCTGAAAAATCAAATCCCAAGTGTCTTAAATTAGGCACCCAAAATTAATGGACACTTGCAACAATTTTTCATATTTATTTTTGTGGGATTTAGTTTCCTGACTCTAAAATGGGAATGCTAATGCCACCTGACCATATAGACATGTTGCAAAGATCAGTTCATTTGTATCTGTGAGGCACTCGGCTTCTTGGATGAGAGCACCAAAGAAATTCCTTGGAGGAAATAAATAACATCTGTATTCAGTGCAGACTCTGCATGGTTTGCAATATATAAGCCTACCTCATACATAAGAAAGAGGATATGAGAAATATTGAATAAATATCCATTTACAGAATAAAGTATGTTTGATACAGATATTCATTCTTGGCTTGAGCTTGAAAGGTGACCAGGAACTAGTGGCTAGCAGTGAAGAGACCTAGAACTGTTTTTTTCTGGGCCTAATTGGCCTATTTAATGTGGTCAGGCGGTATTTATCCTATCACCTGTGTACTTAGAAAGCAATGAATTTCATTCAGGTTCTTTAGTCCAGGTGGGAAGTACAATAAAAGAAACTAGACCAAATATAGTCTCCATTTGGTCCTCTTATATCATTTTAATTGTTGAAGATATTTGCCTGAGGGGAAGGTCCTAACTTTCTCATTGCTAGCTTTTACATTTTTTGGAAGCTAGAAAGGTTCATACGAAATTTAATACTAGCTTTGGCTTGATATATTTTTCATTTACTGTGAAAAGGAAACATGCATTTGTTTTAGTGATGTCTGAATTTTTTTGTTTGCATTATTCCTGGAGAGAAACATGCACTGTACAAGCTCCTTCTGTAATACCCCTGGTTTCTTAGCAAGATTATAATCAACATCTTAAATTTGGCCTGACAGATGTATCCCCCAGTTTACAAGGATACATTTGTCTAATTGATATCAAAGTTCTCCTATTGCATTACACAGTGGGCTGAAAATGTTATTCTTGGACAGAAGTTTGAGTTCACAACAAATCATAACTGAGACGTGTGGGTTGGGTTTTTTGGGGGATTTTAATGTTTACAAATTCACAGAATGTTTATGAATGCATAGTTTATGACTGATGCATGAAGTGGATGAATGGAAGGTTCATAAAAAGCCAGAGAAACTCCGACATGCAAAAGTGCACAGACAACTTCACCAGGACAGACACTTCTCTTCTGTGTTGTGAGGATAAATGATCAATTAGGGGTAAAAATGAGAGAGGGGGAAAAATATTTAACGTCCCCCAGGGAAGAAAAGTAATAATCATATTAAGAGATTAGTTACAAATAGGATTCTATGGTACAGTGAAATCCATTTAAGTGTATAGATTCTAGACTGAGAAAGGGCTATGCAATTACCCAAACTCAATGTAAAGTATACTTATTAATGACAAGAACATTCTGCATGAAGTTTTTTGTACTTTGTTAAGGCTTTTTAAAGCATCTTAAGGCATCTTGTTAAGGCCTCCTTAAAGCATCTACTTTTCAGATGCTTTATTTGTCTAACAGCAGCCTTGAGATTGAGGTTGTCGGGACCTTGTCAGTTGGAGGCTGCTTTAGATACCTTGACATTGACAGCTCCTAGTCAAGTTTCACCGATTATGCAGTTAAGCAGAGTACAATTATGTTACAAAGTAGACAGTGGGACTGAGAGTCCCTGGATGTATCTACACTATGCTTTACTGCAGAGTAGACTGTGCAGTAAAGCATCACCATCTACACATGCACTGGTATTAGGGTGCAGTAAATTAATTAACTCTGCTGTAAGATAGTACTGTTAGGGACAGTGCTATCTTATGGCAGGGTAATTTACTGTGCTGCAACACACCATGTAGATGCTGACTGTGGGCATACATAGCACACAATAAGCCTAGCTAGCTGGGGGTCTGCTCCGCCGCAGCTCAGATATTTGCTGTCCTTGCCGCAGGTCAGGCGCAGCTGGTAAACTCGGACTGGTGGGGTGGTGGAGTGCTCCACGGAAATGGGGAGGGGTGGATTTGCAGTTGGCTGGGAGTGGGGGGAGGGGGAGGTTGAAGTCGGCCGGGCACTCCGGCCGGTAGTAAGGATGCTGCAAACCCCCACCCCCCTGCTGCCAGCCAGCTGCAACCCCTCGCTCCTGTGGTACGCTCCACCACCCCACCAGTCTGAGTTCACTAGTTGTGCCTGGTGCATGTGTAGATGCTGCGCCTGGGATCAGTTCACTCCAGCTCATACTACTCCAGAGTTTATTGCCTTGCACATGTAGATGCCTAGGTACTTAAGTGTGGTTTATGGATTTAGCTGCTATTTAGATAACTGATGATTGTTAAAATGTAAGTAATAGGCAAATGTTTGGGACTGCTGCTGTGTTATGCCTTTATAAGTTATGTACTTACTCAATCTGCTAATACTTTTCTCGTAGAGATAAAACTTAGCTTCCCCTTATTCCAGTGGTTTTTTAAATTATGTTTGTCCTTGTCTGTTCTCTGTTAGGTGTTCATGTGCCCCTTGTATCTGATGCTTGAGATTTTTAGCTAACAGTGTTTAAACCAAGCCTAAAGTGGTTGGTGTAAGACCAGATAATATTCAATCCCTGCTCACCATTTTTGGCTTAAGACAGGTGGTGGTCTACTTTCCTTCTAGCTAGTTATCAGTTGATACATGTATATAGTCTTGTTGTGTAGTTTTCTAATAGCTTTTAGGACAGTTGTAGGTCTTTGGCATATCCTTTTTATAGGTTTAATCAATTTTGTGGAAATGTTCACTTCTTGCTTTACTGCAGACATCAGCTATCATCGTGCCAATATCAAAGGATGTCTTCTTAATGGACAGGGTATCTATACCCTCAGATGGAGCCTAGTACTCTTGACATTTATGCTGTACCACCCTAAGGTAACCCCAGCTGAAAAAGGACCTATTCAGTTATAAAAGTTATTCTTTTGCAAGTATAGCATTTCTAACCATCAGGCAGATCTCACAAAATTTTTCTACATTATGATAAAATTGTATTGACAGGCTGCTGCCAGGACAGAGAAAGTAGTTATGCCTATGTGTGTGGGCCAGTTAGAATGTTTCTTGAGTAGTGTAAGATGGGGCAGGTGAGTAGGGCATCAGCTCCAAGTGCCAGCTTAGAGTGCTTGAATGGCTGCCCCTTGGGAGTCTTTGTCCCAGCAGTAAAAGAGTTATGCCAAGCAGTAGCAGGCAGTGCTGTGGCAGTAACAACTGTGTGCAGGATATCACAGAAGCAGCAGCTGGCAGTGGGCGGACAGCAGCGCAGCAGCAGTAGCTGTCAGGGTCTTTGAGTCCAAAGGGCAGGTAAGCCAAGTTGCAGGTTTCACCCAGGTCACAAAACATGTTCGTTATGCATCAGTGTCTCTGTAAGTGACTCCGGATGCTACAGATAGTGCTTTGCAACATGGAAACATCAATTATGATATAGTAACTATAGTGATTCCAAGTGTCATGAAGTCTCAAACAGATCTATCCCATGGGAGAAAATCTACTGTTGAAGGGGCCCCAGTTTGATTGGCTAAGAGAAGGATGAAGCTTCCATTTGTTAAAGATACCCAATCCCCTTGTGCTCTTTAGAGGGTGTATACAGGACTAAAGAGGAAATGCTAAAATCCAGTGTTATTGAAGGCAGAGGTCAAGTCCATCTGGCTTCTATTATCAAAAAACCTTGGAGTCTCCAGAACATGTCAACTTCTTCAGAAACAAAGTGTCTCTTCATTGCAGTCAGCATCAGCTGGCAAGCAGCCTTTCTGACAGGTTTGCTGAGAGCTTGCAAATTAACTGCCTTTCCATATCTTGTTCCTTCTCCTTCCCAATGCCCTTAGAAGATGCTTCTTTCTATTTCTGAGGTCCTGAAACTCTAGAACATCAGGAGAGTGGTTCAAAGAAATAGCAATAGCATAGTATATGATCCAGTGTGCTAGTAGTATTCCTTCTGTGCACCTTCCTATGGGGAGGAGTCTATTTAGGGGGCCCTCTTATGGGAGCTTAATTATGAAAGAAGTGGGTTTTTTCTATCCTTTTGGTCATATAGAAGTAGTTTGTAATACATGGGAAAATACTTCTGTTCCTAATAAACCCTCATCCCCAAGAAGCAGGGATAGTAGAAGCCCATTCTGGACATCAGAATGCTTAACAACTTGTGAAATCACCATTAGGAAGGACACGTTACTATCAATGATGCCATCACGAGAGCTGGATTAATATTGTATGGTTCTTAACTTTCAGCATGCTTCCTTTTATTTTACTGTATGTTCCATGTATAGAAAATATCCACAAGTTGTTGTAGGTCAAAATTGTTATCACCGTTGTGCCTTACCTTTTGGTCTATCTGTAACCCAACAAATATTCCCAGTAGTGGCTCACTTAAAAGGATAGGGGAAATCAGGACACCTATACCCAAGAATAGTTAGTTGTTTGGATAGGCTTTATCTGTTTGATACCACAGAAAAGTCTATTTTAATGACCATCTAATTGATAGAGTTTACAGAAGCTGTGCTAGATTTTTAAAAAGTCCAGAATTGATCAAAAATCATAATCAAGTTTTGTCTCTCAATTTCTGACAGTTACTCAAAGGACAGTCTGTCAAAGAATAATGACTAGTTTGATCTTGCTTGGCCAAATAGCCTTCTGGATCTTCATAATATTACATGTCTTGCTTTATCCATTCTTCATGCAGAACTATATAAAATCCAAACATACCAGTTGGGATCTGCCCCTAGTCCAACAGAAGACTATTATGAAGTAGGGCTGTGCAAAATGCTGTTTCGATTAGTTTCGAGTTTGAAACAGCAAAATCGAAACAAAGCAAGGGTAGTCAAAACTTTTTGAGTTTTGAAGCTCTAGCTGGGCTTGCCTGCAGGGAAATGGAAAGTAAGGAGAGGGAGGGGGAAGGGGGGAGAAGGACTGCTTTCATATTGACTGTAGCTGACCAGTGACTGTGATCCTTCCCTGAGGTCTCTTCCAATCCCAGTGCTCTGGGGGAGGGATGGAAAAACAGCATAAAAGGCAGCATTGTTTGAACTGAACTGCTTTCCGCCTTGGGGTCTGGCAGTTACTGAGCTATCTTCCAGCAGCTCAGGAGCATTAGACAATGAAGGCTACAACTAGCATTGATTTGAATGATTTCCAACTCGATAGCTTAGCCTAGCAAGAGGGATTCCAGAATACCTCTTTCTTTCCTCTAGATGATTTTATTTTATTATATTCATTAATGTATTCTTTTCAATGTTATAATTATGTTGGATATTACACTATAGAATTTAATCTATATAGGAAGGGAGATACATTTATATTTTATTTCTATATATTTATAATTTGTGGCATAAACTGCACACCTTATAAATGTATCCTCATTCCTATATACATTCTGTATATTTGTAAATAGAATCAGCTGAGTTTGTGCTCCACACCTCTCAAGTTTCCCCTAGGGCCAGATCTCCTTCCCCAGAAGGCACTTCAGAGGAGGCTGAGGTAGAGGTTGTAGAGGCAAGAAGCTCAGCTGAGTCTGCTCCTCCTGTTGCTGTGCCTCTGCCTGCTGAGGAGGGGGAAAGTGCAGCGTCTACACACGCACCTGCACCCCAGAAGCAAGCTGGTAGTGTGGTCTGGGATAATTTTGAGCTGGCAGATGATCCAATGTATGCTATCTAAGTGCACTACTGAGCCGAAACCAGCCAGGCTAAGGGAAAAAAATGCATGAGCTGCACCACGGGGATGCTCATGCATCTCTGCAGGCACTGCTCCCTTGCCCTTGCTCCTCCTTAGGCTGGCACCAGCAAGAGCTTGCCCAAAGGGAAGTCCCCTTCTTACTCCAAAGCCCCCATTTCCCCAAAGCAGAGGCAGGCCACCCTGGAACAGTGGGCGAAAGGCGGACAGAAAGTGGGACATGTTGCAATGGTGAGCGAGACCACCCAGAGCATTGGGGAGATGCTTGCTGTCTATGGCCAGCTCTTCTCTTTAGTTGAATGGAGGCTCAGGGTTCAAGTGGCTCATAGTGTTCGTGGCCCCATCCTACCAAGTGTCTGCACTCATCACCTTCAGCAGGACAGAGTAGTTGAGGGAGGAGCTGTGCAAGGCAGGATGCAGGTGGCCTTACACTTCACCTCAGACATCTGGAGCAGTCAGGGTGGAGATCATGCCTACCTCTCCTTCACAGGGCATTGGTGCAACCAGTTAGGCTGTTGGTGGGCTCTCCTTCAAGCCAAGGTGGTAGATGAGTCCCACACGGCAACAGAGATCATGGGGCCAATGAACTGCTTGTTGCAGGGGTGGCTCGTTGGGCAGGGTAGGCTCACCCGTGGGTTCATGGTCACCAACAATTGGGCCAATATAGTTAAGGTGGTCCGTGATGCCAACTTTGGCATCTGCTGTGTGACACAGAAGTTCCACCTCATTATCAGGGATGCCTTGGAGGGGGACAGGGCTGATGGTGATGGTGGCAGCACCACCAGCAAGCTCATTTTGAAATGCAGGAAGGTGGCAGGCTACTTCTACCGGAGCATCAAGGGGGGCAAGATGCTGTGGGACAAACAAGCAGAGCTGAACATCCCACAGCACAAAATCATGCAGGATGTGGAGACTCGGTGGAACTCCACGTACCTGATGCTCAAGAGGCTGGTGGAGCAACAGAAGGCCATCCATGAGATGGCCTTGCTCGGGAAGATTGGGATCTGTGGGCCCCCTTAACAAGGCTGAGTGGAATAACATCTTCCAGATCTTGGTGGTCCTCAAGTCCTTCCTCGAGGCCACTGAAAGCCTCAATGCTGGCAATGCCCTTCTTAACCAGGTGATCCCAGTAGTGAGGGAACTTCAGAGCCAAATGGAGAGCTTCTAAGGGATCAATGTTTCTGGCTGGGGCAAGCCGCTATCACCAGATATCCAAGCACTCATGAGGCAGATGAAGGAGGGCATCTGGAAATGGCTTGATCCTCTGCGGTCAGTATAGTCCACATGCTGGCTGCCATGTGTGACCTGACAGTGAAGAGGAGTGTATGCAGCAGCCAAAGCTTGAATTAGTGGACGGAGGTGCTGGTGAAGAGAGTCAGGGAGGCAGAAAGGTGGAGGTGGTGGGTCATGGAAGAGGGAGATCCACTGTCACATGCTAGCATGCCATCCACCAGCCAGTCTCCTCCTCCACCATAGGTGATGCCAATGTGGGCCATGGGCGTGGCTTCCATGGTGGGGTCTAGAGGCACCAGACCCCACCAGGTAGTACTCAGGCCCTAGTGGATGCCTACCTTGCTGAGGATGTTGAGCCACTGCTGTGCAACTCTTTGGCCTACTGGGCAAGCTGCAGTCAGATGTGGCTGGATCTGGCCATGGTTGCCTGCAAACACCTGTCCTGTCCACTGACCAGTGTTCGACGTGAGAAGGTATTCAGCATTGCTGGGGATGTAGTGACACCCTACCGCACCTACTTGGATCCTGGTTTGGTGGAGCAGCTGGTGTTCCTGAAGGGGAGCCTCCCACTGCTGGGGTTCCCCAAGCTCCAGGTGCAGATGGACTGAGTGCCACCCTCCTCACTCCATCCTCACCTATTTCCTTTCTTCCTTTTTAAAAATCCATTTAATGCCCCACTCTCAGAGCTGAAGAGGACATTCACTGCATCACCAGCCAGTAGGGGAAGAACATGTCCCTGCTGAGCTCCCATGCCAGGACAAAGTTGAAGGTATGGGCTGGGGTTATGGGGAAGGATTCTGCCCCAGGTCCTCAGCATGACCACTAAAATTGTACTCTGCCAGGGTCGGGGAGGCTTGGTGGGACTGCTGGCAGTGTGGCAGTCCCAGGAAATGCCAGGCCTGAGGATCCTCCTGGTGAAACGTGGGTAGGAGGTGCCATAACCTCCAGCTACCACATGCACACACATAGTCCTGGCTGGGAAAAGCCCAGACACATCACAGCTTGACAGGCCTAAGGCTTGCTGGTTGCAGTGGAGTTGTGAGGCTCCAGGTAAGCCCAGCTTAGCTGCCTGGGATGCCAGCTTTGGGGTTGAAAAACTCTTTGTCAGGCTGAGGAAGCACCTGCAGTGGGTGTGTGTGCTGTTCGTGGATGGAAGGAATAGTAAAGCAGCCAGAGGCTGGCATGCAATTCAGGCAAGAAAGCCAATCAGTGACAATAGAAATGGAGGCATCAGGGGCGAGGAACAGGCTGGGGTGTGGAGGGGAAGAGGGATGTAGCAGCACAGGTAAAAGTGGAGATGTACCTGGGGAGTTAGATATCCACAGTGTGTCAGCGTTCCACTGTCTATAATGAGTCCATGAGTTTCTGTACCTACTACCTAGGAGGTTGATGAAGTGAAGTTGATAGATCCGGCTGTGAAAAGTGGTTTGTAAATTCCCTTTCTGTATCACACCTGAGAGACTGGAGATGGAGTGTTTTTCTTGTGAGAAATGTGCCCCCACAGGTAGTTGGATATTCTTGTCTTTGATAGATTCTGGTGTGTGGTTTGTGGGGATACTGGAGTTACGTTGGCAGGTTTTGTGTTTTGAGCTGTAGGAATTTGGCTCCTGGTGATGAGGTTAGGTTAGCAAGGTTCAGTGCTTGTTTGAATTTACAAACCACTTTTCAGAGTCAGGCCTATGAACTTCACTTCGTCAGTTCCTGAGTGTCTTCACCAGAAACTCATGGACTCAGTACGGGCATTGGATTTATGACACACTACAACCTGCCAGACATCTGACACCCCAGGTACCTCCCCACTTTTACCTGCACTGCTACATCCCCCTCCCCACCCACCCCAGCCTCTCTCTCACTCCCTGGTGCCTCCATTTCCATTTTCACTGACTGGCTTTCTTGCCTGCGTTATATGCCAGCCTCTGGCTTTCTTACTATTCCTTCCATCCAGGAACAACACACAAAAACCAACTGCAGGTGCTTCCTCAGCCTGACAAAGGGTTTTTCAACCTGAAAGCTTGCTAAAATATATTTCTATAACTAACTATTCAGTTGGTCTGCTAAAACATCATGGATTAGATTGACCCAAAGGAAAGGACCTTGTCTGCCACTGCCTTGTCCTTAGACCAACACCCCTAGTACCTGACCAGAAGGACTCATGGCCCTCGGCACATCTATGCCTCAGGACTGGGGCTGTTAGGGAGACTTCTCTGGCAGCCACTGGAAAAGAAGCCCCTGCAGGAAGGGAAGGAAAGGGTCTGTGACAGTTTGGCTGCCTGAGATGCTGCTGGTGCTGTGCTGCTTACTAAGTTATTAACTGTTGTCATTTAAAGCGGTGGACATTTAAAGGATAAGGCTGTAGGGGAGGAGACCTCTTTGGGGCACACTACCATGTCATGTAGAGGCTCCAGCGCCAGTGAGGGCGTGCCTGAAACTCACACAATGTCACCCATGTCATGAGTTTTGCTTGTTAGCAGCCTGAGGTGTAGCTTCCCAGAAACCCCTGCACCTATCTCCTTGGAAGCTGGTAGGCTTCATGGCCTCAGCAGGGGCTACCATGCCTGCAGTTTTCACCCTCCTGTGCCTTCATGCTTACAAGTGACACAAGTTTTGCTTTCAAGATGTTGAGGTGTAGTTTCCTAGAAACCTATCTCCTTCAAACTTGGCAGACGTCATGGCCTCAGAAGGGGCTACCGTTCTTGGAAGTTTCATCTGAATCAGGCATGAAATGACAAAGTTATAGGCAGTTTTGTGCTTCCCCATTATAGCCTATGGGTGAAACGTCGAAACAGTGAAACAGAAATGAAACAGAACAGCAGTTTCGAAATGAAATGAAACTTGAAATTAAACACTGGCCTGTCGAAGCAGAAATTGAAATGGAACGGTGCTGTTTCGCACAGGCCTATTATTAAGTTAGTGGAAAAATCCATCACGATACTTATGGAAGTCCCATTTCCCCACTACTTCCAGCAGTGATCATGACAGGTATTCTCTGTGGGTCTTGGGTACTCACTTGGAACATCAGTTTGTATGAGGTGAATAGATGTTTCTGGATCAGTACTTTTTACATAAAATATTCTCTACATGAGAACGGGTTAATATCTTCTAGAGAATCTTGCAAGGGGTCTCTCTATCAGCCTTGATTTTTATGATGTGCTTCTTCTATGATCTGCCCTTTTGAGATAAAGGCAGCTGTAAAAATATTGGATATGTTCTCTATATGGATTATTTTAACCTGTGTGCAAAGTCAGACAAAGATAGCTTAGGCGTCATCAAAATTGTTAAGATCTTTGCAAATGATAAGTGTACTGTAGTCTGAGCTAAACTTATGTGTCACTTATGTGACCATCAACAAGGGCTAAGTTACACAAGGGGATAGTTTGAGTTTAACAGCAGAGGAAGTCATGAACCCATTAGCTCTTGAAGAACGCTGTTAATACATTAACATTTTAGAATTTGGCTTCACTGACATTAGAAAGAAAATTATGTTAGATTACAAGAGGCTGCATCAATGCCTGAATGCATGTCCAGTAGAAAGAGTCTCCTCTGAACAATAAACACCTTCCCATTGAACTCTGGAGGATACGAGACACTTAGGAAAGCCAAGACAACTCAATATACATTGATGTTTACATCCAGATATACTTGGAAGACTGTATAGACCTAGCACAAAAGAGACTCAAGAGTATTAAAAAACTGGCATTTAGGGAGCATTGTGCCCTTTCTACAGATAACCATGCTGGCTTTAAAATTACCATGTAAAGAAAGAATGTGAAAAAAGCATAAATAAAACCTAAGCAGAATATACAGGTAGTTTTAAGAACTGTGAGGTAGAGTCCTGTTATGGAAAATGGTTTAAAAGTCTCAATGCTAATGAAGATTCCTCTTAGTAGCTAAGAACAGGCGACTTGAAACCATCAGTTCATTCCAGCTACATGAGACCATCCTCTTAACAGAAATCCATTACAGTACTTTTGGTGAAAATTGGGTGAAAGTATAGACAAGTGCATACAGCAAACATGCTGATACTGTTAGGCATTTTTACACATCTTCTGGGGGCAGAGGGCAGGGATGGGAGGATGCACTGTAATTAGAACAGCTCTGAGAGCCACTCTAATTAAAGCACTCAAAGCATCAGTGTCCCACTGGTTCAAAATGGCAGCAGGAGCGCTTTAACTAAAGCTCGTCAAATGAGTTTTTGTTAAAGTGCCTCTACCACCATTTCGAAGCATGGGAATGCTGATCCATGAGATGCGGAGACTGCTGGAGTGCATGGGAATCCAAATCTGAAGGGAATACTAGTTGCTTTGCACAGGCATGCTAACCAGTAGCCAGTGCCGTTCAGTGGGAACTAGGCAACCAATAAATTTCTATGGGAGGTAGAAATGTGGCATCAGAAACCTGATTCCATAATAGGAAAGGGTAAAGTGAAGATCCTTTGAGATATCATCTCATGACTGGATAGGCTTGTGGAAAGCAGAACAATAGGCTTCCTACTGTTTAGGAAGGCACTAGGATCATACTAGCTAAAATATTTATCATTGTCGATCCTTTCTGTAGGATGTATGAGATATGCAAATATTTTGAATCTGCACAGGTGAATCTAAAGTTATTTTCTGTTGAATCTGCTAGTGGCAATGAATGTATAGTTTTATTTTGTTTACTATACATTCAGTGGTTTCCTGTCTGGCAGCATTCTTTCCCACACTTTTGGCCGGAGTAGTTTATTTACGAATGCCCTGAGCAACCATAACAACCAGGGATAAGGATGAGATCCCATGAGAAGGGCATGCATTAAAATAAGCTGAAGAATTTGATTTAATCACAAGTACTTGAAATATGCTGGAACCCAAAATGGCTACTTGTATTGAAACAACTGGAGCTTACGCTAATGCCCTGGAAGATTGGCTTACATATATACTCAGAGCAGGGTATTTTTTTAAGAAAATGAGAGCCCCATGGAAAAATGTAGCTGCGTTATTGATTTTAATGGGAGGAAAAACATATAGTTAAGTTAGGCCATGGCAGGGGAAACAGGTTCCCCACTGGCAGCTACAGGTAAAAAAAAGTGTTGGCCTATAATTACTGAGGACTTAATAAATGGCAACCTACAGTTCTGAGTGCACAAACAGGTCCTTTGTCCTACACAGTGCACTAAAATTGTTTGGTGCCACTACATTGACCAATTACAAGATACAGGCAAGACTGCTGAGCAGAGCATAGAAACAATAGTTGGAGCCCCACCTGTTGATGAGGCACTGGCTTTGCAACCTTCAGTGATAACCGGTAATACTACACCAGAAAGTAGAGATGCTGACTGGCCAGAACCTAATAACGCTGAGCAACCAACATCCAACACGGATGAAAGAAGGCCATCTCCTCAGAACTATGTTCAAGGGAAGTGCTACCCATGAAGAAACATAAATATGAACCCAACATCGTATTCGTGGTTAGATGGTTAAGAAGGTGATCAACGGTACCCAGAAAGGAAACACAAGTCACTTGAGAGGTTCACAGTCCGTGTGTTGTGCTGCAGTTGTTTCATAAAGGGAGGACAAGGTGTGAGCTATGTGAATGGATTGAATCTGCGTATGAATCTAAAGATATTTTTTGTTGCATCTGTTAATGGCAACAAATGTATAGTTTTACTCAGCTTACAGTATATTCCGTGCAGTCTGGCAGCACTTTCCCACCTTTGCGGCTGGAATCATTTATTTATATAAATGTCCTGGACAAACATAAGAGAATGAACATCTGGTAGAGAAAGGAGGAGAAAAGATTTCCAAGCATTGAAACTTTACAATGGAATTAGAAAGAATATGTAGAGGAAAAAGGTAAAATAGTTCTGATAGGAAGAGTCCTGGGGCACCTAAGGCAAAGATTCAAAGGGGGTCATTTTAATAACTTGGACATGTCCAGTATTCTTCAGAATATCCAAAATCTAGGTATTTTTTTAAACGTATCTTCCAAAGTGCAACAACATCTTGACCTGTGCAGATCTAATTGAGCCCAAATTCAAGCTGAAAGATTGTCAACTCAGAGGCAGTGATGCAAATTCATGGGATTGTGATATGAATTCATAATGCACGGAAACCTTTAAATGTTAATTATAATGGTGGCAATTTAATGTTTGTTTTTTTTCATTTTGGCATAAGCATCTCTTAGCAGAGGCATAAAAAATAGTTTTGGAACTGGATGGATATCTACTAAATAGTCTTTACTGAAATAATCCTTTAAAACAAATCTAGATTGCCAAATTGAAAATAATTGATGTTTAGAGAGGAGGCTGAGAGTCCAAACCTGGTCTTGTAGTTAATCCTTATTATTGGATTTTACTTCTCCTTCCTTTTAACATTCCAGTGCATTTTTACCATCTTTCCTTCATTCTAGTGGGATTACACAGATCTGTGACGTACCAAAAAGCATGGTATGTCCTTGGTATAAGGCCTTGAATAACAAAGTGATCTTGGTGCAGTGACAGGTTATTATAGTTATGCACTACAGAAACAAACTAAAGGCTTGCTAAGGATCAATGCCTTTTGTGCGTATAGTACAAAAGTCCCTTCTCTAAACTAATAGAGTTTTATCTGCATCAAATATCTGTTCATATTAAAAAAGAGGCACTAATGATTCCTATCTATTGGTAATTAACTGGTTAATTGAAAGGCAAAATGTGTACTTCTGTGCTAGAACGCTGAAGTACTTATGCACATAAAGCTGTTGCTCCACTATTGAAGTACCTGTTTGAGAGCCTCCTGTCATAGAGGAAGTCAAATATTAAAATTGACCAATGCTAGGACATTCTGATAAGAAGAGTCCCAGGGCACCTGTGACAAAGACTCAAAAGAGGTCATTAATTGGGGAAATTACAAGGTGAAGAATATACTCTGTAGCTCTCCGTCCAAATTTGGGCTCAGAAGACTGTGCAATACTAAAGTTATTTTAGGTCTCAGTTTACTTTAATGTTTCACAGAACTGTATGGAAGATGATTAGAAAGTGTTAGAGACACAGAAAATCACTCCTCTGCCCAGCAGAGCTGAATTTGAGGAATTGGAGTCTGGAAAGGAAATGAAAACAGATGGAGGGGCCATTTTCAAAACCATAGTGCTTGCTCTGTTACAGCAGTTGACAACTTTTAAAATAACAGGTTGCTTATAAAAGTTTGGAGACATTCTGCCAAAGTTCAGACTCAAACTGTAACTTTCTTCTATTTGTAACTGTCCTCTCAAACTTCAAATATCTATCACCAAAAAATGAACGAGTGATACCAAATTTAGATTCAAGATTTAGTGGTATTTGATCAATAGGTAGAGATGTGTCCAGATCTAAATAAAAGAAATAATTTCCTCCAATTATCTTTCTCTTAGGAGTATTTACCTGTGATTTTGTTGTGAATTCATTGTTAGCTTACAACACTGAAAGTGTTCTTCCTTTGAAAGAATACCAGGTTCATAATGGGATGCAATATTTGTTTATAGTCATACACGGGCTTACCAAAGCCAGGACCTATTTGTTATTTCCATTGTTATCCATGGACTAAATTCTGCAACAAGCAAGAATCCTTTTCTGTATAGATTTTTTTCTTAGAAGAATGGATGAGAAAGGCAAAGATGATTGATTTTTGCTCTGATATTTTAAAATTTATCCCATTTTAGGTCTCAACCATGGCCCCACTCATGCTGAAGTCTAGGCATTTTGCTGTTGAGATTTAACACATTAAGATTAAGCCCTGTGGTAGTATTACTGTAAAAACAAGTTTGTTCTTGAGAAGAAAAAATTCCTAATTCCTTAAAACTCCCTAATTCCAGGTTTCTCACTATGTAAATACATTATGTCAAATATTGTGGCACGTGTAGGATTATGTTCCTACTATTCACCACTATCTTATTTGTATGCAACAAACCTGTACCTAATGAACAGAGTAAATGTTTCTTCAGTTCCTTTTGTTGCAGTTGAGATGACAGCTTGCAAATGTCATTAAACCCAACACATTTTGTCAGCTCTCTTTTCCACTATGTTCAATGACATTACTTTGTTTGTTAGTCTCCTCCTCCCTCTTTCCTGTTTCCTTCCCCTCTCCTCCCCACCTAAAAGAAAACCTTGGGAAAAGTAGCAATCCTTATTAATAAATCTGTTTGACTTGTATAAAGCTCACAATACACAGAGTTGTGTGCCATAACAGTCTTCAAGCAGTCAGATTAGAAAAAACCAAACTGCTTTCTAGTTATTTTTAATGATTTAATAATAATTCATTACTTTTATATTTATCTTGGTACAAGAAGGTATGGATTAAAGTCTGATACATCTCTAGCCTACGGAAGTCCAAAATTGCCTCAACAAGCCCTCTAAAACTCATTTTCTCAGTGCTAAACAAACCCAAGAAATTCAGGATATTTGTGTTCAAGGTTAAGATGAATGGCATCAATATATTCTGAGTTCCTTGTTCTTTGCTAAGATAGGCCATTAATTAAACACACATCTAGCAGTAGTCATTTTTTGGATACCTTATAATATAAGTCATAGCTGTTCTGTGTATACCAGTAATTTTCAACCAGGCTGCCTTGAGATCCTTTCAGGGATGCCAAAGGATGCCATGCAATGTTAGCACTGTTAGGTGTACAAACATGATTAACAAGATCAACCCCGAAATCTCAAATGTGAATTCATAGTGTTAAAAAACATTCCGTCCATCAATGATCTTTTTGAGGTCTTTGCAACAGAAAAAATGATCTATTGTTTTTCTGTAGTCTAAAAACAAGTGAAAATGAAGAGCTGGCATTTTTCGAGGGGTGCCTTGAGTCTAACATAATTGAGAGCCACTAGTGTACACATCAGATTTCATGTCTATCCTTGTTGCGCAATGTGCTGACAATTGTTCTCTCTGACTACATGTTATTTATGACATATGTGCATAGTTTTTTAAAGTTATTAAGATGAAGTCTTATACTAATGTAAAATATTACTATTTTAATCCAGGAGCTAATCCATTTTGCAGCATAGACAATCCAGAAACACACAACACCAAGATGTCAGCTTTAGTATTTCACCCAGTCTTCTCATGGATTGTTGCAGAAAAGAAGCTACAAAAACATATCTATTTATTTGAGAGACCAGTGGAACATGTATAAATAGAGTCTGTAGGCTTTGCCAGTTAATGTCTGCACACTACACAAAGAAATGTAATATTTTATAGCACATAGTGTTCACCAAAGTTTACATTCCATCATATCTTGTTTTAAAATAAGTCCAAGTATTATTAATTTATTACTTTGGATGCCAGCTGTATTCCTTTTAGGATGGCAAAGACTAAAACCATATGAACTTTTTTAATGAAATCACAAACCTGTAAAATAGTGGTTGAGGTGACTTCTCAGTGGGCGCAACTACACGAGATACTATGTGCCATAGTGACGAGCTACACAGATGTACCTTGTCACTACAGTGACACAACGTTAGCTGGCACGAACCATGACACCAATGCTACTGCACAGTAGCTCATTGCTACTATGTAGTAGGGTCGGAAACAACTAATGCACCACTGGGATGCCGTGGTAACAACAGTTACTGTGCAGTCATTTGGTACGTGCTAAGTGGGGAGGGGTGTTGGGGAGGAGGAAATGGGGTGAACTAGGAGGATATGTGAGCATTCCCTTTGGAGTTTTGATTGAGGTTCAAGCCACCAAGCAACCTTCAGGGATTGGTTTATCTCCAACTCCTGCAAACCAAATCGCAGGGTTTATGTTACAAGTTTGTGTTGGGATTCACATAGCCCTAGAATAAATTTCCATGAGGAAATTCACTACACATCCTAAATTATTGTACACTGCATACTGAGGCTCTATTTTTATTGGCTCTCAGGCTCTATATGTTTCTGCATTCCAAACTCACATTAATAGACCAGACAAAAAAATGGCTTTTAAAATAACATTTATCAGGCATTTTAATGGTTAATGAGCTTCTGCCTTTTATCAAGATGAACTTAGTTTAGCTTTCAAGTAAGAATTTACTGCTGTTCTCTAGCTGGGCTGGTATTAGCTGTTGTGGGAATTTGAGCTCACACCTGTTCTAGCATTAAAAAGAGCCTATAAGTGACTTCCTTAAAATATTCATAGAAAGGAAAAAATCCAATTTCTAGAAAACCTTACCTAACCAGGAAAGTCATTCACTTGCATTTAAAAAAATATTTGGTTTATGAATTAGTTACAATCTTCATATTTTCCAGAGGAAATTTTGGACACGTAACTAGTGAATATCTGTTCACAATAGAGGCTTACTTCTGGAGGAGGTGATTGGTTTGTATATGTAATAGATCCACGTTACAGCTGGAAAGTGTACATGTGGGAAACTCTGTGAAACAAAACAAATCTGCTGAATTACTAGGTCATTTACGTAGCTGCTCTAGTCATGGTCCGTTTAACAAGCAAAAACAATGGTTTTGTTATGCTCTCTAGTTAAGGGACAGGATGTGTAAAACAATGTGGAGTTAGTTGGATAATTAATAATCATCTTGAGCCTGTACTTACCTTGAGCCTGAACTTTCATTATATAAGGATGTTGAATCAAATAACATGTTGTTTGTATCAGATTAGCTGCTTTTATTATGAGATGCTATATTCCTTTCAAAGAAGAGATAATAACAGCACTTAAGAGTGTGAGGAAGCCTTGGTGGCTCAGGGATGACTGGATGTTAATGTTAAATTCCACTGGAGTTTGCCCAAGGGCATAGCTGTGATAACATGTTTTGGGTACAAAACTGTATACACTTTGTGTTACTTTAAAAGTTTTATTTGAAGGTTTTTCTCTATATAATTAGGTGCCTAACCAAAGAAAGATATTTAGCATTATTTTTTTGTGGGAAGGTACCATAGCTTTGCAATAAAAAAATCATTTTTGTCTTTGGTTTCTCTTTGTATTTTTAAATTTTGTTCCTTGGCCAGCTCTCAGTTTCTCAAAAGATTGGTCACTTCTTCTCCCCAATATTTCAAGTATTAGTTTAGTTTTTTATATCAGGCTAGATACATAGGATACAAAGACAAATACAAAATAGTTCAAATAAAAAACAATAAAATAAATAGAAGTGGGCGACAGAACAGTATGGCATTTCTCCACTGCATTGTGCCAATACATATACCTCATCATATGGTCTAAATTAAGTACAAAACTGGTTTGCATACTATACAAGCAAATGAGGGTATACTAGGTATGTGCTTTGATTATCGGACTATATGAAATAAAAAGAGATGGAGCATGCATATAGCATCAGTACCTCAATTAGATTATATATTTTTTCTAATAAAATTTGGAGTGCTGATGAATATCTTTATTCTGCAAACTTCTAAAATGTGATTATGGCTACAAACTTCTTCTATAGTTGTAAAACTATAACACAGGCAAGGAAGAATTTTTGGGGGACAAGATATATTTGCCCTGTAAATAGTGATGGCCATGTCTATACGAGATGCTGACTGTGCTTACTGGTGATGCTGACTGCAGTAGCTCATTACTACTGCACAGTAGTTCGTTACTACTGCGCAGAAGCTTTGCATCATGCTTTGTGCCATGCGATGCTACTGTGCAGTAGTAATGAGCTACTGTGGCATCGGTGTCTCATGCAGGTGCAACCACTGAGAAGGAGCAGCACATCTTAAAAAGTAGCCAATTGAGTATGGACTATGTGTGGAGTAACTGGAAGCTTGATTAGTTATTCAATGTTGAAGTTGCGTTCAGTTTTTGGTATCAAATTCCTTAAATGTTTTCCAAATTATGAGCAGACAAGGCTCTTTGGGTGAATCTGCTATCTTCCTATGTCCTTAGACCAACAACACTACAATCTACACACCTTCCAAATTATGATACATTTTGGTTTGCTCATACATTTTCTTCTGTTCATGCTTTTTCTAGGTCTTTTCTCTTTCATTCAGGTTCAAAATATGCCAGATTCCAGTTCAAGTAGTCGTCAGGGTTTTTTTTCCTTTTTTTTCTTTTTTTTTAAATAAGGGCTTTTAGGAACACAAAACGCTATGTAACACTGTACCAAGGTAGTATATGTCCAAATACATGTTTCCCCTTCCCCCAAATTGTAATTTTCTCCCAGATTTCGCACTGCCAGCAGCACACTGTACATCCATTCTAATCCCTTGTCAATAAAATATTAAACCATCACAAAACCTTGGAAGTTGAGTCGCTGGCTTTTTGGTTCCTCTTTCAGTCTGCTTTTTTACGGTTTACCGTGCCACAAGAAAAAAAAGAAATTCTGAAAGGTCTCAAATACATTTAAATTATAATAGATACTGATGTAATGTGTGAAAAGCTTCAAGACAAACTGAATAAGACCCTTGAACACTAACCTTCAGGGCCAACTCCATGTCTGTACTATTGAGCCAGTCCCTGCAGCAGAACTAATACGGCAGGACAGGTAGGAGTGTGATGTCACTGTTCATGCAGGAGTTTCCACCTTTATACATGTTAGTTTGATAAGGGCTACTGACAGACCGCTGATGCTAACACAGTCTACTGATGCTAGCACCTGGAATACTCTGGGCATTTCTACATGTCTGCTTTAATGCGCAATAACTTATTTTACTGTGCATTAAAGCATCACAAAAACAATGCTAATATGGAAATGTGCAGTAAAAATAGGCTACTGTGCATTAAGCATTACTAAAAATGCATGCACTTTCACTAGTGCACAGCTCGGCAACCTAATGCACATTTATTTAGTACCTCACTTTAGAAGTACTAAATTAGGAAAAGTGCATTAATGAATGTGTAGACACATCCTCCAATACTGTTTCTCAGCCCTGGAGCTTTGATCTGAGATTTGTAGTGTGGTTGAGAGTCTGGGCTAGGCTGTATTTGTTTTCTTTGGTTGAATCTGGGAGTTTTGTGTCTGCTGGTATAGAGGCTGTCCTGTAACACTTTACAAAGCATTGTGCTCCCTGCTGGTAGAGTAGGTGAGGTGGACAAGCACAACAGCGATAATATTTTTAGCAGAACTCGCATTTAGCCTCGGATATTGGAACCAGTGTTGTCGGTAAAAATTAGTGCAGTGTAAAGAAAGAACACCAAAAGAAAATTGGAATGTGTTGGAAAATAAATGAAGCAAATATCTCCACAGTTCTACTCTCTAAAACTAAAAATACTCTGATGAAAAATCAAACAAACAGGCTAATATGGATGAACCAAAATGGGTAAAAATAGTAGGAAGACAAAGGTGTACAAAACATTAGGGACTGTGCAGAGAATAACTGGCATGATTACAAAATGAGGCTGAGTGTTTAAAAAATATAGCCAAAAGCAAAGGTGGAAAAATAAAAGAAAGATTGTACATAAGGTACAAGATAAATAATCACACGAGATTATTGAAGTGTGCTAAGAAGAAGAGGTCAGTAAAGTAGATTGTTAGAGCCTCTTATAGTGGGAAAGGGTAATTTATTGACAGACTATGTAGACACTGATAAAAAATAAATGAATTTTTCGCCTCAGTGTTCACAAAGGAGGATGGGGGACAGATGCTAGAAACAGGCGTAAATTTCCCAAGAGAGAGAAAGGGAAGAAAGAGTGAAGGAAAGCAGGATCATACCAGAATGGGTGATCAAGAAAGAAGAATGTTAATAGGTGGACGAAACTCCATGGATAAGCCATTACAAAAATTTTTAAGAGGCTACAAAAAGGTAGAGGAACGTGTGAAAAAATAACTTCCCCTCCACCACTCTCAAAGTAGTATCCTCCATCTGTCACATGACTATGAAGGGTCTCTCTCTCTCTCTGCCCTGGCTGCCCCAGGGAATTCTGCAGTCTAATTAGCTTTGGGCAGCTTTTTTGTGGGGTGGGGGACAAGAGGGAGGTTGTGATGATTACTGTGTTTTACATGTTTTTTCATCCAGGACAAGGTGCCATCCCAGCCCCAAAGAGTTGACAATGCCATGAAAATCTATAATCTGAAATTTCATATCAGTGGGCTTTATCGGAAGCAGTTTCTAAGGAGCTGAGTAGGAATTGCTCCTTGAGTTAGTTGCCATCTTCTCGCGATCAGGAAGTACGGTCTACATTGAGAAGGTCCCAACAGACTTCCAGAAGGTGGTCTCTTGTAAAGAAGGAGAAGAACTCATTTTGTATTTCAGTTCTAAGTACATTACATACAATAGTCCAATGCATTGATCTGAGGTGAGAGGGAAAATTGATTGGCCTGATGAACATTTTCAACCAGAAATTGCGTTGGAGGTTTTGAAACTAGTAGTGAGGGACTCCAGGACCACAGCATGCCTTGTAACACTTTGTACCAAGTTAGTACATCTAGGACTCAACCTGGTATCTCCTGCGTTGTGTTCCAGGTCCAGTCCTGATTCCCTGTCACAATCTGGACTAGTGGCCTGTGTGCATGGTGTTTGTTTTCTAAGCTGATAAAGTTTTCCTTTGGTAAACATAGCACAGGTTTCTCATAAGAAAGATGATTTTCATGCTGGCATTGACTTAAGAGTGTGGACTTGAGTGAACTTCACACCCTTGGGACTGGTCCAGATCAGAGACAAGATGGTGCTCCAGACGTACAATATATTGCTTCTAAATATAGTGGTGGAGTTTCACCTAAGTCAATCATTTTTCCTGCATTATTTGCATGTCCATGTTTTTTTATTTAGGGTGTTTCTTCTTCGCTGACTTGATTTTAAAAGTTTTTATGCCTCTTATTTGATTTAGACCCCTCACCTTCTTATTACTGCTGACACAAACTTATTTATGTTTAGGTTGTCTTCAAAGGAGATTACATCTCTCAGTGAGGCTTGAAGCACTAGGAAATACTTGATTTACACTGCAACAGCAGATGCATAACAACTGCTAGAGCTAAGAACTTATTTTTTGTAGGACTTTGGATCTAAGAGTTGTGACCTCTCCTAGTATATAACTTCAGAGAGCATCAATTTCAGGTTAGCAATACTGTTTTCCTGGCAGATTAAGAAAGGAAAAAAATATAAAATGAAACTGAATGTAACTCATCTGTCTGGCAAGAAAGAAAATTGCCAGTAGGCTCCTGAGTGGGTCCAGCAATACATTGCTTTTTCTTTTTTCTTTTTCAATGAAATAAACAAAAAGACCTGTTGGTACTTCACAGGCATGAACCATGCTAAATAGAGCCCAGATCAAACACAACCTCGTCTTCTCTGCACAGAAACTTCTTTCAAATTTGTTGTCCCCCTCCAATTACAGATTAGATTTTTTCTTCTCCTTTTCTCCTATTCTTACCTTCTTCCCAAAAGATGCAGACAGCAGATTTGGCCTGTGGTTTGGTTTCACGCTCTCCAGCTTCAGGGCCAAAATCTCAAAGAACAAGCAATCCCATTTTAATCCTTCTAAAAAATTATTCTGTTATAATATATGAGCTTGGCCATCAGCCACTTTTATGGTACCACACAGCTTCATTTCTGTCTTGGCTCTAGCCTCTCATTGGGTAGAAGTTTGACTTTGAAAATAGTTTGCATGACTATTGGTTCTTAAGACACCAAGGGAATGCACTTGGACTTCCCTAGCCTTATATAATAATAACAACTACCTCTTGTACAGTATTTTTTTCCTCAAAGCAGATCTCGGAGGGCTTTATCAAGTTAGTAAGTACTATTGGCCCCATTTTACAGTTGGGGAAATTGAGGCACAGGGATGGCAATGCATTTTTCAAGGTTACCTAGTAGGTTAATGACAGGGCTAGGAATTAAACCCATGTCTCTTGCTCCGTCCACTAGGCCACTCTAATTTCTCATTATTCTCCGTAGAAACAAAACAGTGCAATTCTTTATGGCTAAACAAATATTTTTTTTATTACTACTGATTTTAATCCATCTCCAAAACCTAATGAATATAAATCTTATAGAAAACTTAAAATGTTACAGACAACTGAGAGCTTTCAAAAAGCAGCTATTTAGAATAGCCAATAAGAGACCTCCCTGTAAAAATATACCCCTGCTATATAAAATGTATAAATACATTTTATAAAGGAAGAATCCTATGACATTAATTTGCGGATGAGTTCTTATTGCCATTTAATAGTTAATATGCAAGATCAGTTTCCATTACCACAAACTAAATATTCCGTAGTTGTATGCAACACCCAAATTCTAAGTGTCTTAACATTTTTCGTATTTTAGGTCAGTGAGGGCCAACCTTTATGGCACAGCTAGTCTCATGCCCTCCTAGAGTGCCATTTCAGCCCTCTTCCCTTGCTCAATCTCCTGCTCTGCTTTCTGCTCCCTTCCCTATCTACTGCTGTGCTGCTGGCCCCTTCTCTGATCTGCCATGTGCCACATACAGAGGCTGACTGTGCCACTTGTGGCATCCATGCCACAGTTTGGCCACCCCTGCTTTAAGTCATATGAGAGTGAAAGTTATAAAAGGAACTAGCAGTTGGACCAGCTGCACCCAACTTTTGTTCCCCATCACTACAGCAAAGCAGCGTGGCCTAAGGATTCTGAATTAGCCTTGCTTTGTTGATCACACCAAAAAAGACTATGGTTTGCCTTTCCTCAAAAGAAACACTGGTGGGTGGGAGGTTAGCAAAGACATTGAAAAGATATATACATTGATAGGCTTATAAATCCTTGAGAAGGATTAGGCACCAAACTGTCTTGAACTGTTTTGTTTTAACTTGATCATTTCAATAGTCAACCCTTTTCAGTGTGTTTTGGTTGACTAGATTTCATCTCTATGTATGGCAGAACTGTTCTTTGTCTAACTTGAATTTTTTTCCCTTTTGAAATGTTTTTGATTATGTTATAGAGCTGTCATTGCACCCTGTATAGTTGCAATTTCTGTGCTTGCTCATGTGGTGTACACCTGTAACATGTTGGGAAAGGACTTGGCTTTGATGCTAGATTTGTTCTCTCATAAGACTTCACATATTTCTTCCATCGTGTAATGAGATTCGCTGATGATACAAAAAGGGAGGGGAAGCAAGCTGCACTTAAAAGGGAGGTAACATAAAATATATTTGCAATGTAGCACAACTTCAGCCACAATCCTGCCACTGGGTCAATGCAGAAGGAACAGTGCTCTTGTGTACAGCCACACTAAATTGATGTAACTCTCTGTAACAGTAAGAACTTACTTGAGAGTATCTTTTTCTTAGCACTTCAAGCATTTTAATGCACCAAGAATAGTTTACGGAGCTAAATGCAAGCAAAGGAAAGGTAAAGAAAAGAGGGGAAAGGTATATTTTCAAAAGGATTGAAAAAGAACCAGTGAGATACTGTAAGGCTATTCCTGATGGCAGGAATTGCAGAAAAGAAGACTCCATTATACTGCCTGTCACCACACACTGTTCTGGGACAGAGTATCCAGTACTAGTCTAATAGCAGGATCAGGGATGGATATTTAGAGGGAGAGAGAGCTCTTTCTGGGGGATATCAAAAGAAGGTTTTAAAAATTCAGGAGGACCTTTCAGAGTTAGATGCTGAGATGAATGGGGAGGCAATTTCAGTCATGTTTTATTGTGAGCATGTCTATACGTGCAATTAATGCAACTGAATAAACTCTGGCCACATTTGCATGTGTGCCCAGGACTGCAGCACGTGGAGCTGGGTCAGAGCATTCCTGGCTGGCAGGGGACCCAGGGGTCAGCCTGCCAGCCCAGGCCGGCTCTAAACCAACTCAAGGTGCTGCAGAGGGGCTGGTGGAGCCATGAGGGTGCTTCAGTGCCGGGCTAGCTGGCAGGCAACCCCCACACTGAAGCACCTTCATGCCCCAGCCAGCCTCATCAGAGTCTATACATGCATAGTGGCACATGCTGCGGAATAGTACTTGTGTTGACAAGTACCATCTTATGGTGCTGCTTGTTAGTCTACTGCAGCCTAATAGGGCTGCACATGTAGACGCTGAGACTTTACTGCAGAGCTAATTAGTCAGCTCTGCAGTAAATATGTTGCATAGACGTGCCCTGTCTGTGTGGAAAATTAAATGGATAGTAGCCTAAGTGCAAGGGTGGATAAGGAGCTAGATTCTGTTCTCATGGCTGCAAAGCAGAGTTACTCTGGACATGCAACCATGTATCTGCCAACAAAATCTGACCCAAGAGCCTCACTCAAACTGTGGGGGGGGAAAAAGCAAGGTAGAGACACTATGATAAAAGTAGGGGCCAAATGAAACCTTAACTAGAATCGTGGTGTTAACTGTGCTGGAGTCAGAGCTGAGGAATGATGGGGAAAGGCACAATTAAATCTTCAATACTAAACAACAGGTTTTCTTTTTTTTTATTTTTAACTGACAATCAGAGATGCATGAGTAAAGGTTGAACAGAAGTCAAAGCAAACTATTTTGGCACTTTGTAAAGGATGAGTGAGGCCACATCCGTAATCCTGTGCATGGTTCTCATCACCTTATTGTTAAAGCTGTGTAAATCTGGCAAGGATTTGTATTTGCCAAATATACCTCTGGCCTAGATTTGGACTTATATTTGGAATTCAGGCAAGTTTTTATGCTTACACAGTTTGTAATTTTTGCCAATTTTAAGCACATAACAGGATACACGATAATTAAGGACTAGTGAGGTCAGGAAAATAAAAAAACTAAGAAGGGGAGGAACTAGAAAAGGAAAGAAATGAAGAGATATAAAATATCTTCCTTCCCTTCTTTTTGCTTTCCTTCACTTCTCCCTTTTCCTTTTCATGTTTCCCTGTTGCTACACTTCACCTTAAAAAAAATAAATTAAACCTCTTTTTACTGCCCTGTTCAGAGTCTTGTTTTCTCTTTTTTTTCCTCCAAATGTTCATTTAATCTCTTTTCCCTCAATTTTTACCCTCTCTCGCTCTCATATGCTTATTATGAAAATGTTCCTTGTCTACCTGGCCTACTCTGGTGCACAGGCGCTTACCAACAGCATTTTTAATCTAAGGATTGGAAAGTACTGTACCAACTTTCATGAATTAAGCCTCACAATACCTTAGTGAAACAGGTAGATATTATTTATGTATATCATCTCTTCCTTCACAAGTATTCCTAGGGGGGTGAGGAGAAGCTGTGCTCTCTGACAGAGAAAATGTCTACAAGAAGATCCTCCCCCATCAGACTGTGAGGGTGAGGGATTGTGCCTTGACATCCTATGGAGAAGGCTTCTGGCCTTGACCCTAAACCGGGCTGAGACACCAGCAGCAATTTTCCTCAACTGTTGTATTACCTGAAGGCCCTCTCTCCAACCCACTTCATAGGCCTCCAAGAGCATTTCTGATTGGAACCATCGCACTATTTTCCCTGAGGAAATGCCTATAAGTTTGGAGAGGGAATGGTATTTGCCCCTCTCCTCTAGTCCACCCACTCTTTTGAATCTGCTCATGTCTTCACACTTTCCCAGACCACTCTGTGGGAAGGAGGGCAGAAAAAGTGCTGTAGAAGTGATGCAATTTCACTACTGAGCAGGGAAAGAAGATTCATGCTCAGAGGAGTTTCTCTAAATGGATGGTTACATGGACTGATTTGGGTCACTGTGCCTATCTTATGAACCTAAGTTTAGCAGGTAGTGGGGGTGGGCAATTATTTTGGGTGGAGGGCCGCTTACTGAGTTTTGGCAAGCCATCAAGGGCCTCATGACAGGCAGCTGGGGCAGATAAATATTAATTTTCTAAATTTTTTAAGGCTGGATACAATGGCCTGGTGGCCACCTTTTTCCCACCCCTGACTAGTAGAGGCTGTGACTTGCCCAAGGTTGCACACAGATTTGTGGCAAAATAGGATTACAACCCAGCAGTCTTAACCAAGAAGATATGGCCCCTATTCATAGTATTAACACCCTTTAATTTGACTGTGATTCTGTGACGCATTTTTTAACCCAAATAAGTAAATAAATAATGACAGTATATACACTCTGCAGTTCTAGGTGCCAGGTGTGAGCCTGTTCCCCCATCTTCCTTCCCAGTTAACACTAGCTAGTTAAGATGACTTAACCACAAAGTAGCCCACATTGATTATCTACCTTTCCCTAAGCAATCCCATCTTGAAATATACATGTTTTGTGGCTCAGCTTCTGGTCCTGTCAGCTGCTATACAATTTAGTCCTCCGGCAACTTGCCTCCCGGTGCTTCCTTACCACAAGGTGTTGTATGCACAACCTTATGGGACTTACCTTGCCAGCAGGAAAGCATTAGGTGGTGAAAACTACCTTTAAGAGAGAATAAAAGAAACCCCTAGTGTCTTACTCAGGCTGGTTTGATTGGTTTCTTCCCATTTTATTTGAGGACAGAAACCTTTACTGTATAGTTGCATTGGAAGGGTGGGTCTGATTGATTGTTTTACCAGACTACCAACTCTGGCTTTGATTCACCCAATAAGTAGGTACACACCTGTACTTAATGTAAAAACCAGTATCGAAATGTAGATGATACTGCAGAGAGCAGTTAACATGATGCAGAGTTTGAGACCTTAGTTATTTGAAAAATGAGGAAAAAACAGGTTTGTCATCTTGCAGGAGAATTTTACAGGGGATCATATTCTGAAGGGTAAGATGCTACAAGGTTATTATTTGTTGTAGTGACAAATACAAAATAAGAGTCATGAGTTTTGAGCTAAGTAAAGGCCAGATGTGAATGGAATTGCATGCAGAATTTCCCCAGACAAAATAGCAACAACAACAACAATACAGGAGCAAACTTTCAGGGCCGGCATTAGAAACAGACACTACCAAATGTTAAAATTAGATAAATATATGGAATAAAAAAATGCCGCGAGTAACTACAGGTTATTTGGAAAGACAAATGGGCCTAGATGGGTTTTCACATTTCCTGAAATGTCCTCTATTTTTCATGGTTTTTGGCCTTCAGCTCAATATAGCATTCCATACATTCTTTAAACAAGTGCTGTAGATAACTTTTATTAAATAATAATGTATTTTTTTAAAATGTTGGTTCTGGAGTTCTCTTATGCGTTTTTGATTATACACCTACTTTTCCAGGCGGCATGGAAAAATATGGTAAGACAATGATTTATATTTATTTATATTTTCATAACTTCATAAGTTGTGAGACTCTCCCCCCTCCTATCCCTAATGATTTTTATCATAGTAAAAAATTGCTTGTTCATTTTTAGCAGTACCAGAATGCGATGTGGCCGGGGTGCTCTGTTCAATTATATTTCTCACTCATATGAAGCTTGTAAGGAAAGACAATCTCTACGAAGAATGTGCAGAGGAATATCTCTGGCAGATATTGTACATCCCCATAGAGTGGTTGTTTAAACAGCAGGGGTACAGAACAGAGGGATACTACAGTACAGACTAACTGTGCCGTAGCACCTGATCATTATTCTCCAGTTTTTAAGATTTACCTGTTGTGTTCATTGTAACAAAGAAA